>NW_027492353.1:0-640523 GCF_021521415.1 Bidens hawaiensis | reverse complement strand
TCTGTTCTTTCAAGTACACTTTTTCTTGAACGCACCCCACCATATAGAGGGACGGGTCTTTTTCTTTCGCGTCGGCCAAATTTTCTTGTTTATCTTTCTTTCGTTCCAGACACCTCGAGACGAAGTGACCAAATTCATCACAACGAAAGCATTGAACTTCCGAGTAATCCTTTTTAACCTTTCGTTTATCCCCTTCATTGGACCCTCCTTGTGAACCACGGTTCTGATTGCCACGTCCACTACCACGTCCACGGTTCAAACCTTTCCCGCGACCCCTACTCGATTCGCATGAAACCTGCCTCGAACTCGAAGAGAATTCAGAATTATTAAACAAAAGTTTACCCTCTTCAGAACACAACACGTGTCCTTCGATATGCTCCTCATAAGTCTTCAACCTCTCGACAACATCCTCAAAACCGACTGTTTTAAGGTCTAATACTTGCTGGAGGGATGCTACAACTTGGATAAACCGGCTCGGCAGGCTTGTGAAGAATTTCTGAACTAGCTTCCTTTCTTCATACGGTTGTCCAAGTGTGGTTGCGTTAGAAGAGATCGCCGTTGTTCTCGAGGCATGCTCGTCAATGGTTTCGGTTTCTTTCATCATCAAACCGTCAAATTCACGTATTAATGTATGAAGTCTAGCATCCTTCACACGCTCAGCGCCCATATTTCTTGACTTTATGGCATCCCACATCTCTTTTGCCACTTTAAAATTACCGATTTTAAGTATCTGTTCCTCGGGAATCGACTGAAACAGAAGCGCCTTCGCGATGTTATTTTTCTTCGCGCCATTAGAGCCCGGGTTAATTACATCCCAAACTCCATGAATCCCAAAAATAACCTCCATATGCATACTCCAACTCGTGTAGTTCGTTTTTGTCAAACACGGACACTGAAACGATCCAGAGGTTGTCTCTTTTCCCATTTGGTTCGCGTCACTCATCTTGTTTCTACGGCTATAAGATTTTGAAAAATCCCTTGGTGTAACTGGTTCAATTTTTCCAGCCTACACGATTAAACCCCGGTTTTAAATCTAAACCGAACACGCCTTTCGGTTTGAAATTTTCTTTTTAATCATTGGACACAAGAAAATTGAACAAAAAGAACAAAACTCATTCACCAAATTGAACAAGTTTGGCAAATAATAATTCAAATTTGACAAAGTTGACAAAGGTTAATATGCCAACCTTGTTCACAGCTAGCAAACACACACTTACGTGGAAAAGGTGAATGAACTCCACCTTGATAATCGTGCTTCTTTAAGAAAACACCTCAAGAGGTTCTGTCAACGACAACTTGAAACTAAATCGTCGTCCGCCAATCCAAGAAACAACTCAATCCCGTAACACCGGTCACCGATTCGTGTACCGTTGCCACCGGTCGATCTGCCTAGGTACAGCTGCAGATTGCCGACAAAACCGAAGTGCCTTCAATGGAAACCGATGTTGTTTACTGCTGCTCGCCAGTTGGAGTTCCCTCACGTCACAGGTTACTCCGACCTTCAAGTGCACAGGCCCGACCTTCGCGCCAGTTCCCAGGTATGTCGAATGCTCTGATACCAATTAATGGAATTGGTACCAGGTATCGAACACAAACTCAGACACATTTGTTATTTGAGAAACTTCACAAAACTCAATTGTTCAGATTACATTCTCCTAAACCCCAAAGCATTGGTATTTATAATCTAACCTATCACGTTTAGATTACAATTAGGATTGCTAAATAATAGGACATGATAATTATACTAAAAATTAAATCTGAGCACATTTAATTGTTTATAGTTATCCACTCCTTAAATCATGTTACTTTGCCTTGCACGCCACCCAACAGCTGAGAACTCTAGTAATAAGGAAACAGATTAAGGGGGCAGACGAGCTAGTGAAAAAGCTCTATCGAGCTGAGCTTACACGAGTTCGAGCCTAAAAGTAAGCTCGTTTAATAAACGAGCCCGAGCTTCACTTTTTGAGCTCGAGCCGGCTCATGAACCTAAACGAGCATGTCATATAATTTTTATAATATATATTTAAAAAAATAATTATAATATATATAAAAATAATTATAATATATATAAAATAATTAAGAAAATAGTAAACAAGCCCGAGCCACGCTCAAGCTTGAAAAACTACTCACGAGCCGAGCTTGAGCTTTCGAAATAGAGATCAAAACGAGCCGAGCTCAAGCTCTCTGTAAGTTAAACGAGCTGAGCTAGAGCCTATTCGAGCTCGGGCTCGGCTCGTTTGCACCCCTAAAACAGATTGGTTGTTATGGTTCCATTTGGAAAAATTTAATAAAAATCTTCTATGATTCTTACATCTAAGTCCAAACTATTTGACCTACTTATTCATCAGCAGTTTGTGCATCAAGTGAAGCCGGACACGATAAATAAGAGCTGCACACAATCATTCAACTGACCCCAATTTGGTTTCGGACTCTTTTCAAGATAACAGCTCATAACTAAAAGATGAACAAGTAATTGAAATAAAAGACCAAAACAGCTTATAAAGTTAAATTCAAAAACATTAAAGACGAAAATTAGATTATACATAATTAATCAACCAACCTTAAACACAACACATAGGAACGACAAAGCTATCAAACCATAAATTAAGTAGAACTATTATAACAAAAGCAAATTCAAAATACACTCAAAACCTTAAAAATGATGCATACGAACGGCATAGCTAAAAAAAGGCAAAATTAAAAAAAAAACTATTTTATAACTAAAGCAAACTCAAATTACATTCACAACCTTAAAAATAATGGAAATGATGCATACGAATGACATAGCTAAAACGCGAAATTATGCAGAACCAGCCTACACTTGCTTGATAGATCACTGCAGCCTTCGGCAAAAGATCATGAGCACCAACATTTAAGATTCACCATCTGCATTTCCTCCCTCGCTATCACTCGCCTTATTTTCTCCACTGCCCATCCCTACCTTTGACAAAAGATCAATAGTACCATCTTCTTCTCGCACTTTCGACAGAAGATCAATAGTGCCATCTTCTCCTCTCACTTCAATTTCGCCTTGAGAACTCCCAAAGTAGTTTCCAACCACACTACTACTACATGTACCTTCAAAGCCAACCATCCCCATAGAGTTTAAGCCACCCTCTATGGAATTAATATTGGCATTAGTGTTATTGGCATTACCATTTTCCACCATATTGGCAAAGACTATGGTAGAAGTGACAAAAACCGGGAATGTATGTCCATTGCTCAACATATTAGAAGGTTGACCAACTTCCACTATGGCCCTTAATGGGGGGTTAACTAAAGCCGCGTCCACAAAAGGTTGACGGATCAGCAATGGCGTGTTTTCTCCTGTAAAACACGGCACAATTGGTTCATTTTCTAAAGTATTTTCCTTAAAAAAATTTTTGTCCTTACTAAGGCTAGGCAATGGCTCTTGCAAGTCTTCCGCCTTGGCCTTCCCTTTGTCGGAGCTTCCTTCCATGAGTGTGAGAGAGAGAGGTAACGCAGAATGCAATAAAGACTATGGCTAAAACATTGTGTATATATAAGCTAGAAGGAGACATCTTAATTTGCTGAAGGCCAAAAACTCCCAACAAACCTAATGTGAATAAGATTAATGCTACATTGTTAAAGTTAAAATATATATATATTTAGCACGGAAGCTCATAACCACTAACCCTACTTCAAACTCTACATCCTTTTACTCCAAGTAAGACTTAGAACTTTAATCTATAATACGGGAACTTGAGAACTTTATTAAAAATTTGTTTTTGTTTCTTTTAATTTTAAGATTAGTATTGTAAAAGTAATTTAAAATTTATTAGTATCTGAAGAGATTACATTCAGTTACAATGCACATCACAAATATTAGATATATGTAATACAATGGATACATATATGTAATCTCGTTAACTACATATTTTTTTTTCTATAATAACAATAAGTAGAATAAAAAAATTTATTTAAAAGTGGTTCTCTTAAGTTATCGCAGTTAACGTGGCTCAATACGAATCCTTTCGTGTGTGTATGTGTATATACATTCTAAAATACCAATCTAGAAAATATATAATCTAAATAACTGATATTAATGATTATACTTTATGATAATATATTGCATGGAAAAGTTGAAATGGAAAGAGAGATAAAAATGAGAAGTGTGAGAAATATTTGTGGCCACACAAAGACCCTTTAAAAATTTTGAAAAAAATAATAAAAAAATCATAACTCAAAATATAAATAAAATCGAAAAAATTTTACAAAACCAAAATGTTTACCCCGTATTAATTCCTGTTCCAAAAAAAATCACCGAAAAAACACTACCGAAAATGAACAAACAAGACAATGATAAATAAAAAAAGACATATTATGTCGCAAAATATAACACAATGCTGAACCAAAAATAACAGAATGTTTAGTAATATAACACAACGTCAAGAAAAAAAAAACACAATCAGTGATGAAAATAAACAAAAAAACACAATAATAAATAGAAAAATACAATGATCTTTTTTCCTCAACATTGTGTCTTTTTCGAGGTTTTTTTTTTTGAATGAGGAAAACATTGGAAACATTTTTGTGTGTTTACATTTTTCATTTCTTTATTAAATTTTGATTTATGATTTTCTTTTTAATTTTTCATTATTTTTTTAGGAGGTTACTACAAATCCTTCTCATACTTCTCATTTTTGTCCTCATTTATAGAATAACCTGACCCATATATTACACACAATTGATTAAAATATCAATTGCGTGCTATGCAATAGCAAAAAATGAATTATATTACATTTTTATTAATTAATCCTTATAATATTTGCATTTGTTCTAATTTTGACTAAGTCTTCTACCATAAATTAGGGTTGTTAAACACGTCGTGTTTGCAGGTTTGGGTCCAACTACCAAGAACCCAAAAAATTTCACACAAACCCAAACCCGAAAATTGTGACATGTGAATCAGAACGTAACTCACATATTTGTGGGTTAACCAGAAGACCGCCCGTTGACCTGAAAGTTTTTTTTTATTTTTTATTTTATTCACATATTAATAATTTAAATTTACATTTTTACAAAAAATATTCAAATTTATATAAAACTTTTACATTTTAGTTAAAAAAAATATGATGTTAATGTCCTTTTTAGTTTTAAATTTTAGATACTCATTCAATATTATTTATTACATAAAACATATTAAAACAAACCATTTAAAAATAAAATAGGTTAAACTAATTAACTCGTGAACCCACTGGGTGGACCCGAACCTGATCCATTTAGCTAAACAGGTTCGCATGTTCGACCTAAAACTGACCCCGGATATGTTTATACCACCCAAACCCGCAAATTTCGTGTTAGGTTCGTGTTGTGTTGGAACTTCACACCCCTGCGCAAATCATTGTTACTTCGAAAATATACATTTATACAATTTTTTAACTTAAGATATATGCGAGTCGAAATAGATTTTTATCAACGCGAAATCTTTGGCAGTTTACTTTGAAAGGGTGTGTTTAAAGAGTGTTAAATACGATTGGATGGGAAATTGAAAATGGATTCACGCCAGTGAATCTTTGGCTTGCATTTGTAACTCTATAATAGACATTTCTACGTATATTACCCATTTTTTCAAATGAAACTCTCAAACCCCTGGACATACCTCGTCCTTTCGTAACTCCTTGTCAAGACTCTTCGCGATCATGGTTCTCATCCCTACACACGCGATTAATAGCAGCATTCTTGCTTGGTTTAGTCAGCATTCTAATTAATCAAGTGCTCTAATACCATTTGTAGTTGACATGGGAGAAGCTACGTAGAAGACAACAGGCTCAAACGAACCCATTGTTTTTATCTTTTTATATGTAAAGTTAGTTATCGAAAGCTGACCAAACCCTTAGATTTTTAAAGCTTGGCATCTATAGAAAATAACTTGAGAATCAATTCGACGCTACCTTCTTGCACAGTGGTTTATCCATTGGTTTAGGACTCGTTGGGTACATGTTCAAATTCGTCCTAAATCGTTAATTTTTCCTTCCCCCTTTAAAACTCTCATACTCCATGGTCGTCGATTTTGAAATTGCTCCTTCCACTTACTTTATATTCCAACAATCGATCATACCATTAAGTTTTTATCTAAGTTGATTTTGAAAGCAGGCATATGTATGTCTAAATATCCCTTTATTAATGCTCTTTTCTTATGTGAATTAGAAATTTTGAGTGATAAAAGTTGATAGATATTGTTTGCCTGTTTTCTTTAGGTTTGGATCTATATTCACGCATTTCAGATTTTTGGTTAATCAAAAGTAAATGTGTGAACTCTTTATGGGGGCTCAATCGCTCATATATATTTGTTAACCGGCAGCTTGTTTCATCGATGCAAATGCCGAATTCTATCTTATCTTTGAGCGGCACATTGGAGACAGATTACCAGCATTCTCTAGATCAAACAGAAAACCTTCAAATACTTTCTGTTTTGTGAATTTTGTTTAATGTCTTAAATCAGAAGTTGTTTTAGTACGTAGATTATCACATATTATAATTTGGTTTAACGCAAAGAGTTAAGAGTCGGATTGTTAATAAAGGAATGCGATTCCACCACGATCTACTAAATTATCCAGTTTGTGTGCATCATCTAATCCATTCTTCTACCCTATTTTCTAACATTGTATTCATCTAACCGTGAAGAACTCTCATAATCTTTACGACTTTACAGCCAGGAACACAGGTGGCCGTCTTTTTCGTTATTGAGAGACGCTAACTAATAGTTATGCAGGTCTTAAGTAGTTATGCTACACATGTGAAGTATTTTGCTATTTTAATAGTTTACATGAATTTTTCAAAGCCAACATCTCTAAAATATTACTTTCTCAGCGGTCACGTATATATAGTATTTGTCCTACCTTGTGCAGGACCTGACAAAGCGTGTCGAACGTAAAAGGTACCAATGATCATTTCCTTTTTCCTACTCATTGCTCATTAGATATGGATATATAACTTGTGTGTGTGTGTATACATATTAGCATAACACACAAACTTAGCTTGGGAAACCAAAAAAAAAAGGCAGAAAGTGATTAACAATATCTAATTAACTTCTCTTTGTGATTACAAATTATGGTATGAATCTGAATCCTCTGTCCCAACCATCTTGACACGCAAGGCCGGACTTATAGGCTTAGAAGGCTAGGCAAGGGCTTAGCGCCACTAAAAGAATAGGGCCCCCAATTTTCTAAACCAAAGAGTATATGTGTATTGGAATTGGACCAAAAGAAATATTCATCTTAAATGTGTAAAAACCCAAAAAAAAAATGAAACTGAATCGATAAAATAATGCCCACAACCCACCTTCAGACATTCATACATTGCTAAATTGCTATTTATCATTGTTAGGACATTAGGTCTTTAACTAATTTCAGTTTTCTTTTATCATTTCTTTAAGTATAACACAATGCGTATTAGGCAATTTACTTGCTATTATCCTTGTTATATTTGCTATTCACTAAATTCATAATGATAATACAAAATGCATTACGTTTGTTATTAGGCTTTTGCGTTAAACTTATTTATTATTGTTGTTTCTTGTTATTGTTGTCGATCCCAATCTCGGGTAAAGCAGAAGGTTTACAACAGCAAGTTTTTTAAAGAGCCCATGATTTTTTAGTTCGCTTAGGGCCTCCAAAAACGCTGGACCGGCCTGTTGACACGTATTTCATCCCAATTGCTGACCTATTATGAGATTGTCCAAAATTATCTAAAGTGTGTTTTGGATCTCGAATTGTGATGGTGGTTTGTGTATGTAAGGTTTTGGATTTGAATCTCTTTCTTAATAGGAAATCTGTTGGTTTATATAAGATTGCTAACCTGATGAGGACAATCACCTTTATATTACTAGGACGTGTTCAAGTGCCATTCCGTTCGTCTTTTGTTATAGTAGAATCGCTTTTATTACAAGTTTTTGTTTGCCGCGGAAATTAAGGTGTTAATGCATAATCCAGTCCAAATATAATGCAAAAATAACATATGTGGTTGTCCCCGAAATTCCTTTCAAATGCTCCTTGGAGATGGGCCAGCTGCATGTCAAAACTAATTTTCTATATTTTCCATCTTGCTGCAATGATCCTCTACCACGGATGCTTATTTCCCAATTTAATAGAAACGCCATATTCATTCCAAAGCGATATTAAAAAAAACTGTATAGGTACCACACGACCATTATTTCTCTATTCGGTGACTGTTCCCAGCCGATCAGCGTTGATTTGAAGGAGTTATAAGTTCTTATGACAAGAAAACTCTTAATTAGTATTCTACAATCTGTGCACCGCCTGCGCGTGGAATGTGGATGATAAAATGATGATAAATAGTTAATATATTTCCAAGAAAGCTGTAAGAGTTTTTGTTGTTATGGTTCAATATGGAATAAAATAAAATAAAAATCTTCTATGATTCTAGCATCTAAGTCCAAAGTATTTTACTTAACTTATTCATTAACTGTAGGTGCACAAGCAAAGCCCAAATTATTCAAGTGACCCCAATTTGGTTTTGGACTCTTTTCAAGATGACATCCGATAACTAAATGATGAACAACTACTTGAAATAAAAGGCTGGAAACATCTTATAAAGTTGAATTCAAAAACATTGAAGACGAAAATCTGCGAGGCCGGCTCTCAACCATGGCACGGTGGTCGACCGATACTGGCCAAACACCCCGCTAGGCCTGAAAATTTTAAATTATATATATATTATATATATTTAACACCGTGAAAATACCCCATCTAATTTTGGGCTAAAAATGCCAATTCTGAAAAGGACTGAAAATGAAAATTTTGGGTTTTTAGACCCATTGCGCTACGCGATGGTCTCCAGACTAACTCCGTCGCGCTACACGACAGAGAATCACACAGTTCAAGAAAAAGGGGGCATCACGCTACGCGACGGCCAAACCTAACTGGTCCATCGCGCTACGCGATTACCAGGTTAAGTAACCCGGGACACGTGGCCAACCACGTGTCAACACGTGGCAGCTTCTGATTAATTGCGGCGTCGCGCTACGCTACGGCCTTGGGGAAAAGGCCATCGCGCTACGCGATGGTCTGCAAAACTCGCTAATAAAAGGGCAGCTATGGGTTCAAGCCAATGCATCTCATTTTCACCTTCATTTCACACACTTAACCTAGGTAATCGTGCCAAGGGTGTTCTAAGGTGTCAAGGGATGTTTTCGTTAAGAACCGAGGTGTCCTTAAACTGTTTAACGAGTTGCTGATCTCGTAATCGAAACACGAGCTGAACTGCTGCTGATTCTCTTAGTTCTTGATTCCGTCTAGCCGACTAAGGTAGGATTATGGATAAGTTACTTCGTTATATAGTTACTAGAACCTATTTAAATGTATAGTCGTTAAACTTTTAATATTTTCCGAGTAATGTTTTATAAAGCAAAGACGTTGCTTCCATGTGAAATATTGTTATCAAAACTATTATTTTGACGGGCATGTAGTAACTGGAAGGGGGGTATCATTAGTAGACTCTTCTTGCCTAAGGAAAGCAATTTGTACAAATTTCAATCAACCACGGGACCCGTTTGCTTACCTAGAGAAGTTTGCCAACGTGATATCCTTTATTAGGCCAAAGCGTGATATTCCAAACGTCATATGTAAATTTAAAGTATTTTCATAAAACGACTATAACTATACTAAGGTTAGGTCTGCTGATCAGACCTCGAGTCTGCTGATCAGACCTCGAGTCTGCTGAACTGAATCAGACTTCAAGTCTGCTGATCAGACCTCGAGTCTGCTGAAACTGTAACAGACTTAAAGCCTGCTGAATAATACCAACTAGGTACTTATGCATACCTATTATGAATATAAGTTAATAGCATACTGAAGCCAAGGAGGTTGATATTTCCTACTGATAATATAAAGTGAACACGTTAACCTTTTACTGTCTAAACTGATTTTACTCTTGTAATAGATTGGTTGTTTATTACAAAGAGTCTGATAAGTGTTTGCATGAGATATAATCTCTAAAATCGTCATAATACAAAATAGATAATAAAAAGCAACTCAGACCGAATACACATGTGTCTGGATCCAAACATAACTGATAATTGGCATACAAAACCAAGTCAGTCATAACCAGTTCTCCATAAGGGTTACATAGCCTATGGGAAGCTTGTCTCCGAACAGGGGCTATGTACTCGGGGAACCTTTGAATTGTGTGTGTAGGGAAGTGGTACAAATCCTGGGAATGGACACGCATTCCTGCTGAGATTGTGAACGGAAAACTATGTTTGTATTTAACGACTGTTATAAACGGTTTTATCGAGTCAACGTTTCACCAGCGTATAGCTGATGTGTTTTTCCCACCCTTGCAGGTAACTAGATGATAATCGATGATATACAAGGATTGGAGTCATAGAAGATCGCTTGAGATGGCTCGTTTTTTAATATTACAAATCCTTGTATTATTAATATCACGGTTTTGTAAATCTGAAACCTCGGGTGTTTAATTCCCGAGTAGTTTTGATAATGTAAATTAATTTTTTAATATTTAAAGACTTCCGCTAAAATAAACACCGCTACTCTGATATTTTTACAAAACAGGTACCAACTGATGGTCACACTCCTAAGCCCTGGTTTGGGGTGTGATAGGTTGGTATCAGAGCCATCGGTTTCAGCGAATTAGGTATTAAAATTAGTACCTAAGCTTTAACCATTTATCTGATAAGTAGGGATAAGTTATGATTGGTAGTCTGTCTATCCCTATGTTATTATATATGCAGATGTCTTACACTAACTACTACGGACAAAAACGTCGGGTCGCAAGGCGATCTAACCCTGACCCGATGCTGAGCCATCTGACCGAGTTGGTACAAACTTTGGTCCTAGGTGGCCAACTGTTTCGGAAATTCCGACTGAACCGGTGCACATGAACCCAGCTGATATGAATCCGATGAATCCAAACCAGTCAAACCCTGTTGATCAAATCGATCCTTACTTGGCTTATGGAAGTCAACCAATTTATGCTCCGGGAAGTCCAGAAATGCCAATCGAAATATCCAGTGACACTTCCGAAAGTGTTCCAATGACCGGTACCCCGAACTATTATCCATATGATCTGGAAGTTCAAAGTAAAGTTAAACAAGAAACCAGTACTGAATCTTCGAGTTGGATGAACTGTCATTCCAACCAGAGTTTATGGCCTTTTGGATCACCCCCACCAGGTGCTCAAATTTTAGCTGAACCAAGTCGAAGATCGGTTTATTATTTTGATAATCCTAATTTTCCACCGTATCACAGACCGGTACCAACCATAGATGAACAAGCAAACGAGATATGGGAAGAAGCCCGCCTGATTGAAGAATTCTATACAACCAATCTTCCTGATGAGGAAATGCAGACTTATATAGCTAATCATCACCTGTATCCGAGAGAAAATGCCTATCTTTTTTCCTTCGGCATCCGCACCAGTAGGGTATCCCAACCCACCCAACTCGGTGAAGGATGAATTAAGAAACGAAATGATCAAGAAGAAAAAGATAGGCAATAAGATCATAAAAAAATGTGATAAGATGAAGAAGACGGTTAAGAAATGGGCCAAAGATTAGGATTATATAACTACTGTTGTTGTATTTCTATCTTTTGTAATATTATGAATAAAAGTTTGGGTGTTGTGTTTTAAATTCATGTATTCATATGATTTATAGAATGTCTGAACAACGAGAAACCCGAGTCAGTCAAGGGAGTCAAGTTGATAAAGCGAAGACCC
Organism: Bidens hawaiensis; assembly: GCF_021521415.1. Classification (NCBI taxonomy): domain Eukaryota; kingdom Viridiplantae; phylum Streptophyta; class Magnoliopsida; order Asterales; family Asteraceae; genus Bidens; species Bidens hawaiensis. Next base: position 628,802 of record NW_027492353.1, on the reverse strand, counting down.
CTGAAAATAATAATTCACTGCCTGAATAATACATTGGAGGAATTCATGATATGATAAAAGAAACAGTTTCTCCGTTAATCAAAGAAGCTGTGACTCCTTTAATAAAAATTGTTCAAGACCATACCGCGAATTCAAAAGGTGTGGCTAGATCAAAATCAAGATCAATTAAACAACCAAGTCATAGCATATCCGTTCATTCTAAACCAAAAGATTCCAAAAGGACGAGGGATGATAAAACAAAAGAACCAAAAGATAAGGGATACGAGAGTTTTACTGCTGATTATGAGCCAAGACAAACAAAGAAAAGGAAAGTCAATACGGGATGTACATTTAAGGACTTTCTGTTGGAATTACGTATGCCCGAGACACATACTTATATTAATGTGGCTAACTGTGTTTGATCCAAGTCGGGTCATACCCAATAACAAGCTAGACGACACCAAATGTATTCTTTTAATGATTTGATCATTTAAATGAATACCGAACACTACGTGTTTAGAAAATTGGTTTTCTAAACAAACACACTTGAGGATTTAAATAAATTATCTGGATAATTTGTTTATATAAATTAATTATTTAATTGGTTAAATAATTATATAAATGTATGTACATTTTATAAAAATGAGTTTTATAAAATGAATGGAGATGTTTTAAATGGTTAAAACAAAATACAAAACAAAAAAAAAAAAAAAAAAAAAAGGAAAACAAAACAAAAACCGGCCACCCATGTGGGGGTGGTGGTTTTACCCAATCAAAGACCAAGATGCTCTTTGGTTCTCCTTTTATGTTCCTCCATTCAACACACATGCATTTTGGGTCTTGTTTTCTTTTGTATTTTCAAGTGTAAAACTCTCTCTCTTTCTCTCTCAATATCCACGGCCACTTTGGCCAAAGAAAGGGGGTGTTTTGTGAGCTTGATTCAAGTGTTCTAATCCTAGCAACAAGTTGGTGTTGTTGTTTAAAAGCTTGGGGTATCAAAAGCTTGAGGGTTTCTCCTTTGCAACCTTGCCATTTGAAGACATTATCTTCTTCATCCACCTACATCTTCTCATAAGGTATAAGAAGGTACAATTTACTTTTGTGAGCATCTTGTTCTTGTAATATTGATCCTTGTTCTTTGGGTTTTAGTTTTAACATAATGGTATGTTCATAACAAGTTTTAAAATCTAAGCTTCCGTTGCGTTTTCTAGTTAAATATGGTTAACTTGAACTTTGATAATCTTGTATAAAATCCAACAATGGCATCAAGAGCCGGTTACAAGGACTTATGCTTCTTTTGTATTCATAAATTTCGGATTTTTTTTTTCATGGGTGAAAAGGGAAGTCCGAAAATTTGGTGGATTTTACCCCTCATGGTTTTGTAAGATCTTGACATGCATGGAAAGATCTTAGGAAACCATTATTAACATTTGGATGTTGAATATAAAAAAAAAAAAAAAATTGGCCGTAGCCTTTTGGGGGGGGGGGCCGATTCTTTTTGGGGGTATTTGGGCATTGGTTGCTTAGGTTGCATGCTTAGAACATTTGGTATGTTTGATTGTGTCATAACCGAAACCTAGACCTTGGATGTGTTGATTGTTGTTTGTGTATGTTGATTATGTTTATTATTCAATATGGTTGTAATAATTCATAATCTTAGGCTTGTGTAATTTATTTATTCATAAATTGGTATGTAATAAATAGATTAGTTGCATTTTCCTTTTTTTAGAAAAATATGTATTAGGATACATTTTGTAAAAATTGAAGATGCAAGAATTGGTGGATTTGGGCCTTGGACCGAAATTTTGGGCTTGTTGGGCCTCACCGGCCCATCATGGGATTCAAGCCCATTAGGCCCATAAATTTCACTCTTGGGCCCAAGAAGACTTTTGGAAGTTTGGAGCCCATTAACAAGCCCAACAAGAACACAACAACTTGGAGAGGATACTTGAAGCATTTGGATGCAAGGTCAAGTGGGAGTCAACATTCCATCCTTGTGTCATGTTTTGTCCCTTAGGTGTGACTTATGACCTATACTTGTTTCGGCTAACAAGTATGGTCAAATTTAGCGGTTTTCGGTTATGACTATATTTTGCATGTGTATGCTTGGTTGTTTGTTTTACTTAATGTAATGTGTGGTTGATAGATATTAGGATATCCAAACCGTCACATAGGAACGACAACAAGCATAAAACGGGTTCTAATATATATTTGGTAATATCGCGTCAATTAGTTTAATTAAATGGGTTTATTAAAACTAAGCGATCACTCACCTATAATAAAATTGGTTTTATTATAACTAGAACCTTGAAAATTGGTTTTCAAAATCGCCATATTTCTAAATGCATGTTAGGATATGGCATAATGTTTTTCAACTAGAATATTTGAAAAATTTAAAATCCCTTTTTTCATAATTACCAAAGAAACAAGTCTAACACCATCCTTTTGTATGACACTTAACGTATTAGGAAACTTTTAATGGGATAAAGGTCACCTAACCATTTTGAGCAAACTAATATACTTAGGGTAATATTAACATATTTGTGGGATAAAGGTCACCTAACCACTTGTATGTTAATCTTACATGTTTATACAAGTAGGACGACTTGAATTAGAAACCATGTGATAAAGGTCACCTAAGCATGGGATCTAATGGTGTTGATGGGATAAACATGCCAACACGAAATAAGGATTTCGAATGGTCCCATACCTCTAGAAGTTGCAAAGGGTTGCAATTGTCAAGATTGACTACCTTGTTAAATCAAATAACGGGATAAAGGTCACCTAACCGAAATTTGATTTATCATTGGATTCTAGAATTTAATTATTATTTTAAAATTTGGAATAAAAGGGTATTAATAATTAAATTGTTTATAATACTAAAATAAAACTTTGTTAAATTTTGTAGATGGCCGCTAACAATGCAAACACCTCTACCCATAACACCCGTAACCTATCCTTAAGAACCATCCTTGAAAAGGATCGTCTAAACCATAATAACTTTATGGATTGGTATCGCAACTTGAGAATAGTTCTCAAACAAGAAGAGATATCATATGTCTTAGACGATCCCATTCCCGACGAGCCTAACGTGGAAGATGAAGAGGCGTATAACAATTGGGTCAAGTACACCAAAGATTCGGTGCAAGCCTCTTGCCTCATGTTAGGGACTATGATTCCCGAAATCCAAAAGGATTTCGAGCATCATGGGGCATACGACATGATAACTCAATTGAAGGAAATGTTCCTTCAACAAGCTAGAGCGGAACGTTTCGAAACGGTTCGAGCGTTTCATGCATGTCGTATGGAGGAAACCCAAAGCGTCTCATCTTATGTCCTAAAGATGAAAAGCTACATCGAAAAGCTTCGTAGGTTGAATTGTCCCGTGTCTAATGAGTTGGCTACGGATTTGATCCTCAACTCTTTGACCAAAAGGTTTGAAACCTTTGTCATGAATTATAACATGAATGGGTGGGACAAAAGCATTGGTGAGCTTCACGCAATGCTAAGAACGGCCGAAGCGGGAATGGGTAAAAGGGTTTTACCCGTTCTAACAATCAATGAAGGAAAAAGGGGACATAACTCCAACCCCAAAGCAAGTGTTGCTAAGGGCAAGGGCCACGTCCAAGGAAAGGGAAAGAGGAAAGCCATCACGCCCATCAAACCGAAGGAAAAGAAGCAAAAGGTTGCGGCGCAAGATCCATGCTTTGAGTGTGGAGAGATAGGTCATTGGAAAAGGAATTGTCCGACCTATCTCAATGCGTTAAAAGATAAGAGGGATGCGGGGCATACCTCAGGTATTATCTTTACTATACATATTGAACTAAATGTTATTTCTTCAAATACATGGGTACTTGATACCGGATGTGGAACTCACATTTGCAATTTGTTGCAGGGGTTCAAAAGAAGTAAACAACTCAACAAAGGGGACATTAGTCTCTTTATGGGCAATGGAGCAAGAGTTGAAGTCCAAGCCCAAGGAGACTACTTGTTAAAGCTTCCAAGTGGTTTGGAAGTAATTTTGAAGAATGTTTTGTATGCTCCTAAGTTAAGGAGAAACATTATTTCCGTGTCTCTTTTAAAACAATGTGGCTTTGATCTTAAGTTTATTGATTATGATATTCATGTTTTGATGAATGGCATATTTTATTTTAAAGCTATACCCATAAATGGTATATATGAAATAGATCAAATTGGTGCGTCACATAGTAGTTCAATGTACAATGTCAACACCAAGAAACTCAAGAAGGACTTGGGTGATTCCTATCTTTGGCATTGTCGCCTTGGACATATAAGCAAGAATCGCATGCAAACTCTTCGCAAGAATGGTATTCTAGAAACAAATGAGTATGATTCATTTGATGTATGTGAATCTTGTTTACAAGGCAAAATGACAAAGCAACCCTTTAATAAAACTTTTGAAAGGTCAAAAGAATTATTGGGTATCATACATTCGGATGTATGTGGTCCTTTTAGACCAATGACTAGGAATGGTGAAAGATACTTCATTACCTTTATTGACGATTATAGTCGATATGGTTATGTGTACTTAATGAAACACAAAGATGAAGCTTTTGAAATGTTCAAAGACTTCAAAACTGAAGTAGAAAGACAACTCAAGACCACAATCAAAGTACTTCGTAGTGATAGAGGAGGTGAATACCTAAGTGGTGTTTTTCAAGATCATCTTAAGAGTTGTGGAATTATTTCACAACTTACTCCACCTGGAACACCACAACATAATGGTGTGTCTGAAAGGAGAAATCGTACCCTATTAGATATGGTTCGATCGATGATGGCTAGAAGCACTTTACCTCTATCATTTTGGGGCTATGCTTTACTTTCCGCTGTTCGCATATTGAATATGGCTCCAACCAAGAAAGTGGAGAAGACACCTTTTGAAATATGGCATGGAAAGGCTCCATCGCTATCATTCTTAAGAGTTTGGGGTTGTGTAGCTTATGTAAAGCAATACACCCCAAACAAATTAGAAGTCCGATCCACTAAGTGTATCTTTATAGGTTATCCTAAAGATGATTTAGGATATTACTTTTATGATCCTAGTGAGCAAAATGTTATTATTGCTCGAAAGGGTAAGTTCTTGGAAACTAAGTTCCTTAAGGAAGGAACTAATAGTAGAACAGTGAAACTTGATGAGGATCAAGAACCACAAGATGATACACAATTGGTTGATACTAGCACTCAACAAGAGGTTGTTGAAAGTGATCAAGTGGTTGATCAAAACACACAAAACGTTCGCAGATCTGGTAGAGTTAGCAATCCACCTGAAAGATATGGATTTTTTATAGAAGGTTGCTACGTGGTAGATTCGGATGAACCAACCACATACCGTGATGCAATGTCCAAGAATGATTGTGACAAATGGCTTGAAGCCATGAACGTTGAGATGCAATCCATGTATGACAACCAAGTTTGGGAATTGGTTGAACTACCACTCAACTCCAAAGCTGTTGGAAGTAAGTGGGTTTTCAAAAGAAAAACTGATATGCATGGAAACTTGGATACTTATAAAGCAAGACTTGTAGCTAAGGGTTTCACTCAAACTCAAGGGGTTGATTATGATGAAACTTTTTCGCCTGTGGCAATGCTAAAGTCTATTAGGATATTATTTGCCATAGCTGCACATTATGATTATGAAATTTGGCAAATGGATGTCAAGACCGCTTTCCTAAATGGATATCTTGAGGAAGATGTCTATATGGTTCAGCCTGAAGGTTTTGTCGATCCGAAACATCCTAATAAAGTATGCAAGTTAAAGAAATCAATCTATGGATTGAAACAAGCATCTAGAACTTGGAATCATCGTTTTGATGAAGAAATCAAAAATTTTGGATTCATCAAGAATGCTGATGAGGCTTGTGTGTATAAGAAAGCTAGTGGGAGTATAATTACCTTCTTAGTATTGTATGTCGATGACATTCTACTATTTGGAAATGACATTCCAACCATGGAAAGCGTTAAGGCTTGGCTTGGAAGTAGATTTTCCATCAAGGATCTTGGTGAAGCTGCCTATATTTTGGGAATAAAGATCTATAGGGATAGGTCAAGGCGCTTGATAGGTTTGAACCAAAGTACATACATTGATAAGATCTTGAAAAGGTTCAAGATGGAAAACTCCAAGAAAGGTTTTGTACCTATTCAAAGAGGGACCATATTGAGTTTAGCTCAATGTCCAAGCTCAAAGGATGAGCAAGAGATGATGAAACAAATCCCATATGCTTCTGCTATAGGATCCATTATGTATGCGATGATATGTACTAGACCGGATGTGTCATGCGCTTTGAGCATGACAAGCAGATACCAACAGAATCCAGGAAACAGTCATTGGATGGCTGTTAAGAACATATTGAAATACCTTAGGAGAACTAAGGATATGTTTCTGATATATGGATCTGGTGAGGAGGAACTCGCTATAAAAGGTTACACGGATGCGAGCTTCCAAACTGATCGAGATGATTCTCGATCACAGTCTGGGTATGTGTTCACTCTTAATGGAGGAGCTGTCTCTTGGAAGAGCTCAAAACAGGAAGTGGTAGCATTGTCCACTACAGAATCAGAATACATCGCCGCTTCATTGGCAGCTCAGGAAGCTGCATGGTTGAAGAAATTCATTACTGATCTAGGGGTGGTCTCTTCCATTCAAGACCCCCTAGAAATCTTTTGTGACAACGAGGGTGCGATTGCACAAATCAAGGAACCTCGTTCGCACCAAAAGACAAGGCACATAGAGCGGAGATTCAACTACATAAGGGATGAAGTTGAAAAAGGAAAGATATGTATTCGCAAAGTTGGAACTGATCAAAATCTTGCGGATCCATTCACGAAGCTCCTAGAAAGACCGAAACATGAGCGTCATGCGAGTGGCTTAGGACTCCGATATTCTAGTAATTGGATTTGATCTATTTTGTATTTACGTTTAAAAGACTTTTGTAATTTAACTCTTTTATATGATTATGGAATCTTGAGTTAAATTCTAATTTTGCATGTTTAATCCATGAATAAGTTATCTTATTCTAAAAGTCCGTAGTCGATCACATTTGTGGGAACAAATATGAAGCAAGACTATTATGAACTAGGATTGGTGGATATTCATAAGGAATGAATATGGAGCATAGGTTTGCTGCCAAGGTTCATAGATATTTGTGGGATACGAATATTGGACTGACCCGCTCTCAATATTACTACATGGAGTCAATGGACCTGATCATTAGTAATTTTGAGTAAAGGAGAATTTCATATTATCCTTAGACCTGAGATGTATACTGGGTCTTGATTTTCACCAAGTATTACACTTTGACTCTGCCCTTCGCTATTCGTAAAAGATGGTACATAAGGATGAGCTCAGGTGGAGTATAAAGTGATAGTGAGAGGCGTATACAGTCAAGATGGAATTTGTTCCTCTTATGTGTTGAGAGTTTAGATGTCTAAGGCCTGATAAAGTTGAATTGTAAAGAGAATGATCGCCTATGTCTCTTAGATCCAACATGACATCTAGTAACAAAGGGATATAATGATAGATTCACCTAAATCATATCAAGTAAGGGACTTGAAGGGATGATGTTAATGAATGGCACTTCGTCAAACACATTAGGGGTGGTGAACTGTTGTTAGGCGGTATTCACCACTTGCATTAATTTTCTATGTATCTCGTGCAAGTGGGAGATTGTTGGAATTACGTATGCCCGAGACACATACTTATATTAATGTGGCTAACTGTGTTTGATCCAAGTCGGGTCATACCCAATAACAAGCTAGACGACACCAAATGTATTCTTTTAATGATTTGATCATTTAAATGAATACCGAACACTACGTGTTTAGAAAATTGGTTTTCTAAACAAACACACTTGAGGATTTAAATAAATTATCTGGATAATTTGTTTATATAAATTAATTATTTAATTGGTTAAATAATTATATAAATGCATGTACATTTTATAAAAATGAGTTTTATAAAATGAATGGAGATGTTTTAAATGGTTAAAACAAAATACAAAACAAAACAAAAAAAAAAAAAAAAAAGGAAAACAAAACAAAAACCGGCCACCCATGTGGGGGTGGTGGTTTTACCCAATCAAAGACCAAGATGCTCTTTGGTTCTCCTTTTATGTTCCTCCATTCAACACACATGCATTTTGGGTCTTGTTTTCTTTTGTATTTTCAAGTGTAAAACTCTCTCTCTTTCTCTCTCAATATCCACGGCCACTTTGGCCAAAGAAAGGGGGTGTTTTGTGAGCTTGATTCAAGTGTTCTAATCCTAGCAACAAGTTGGTGTTGTTGTTTAAAAGCTTGGGGTATCAAAAGCTTGAGGGTTTCTCCTTTGCAACCTTGCCATTTGAAGACATTATCTTCTTCATCCACCTACATCTTCTCATAAGGTATAAGAAGGTACAATTTACTTTTGTGAGCATCTTGTTCTTGTAATATTGATCCTTGTTCTTTGGGTTTTAGTTTTAACATAATGGTATGTTCATAACAAGTTTTAAAATCTAAGCTTCCGTTGCGTTTTCTAGTTAAATATGGTTAACTTGAACTTTGATAATCTTGTATAAAACCCAACACTTTCAAGTATACAAACTGAAAGAATTCTATGGGGATAAAGGCGCGATTGTTACTCTTCGTTGGCTCGAGGAAATGGAGTCAATAATTATTATTAGTAAGTGTACCGAAGAGGAGAGTATCCAGTACTCATCCCAGATGTTTAAGGGAGAGGCGCTGGAATGGTGGAATACGTTGATAGACGTGAAAGGGAGAAACAATTTGTATAATCTCGAATGAGAAACTTTTAAGGAACTGATCAAACAAAGATTTTGTCCTATCCACAAGGTTGATCAGATTCAAACCAAGCTTTGGAATCATAAGGTCATCGGCACTAATCTCAAGGAATACAACACGAAGTTCCTTGAATACTGTAGACTTGTATCGCATCTGGTTACACCGGAGTACAACAAAGTAACCAGATACATCTATGGGTTGCCGAAACAAATTCGTGATCATGTAAGATCACACATGCCTGCTAGCATAGAGTCTGCAATTGAATTAGCAAGATATATGATGGAAAGTATGATTCGAAATAAGGATGAAGAAAAAAAGATGGTGGTAGAAAGGAAGAGAGAGAATGATGGTAGACAGAAGTTTGGAAAAGGTAGAGAAGGGTCAAGTGTGTTTAATCGACCGATGTGTAAGAATTGTAGTAAAAAGCATTATGGTAGATGTTTGAAACCCACCCCCAAAGTTGATGTTTGCAAGTTTGATCCGTATTCAACTTGCAACTTTTGTAAATGACCGGGACACAAGGAGGAGATTGTAGGAAGAAATTGATCGTCTGTTTTGATTGTGGTGAGAAAGGGCACTTTAGTGCGGAATGCACTAAGAAGAAACCGGCAGTTGGAGGCACCAGTGGTAGTAGTGCCAGGAATGAAGCCAAAAGGGGAAATACCCGTGCATTCATGCTTAATACTCAGAAGGCGGGAGAATTACCAGACGTGATTACTGGTACGTTTCCTATTAATAATGTTTATGCTAGGGTTTTGTTTGACTCAGGAGCCAATCAAAGTTTCATAGATTATAAGTTTTGTAGCCTATTGAATGAACCTCTGGCTAAATTGAATAATCAATATGAAGTAGAAACGGCTAATGGAAACTTAATCCGAATATCTGAGGTATTAAATAGTTATATTATCTTAGCCGGATATGAAATGCCAGTGCAATTGTTACCAATGGAGTTAGCTGGATTTGATGTTATTTTAGGGATGGAATGGTTAGCCGCCAACCAAGACCGAATACTATGTAACGAAAAGGCTATTGAAATTCTAACTCCAAATAATAGAATGATGCGAATAGCTGGCGATAAAGAATTTGGTAAGATAGGAATCATTTCAAAAATAAAGGCTAGTCATTGTTTGGGAAAAGGTTGCTTAGCATTTATGGCTAATGTAACCAAGGAGCCCGAGCCTAAAAAACTAGAAGAGGTCCCAATTGTCGCTGAATTCAAGGATGTATTTCCTGATGAATTGCCTGGAATTCCGCCCGATCGAGAAGTTGAGTTTAGAATCGATTTTGTTCCGGGAACAGCTCCAATTGCTAAATCTCCTTATAGATTAGCACCAACTGAGATGAAGGAACTGAAAAAGCAGTTGGATGAGTTATTAGAAAAAGGATTTATACGACCAAGTTCTTCACCATGGGGAGCTCCAATATTATTTGTTAAGAAGAAAGACGGATCAATGAGGATGTGTATTGATTACCGAGAATTAAATAAAGTCATGATCAAGAATCGATATCCGTTGCCAAGGATTGATGATCTTTTCGATCAATTACAAGGTGCAAGTTGTTTTTCCAAAATTGATCTAAGATCCGGGTATCATCAATTGAAAGTTCAAGAAGAAGACATATCTAAGACAGCATTCAGAACCCGATACGGACATTATGAGTTCACTGTTATGCCTTTTGGACTCACTAATGCTCCGACGGGTTTTATGGATATGATGAATCGAATCTGCAAACCTTATTTGGATAAGTTTATTATTGTCTTTATTGATGACATTCTTATCTATTCCAAGACGAAAAAAGAACACAAAACTCATTTGAAAACCATACTCGAAACATTGAGGAAAGAGGAGAAGCTTTATGCCAAATTCTCGAAATGCGAATTTTAGTTATCCGAAGTACAATTTCTTGGACATATTGTTAATGAGAAGGGCATTCAAGTTGATCCGGCTAAAATTGAAGCAGTTATTAAATGGGAGAAACCCAAGACTCCGACTCAAGTAAGAAGTTTTCTGGGGTTAGCAGGTTATTATAGAAGGTTTATCCAAAATTTCTCAAGGATAGCGGTTCCATTAACTTCACTTACTCGGAAGTCCGTGAAATTCGAATGGGGACCGAAGCAAGAAGAAGCATTTGAAACTCTTAAACAGAAACTAACAAATGCACCTGTCTTAGTGTCACACCCCGACTAGCACAATGCGGAAGCGTAAAACGGGAATGTAACAGACACCTCTGGTATCAACACATTATTTATAAAGAAACATTACAAACTAATTTACAATATATTACACTTCTTTGTTCTATCATTGTTTTACAGTCTAGGTGATACAAACAAAACTAGTTCGTTAACTATACATTCTTACTAATAACGCCCTTGCTTCTATTCACATAGCATCAACCACACACTTCAAGCAAGTAACAGATCACCAAATCATTCCGATTTAGGTACACCTGAAAAGCATTTTAAAACGAGTCAACTACTAGAGTTGGTGAGTTTCACGAGTTTCAAGAAAACAGTAATGAGTATTCACAAGTCAACACTTGTAATCATGAAATAAGTATGTATGTATGTAAATGATGTAATTATGCTAAGCTACAGTGAAGCCTTGACCGTATGTGCTGCGTGCATCTATTTCCCACGCTCCATCAACCACTGTGACCCCTTTCCGCCGACAATATGCCCCGGTAGCTATGTCTAACACTACATAGCCTGTTTGTATAAATATGGTCATGTGCAAACGGCGCTATGTGACACGGCAACCAGGCCGATTCCGTTTGGGTTTGTCAAACCAATAGTACTATTCACAAGCCACCGGCTCGAAGTTAATCACTGTGATCGTAGGGACTTTCGTGTGTTAGCACTTAGATAATTCACATCAATACATGTTTCAGGTATGTATATGTAATCAAACATGCTTTTCACCCCAAAAGTTCGTAAAACAGTTTAAAAGTGGGGTCATGAAACTCACGGTTTAGTAGATAATCAGTACTGTATCAGCTCGTGGTTTGTTCGGTCCGCTTATCAGTAGTTCCTATAATCAATATTATAATAATATTAATATTTTAATATTATTATAATCTCAATACTAAACTGGCTGTATAACTAATCTGGGTATATCTGGAATGCCCAGAAAGTGGCAATAGGCTTAGGTTGTGATGTTGTTCAATGTCTAATACTTAAAACCAAACTTGGCTCAGATTCCCGTTTTCCCAGCTGGGCCAAATTGTTCGTTTACGCGTTCAGAAAACAGTTATGGGAAAATAAGCTTGGGTAAATGTATTGGTTAACAAAATGATTAAGTTATAAAGAAAGATCACATACTGGGGTCCCGGATTAGCCACGGGGCCCGTTTACGTTTATTCAGTTTGATTTAAGAAGAAACGCGCACAATCCACCCGGATTGTCCAGGTTTCTCATAGAAAAGTTCGTTTTTTACATAATTAGTCCAAAAATATGATTTTTGATCACTCTTGGTGTTTTGATATTCCCGCAGATTCGCTAGTCGCAAACTTGCCGGTTTTTATAAAAACCGAATTTGTTTAATATTCAGATTAGCATAATTAATTAACCATTAATCATTAAATTATGAAAATTTAACCACTTATCAATTAAAATATGTATATTTTTATAAAAATATTTCTGGAATTTATTTACTGATTTATTAATTTATAAAAATTCATTTTATCAGCTATATTTCGCCTGAAAATCGTCCGTTTACCCCAAACAATTTCCAAAAATTCCTGAATGCTCAAATCATGTCCCAAATCAACCTGTATCAATTTCAAAATATAAAAAGTTCGTGCGATATTCTTTTCGGCCCAAATTCGGCTATAAAAATTCACACGAACGCATATAAACAAAACACCTTTAAACTTCTCCAAATGATCCCAAAATTCATATGTGATAAAAATACATCAAATCTGAGTTCCCAGAAAAGTTTCATAATTTTTGAAGTATTTTAGCTATTTTTCCCAAATTAACGTCCCAATTCGGTAATAAATTCGCCAAATATTCTCGGATGGTCGAAAAATTACCAAATTTGAACAGGGATTCATTGAAATGGTCCCTCATGTCCCTGAAAAATTTCAAGTCCAAAAAATATGCACATCACAACCTTAAACTAAATAGCCCGTAAGCGAGTGTTTCGGCATTACCTTAGCGGGTTTGGCTCGTTTCCGACTTTTTAATCAAGTTCTCAGGTTCCTGTGCTTCTAAGAAAGCTAGGTACAAGTCCTATATCACAAACCAATCAATTTTTTATCAACATAACATCCCTTAACTTAGGGTTTCGGCTAGTGCACAAAAACGAACTTTTGAACCGTAAAAACGTCGTTTCAACCCTTTAATTCTTGTTTATGGCCAAAAGAACTATCAAAACAGGTTCCTTACTGTGTTTATGATCAAAACAGTTTATGGAACATTCTTAGGATTTTTACACGGTTAGGAATGATTTTTAGTAACCAAGACATGTTTTTATGGTATTAATCAAGGTTAAACAAGTACAAAAGCTACTTATTTAAGCCCCTTACCTTAGGGTTTGAAGGATTTCTGGAAAATCAGCTTGCAGCTGCTTGGACCTCAATTTTTATAAACCAAAATGAATAACCAAGCTTGTAAAACAAGTTTTATAAAAAGAATGGGGGGTGGGGGTGGGCTGTCCGATCGGAACATCATTATGGGTCCATGATGGGCTGTTTTGGCCCAATGATCTGGTTTCTCAAGCCCAAATACGAAAAGCTCGGTCCAAATTTAGTTCGGGTTTGGTTTTTGGCGCGAAAAACTTATCGGGTACGTTAAACAGTGCGAAAACGAGTGTTTTTCGGCTAGTTTTGTGTAAAATTATAAAAACATACTATATGTTTGTAAAAATCAAAAATATTTTCACGGATCGCTTAAAACATTTCAAATAAGTGTTTGGTAAGTCTTTTTCGGCTTAACGGATGATACAATGCTTGGTTTGTACTTTCGCGTCTAAATCTATAGCGGGTAGTTAAACGAGCATGTTTTCGTTTAACTTGTTTGCTATCAAACTAAGACCATATTTCTAATGTTTTAGCTTGTATAGATCGTATATCACTTATAGATGGCCCCTCGAGATATCTGGGTCATAACCCGACCCGTTCGGTCAATCGTTCGTTTGTTACGCCAAAGGCGTTTATTTGCTTAATCGGTAAATACGTACTAAGGTGTACCTTGTTTTGGCTCAAATGTCACACTTAGCCTTGCCCGAAGGACAAGATAACTTCATGGTATATTGTGATGTTTCACATATAGGAATGGGATGTGTTTTGATGCAAGGGAAGAAAGTAATTGCTTGTGCTTCACGACAGTTAAAAGTTCATGAAAAGAATTATACTACACATAATCTCGAACTTCGAGCCGTGATTTTCGCGTTGAAGTTATGGAGACACTATTTATATGGTGTAAAGTTTACAGTTTATACTGATCACAAAAGTCTAAAGCACATATTTGATCAGAAAGAATTGAACATGATATAGAGGCGATGGATGGAGACGTTGAACGATTATGAATGTGAGATAGTTTACCATGAAAGTAAAGCTAATGTGGTAGCTGATGCTTTAAGTAGAAAAGAGCACGAAAAGCCAAAAGAGTACGAGCTTTGAGGTTAGAACTCAAAATTGATCTATTAACTAAAATCAAGAAAGCTCAGAAGTTGGCATTAGAAGAAAATAACATAAAGGCTGAAAAAGAAAATGGAACAATAGATCAATTAGTTAAGGGTGACGACGATATACTCAGATTAGGGAAAAGAATCTGGGTACCAATGGTAGGGAGCTTGCGGGAGAAGATATTGGAAGAAGCTCACAAATCTAAGTATATGATGCATCCGGGAAGCGATAAGATGTATCATAATCTCAAGGATGAGTATTGGTGGATCGGAATGAAGAAAGAGATCGCCCTGTATGTAGCAAAATGTTTAACATGTTCAAAGGTTAAAGCCGAGCATCAAAAGCCTATGGGATTGTTAACACAACCCGAGATTCCGATATGGAAATGGGATATAATTACCATGGATTTTATTATGAAATTACCTAAGACGTCCCGACAAAATGATGCTGTCTGGGTCATTGTTGATAGACTAACCAAATCAGCCCATTTCATTCCAATTCAAGAAACATATAGCATGGATAAATTGGCGCAACTATATGTGGAAAACATTGTATTATTGCATGGTGTGTCGTTGTCAATCATATCTGATAGAGATAGTTGTTTCACTTCCAACTTCTGGAGAAGTTTTCAAAAAGCAATGGGTACGCGGTTAAATTTAAGTACTGCTTATCACCCACAAACAGATGACAAAGTGAGAGAACAATTCAAACATTGGAAGATATGCTTCGCGCTTGTGTTATAGATCTAGGTGGAAGCTGGGATACTCACCTAGAATTGATGGAATTTTCGTATAACAATAGCTACCACACAAGCATACAAATGGCTCCATATGAAGCACTATACGGACGAAAATGTAGAACACCTGTATGTTGGTATGAAATTGGTGATAATCAGTTATCAGGTCCCGAGATTGTTCAAATAACAACTGACCAAGTAATACAAATCCGAGAAAGATTGAAAACAGCACGTGACAGACAGAAGAGTTATGCTGATATAAGACGAAAACCGTTAGAATTCAAAGAATGAGACAAAGTGTTGCTCAAAGTATCACCTTGGAAAGGTTTGGTTCGTTTTGGAAAGAAAGGGAAGTTAAGTCCGCGTTTTGTTGGACCATTCAAAATTGTTGAAAGAATAGGTCCTGAAGCTTATCGACTTGAGTTACCCGAAGAAATGCAAGGAATCCATGACGTATTTCACGTATCAAATCTACGGAAATGTTTAGCTGATGAGACACTTGCTATGCCTCTAAAAGATGTACAAGTGAATGAGAAACTCAAGTTTATATAGGAGCCAATACATATTGAAAATAGTCAAACCAAGTTCTTAAAGCGTAAAAGGTTGAAATTGGTAAAAGTAAGATGGAATTCCCAACGTGGTCCGGAATTCACTTGGGAACTTGAGTCCGAAATGAAGCGAAAATATCCACATCTGTTTACATAAATCTCGAGGACGAGATTTTTCTAAAGGTGGGGAGGATGTAACACCGTGAAAATACCCCATCTAATTTTGGGCTAAAAATGCCAATTTTGAAAGTTAAAGGACTGAAAATGAAAATTTTGGGTTTTTAGACCCATCGCACTACGCGATGGTCTCCAGACTAACTCCGTCGCACTACGCAACATAGAATCACACAGTTCAAGAAAAAAGGGGCGCCGCGCTACGCGACGGCCAAACCTAACTGGTCCATCGCGCTACGCGATGACCAGGTTAAGTAACCCGGGACACGTGGCCAACCACGTGTCAACACGTGTCAGCTTCTGATTAATTAAGGCGTCGCGCTACACGACGGCCTTGGGGAAAAGGCCATCGCGCTACGCGATGGTCTGCAAAACTAGCCTATAAAAGGGCAGCTACGAGTTCAAGCCAATGCATCTCATTTTCACCTTCATTTCACACACTTAACCTAGGTAATCGTGCCAAGGGTGTTCTAGGGTGTCGAGGGCTGTTTTCGTGAAGAACCGAGGTGTCGTTACACTGTTTAACGAGTTGCTGATCTCGTAATCGAAACACGAGCTGAACTGCTGCTGATTCTCTTAGTTCTTGATTCCGTCTAGCCGACTAAGGTAGGATTATGGATAAGTTACTTCGTTATATAGTTACTAGAACCTATTTAAAGGTATAGTCGTTAAACTTTTAATATTTTCCAAGTAATGTTTTATAAAGCAAAGACGTTGCTTCCATGTGAAGTATTGTTATCAAAACTATTATTTTGACGGGCATGTAGTAACTGGAAGGGGGGTATCATTAGTAGACTATTCTTGCCTAAGGAAAGCAATTCGTACAAATCTCAATCAACCGCAGGACCCGTTTGCTTACCTGGAGAAGTTTGCCAACGTGATATCCTTTATTAGGCCAAAGCGTGATATTCCAAACATTATATGTAAATTTAAAGTAATTTCATAAAACGACTATAACTATACTAAGGTTAGGTCAGACCTAAGAGTCTGCTGATTAGACCTCGAGTCTGCTGAACTGAATCAGACTTCAAGTCTGTTGATCAGACCTCGAGTCTGCTGAAACTGTAACAGACTTAAAGCCTGCTGAATAATACCAACTAGGTACTTATGCATACCTGTTATGAATATAGGTTAATAGCATACTGAAGCCAAGGAGGTTGATCTTTCCTACTGATAATATAAAATGAACACGTTAACCTTTTACTGTCTAAACTGATTTTACTCTTGTAATAGATTGGTTGTTTATTACAAAGAGTCTGATAAGTGTTTGCATGAGATATAATCTCTAAAATCGTTATAATACAAAATAGATAATAAAAAGCAACTCAGACCGAATACACATGTGTCTGGATCCAAACATAACTGATAATTGGCATACAAAACCAAGTCAGTCATAACCAGTTCTCCATAAGGGTTACATAGCCTATGGGAAGCTTGTCTCCGAACAGGGGCTATGTACTCGGGGAACCTTTGAATTGTGTGTGTAGGGAAGTGGTACAAATCCCGGGAATGGATAGGCATTCCTGCTGAGATTGTGAACGAAAAACTATGTTTGTACTTAACAACTGTTATAAACGGTTTTATCGAGTCACGTTTCACCAGCGTATAGCTGACGTGTTTTTCCCACCCTTGCAGGTAACTAGATGATAATCGATGATATACAAGGATTGGAGTTATAAAAGATCGCTCGAGATGGCTCGTTTTTGAATATTACAAATCCTTGTATTATTAATATCACGATTTTGTAAATCTGAAACCTCGGGTGTTTAATTCCCGAGTAGTTTTGATAATGTAAATTAATATTTTAATATTTAAAGACTTCCGCTAAAATAAACACCGCTACTCTGATATTTTTACAAAACAGATACCAACTGATGGTCACACTCCTAGGCCCTGGTTTGGGGTGTGACAATATATATGTGTGTGTGTGTATTCTTTTTTTCAAAAAAAAAAGGTTTAAAATTATAAGTTATTAGTTATAAGATCAGCCCAGCCCAATTCATAATTAATAAGTCCTTAGTGCATAACCAGCCCGGCCCAATTCAAATTGAGTCCATCTAAATTAATTCTCGGAGACGGCCCTGGAAATCAGATTACATAAGCAGCAACCTTAAGAATGATACATACGAACCACATAACTAAAAAACCCGAAATTAAATAGAACTATTTTAACTAAAGCAGATTTAAATTACATTCACAACCTTAAAAACGTTGCAGATGAACGACATAGCTAAAAAACGAGAAATTAAATAGAACTATCCTATAACAATGCAAATCCAAATTACATTCAGAACCTTAAACCAACTTAACTAAAGCAAATTCAAATTTATCAAATTCATCCTACATATAGTTTTATTAATTTGACCACCGCATCAATTCGACAAAAGATCACAAGCACCGCATCCTACATATAGAGCTATCTCCGCCTTTGCTATCAGTCTTTTCATTTTCCGCACTACCCATCCATACCCTTGATAGAAGATCAATAGTGCCATCTTCTCCTCTCAATTCACCTTCATCTTGAGAACTCCCAATGTAGTTTCCAACCACACCACTAGTACTAGTGCTTGCGCTTTCAAAGCCAACATAAGGAAAACAACTATTGGTAACTACTCGCATTAGAGCATCTAGGTAGATGAAATTAACCATCCCTATAGGGTTAAAACCACCACCCAAATTAATATTGGTATTTGGTGTTCCAAAACCTTGTAAAATGTCATTACCATTTGTATTATTGGCATTAGCATTTTTCACCATGTTAGCAAAGAACATGGCGGTAGTGTCAGGAATCAGGAATGATAAGTTACTAGGAGGTGGTCTCTGATCCTTGGGTTGATTATGAGTGAGCTGGTGGCGATGTAGTCCCTTTGTAGTCCGGAATCCTCTTCTGCAGTGCGTGCATGCAATGAACGGTTAGAATCTTCTATTGTTTCGTGACGTCTCACCATGATCAACCCTTATGACCCTTGGGGGCGGGTTGGTAACACTCAAAGATACAGATCCGGTCGCATTGGCATGATCAGAAGGTTGATGGACCAGTAGTGGTGTGTTTTCTCCGATAAAAGATGATGAATCCTCCACAAGTACTGATTCATTTTCTGGCTCTTGCATGTCTTCAGCGATGGCCTTCCCTTTGCCGAAAGCTCCTTCTACTATCCCCTTAAAGTTAAAGTTGCCATTTTTCGCCATGTTGGCAAAGAATATAGCAGTAGTGTCAAGAACCGGGAATGTATGTTCATTGCTCAACAAATTAGAAAGTTGACCAACTTTCCCAAGAGTCAACCGTGATCTCTTTCTTGGTGTCGTACCATGACCAACCCTTCGGTGTGGGTTAGCTAAACTCACATGATCAGAAAGTTGATGGATCAACTGTGTCATGTTTTCTCCAGTAAAACACGACACAGTTGATCCATTTTCTGAAACTTCATTGCTAGGCAATGGCTCTTGGATGTCTTCAGACATCCAATTTTCAACCTCGGCGTTTCCTTTTCCGGAGCTTCCTTCCATATGAGAGAGAGAGAGAGAGAGAATGGGATAGAGATTACCGCTAACACATTGTGTATAAATAAGCAAGAAGGCATCTTAATTTGCTGAAGGCCAAAACTCCCAACAAACCTAATGTGAACAAGATTAATGCTACAATTTTAAGGTTGAGATATATTTTTAGCACGGAAACTCATACCCACTAATTATACTTCTAATTCGCCACATGTTTTGTTCATACCGAGACTTGAAAACTCATCCTTATTATGGGAATTCGAGAGAACTACATTTAAACCAAAAAAAAATAATTTTTTCATTTGTTTTAGTTTTAGGTTAGTGTTGTAGAAAAATATTTAAAAAAAATTAGTAGCTTGCGAGATTGCATATAGTTAACCTTGCGAAGTTACATATATGCGTCCCATATTATATATATATATATATATATATATATATATATATATATATATATATATATTTGTGTAATATGACGGGTGTGTAATCTCGCTAATTACATATTTATTTATTGAAAAAGAATAATTACAATACAAAAGGGTCTTGTTTAAACAGATTCTCGTAAGTTATCGTAATTAATGGAGTTCACTATAGATCTCATCCGTGTTGTGTATTCTAAAATACCGTTCTAAAAAATATATAATCTAAAATAAATGTGTTCAACAGATAATAATGATGGCTGAAGGTATTTTACGTCATAAAATGGAATAACATATCAATGTGGTATAAAGTAACATAACATGAATTATATTACATTTCATGTATTAATCCTTATCATATTAGCATAACTCGGATTAGAGCCCGTGTTACGTACGGGATAATTCAAATTATAAAGTTATAAGTAAAACAAATAATTACATAGCGTATATGAAAAAAAAATTATTATATCTATGCTTGTATCTATACAATGTGTACATAAATTGATTTTACTTATATCACAAAATAATTTTTTTAAATGAACTTAATAAAAAAATACCGTGCAAAAACGTACCCGAGAATGCTTCTTTCTATTGAAAAAATTCATTCTCGGTGTCATATATGTATGAAAGAATTTTGGTTATGAACTAATTTCAGAAATAAAACTTCTCATACGATAGTAGTTCTAACCATTCAGCCTAAATACAAAAGGAGCGTTACCTTTATTGATATATTTATCAATTTACCACCCATCAAAGGAAAGTAGAACGTTAAATTGTAACAATGGATGTTCTTCAAGAACTATGTTTTTCTGAGCTACACCATGAAAAATATTTTAATAAGTTTCTCGACTTTGTCATAATGACAACATAAAAAATAACATGTTAACCCATTCAATTTTGTGAATATTTTGTTTCATTCGAGCATAGTTTGGCATGTCATGTTTCCCATACGATGTTCTGATCACCATTGAAAGAAAAATTAATATTGACATAAATATTTCAAATTTGATAAAAGTTAAGCATTGATAGGCATGAGGGTGGCATGTTGAAAGTGCTTGCAATGTTTTCTTAAATTTTAATAGTTGACGGGAAAATAGTTAGTTTGCCAAATCCCGAACCTTTTGATTATTTCAAAAAATGCCCTTAAAAATAAATTTGAAACCCGAATCATGTTTAAAATTTTAACTTTTATACTTTTGACATTTTAAAGTCAACACTTTGAACCCATAACAAATTTGACGATAAATCTATTTTACATTCTCAAAATTTTTATTTTTGACCATAACAAATTTTGACCAAAATGTAGTTAACTTGTACCAAACAATCTACTTACCAACTTTTGACCCATAAAATCAAATTTAAGTTCCACAAAAAAACCCGAAACAATTTTCATTTAAGAAACATGATTTGTTGTTAATTTTTGAAATTCACCAAATATTTTGAATATATAGTAAAATAATATGTTAATAATTATATTTATAAAAATATATTGATATTATATAAATATAGTGTAAAAGGAAAGTGAATAATTATTGATTTATTACATATATTAGGGTATATTAGTTTTGGAGGGAAAAAATTATAAGAATTAACCAAAACATGACAAGTGTCCACATTTATTTTACTTTATTAGAATATAGGTAGATATAGCATTTTCTATTCCCGTAACTAGGGGTGTTGAACAGTTTATATTCACGGGTTGGTGGGTCAAACTTAACATGAATTTGAAAATCATGTAAGACACGTGAACTCGAACGCGATCTACATATTTAAATGTTGACCTGAACACGACTCGTTTGGCCTTAAAATTGTTTTATTGGTTATGTTTTTCACATCTTAATACAATAAATTTATATCTATATTTTTACAATAAATTATACAAATTTAGTTATAGAAAATATTTACATTTTAGTTATTAATACAATGTCAATTTTCTATTTAGTTTTAAATTTTGTGGCTTGAACCACGCATGAGACAAGAATTTTACAGGAATCTTTTTGGGTCCTGGTTTGATTGCAATAAGTGTATGCTACTAATAGGAGAGAACACCATTGTTCTAGGATTTGAACTCGTGCGAAATGAGTTGTATGTGGGTGGTAAGCCTTTTGAAATCTCCCAACAACCAATTGCAGTAAAATTGTTCAAAATATAAATAGGTTAAGCGGGTTAACCCGAACCCGACTGTTTAGTTAAACGGATTCGCGGCTCGACTTGAAACTGGCCTACACCCGTTTTTACAAAACCCAAACCTGCAAATCTTGTGTCAAGTTTTCGTGACATGCCAAAAATTCACACCCACTATCGTAAATCATTGTAATCAGGGCCGGCTCCGAGAATCCCTTAAAATTATGGGGCTCGAGACAAGCATAAAAAATGGCATTTGAAATCGATCACGTTTTTAATTATGTGAAATAGTTTGACAACTTTATCAATTTAGGTTGCATTTCCAAGGCGCAATACAGACCGAAGCAATAATAATAATAATAATAATAATAATAATAATAATAAAGGGGTGTTTGGGATTGTTTATTTTCACCAACTTATAACTTATTTTATAAAGAGGTAAAAATAAGGAATCCCAAACACCCCCTAAGTTACTAAAATAGCCCATATAAAACATAAGGAAAGTTTATTTCTACAAAAAAGAAAAAGCACCGTAAATGAGAATTGAACCCATTACATCATATTCTTCCATAGAATGTCATTCTTTCCTTTGCATTAAAGAGTCATTTTGTACGGTTATGTTTTAAAACAAAATAATATATAAAAAATTTTAATGATTATCGGCTTTTTTGAGAAAGAGTATGGGTCCATCTACCTCCTTGACCCCCTTGGGCCGGCCCTGAAAATCGATTTATACACTTTTTTAACATAAACTTACTCGTGTTGAAATAGACTTGTATCAACAGGGAATCTTCGACAGTTTCCTTTGAAACAGTGTATTAAAGGAGTGATTATACAAAACTTTTTGGAGCCCAAGGTCTTGAGGGCCAAGGAGTGATGAAAAGCAATTGGATGGGAAACCAAAAAGAGCTTCACGCGTCAATTTATTTACATTTCTACTTATATTATTTCAAAAGTTGTTACTTTCAAAGCCTTGGACAAACCTCGACCTTTCTTAACTCTTTGTCGAGACTCTTCTCGATCACAATTCTAATCCCTACACACAATATTCATAGCAACATTAATTCTTGTTGGTTCAGTCATCATTCTAATTAATCAAGTGCTCTGATGCCATTTGTCATTGGGTTATCTTTTCAAACTATCGTGTGGCACTCTATTCAATTACCTTATCATCGATACGTTGAAGTGATTCGAACAACTAGCAGTGCACGCAAGATTATGTAAACAATGAGTGTTTTTAAATTGCTTTGAGAACACTTTTACAAAGAGCTAACGAGGTAGTTTTGTGGTACTTTGGTGCGTGTGGCCAAATGAGGCTTACATATCATTCCAAGGATTTCTCTATAAACCTTATGGAGACATTCCTAAAAATAATTTTGATTCAATTCATTAGCCATAAATAAATTGTATATGTTGTCGATCATCAAATGTGAAGAGGTAATCGCTATTTTATCTATCATTGAGGTTTATATTGTTTAACACGATTAACAATCAAAGGTATAAGATCTAATTATTAGAAAACACAAAATGATTTAAAGGCAGTCAAATAGAACCTGGTGTCGGATTTCATACACCAAGAGTTTATTAAATACATCAAACATAGACGGTAGTTTGGTAACTGCAAATTATAGTTATAAAACCAGCAAATCTAAGCGCTTAGAGTTTAACCGTTGCAATGGTCATTAGCTAATTACAATAATAATAATATAAGTACATCAGTTAAGTTTATAATAACAAAATAATTTAATACTCTCATTACATTAAGCTATATTTCAAACACATCAACTAGTTTCTTATTCTCTAAACTCAGTAAATTATAAAACTAGAATGGTCGTTAATCTATTAATTTTAAATAAAAATACAATTGCCATTCCACCATCTCACAAAATTTGGGTTCAAGTAAATTATAAAACTTAGAAACATGTACTTCATCATCCAATGTCTCTAGAAATGTTATGCAGTCATCAAAAGATAAGAGTTTAGTGTTTTCTAACACATTCTTCATCTTTTTCGCTTCATCAATATATGAACACTTAGGATATTGAAATACCCTTGTAACCGTAATTGATCTGAGCTTAACATATTTTTATCACATGGAACACTCTAAATAAATTGTAAAACCTTGTAACCGTAATTAATCTGGACTCAACATATTTTTGTCTAAATCATGCGAGTAAAACACACTTGAGATTGTTAAGTAATTAGTGATTATTATGCTAAAACATCGCATCGGTTCATGAACGATCACACTGGTTCAGATGTAACTCCGGGCAATTTATAAATAAGGTATAACATTGATCTTTTGTAATCAATAATTCGTATTACGTATCCTTGATTCTTAATTCTTTTTGTAATTTTAATTATCATACCAATTCTGAGCATTATCTATCTAACTAAATTCATTTAACTCATTAGAATTACATCACCGTCGTCAACTCAAGCAAAAACCTGTTAACCTATATAGCTAGGGTAAGCAGCGCATAACATCTATGAGAAGAATGTGATTAGTGTCGCATATCCTATTTGATCGAACAAATAATTTCATTGGTTTTGATATGCTTGTGAATTAAACTAAAGCTAAACTAAGTTGAAAGACAAAAGCAAGAAACAATTAGCACACAAAGAACACGAAGCAAGATAAGATAAAGCAATCACTTTCAGTTTTAAGCTTGGTTACTTAGTTGAAATACCAAATGCGAAGAAACAAATGTTTAATCTGCTACATAGGCATAGTTTATATTGATTCCAGATTAACCTTAGGCACAATCTATACCAAAACACACCAATGCGATATTCCGTAACTACATTAACTATGGTAGTTTTCATTGATCACAGTAACGTGACATCTCTTGACTACACAACTACTAGGGTATGCAACAATAAAGTGTCCCCAATAAAAACAAGAATTATATCATAAGCATAATCAAACTACATTCCATTCATATGCCATAACACAAGTTCAAAACTTTAAAGTTGATTTGCCGGCCACTTTGTTTTTTAATACCCAAGTGAGTTTTCCTTGGATGGGTTGTCAACCACTCTACTTTTGACGTTCTTGACCTGACTCACCCAAAAACACCAACAAGGAGAAAACCCTGTGAGAAAATCCATTTGAGTCATGTTTCAAACCTGAGACTATAAACTTCCAAGCCTTAACCATCATCCCCATGCCACTTAACTTGGTGTGTAAATGTGTTATATAAATATCCAACTCGCTAGATATAGGTAACTTATATTCGTTGCTTGACTAAATTTGGGCTTCAGTCATATCACCCATCTCCTAACTACATTAACTAGGCATCTCGGGAAGTCATAATATTAACTTGTCATACAATTATCACAACCAGAACATCACAAAATCAAATATGAATCTAAATTGTCGCAATTCGAAAAACATTCAACTCTCGACTATATACATCTCATACAAGGTTAAATGCAAAGTGATCAAGAAAAAGTAATTAGTTTACCAAAAGATGAACTAGTTAAACATAATCAATGATTAATCAATTATTAGAACTAAACAACTTAAGACTAAATCCATTTGAGTCATGTTTCAAACCTGAGACTATAAACTTCCAAGCCTTAACCATCATCCCCATGCCACTTAACTTGGTGTGTAAATGTGTTATATAAATATCCAACTCGCTAGATATAGGTAACTTATATTCGTTGCTTGACTAAATTTGGGCTTCAGTCATATCACCCATCTCCTAACTACATTAACTAGGCATCTCGGGAAGTCATAATATTAACTTGTCATACAATTATCACAACCAGAACATCACAAAATCAAATATGAATCTAAATTGTCGCAATTCGAAAAACATTCAACTCTCGACTATATACATCTCATACAAGGTTAAATGCAAAGTGATCAAGAAAAAGTAATTAGTTTACCAAAAGATGAACTAGTTAAACATAATCAATGATTAATCAATTATTAGAACTAAACAACTTAAGACTAAATCCATTTGAGTCATGTTTCAAACCTGAGACTATAAACTTCCAAGCCTTAACCATCATCCCCATGCCACTTAACTTGGTGTGTAAATGTGTTATATAAATATCCAACTCGCTAGATATAGGTAACTTATATTCGTTGCTTGACTAAATTTGGGCTTCAGTCATATCACCCATCTCCTAACTACATTAACTAGGCATCTCGGGAAGTCATAATATTAACTTGTCATACAATTATCACAACCAGAACATCACAAAATCAAATATGAATCTAAATTGTCGCAATTCGAAAAACATTCAACTCTCGACTATATACATCTCATACAAGGTTAAATGCAAAGTGATCAAGAAAAAGTAATTAGTTTACCAAAAGATGAACTAGTTAAACATAATCAATGATTAATCAATTATTAGAACTAAACAACTTAAGTCTTTCCATTCCAGCCTTCTTAATTCACGGCCCACTAACCCAATTGGTTAGCTTAGTGCAATCAATGCTTTGCATCTAGTTGAGCCCAATAAAATTTAACTTGAAGCCCACATGCAGCACTCAACAAATAATTCTTGTACTATAATTTTAATTTTTCTTAATTGAACACCCCATTGCATCGTTTATTAGGACACATTCATGTTTTAGCTCATTTTCATCGTAACTTATACGATATAATAAACATTAAGGTAGTATATATTCTAGAGGTGTGTACGGTGCGGTTTTGGGCCAAAACAGAACTGAAAACAAAAGTTTTGGTTTTTTTGCTTTTTCAAAACCGTTCGGTGGCTAAATTCTCTTTTTTTTTTTACTATTAAGGCTAGTAATTTTCGGGCCCAAGAAATTTGACCTGTGATATTTTGAAATTAGTCCTAATATTTTTTGAAGTTAAAAATTCATAGAATGTTATATATTTTGACATAGAATAATAAAAGCTAATAAAAGGCACTTAGATTTAAAAGGATTTAATCTTATCTAATCGACAAAATAAACTGATTAAAGCTAAAAATAAAACAAAATCCAAGTTTATAAAACATAAACGATTGAACTAAAAAGTAATTCAACAAATCGACTTTTTAGCTTCGGTTTTTTTTTTTCACAGACAACAAACTGAACCATTGGTTTCCAATTCGGTTTTCTCGGTTTCGTACACACACCTATTATTTTCTAACTATATCGGTACATTTAATAAAAATTAATTAATATGCAAAAGGGACATAAAAGATAAGAAATTACTCAAGAAACAATTAATTAAAAAATTAAATGGTTTAGATTTGTTCTTCATATTCCTGAAAGGTTAATGTGGTGAAAGCATACACTTGTATACGTTTGTATTTAAAGTTAAAAAAAAGTATAAAGGTTACTTGTGTAAAAAAAATATTTAGAGGAACAGAAAGAAATTTATATAAAGCCGTAAAGGCATGTGTTTGGGCCAAAGGTTATTCGTGGGCCTAATTTAAATTCTCTTACCGTATCACAAAAACACAAAATGGGCTCCACTTTTATATCTTTTTGTTCACACTTTCAAAAAAGATTTATTCATTAGGTTATGGAAAGTGATGCATTGACACCAAAAGTCAAACGGAATCAACGGTTGTAAGCAGAGGTGAATAAAGCGGTTTAAAAACCAAAACCGGTTTGGGTTGAAACCGGCTCGATTCGGTCAACAAAAGTCAAAATCAGTGTATGATTGGTTTCGGTTTTGATTGAAACCATTTTCATGGCCAGGTTGCATTCGGTTTTGACCGTTTTGGTCGGTTTCAGTTCATTTAGCCAATTTGAAATAGATTTTGGTTAAGACAATTACAAATCGGTTTCTAAAATATGAAGCTATTGTCTCTCTTGTAAGGGAAAGATGTAGTAAATGATAGTAATAAGTTTAATTGTAAATAATGTATTCATAATAAATGGTAGTAATAAATTTGAAGCCATGATATTAAATTGATGTATTTGCTTTAAGCAACTAATTATAACCTCTTAAAGCCATGTTGGTCCCCAAATAAACATTTAGAAAATGATGTGTTTTTATCTTTATTCTGAAAATTAAATCAGTTATCAAACTGTTGCCCTACGGATTTACTGGTCGGACTGGTCGAATTGATAAAAACGAACTTAAATATTGTATTGTTATGTTGGATATAATTTTAAAAAATACAAGAAATATGCTCTCTAAAAACAAAATAAAGAAGAGATTTTTATAATATTAGAATAACTAGTTTAGATATCTAGCTATCTTTCAAGATTTGTTGGCTGACAATTTGATTTGTTTAAAAGAGTTGAGAAGTTCAACCCTAGCAATCTAAAAAAAAGTTACTCAATACCGGTCGAATCAATAAATCGGACCATTGCTCAACCACAAGCGTCAAAACCAGCCAGTTCAACACTTCAACCCATGCCAAGCAAACCGGCTAGGGGTCCGGTTTATGGTTCAACCACCATGTCAGGTCCAGTTTTAACAATATTGGTTTATATCTTTTGAAAATTATATGCAACACCAAATCTAGTAGCCTTATTATACTTGGTTTTGGCTTTCTATTCCTTTTTTTTTTTTTTTTTTTGCTTAGTATTAACCTTGAGAAACTCAATATAATAACGTAAATACAACTGTTTATGGGAAAAGATCGAAATTGAAAAGATGAGAATGGTAATGAAGAAAAATACATGCAAGAAACATGCATACATAAGAAGCCATTAATATGAAAACAAAGGAGTGTAGGCTACATTTTGACCAACAATAGGCTTTGTCTACTCCCGTTTTACTTGCTAAAAACCATCATAAAGTAAACCTAATTCCAACCAATTAAATAATCATTTATCATCATTGGAATTGTAAAATATTAGTGTGTATTGTAAAAGTAATTTTCCTATTAGAAACTTATTAAGAAAACTTTCTTAATGTTGTTTACGAGTTTTTAAAAATGCTGACTATACGCCGATTAATCGTTAATCGGTACTTGACTGATTAGTTGTCAGTTAATTCCTATTTTGAGGAAATCAATCAAAGTTGAAAATTTTATATATATAATTTAGTGTGCGTGTATGTGTATTTTTTGAAAGAATGTGTGTAAATTGCAATCCGACTAATCCCGATTAATCGTTAGTCTCTACCCAACCGCTCGGCTTACACCTAGCGAGTTCTACAACACTGTCGACTTCTCCCATTTCATTATTAGATACTTATTTAGGCATACAAATAAGATTAATTATATAGTACATATAAGTTTGCAGGGCTAATATTATTGTTAGGTTTGTGTATGTCTTTCGATTTAGGGTTGTATTTTTAGTGTAATATAAAACGGTATATATTAAGTTGTTAATGATCCTTCGCACAATTGGTTGAGATGAAGCATCCAAAAACTTCAATATAAAAAGGCAGAGATATTGGGTTCAAGTCTCACCTGCGACCAAAAAAAAAACATAGAGGGTTCAAGATTAGGCCAGAGAGTTTTCTCAAATATGGTGGATTTCCTCTTGATTGTTGTCTCCGTAACTCGAGGAATGGAGATGATCATCTGGGTCAATGGCCCGTTAGTGATCCAAATTAGCCGTTAAAAAAATATATATAAAGTTAATAATTACTTGCTTAGTCCTTTGAATATGTTTAAAATTACTAAAATGGCCTTGGAACATTATATATGTATAAAGAAACTACCATACATGTACTTCAAATTTTACCCAATTCACTTTTTGTCTCACTATACAACGTGTCCCTTTTAATATTATTTCCTACTTGTTGTCGCTATACTATTGTTGTTTCTTCTAATCGACTTACCACATCCCAAAACACGTTTCCTTTCATCAATGTCCAATTATATTTTGATACCGATTTTACCCATAACCATGCATCTATGAGGTTTTGCAACCCATTTTCACTCTCAATGACACTCGTTTTAACTTCTAATCATAGAGTGTCAAACTTTAAAAGTTATGTGGGATTAGTTGTCAGACGATGCGTGTATAGCTGGCCCATTTAGCTTAATATAACATGCCATGTGTGCAATGTTGCAAAAATCTTGACTAAGCACCGATTAATCCCCGTTAACCGCTAGTCCCCACTTTACTTATTAATTTTGGGCTAGTCGGCTAATTAATCGGTCAACGGTCAAATCCAGCCAAAACCGGCGGTTTCCAGCGAGATTCCGACCAAAATCAGCGGTTTCTGAGAGATTCTGACCAAAATGAGCAGTTTTCGGCGAGATTCCAATCAATTTCCGGCCAAAATATGTTTGTGTGTGTATAAAACTGAAAATTACATATAAAAATGTGTGCGTTTATATATAAAACTGAAAATTATACATTAAAATTCGATCCGATTAATCTCAATTAATCTCGATTAATCCCGATTAATCGCTAGTCCCAACCCACCGCCCGACTACCGACTAACGATTTTTACAACGCGAGTGTGTAACTTAGCAATTACACAAATAAGTAAAACAACTATATTCTTTGTTCCATCTCTTGGTCAATTTGAAAAGGTAGTGTACCCTTTAACTTTGAGGTTATGTAAAAGTGTATACTCAAATTTATATAAAATACAAATTATTTCTTTACCATTAGAAACTTTATTTTATTATCATGTCACGTGAGTGCAAATATATATCTAATAAACAAAGGTGGCAATGTGACATGAACCGTGCCTTTTACTACCCAAAGTGCATATTTAATTTCATAAATACAGCTTTAAGTCTGTTTTAGTAAGCTCTGGGAATTAATTTATGAAAAGAATAATAATATTAAAGTTATAAAAATTATATAAAACTATATTAAAAATCTATTAAACAGAGGATCGTGCACACGAGTTGGGGAAAAGGATATTGACCCCATAAAATCTGATTCACTAATGAATTAATTTACATTACTTTTAAATATGTTAATTGTACTTTTAAGATATTATTTCATGAAATATATCTTAGGTTTTATTATTTATATTTGCCCATCATGTATCTCAGTTGATTATATTGTAGATACACCACGTGTACTATAAGCTGATGTGTGATTATTGAGTAATAGTGTAATGCATCCATATCTAGACCAAGTGTTATGGAGAAAAAGATGAGCTTCAAATGAGGGGGGGGGGGGGGGGGGGGATGACACATTACTGGAGCAGATAAAGCCCTTCACCATCCTCGGGTATTATAGGGGCGTGAAGGGCATAAGCATTTCTACAATAACGTTTATATGTATCTTGAAGTGGAAATGACTGAAGGACATGCATTAAGGGGCATTCTCCATTTCACGTGTATTTAACTAAAAAGAATGATGATGATGATGATGATGATGATGATGTAGCGGAAAATGTCTCTTAAAGAACATTAACCATTACGCATTGCCTGATTATAATAAAATAGTATTATAGGATTTACAACAAACCTATATTTATATTCTTAAGTTGGTTCTTTAAAATAAATGATTTATAACATCACATGTAAATAAGTAAACGACTTTATCAAATAGAAAAAAAAAAGTTGACTTCAATTCTCAATATGTGTGAAAATAGCAAAACCTCAAATCTTATTCAACTTTGGTCTACATTCCAAGCGTATGTAAAATGCTAATTCAGCCACAAGTCCACAACATGAGTCAAACACTCAATCATTTCAAGTGCATTTGGTGTATGTATTAAGCAACGGTTTTATAACAGTCATATATTTTTTGAAAGAGATACGGTCATACGGCAACTTTATAAATGTTGTTTTTATAGCTATTTTTAATTAGTGTAATAAAGTTTAAGGTCATTATTATTTATGTAATTAAGCTCTATCGTATAAGTTATAACCATTAAGCACATGACATAACATAAATTATTATGATAATTTATGCATCATACGAGTTGGTAAAATTATGTTGCATTTCTTAGTGGTATTTTTAGATAAAATCATCAAAATAGTCAAATTGATTTAATATATATATATATATATATGGTAAGGATCCTAAGAGAACCATTAGCAAATTAAAAACTTGAGAACCATTTTGGACCACTAAAAAAACCCTCTAAAAAAATATTTAAAACATTATAAAACAAACAAAACCGAAAATTTTAAAAAAGTAAAAAAACCAAAATTCTTATATTTCATTCCGGTTTCATTAAAAAAAAACCGAAATTTTTTTTTTAATTCGTATTATACCTATACACATATGTATACTTTCATTTAATCTCTAGTTACGTAATATACACATATGTACATTATCATTTACCTTAAATTATACATATGTGTATAGGAAAAAACATGTGTGTACATATTATACATATATGTATAATGAAAAAAACCGATTTTTTTTCTTTTTAATTCGTATTATACCTATATACATATGTATACTTTCATTTAATCTCTAGTTATGTAATGTACACATATGTACATTATCATTTACCTTAAATTATACATATGTGTATAGGAAAAAAAACATGTGTGTACGTATATGTACATATTATACATATATGTATATGTATAATTTAGCTAAACCAAGAATTTTTTATTTTTTTTTAGAAACCGGGATGATAAATAAGAACTTTGGTTTTTTTACTTTTTTAATTTTTGTGTTTTTTTTTTGTTTTATGATTTTTTTTATTTTTAAGTTTTTTTGTGATCTAAAATGGTTCTTATAGTTCTCAATTTCCAAAAAGTTCTCACATGATCCTGATCCTGATCCTGATCCTGATCCTATATATATATATATTGAAAGAGCCTTGAGTTTTTTGAATTATCACAATAGTCTTGACTTTATGGCCTTGAGTCAACTCTTCATCTCTCATGCCAACCCATATACCTCGTGCGCTGTTAATTTCTTCTCTGGCGGCATATGCACAACACATCATCTCTTACATTAATATAGGTCGGTGATGAAAATCTCTTGCGCCAACATTAATCTTATGATCCATCCTCTCCTGCACCACTATGATACTATTTCTCTTGCGCCATTTATCTTCCTTCTGTGCCAAAAAGCTTATGTGGCATTGTGGCAATCATTTCATGGCTATTTTAATAAAAATTGTTATTTTGGTGATTATTTTCATTTTACATGGAAATGGAAGGCAAATGGGCAACAAGTTGCACCGCTGCTCATTTTTTAGTAGCAAAACTAAGTTGTTTAAAAATTATATTCATAGATATTATTATTCATTTCCTGTTGAGAACGACTAAATATTTCCACAGCCTCATATGCAAGAAAACCAAAAGTATCAAACGCAAAAGATATAAACGCAACTTATTAGTTAACGTGTGAATGCATAAGAAAGAAAGGTATTATTTGTTGTATTTGAAAAATTGAAAGATTTTGCATAATTAGTTAATTACACACGTAGATTTATAAAGGTATAATTAATTAATTTAATAAAATCCTAGTTGCAGGTTGCAAAAGGTGGTAATGACACGTCAGTGTCACGTGGCTAGACCCACGTGGCGGCCACGAGGTGGTTGACCGGCGACGGTAACGGATTGGCACAGAGAAATCAGGTTAAAGTTAAAAATGATTTTTTCTTTTAATATGAATTTGTTAATTAACTCATTCACCCTTTTGTTTTATATAATTAAACTTCTTAATTATAGTTCAAATAGCTTGAATGAAATATGGTTTTTGGTAAGAATTGGAATCTGTATTTTTCACTAGCAGTTTTGAACGGGTACCATAGTGCCATGCATAATCAGTAGTGTATTTAGTTTGTGTTTTTATTAATTTTGATTTTGGTATTTTTAATACTGGTATTGTATTCGAGCGATATCATCTAAACAATATTAGTACTGGCCACGGGTATTGAATTTGTTTTCCGGCTAGTGTTTTTACTCATATTTTCGATTTATTGATCTCATCTCTATTCCAACGGTTGGTATTCCGTGATACTTAAGCATTTTGTGGGGGGAAAAATCTTTATATAAAACTCTGCGTAAATTTATGTCATCTAAAATTTTTTAATATTTACATAATCCTTTATACATTATCTTTGTTGCATGTAATGTAAGTAATATCCTAATCATTTTGTTTATTATATTAGACTTTGCATGACACATGAATGAATAAATAAATAAGTTTATGCTTTATGACTAAATATAATGCGGTGATTAAACAAAATTTAATATTATTTTAACATTTTTGTTAGGTAAATTTATTGGTTTATATAAACTAGTATCTTCACACCCGCACGCTATGACAAGATTTTTTTTTCATACAATGAAAACACCTAAAGTCTTAGTATAGTAGTAGTAAAGTTCATACAATGAGTTGGAGGTTGCATAGTAGTAGAAAGTTCATGGAATCAGAATGCATCTTTATTGGATATGCTTAGCACTCTAATATATATTATGCCAATAACCTAATGAATCAGTGTCTATATGTGATAGAATCTAGAGAAGCAATATCAGATCAAAATCATTTTTCATCAATGCTTAAACTAAAGGACATGGCTTAAAGTTTGACAGGGTCCGGGGCAACAAGCCAGTAGGGCCTAAGACATAACACCCTTTATGAGGTCCAAGAGGTTGGGCTATTGCGAAGAAATTCCTTATTTGAGTACCATTAATATAAGTTTATTTTGAAATTACATGGTTGGTGAAAAGTTGCTTGAAAATGATCGTTAGTGAAAACTGATTATTAGTAGTAAATTGATACTTACCGACAACAGTAACAGTAAATGAAATCAACAATGCCAACCTAGTCCAGTCGTGGCAAGTAGCATCCTTAGTAAATCAGTAATGATTAGTGACAACTTGGTCGCATGTAGTAAATTGCTACTAAGCAATAGTAACCGTGAGAAGTGATAACAAAGTTTCCATTTATTAGTTTTTTTCTGATGAAGTTTCTACTGACATAGTTGTCTAACCGTAAACAATTATAACCGTTAATTGTTATATTCTTTCACGGAGAGTTGCAACTGTCAACATGATATTTATAATGGTTCCTTATGTGCAAAAGTAAATCTTTGGTATGTTTGAACACGTATATTGTTAAGAAATAAGAATAGTGAATTACAATTCTCAATAACAACATTTAATCAACCCGACAATCATATTATTCGACTTGAATTTTAAAGATAGATCATTTATCTTTATCGAAAAACTTAATTAACCTGCCAATGTATCAAAAGTCTTCGAATGTAAGCATAGAAGGCGTGTCCCGATATTTATAAATTGATGACTAAAGAAGGTTAAATCAGATAAACCATCATTAAAAGAAAGGCCTGATGAACTTATGTTTCTAAAACATGAATTTTAAATCACGTTGTTTTCTTATTTAACCTTTTTATCAGCGTTTTAAAAGCCGGTACGTACCGGTCGGTTGAACCGGTTATACCGGATTTTCGTAAGGTCACCAGTTTTAGAGTCCGGAATTTTTGGGCGGTTTGGTTAAACATCGTACCGCCAGTTTTTTTTGAAAATACCGGTTTAAACCGGCAAACCGGTTTTAAATCCAAAAGATTTTTGATATTTTTTGCGGCCCATATTTTTTAAAATGACTTTTAACATAGCGGATAAAGTTGAAACGCGATAAACGACGATTAGTTGTTCAACCAATTTTGTGTCATGCAAATCCATGTTGGTTTATTTACATCTTTTGTAATCGACTAATTTTTTATACGAAGTATGTAAACTTTCTATCTAACTTGACCATTGCACATATGCAATATTTGGTTCAAGCGTCATGTTTATTAATGTTTTTTTGGGTTATTTTTTGAGCTGAAAGTGCATTTGTATGGAATTACAAAGTAAATTATTTGACCCGGTCGAACCTCCTGGTACATTCTGGTTCAACAGGTTGTACCATTTTTAAACCAAATCCGGGACGGATAAAATACTGGTTTTTAAAACATTGCATTTTATAATATTTTGAGATAAGTAAATTGCATACATTGATTATTGGTTATAAAGATAATCAACAAGGATTTGTTTGTTTTTTTTTAACAGCGTTTGGAACTACCCCAAAGTCATCCTTTCCGACACAGGATATTAATCATTCATACTGATTTTGACGCTCCAAGCCTAACTCACCCAAGAACACCAGGAGGAAACCCAACACTATGAAAAAGCTTCCTTGAGTTAGGTTTCAAACATGAGACCTCAAAAATCCTAAGCATTAACCATCGCTCCTGTATCATTAAACCAAAAGGTAAATGACAATCAACAAGGATTTGTAATCTAACTTTCAAAAACCCATATCTGATCATAAGTTTCAAATCATTATAGATGGAAAATATAAATAAAAAAACAAAATCTTGAAATTCTCAAAGCCTTGAAGGAAGCTAACTTATGAATAACCAAACTCCAAAAACAATGAATAGAACAAATTTTACTTGTATTAAATGATTAATTTTCTCCAATTTAGTGGCTCAAAGACCCAAAGTAAAGCCAGCTTGGGGTTGATGAATAATTTGACTTCTACATCACAGAGTTATGCAAATTGCAAGTTTTATTAATATTTGTAGAAGTTAAATGATCAACACAACTATGTTAAACTATGTTCTACATCACAAATAAATTTTTATTATTTGTACAAAGAGAACCTCCTTGGCATTTGTCGAATCTAGTGTATTTGTCTACTTGTCGATTGTTTTTGTTTTGTTTAACATTGATTGTTTCATAATTAATTATGTTTTGTTCAACTTATTTAGTAACATCGATGCTTGTATGATATATATATATATAGGAGGGATATTTTGAAAACTATGTTGAGTTTTAAAAACTTAAGAACTCAATTCTTAGCCACACATTTTATTAAGTGGATTAGATTGTGTGGTTGAGATTAAATCTGACTAAAAAGTCAAAGTATGAGAGAGAATAAAGTTGTAAGTGATTACACTAATTTTTACGTCCGTTACACATGTGTAATAAGTCGACTCGGCGCGTAAAAAATGTTGTAATTTTTTTACTTGTATGTAACTTACATATCTTACGCATGTGTAAAAAAAATTCGAAAAAAAAATCGTTACACTGAGTTCTTTCGAGTTCTTAAAACTCAAATGGGTTCTCATTTAAAATCTCCCCTATATATATATATGAGAAAATTAACGTACAAATAAAATTACGTGTTAATTGTAAGAATCAAGTAGAGTGATTATGTAATTACATTATTACTCTACTTGTATATATAACGGGGTTCAAAATATGAAAGAATGTTTGAATCACAACTAGGTTGATACTATTTGAGTAATGCTTAACGTGCTTCAAAATATATAAGGATGTTTGAATCACCACTAGGCTGATACTATTGGAATGTGTAAGCAAACTATGATCCACATACTTATCAGGTTAATTAGGGTTTCCTTGTAACGTAAGGAGTCGTACTGAATTTGAATAATAACCAATTGAATCTTTTACCGTCTCACATACATTCCAAAAAATATATCTTTTAAGGATTATTCATCTAGCTTGTGATTGTGATGCTACGAAATTAATCGGCACAATTTCATATATTTGATAGTTAGTTTCAAGATTATTTGAAGTACATCTTTTATGTATGTTTTCGTGTGGGTTGCGATTTTATGTAATCTGTTTCCAAACAGTTTAAGCTAGCTTGTGTTTTTATTAATAGTCAGTTAAAACACTAAAGAAAATATAGTAACTTTATGCTTAAAACCATAATAACTTAGCATTTTATTTGACATGACAAAAACAAGTATGCCTTATCAGTCGAGAATAACAACTCTCAAACTCTGATTTGTTGCCAATTATTCTCCTTCGAGGTTCAAAACGTCTTTATAACCGACTCAGCTTCATTGTCCGGCGACCATTATTCCCCTGTGGGCTGGGAGAAGGTGCTCTAAGAAGACAAAAACCTAAATAGAAAATGCTATGATATAATCCAAATTCATTAGGATACAAAACGGCTTGTGGTTGCACATTGTGAAAAAAAATTATTTTTCTGTTAGCATTAGAAAATACATTAAAATTCCTTTTTATACATGGATTCAAATGCCTATTTCTTTTTTCATATTTTGATTTTTAAAAATATTTTGTTACATAATGTCCAGACCCTGCTTATAGCTTTATTATTGACGGGATCCACTGGGTATGATTGATTGATTGATTTTGTTACATAATGTAAACAAATTACATAATAAGTAGATACATTTATTAGAGTGTGATGCTAGATATACAATCATACACATAGGCAATTATCAAAAGATATTCTCAACTCGACCTTGGGTTTTGAATATTAAGCTTAAAACGAGTTGCATTCAAGCTTAGACGAGCTCCAATTATATTAGCTATTGCAGTTAACATAGACGCAATTAAAAAAAGATAGGGTAAAAATTCTTGAATGTTCAAAACTCTAACGAAAATATTTCTTGTAATAGCACTATACCATAAACATGATTAAGCTATGTGTTATGGGCTAATTAGCTAGTTAAAATGTCACGTTACTGTTATGTAGGCAATGTGGTTTTAACTTTATTTTTAACGGCAAATTTATTTTCATCCAAAATACCCCTAACTTGCAATTGCAAGAATTTAAACCAACCACCTTTATTTTGGAATGTTAGACGCCACACCATTAGACCATCAAGTCATAGGTCAATGTGGTTTAAACTAGCTCAGTCCTTAACTTAGAACTTTGTGGGTTAAGTAGTTAAATTAACTTTAAACTAAATATATTATCTAAAAAGTAACAAGTTTAAACAAAACAACGAGGAGATGGCCCGCATTCCACATTCCAAAAAAAAAGGAGAGCAACCAGGCGTTATGGGGTACTGCCCTTGCGGCCTTGTGCCTTGGCGCTCCCCTTAACATGCACGACATGGGGTTTGGTACGTAAAGAGGCCAGTGTAGCCAAGGTTTAGTGTTCTCTTTGAGTCCACAACACCCGGTCTTAGAATTGTATGAAAAAAGCGTTCTAATATATATTGAAACATGATTAAAATTGTTAAAGGTCCTTGCTGACCAAAACAAGATACAACTATTTTAGCGGTGTTTTAGTAGTTGCAAACACCAAATTAAATTGCAGTAAATTTAACAAAATAATAAAAAGGTTAAATAATTATGGTATTGTATGTTTATGGGTATTGTATGTTTATGGTCCATAATCTTTAACTAGGTGTTGCAATTATTGAGGTTGCCCATTTAGTATTTTATCCGTGACAACATGCCTGATCTTAGTCTTCTTATAGTTTTAATACAAAAATTTCAAAGTTCATAGTTTTAAATTATCTTAAAAGAAATAAGCATTTAAACATGTTTAAGTATACACGGTTATATATATATATGGGCAACATGATGCACTACGAAGCGTGCGCATGCGAAGCATATGAATTATTATATATATTTTTAGTGTGATAGTAGCTGCATCCGTTAAAATACAAGTTGCTTTAATTGCATCGTTATAAGTTTATAACTGGTTACACCTTACAAACACCGTTATAATCACATGAATTAACACTTTCTTTCACTCATTTTATTTTATTATTTTTACTTTTTCTAAGTTTTGATATTGTATTATTTTTAACTGTTTAAATAGTGTGATCAAATATCTATACATTAGTACAATCTATATCCAAATAAGGATATGAGAAAAATCATAAACGTTAATAATCACTTATAGCTAAAAGAAATTGATTTTAAACGAAAGAAATAAATAAACAATCGGAAGAGGGCAGATGCAATGCATAGAAGAGCGTAACTACCATTTTAAAAGGCTCCAAAATCAATGTTGCCTCCCACAAGTCACCATGTTAAAAGGGTAAAAACATAAAACTTGTAAAGTTAATGACTCCAAAGTTAGGTTCATCTTGCATACAAAGACCTCCTTTTTATTAAAGTTTTTTTTAAATAGTTAGGAACCCATGATTAAAACCGGACGGGTCGAGTGGTTGAATCAACAAGCACACATCATAACTGGTTGGTTATGGTGTTCAGTGGTCGAACTAACGAATCAGATCTGTTGTTGGACTGGAGACATAATCCAATTTTTTAAATCAGTAAACGGTTAAATTAATCTATTCAATAATTGGTCCAATTATAAAACATTGCCTTGAGATGTTTATAAAATTAAAAATATTTCAAGATGATGAAAGTACTAAGACCTATTTGATTTTTGTTTTTTTTTTAATATTTTTAATTGTTGCTAGCCAATCCAAAATCAAATTTGCCACGTGTGCACGAGCAACATATCTTATATGAAATGCTAGCTACAGTAGTTGGCCAACTTAATTACAAACTTTGCTAGGCAGGAGAGTAATCAATTATATGTTTTTTTAAGTTGTCACTTTATACTGGGGTGAGTAAATGGCACCAAATAACAGTACCAAACTGATACCATACGGTATTGGGCTGTACCGAGATTTTTCGATATCTTTACCAGTAACTTTTTAAATTTATTTCATCAAATTTATATTGACAGCTATATCAAAGATGGTTGTTTTATTGTTTTTAACTATATTGGTTAGATAACGGTTGAAATGAATATCAAAGAGCTTATATAGTCTAAATTTTATCTTGTGATTAGTGATGCTATTTAAATTTTAAACACTACCAAAGGCTCTTGTCTTTCAAAAATAAACTCTAAGTTCAAATCCTTCATTTGATAAATGGATATATGAGACGAGTCACTGCTAAAAAAATATTAAAAAATAAACACTACTGGGCATAAATCTTATTTCATCAATG
This sequence comes from Bidens hawaiensis, assembly GCF_021521415.1. Taxonomy (NCBI): domain Eukaryota; kingdom Viridiplantae; phylum Streptophyta; class Magnoliopsida; order Asterales; family Asteraceae; genus Bidens; species Bidens hawaiensis. The sequence goes on along the minus strand of NW_027492353.1, from coordinate 588,369 downwards.
TATTTATAATGTTGCATTTTATTGCATGGTTTAACATTGTCTGTTTATTAAAAAAAATATATAGTAATTTTTATTAATCCCAACTATCTTCTTTTTGTCGCTGTATGTAGGAATCCGTTCGCGTATAAAAATAAAACACTTTTAATAAAATGATTACAATACAAGGAATCAAATCTATTTAGGAAAACAAGTAAATTACAATACGAATTACACCGGAAAAAATCAAAATTACAATACAATTGAAATAAAATAATGCAAGAAATGTGTAGAAGAAGAATGGTGTCGTGGTCTTTGTAATCGAGGATCGTGTTTTGCACGGGGCCCTTAAAACAAATTCCGGGTCTCTCCCCGTTTTGTTTCCTAGGGTACAACGGCCTAAGCAGTATATACTGCGGGGAGGGCTCTAGCACCCTAATAGTACCTTAAAGAAAATGATGAGGATGATCAAGAATGTTGAAATTCTTTAGGAAGAAAGTTGGAGAAAACACAAGAGAGAATGTGTTATTTTGGGTGTTTGTGTTTGTGTGTCTACAACCAATGAGCTCCCTTGATATTTATACTAGTAGAAAGTTGAAACTATTCAACCATCGTTAATGAAAAAATTGAAACACTCCAATCAACATTAATCAATGCATTTAAGTTTTGACCAAAACTTAATGACATGTTGAATGGCCTTGACTAAATCAAAGATGTTTCAACCAATCATATAATATAAAAGAATTCAAAATTAAAAAATATTTTATTTACACAAAAAATTTTCCAACACTATCGACCCCAACCCCAATTAAAGAATTGACTGCTGACGATCCCAACTTTTAGCGTATTTGTGACAACGGTCAGCGACTAACGAAATCCTAACACCGTTAGTTTCAATAATTGGGGATTTTACTAGAAAAATGTTCCTAAAGGTTCGATATAAAGTCACGAAGATGCTTGGGACAAAAATGTTGAGCTTTTGGGGGAAAAAATGTGAGTTTTCCGTTAAAAAATCGTTTTTCCAGCTACTTGCAACTAATGGTGTCACACCCCGACCAATGAAGGCGGAAACGTCGAGGCGCGACATGATTGCTCATTGCACAATGACACTATAAAGTTACAATATTTAAACAACTCATTTAAATCCATATCATCATAAATAACACAACAATTGTTCATACAAAATGCCAAATAGATAGATAAACAAATAACTTGTTCTTTTATTTTCTAATATCCTAAAGCCAAGATAATAAGTTTCTTCAAGTAATCCAATCAAGCTAACATCAAACCTGTAACATTGCATAAAATAGAGTTTGTCAACACGAAGGTTGGTGAGCAATTTTCATAGTTTTGGACAATAAGAATATAGTATGAAATCCACAACTAATATATGAAAACAATAAATAATAGCAACAATTTAGATAATAAAACCGTCAATAAGAATACATTGACGAACCGGCAATAAGAATACATTGACGACAATAATGAAATCGTCAATAAGAATACATTGACGACATCTTTCTATATGGGGATACCATATATACTCGGAATTAACGTATGATCATACTTTGATGAGGCTACCCGCCTTAGCATTCAAGAGGCTACCCGTAATCATGTAAAACATATAACACCAAATCGAGCATTTATTTAAGTAAACATATACAATACGTGTTGTGGTTTAAGACTCAAGTATAAATCATTTGAATTTGAATAAGTATGCAATGCCACCCCCAAAACGAAAGATGGAAATGGGGGATGAAAAAGTACTCACATTAACAAGTAACTTGAAAGATAGTGTCGTGAATAATCAGAGAGATCGGTTTAACGAGCAAGACCTATATTAAACGGGTCTTGTGTTAGTAGGTAGTCTTGGAAGGGTTTAAAATAAAATACATGACAAATAAAGTAAATAAATAAAGTTTAGGATTTAAAATGTAAATATTTGAGAAATTAAAGAAACGAGTTTTGTAAAATAAGTTTACTCGAAACCGGGTCTCGGTATTCTATTCATTAGTTTCTTTCTTTTTTTTTACTCAACCTATGTTAAGTAATAATGTGGGTTAAAATGTGATATTGCAAAACCCTTGGTTATAAGAATACCCAAAACGAGGTTTAAACGAGTGTTCGGGTTTGTCGGTTCGAGACTTGATAATTGACCAAGCTCACAGTTAACTTCCCAAAATAATAAATGTTATGAGATAACTCAATAAAATCAAAATAGACTTAACCAAGTATGTAGTTATATTGTGAAGAACCTTAACGTTCGTTAAGCGAGTATACGACCTTATCGGTTCAAACTTGTTATAAGATCAAGTTGGTTACCGACATGCCAAGTATGTTTAGAAACTAACTAAAATTGATTTAAAATACAATCTTGAAGAAAAATATGAGTTTTGGTGGCTAAAAACACACTTGTGTGTCTTAAGCGAGTGAACTCGGTTTAGTTCGGTTTTTGGTTCGGTCCTTGACTCGGAATAAGACCGAGGATGGTTACCACATACCCAATTACCATGGAACTTGTAAAATAACTTATAAATAATAATACTCAAGTTTTACATTCAAAAAGTTAACAATAAAGCTTTTAAACAAAAGTTCGGTTTTTGGTTCGGTCCTTGACTCGGAATAAGACCGAGGATGGTTACCACATACCCAATTACCATGGAACTTGTAAAATAACTTATAAATAATAATACTCAAGTTTTACATTCAAAAAGTTAACAATAATGCTTTTAAACAAAAGTTCGGTTTTTGGTTCGGTTCTCAACTCGGGATGAAACCGAGGCTAGTCACCACTTACCCAATACCATGGAACTTGACAAATATGAACAATAAACTAAAATATGTAGAATTTAAGCAAGTATAACAAGTTATATAGTTAGATTTGTTAAATATATAAACAAGGACTACAAAGTCCTCCATGTAACCTTGCCTTACTAGCCCGACATTTCAACCGGCCGAGACCGGAGAAATGAAAGACCGAAGGTAAACAAGGAGTGTATATTATATATATGTTGTAACATCAAGCTTTAAGTATTAAGAAGTTAGTTAAAATGAAAGATTAGCTTATGAAGAACAACCTTAGAATTCAAGAATTTGAGAGAGAAATGAAGAAATGAGCCAGCACAAATAAAGAAGATATGTGTGTATATATAGGGTAAGTTGAATGGGTCTTTCATAAAGGGTGTTTCATGAAAATGGGTTGGTTATAGACCCAAGAAAGCACAAACTACAAATGGGTCATTCAAGTCTCCATTTTGATAGTTTTAGTCCCTGGAGTTCGTTTTGAGCGTTTTCGGGGAATTTTAAGAACAGAAAAGGGTGTTTTTTTTTATCCAACAACTATAAAACAAATATTTAACATACAATTCATCATTATGATAGTATCGAAAGTTTCGGGATACAAAACGGGTCGGGTTTACATTAAGAATACAAGTATAAAAAATAACCCGAAATTGACAAATGTCACAAATGGCATTAGGATTTTGTTAGCTGCAGACTGTTGGGAACAAATACGTTAAAAGTTGTAAGACCCCGAATCCCGGGAATCCTACAGTTGGTAATCACCTCCCCAAATTCACAAAAATTTAAAACCAATCGATTCGTTTTATTTAAAACAAGTTCAGAGTAAATAACAACGGAAAAGTTTAAGTATTAAAAATCCCAAACACGGGTGCAAGTGTGCAAAAATCAAATGTAAATAAAATATTCGTTTTATTTGAAATCTTCATCTCATTAAAATCGTTTCAGAGTAGTAAACAACGGAATAGATAACATCAAAATTCCCAAAACCAGGAAAGTGACCAAAATTAAAATTTAAATACTTATGGTAATAATTTAAAAGAAACAGTTTGCGTTATTAATTCTTCGACTAGATGTGCCTTCAACCGTCCGAGTAGTCTCTAGCACGTCCAAGCGGAAATCTCTAATCCTCAACCTGAAAGTCAATCTAACATACACACAAAGTCAGCTTGAGCTGAGTGAGTTCAAGTTTTCATAAACAATAATTCATACTTTATTTCAAAGCTATAGTTATAAACAATAGAGAAGGTATAAATAAAATAAATTATATATAATTCACCAATTAATACAATCATCGTCGAACACACGTACACGGGCCTCTCCACCACGAGTCAAGACTCGAGTAATATATTTGACCCGGACGCGGTAAGACCTAAGCATGTGACACGAGCCTCTCCACCACGAGTCAAACCCGAGTAATATATTTGACTCGGTCACAGCTTATACATCCGAGCACGAGATATGGGCCTCTCCACCACGGGTACAACCCGAGTAATATATTTGACCCGATCCCGGCTCACACATCCAAGCACGTGATACGGGCCTCTTCACCACGGGTACAACCCGAGTAATATATTTGACCCGATCACGGCTCAACATCCAACGGGCCTCTTCACCACGGGATTTTAAAACCCGAGTAATATATTTGACCCGCCAAAATGATGATCACGTCACACGAGCCTCTTCACCACGGGTACAACCCGAGTAATATATTTGACCCGGCCGTGAATCACCATGCATACACACAACAATAAGCCTACATACATCATTCTTAGTCACGAGAAACTAAATATCATTACACAATCGTAGGCTATAAGGTACACATCCTCATACGTACATACATACCTCCATATATACATACATATATATTCCTACATAAATATATATATATATCATCCCATACGGGAACTAAGTAGATAGGTCTACTCATATTCAATTACTACCAAGTCTGCTAACGTCCTCGAGTCTAGACCATCAATAGTGTATGTAACCTTAAGGACACAAGACCATGAACGAGTCTAAAATATCCTAAGGCATATAAAATAATTCAAATATAGCTTTCAAAATGCACCATCACGAGTGAGACCATGTAAAACTATTCAAATCATTGTAGCGAGTAAAATCGTTTAAAATTGTATTACGGTGTGTATGCTAGCCCAAAACGTAAAAGAGTAAAAAGGGCATCATGAACTCACCTGAATCAACCGAACACCTGCAATGAGCTAGGAAATCCCTAAGAGCACAATCACAAGCAAGGGCCTGTAAATTATACACAACGCGTTACTAAACTAGACTGTAACAACACTCTAGCCTAATGGGCCATTCAGGCCCAACACTCCGGCCCAAGACCCAACAACTGGGCCCAAGGCCCAATACTTTGGCCCAAGGCCCAACACTTGGCCCTAGGCCCACCACTTGGCCCGAGGCCCAACACTTGTTAAGCCTAAAACCTTTCAACTAACTAAAACCACCGGTTAAGCCTAAAACGAACTTGTTGATTAATAACGAGTAAAACGTGCAGATTTTAGCATGCGAAGATGCATTTAATTACATAGGATAACCTTTGAATTAAATTATTAAATTTTTACCAGACTTTAATAAATGTCTTAGGTTTATAAAAATATTTTTATTATATTTTTCTTTTGGACAAAAAAATCATAAAAATTCTTCCAACACAGAAAGGTATGTGCAGCTATTTCAGCGCGCAACAAAATGGTTTTATTTTTATAAAATTCATTACCAAACCAAGTTAAACGATTCCAATTGGGTTTGGTTCCTAACTCAAAACACTAACTCCCAGAAGTGGAACCAACCAATTTGGACTTGTCGAAAAAAGGTTATGACGTCGGGAAGACTGACCAGAATCCGTCATCCCGCATCAGCTTTGACACTCGATTTTATAAATTCATAAAAACTATTCAAATCTCGTCCAAAAATTACGTATTATACCTTTCTGGAAACTAGACTCAAAGTAGAACATCATGGAATCAAGAATCGATCAAAAACAGTGTATTAACATCGCGTTACAGACCCTACAATAAACGTATACGAATCTGTCAGCAAGCTGTTATCATCAAAACTCAATCTTAACGACCAATAAGCGCGTTAATATGATCAATTAGGGTGTAAAAGACATGGGGAATCATAAAACCGACCTTGAATTGAAGTTTTCACGGCTGAAACTTGGCTGGGCAGAAGAAAAACGAGCAGGGGGGGTCCAGGTCCGACGGCTGCAAATAGGTTTAGGGTTTGAGTTTTCTTTTGTTTTATGATATAAAATAGTTACATCCAAGTCCCTCCAAATTGAAGTATGTAGCAACTTGGGTGGAAAGTTAAGTGAGAACGTTTACGAGGTTTGCAAGGAGCTCCCGAGAGAATGCCGGGTCAAGCCCGAAAGGTGTACATAACACTACAAGATTAAACCTTTTGTCGAAAATTAACGGGCGTTACAAAAGTTGGGACCGTCAGCAGCCAATTCGGTAGTTGGAACCAAGATCGACCAAAAGGCAATTGTTGGGATTGATAAAAACTAATATACCTTGAAAAAACTGAGTGGCACGGGATCTCTCGTATAAACAACTATTTTCGGGGCCATGTTCAAACTCGACTCTTCAACTGCCGTGAGATCATACCCCTTGATGATAGAAACTGGATGAAATTCATAAACCCTCTCTCCTGTCGGGTTCGAACCTTGAACATATTTTTTTAGAAAATGAAAAGGAATTGAAGGTGCATTAATTAATGGGACATTAGGCCAAAGCAAAAGAGATTTGAAGTGTAAAGGCACTTGACCGATAAATTAACAGAACCGTTCCTCCATGTCACGTGACCTGCTTCACAACTTATTTAAAAGGTAAATTAATAATAATAATAATTTTGAATTGTCACTTGATAATCGAATTTGAAAATTTTCAATTATCAAGCTTGAAAAGTTTATGTTAACACATTCAAAGTTTATTTCAATTCTCTTTAAAGTATTCTATTAGTTTCATTATACGTAATTTTGTAACAATCATTAGTAAATGAACAAACTTTATACGAAACTCATACGAACCAAGTCAAGCTATACACCCGATCAAATATCTGCAACGTGATTAAATGATAAATGTGATTAAATGCTATAAGCTTTTATCATCGTAACTTGGCACCAATTGCAATAGGTATAGATGACAATTATGACTATCGGTTAGCGAATGATTTGGTTTGAACAAAGGTATAGGGAAACTATGTTTTACCTAAAATAGTCGTCCCGACAAGTTTAGTACTTTAAAATACTCGTCTTTGAAATTTTTTTAGCTTAAAATAGTCGTCGCGACCAGTTTTATAAACTACTTGATAAAACCAAAAATCTAGTCGTCACGACTAGTTTAAAATACATATTTCTAGAATTCTTTGTAAATGATACCTAAAATTAGAATGTTTTTGAAAATACATGTTTTTGGGAATAAAAACATCTCACAAAACTTAAGAGGATGGATTGGTAAGGGTCTAAGAGGGTATGTGTCACTTCTCATCGTCTAGTTTTGAAACATATAATAATTTAGTTGAATATTTTGGAGTTTTCACCATTTCTAACAATAAGTTGTATTAGGGTTTATTTGGGTCACATCCAATTTGACAAAGATTCCATTTAGATGTGCTCAAATCAGTCACCATAACTATTAGTCCATTGTACTTGTGTGCTAGTTCTTTTAGCATCGAAATGAGATTTGCACACACATTATTAGTTGTGCCTTGATTAAAAGAAAGCTTTGTGTTTTTTATGCTATTTAGAGCATTCCCAACCCATTTTCTAAAATTATGTGAGAAAAGTTTGTAAATTATAGGGTGGGGTTGTGAATGATTGTGAGTGTAAATTATATGATGGAGAGAGAAAATGTTGTATTTTTTCTAAATTGGGGAAAAGATAGTGATTTTTTTGTAAATTATAGGATGAAAAAAGAAAACTGTAATGATAAAGATATAAAAAATATTATTTAATTAAACAAAAAAAGAAATACATTGTTTTGTAGTGTAATTATAGAAATAAGGATGGGGGACGGGTTGAAATGCTAACAATAAATTCAACTACAACACCATCTGAGTGAATACAAGAATTTGAAAGTTGTTTCAAAATTGTGCAATTGCATGTTTTAGTAGTGCATGAAAAATTATAGTCCAAGCAAACTAGATACACTATGCTTAGTTATAGGCTACAGTTGAAGACCAGACTTTTTAGATCTTGAACATTGATCCAGATACCTTTTTGTTGTACAAGGCACATGGTTCAAAGTAAACCCACTCTAGTCATATAACTGGTATTTAAGGCTATCATCTAGATAGCTAGATTGAAGGTTAAAATTAGAATCCATGACTAGAGGTGCATAAACCGGTTATTTATCTTAAACTGTTTTGGATTGACGTTGAATCAGTTCCTAGTCGATGTGGTCCAACCTATTTTTGATAAAATTGGTTAGAAGTAGTGAAAAATTGGACCCGTTGAAACTGGTTAGGGTCAGTTTGAAACCAGTTTAAGCAAACTCGGTTCCAAACCGTAACCCACCCCAACTAATCTAAAAGGATGACTAATACGAAGACGACGAACCCCCCAACTAATTCTAAGATAACTAGATTGAAGGTTAAAATTAGAATTGAAAAATGAAGACTAAAATTGTGAAGTAAACAAATTAGTTACACAAGTTTCACAGGAATCAAGTAAAAATGGTTAACCAATGGTCCCTGATCATAAGTGGGACAAATTGGCTAGCCTTTAGGTGACACACGGAGTCGGGAAGATAACTCCGTGACATTAAGCTCGCCTCGAGCTTGTGTGACACCTTAAACAAGCTAGAGCTCGACTATCCAACATAAAGTTTCACATAAAAGTTCGAAGGATGTAACACTTAAAAATACGTAACACTCGACGAGCTTGAAGTCTAAACATGCTTTTGCTAGACTGTCGCTATCTAGTAAAAAACAATACTATTCAGTGTCCTAATCATCTTAAACTAGTCAAGGTAAGTAGGATGTCGAATCACGAGCAGTATATGGTTAGTGCAACGTGAAACTAATTCCTAACATTATGAAGTAAACAAATATGAGTGTTGATCACACTAGCAAATGATTTGGTTTTAATATCAAACAAGTAATTAAGTAAAGTTCAATCAATTAACAAAGCAAATCACACACGGGGTTCAAGTAAGCAAATTAAGAGCAATCTCATGTTAGCATAACAGATTAATTATCAATAATCGCTAACACATGACATTGGTTATCAAACAGTCCCTACCAGTGTGACCAAACTAAGGGCAATTGTATGCTTCAGCATATTCAAACTAGTCAAAACAACCCTATAAGCAATTATCATAACAACTGGCAAACTCATCGTTCTTATCGAATTAAACCTAAACCGACCAAGTGCACAATAATATTAGACATCAATACTCAAAGATTAATCAAAGACAATTGCAAATCATTCGTTCTAAAACACATGAGAGAACTAAAAACTACAATACTCTACATCCTCGATATGATTCGAGAAGACTAGCCGAGCATCGTCATCGATAGATCTTCAATTATGATGAGGAAGACCATCAGGATTAATCAAGAGATGATTGGTAGCCCTGGAATTCACCCAAAATCGCCTAAGAGCTGCTGAAGGTCGTCAAAACTGATTAGGGTTCGTAAAATAGAAGATATAGGTCAAACCCCGTTTTTTCCCGTTTTTTAGGCCCGTCGCGATACGCAATGGACATATACCCATCCCATTGCGTACCGCGATAGAAGATAACCTCATTTTTGGATTCCTCTCGTCGAGAAACCCAAAATTCATATATTATGGGTCCCGTAACTCATTTATAGCAAGTATATGCTCGTTTTACTTCTTGGTCGCTTTTTGTCAACACATCTTGTTCAGTTTTAGCATCGGTTTTAGGTTTCTCATCCAAATTCTTCCCGAATCCTTCTAACACTTCCCAATACTTCAATTTATGCTCCGATCGTCCCGAGATGTCATTCCATGCTCGTACAAGTCTCCAGTTTAGCATATTTAACGATCAATGACCTGAAATACAAAAGCACGTATGAAGTACCAAAGTTCTAACAATATACTAAATAAAACTACATAATTAAAACACTAATATATACATATACAAAATACCCGACCATCAGCTTTCCATACATGACTCGATCTCAGACTCAATAAATAAGCAAGCTTTGTTTCCCAAACTCAACTTAAAAAAAAAAAAAAAAAAAAAAAAAACTCGACTCGTTCCAAACTTTTAACTCAAGTAAGACTATGTGTTATCGTTGAAGCCAGCGTGCGAATTCGTCCAATCATATCGTGCCACGTGACGCTGATTGGACCCAACTCTTCAACCCTTGTCGGTCGCACCACCGGTGAATTCACTTGTTGTCGTTCGCTCCCGCTGAATTTATCCATTTGCGAGCATACCCATCAATTTTCTTCTTTTGGCTCAAGCGAGCACGCTCGCCCGGGGTCGCAACGCCCGCTCACAGCAAGGGTGTTGTGGTGTTCGTGACCGACGTAGCTCGCGCCACTCGCTAAAGCCGGTCACTTACCTGCCACAACACATAGTCTAACTCACAAACAGCTCGACTCGTCCTTACCTAGAACTACTAAATCAAAACCTTTGCATGGTAGTATGGTACAAACTACAAACTATACAAAAAGTAAATTCAGAATTCCAAAAAATACCTCTTAGAAATATCTAACATATTCACAAACTTAAAAAAAAAAAAAAAAAAGAGACTAGTATTAGTATCCTATAAAAAACCAACACTAGTATCCCATTTCCCTCTTCAATTTCCATCACCATCTTCCCCATAAACCCTTCTTTCTCTCTCTAAACTCTCACACAACCTGGTGGTGGTGCTGCTGCTGCTGCTGCTGTACCATCTTTACTTACCGGAAACACTACAGTCAAACAACCACAATCTCTCTTTCGCTATATATATATATTCCTTGATGCCTTCAAAAAGAAGTTTCCTCCTTTATCTCTCTTCTTTTTCTGCACCTTTAACATTTTACCATACACCCCTTTAATCTTCTCTCTCGCACGAGCATTCTATTCTATATATTATTATTCTCATATCGTTAACGAATCTACACTTACAATATATATACATAAGTTATAACCTCCCAGTCTCCTCTGTCTATTCACTCTAAGGGGGTGTTTGGTACAGAGAATGGAAAAGGAGAGAAAATAGAAATGGAAATGGAATTGTAGAGAAAGAGAATTGGTATGAAGAATGAGAATCATTTCTCTTGTTTGGTACATGAGAAAATAAACAGAGAACTCTTCCATACCCAACCCCACCTCCACCCAACCTGACACCACTCACCACCGCAGCCCCACCACCACAGCCCCACCACCACCAGCACCACCACCACAGCCCCACCACCACCAGCCCCACCACCATAGCCCTTTCTTCAACCACAGCCCACCACCACCGGCTGCCGTCACCAAATCCCCTTCTTCAACCACATTACACAAGAAATTAAAAAGATTCAAATTTTTGGAACATAAGATATAGAAAAAGGAGGCTCAGATCTGTCATCACTGCCTCTTTGGAGATTTTGTGGTGGTGGTTGTGGTGGCGATGATGATGATGATAATCAGAAGCCACCTGCGACCACCGCCGATTTCCACCACCACTGTCACCCACCTGCGACCACAATCACCCGACCATCTGAAAACCCTAACCTACCACGAACCACCACTTGAAACCCTAATCTCCGTTCACCCGTACCACCTGCAACCTACAACCGGTTACCATCTCTGTGTTCACCACTGCGAACGGCGGAGACGAGGTGGCGGTTGCAGACTTGGAGACGAGGTGGCGGCCGGAGACGGGGTGGTGGCCGGAGACGAGGTGGTGACATGCTATGAGAAGGCTGCTGAGAAATGGATTTCTCTTTGTTTTAAAGAGAAATGGAATTCTCTAGTTTTAGAGAAATAGAAAGAGAAATAGAAATGAAAAGTGGAAAACAAACAAAAGAAATATTTCTAATTTCATTTCTCCCCAATCAAATCCCTCTACAAAACACCCCCTAAGTTTCTAACTTAACCTGTTGTTACAATATAACAGCAAAGGGCATTTTCGTCATTTAACCTTTCAGTAGTTTGAAAGTTTGAACAGAATCTGTTACGAATAACCGAAAAAGGGCATTTTCGTCTATTATCTTTTCCGTTCTTCTTACCAGGAAGGGCATTTTCGTCAACTGTTGCAATGCTAGTTTAAAGTTTAAACAGAATAACAGAAAATGAAAACCTCAAGGGCAGTTTCGTCAATTAAGTTTCGTGAGCACAAAACAAGTGTTACAATGTCCGCCGGAGATAAGTTTTCCGGCGCCGGAAAAGTTGTTAGGATAACGGTGACCGACGAGTAACCGACGGATAGCTCCGGAGACGAGGCGGAAAGGTTTTCCGGCCGCCGTAGAGTGAAGAAGTTTGTTAGCGAGGTTGGAATAAACCCTAGCTCCGGCGACGGTGACGGTAGTAATATTATCCGGAGGAAGAATGCGGTGGTGAAAGGTGACGTGGCGGTGAAGAAACGGTTGAAGGTTAGCTCCGGGAAGAAGTTTCGCGGCGTCCGGCAACGGCCGTGGGGGAAATGGGAGGCGGAGATAAGAGATCCGCGGCGCGTGAGATTATGGCTTGGGACTTATGATACTGCTGAAGAGGCTGCTATGGTGTATGACCACGCGGCTATTCAGTTGCGTGGACCTCACGCGCAAACTAATTTTACTGTTCCGTTACCAGAGGATAACGGTTACAACTCCAGCGAGAACTCGGGCGAAGTGTCGCCGAAGTCGGTTTTACGATACTCGTATTTGACGGACGAGTTCGTTGCTGAGTCGACTCAAAACAGTCCGGTTAATAAACCGGCTGAGTCGACTCAGCATTTAGACGTGACCGAGTCGACTCAGCCGGTAGACGTTACCGAGTCCGAGTCGACTCAGCAAAGTCTTTTCTCGGATTTTCGTCCGGTCGAAGACGATTTCTCGACCTCGGGCTTATTTGACTTTCCGGATTTTGTTCCGGATATTTATGACCCCACGGGCATCGTTTTCCAAGGATCTGACCCGCCAGAAATGTTCCTCGGATGTGGGAACGACTTCGAGCTTGGATCCTCGTGTTGGCCCGTTGACGATTTGTTTCAAGACTTCGGTGATATATTCGGGTCGGATCCACTCGTCGTGCTATAAAACATTAAAAACTAACGAGATGAGTCGGTTTGGATCAGGTCAGGTTAAGTGGAGATGTAAACAAGTATTTGGCAATATTTTTGTACGGAAACAGTATTTAATTCTAGTTTAAATTAAATTTGTTTGTATAAATAGTTTAGGTGTATTACTCCGTTATAGTTAACGGTAACGGACGAGTGAAGAGTGCGATGTAAAATATTAATGTGTAATGCATGGCACGTGGTGGAACACGTGACCGGCAAATGTTAACTACTATGAATCAAATTAGGTGAAGAAATGAGTTGGAATGAATGCTACATGTTTTATCATGCATCCTTTTTGCTACATCTATTTAATGCTTTTGTAACACATTTATTGCATGTTGATAATATTGTACTTTTCTTTTAATGACATTTTAATTACTCTTTAAATAAGGCTAAGGGTAGTGGGGCTTGATTCAAGCCCAAGTGATCCAATATATTTACGACACGTAGGCGATGACATGGCACAGGATCAAGCCCTGGAGGGTGTAGTGGTCCAGATGATCTGGGGCTTGATTGAATTTTTTTTATTTTTTTTAAATAATTTAAAACATTACATTAATAATAATATAAAACATTACATTAATAATAATTTAAAATATTACTAGTCTAATACAAGATTATCGGGTCTATTATCCCACAAATGCTCAACCAACTCATGCCGAAGGTTGTCGTGTATCTCACGGCACTTGATGATATTTAAGTTGTCGAGTCGTTGTTCATTGGTGATCGTCGATTCTTGTCTTGGAATATCACCTTGGTAGTTTTGACAAATAGCGTGACCCTCGTCTTCTAATATCATGTTATGTAGGATTACACACGTGTAGACGACTTCCGTTATCTTCTCCCTTATCCAAAATTTTATTGGATTCGCCAATATTGCCCATTTTTTCTTTAAGACTCCAAACGCCCTTTCAATATCTTTTCTGGCCGATTCTTGTCTCTTTGTGAAGTACTTTCGTTTGTCAGAAAGTGGAGACGCGTAAGCTTGAACTAGTGTTCCCCATTCGCTGTAAATACCATCAACGAGGTAGTACCCGTACTTGAAGTGTTCTCCATTTACAAAAAAAACCTGAGGGGGTTCAACCCCGTCGATAAGGTCATCGAATATTGGTGATTGATCGATAACATTGAGGTCATTATTTGACCCGGCAACCCCAAAGAACGCATGCCAAAACCAAAGATCCTATGACGCCACCGCCTCAAGTACAATAGTAGGGCCAGGGTGATCACCTCGGTGGAATTGACCTCGCCAAGCAGTAGGACACATAGCCCAACCAACATGCATACAATCGAGGCAACCGAGCATCCCTGGGAAACCATGCCTTTCACCGTGCACCTTGTATATGCGTTGGATATCATACATTGTTGGTTTACGTAAGTATCTCCGCTTGTATAGCGATATGACCCCTAAATATAATTATTTAAAATTATATAAATAAATGTAAATAATAAAATTTTAAATAAAACTATATACCTTTACAAAAGTGGTTAAGCGAATCGCGTCCGGTCTTTTTAGCCATTTGTAGATACTCGTCCAACATGTCCGAGCCAGCACCATACGCTAGTTGCCGAAGAGCGGCGGTACTTTTTTGAGTAGGCGTGAACCCGGGATGACCTCTAGCGTCATCCCTTTGTTGAAAATATTCAAAGTGCTCCAGCAAGTCATTTACTAGACGCATGAATAATCGTCTAGTCATTCGAAAACTAGTTTTAAAACTTTCCTCACCATATGCGGGATCGGGGCTAAAATAGTGACGTATCAAAGTTTCATTAGCAGTCTTTTGATCACGAAGACGTGGTTGCCAGAATAATGGGGCTCGAGGGCGTCTTTGATCGATCAAAAAATTTATCGTCGTTTGAACCGCTTGACAAATGAGTTCGTCTTCTTCGGAAGACGAAGACGATGAAGACGATGTCATTTATAAAAATGAAGAGAAATATAGTTTTGGTAGAGGGAAAATATGGTTTTTTAAGAGAATAAGAGAGAATGGGGTGAGTTTTAATTAAAATGGAGTGTGTGGATTGGTATTTATATATAGGTTAAACAAAAAAAAAACTTTTTTTTAAAAAACCACCAACGGCTATATTTCCCACGCGGACTGCCCCGCGCCGGCCAACTGCGCCCCCATCTGCGCCAAGGTGGTAGCGGTGTTCGCGAGCCAGGTGGCCACGCCGGGCCAACCGCGCCCCCCATCCGCGTCCCACTACCCTTAGCCTAAGAGACAAATAATATTATGCCACTAGTCAATAGTTAACTTGTATGACTAAATGTACCGGGTTAATTAAAGAAAATGTTGTAAAAGTAGATTTAGGCTGAGTATTTTCCGAGTACTCGCTATAAGGTATGTCGTCGAGGTGAGTTTCTTTAACTTCGTCTAGTTGCTAAGAATCGATCAAATGTGGTCAACCTCAACCAGAATCACGTCTAGACGGTTAGGGATGATAATGGGTCGGTTTGGATCGGGTTTAGGTATTTCTAAACCCATACCCGGTTATAAAAGTTCATCACAAACCCGTCCCAAACCCGTCGTGTTTTAATCGGGTAATTACCTATCGGTTTCGGGTTTTTCCATCGGGTTTCGGGTTTTCTATCGTGTTTTGGCAAAATACTCGTAGGGTATACCCCCCGTCGGGGTTTCTACCGGGGTTTTAACAAAATATAACTAATCGATTACAAAGATGGTTACCATAAAGGTAAAATATCTCAAATAATTGACATAAACAAGTTTCGACAGATAGTATATTTGGAATATAGTATATGTATAATAAAATAAGCTATATCGGGTACATCAGGATCGGGTAAATGGGTCTATGTTATCGGGTAATCGGGTATATTAGAAATCCCAAACCTGTCCCAAACCCATGAAAAATTTCAAAACTATTCCCAAACCCGTCCCAAACCCTAACGAGTCGGGTATTACCCGTCCCATTTATGTCGGGTTTTGGGTTTTCCCATCGGGTTCGGGTTTCATTGCCATCACTATAGACGGTGAAATTGAGCGGATTTTAACTTAAGAAAATAAACATAATTCGCACATCTATAATATTATCGAACAAATATCATTTTTTTAGTTAATGATTGAAAATTTTTAGAATAATTTATTATTTAAAAATGTATTTTTATCTTATATATATTTATATTAATCTATTTTGTTATTAATATTACTAAACCTATGACATTTGACATATATATAATATTCAAAAATTAATTTTCTTTCTATTTACCATGTTCGAATGCTCCGAGTATACCTAACTCCCCAGTCGACTGCCTAGGGTCCGTCTAGCGACTTTTCCAACATTGGTTAAAGGTGTATTTCTTTGTATGGAGCCGATGTAAGTAGATTTCAACTAGAAATATGTTATCTAAAGGTCGGTAAATGTGACTTCTACACAATCTACATTATGTGCAAACTACGACGGAGCTTGCATCTACTTAAGTCTCGTGTATGTATATACGAGCTCAGTTTGAAAGAAATCTCCGCTTTTGATATTGGAATGATTGGTGTACGATAATCTATGATTTTAGCTTTTAACATTACTATTTTGTTCTAACTTTTGGCTAGTTTTTATACAATATTTATTTGTTCAAAAAATGTACGTATCACATACGAAACTATTTTTTATATAATTAGTAAATTCTTTAAGAGTGTATTGTGGATAACAATTTCTCACGTCTTCGACCTCACATCAACTCCTACAACTCAAAAACAAATAAAATACAAATAGCACGTATGTAGCAAATAAATCTAATCAAAGCTAATAACACAATTGCCAAGAGTCCCCGGCAACGGCGCCAAAAACTTGATGTGATAAAAGTAGTTATTAATTTATTAACTAAATAAACGCTCACTAAGTAATAAATTCTAGACTCTTAAACTTAACTAAACTACTAACCGGCAAGTGAATCGATCGACTCTAGTATAGCTAAGTAAGTCCGGATATCGAACCCACGAGACTATTTAAATTACGTAAACCAGCTAAATTAGACTCAATTACAGACACGACTATTTATTTATTATTTGCCTAAGGGGGGTTTTACTAATAAACTAATTTTAAACTAATTAAGAAAACTAACGATGACTAAACTTATATCTTAGACTTAATTCAGATGATGATGAACAACCACCTAGGCTAGAATCTCCTAAGTTTCAGTTATCAATTAACCGGGAGACTATTTAATTATGGAACTGGGATCATAAAATAGACGCTTAAGAGAAAACCCGAACAGGACCCCTGACCCTTCTCAAGAGACACCTATGGGTTTCTAATAAGTTTTAGCACACACCAGTATTAAAAATCAAGTTTCCTTACGGTCACCTAATTAATTACAAACTAGTTCCTTTATATGAAATCCTACCTTACAACGCGGAAATCAAAGGCAGTCTAATATATTCAATTAACTCGATAGACAAAGTTAATCAATTAAACCTAGACGGACTCCTTACGAAGAACTAAATCTAGCAATCCTGATCAACAAAGACCTATCAATAACCTAGCACCTTACAGCTATTTAGGTTAGCAGCACACTTAGGTTTATTTGATTAACTAATATTATTCCTATGATCTTATCGCGAAATCAATCATAAAATAGTCAAAAACACAAAGTAGATGACCTAATAGAAACCTATCATAATAACAAACAATAATCAAGGCAATTATGGAATAATAAAACTTAATTAAACAACCCTAAGCACACATATGCATCAATTTAATATAATTAAACCTTTTAACTAGTTCATAAAAACCATAACGATAAATAAATCCCAAGTCAAAATCAAACGTCAACAAAGGTTCATGTGACATTTGTCAATTTCGAGTTATTTTATACTTGTATTCTTAATGTAAACCCGACCCGTTTTGTATCCCAAACCTTTTGATATTATCAAAATGATGAATTTTATGTTACATATTTGTTTTATAGTTGTCGGATCTAAAAAAACACCCTTTTCGGTTCTTAAAATGCCCCAAAAACGCTCAAAACGAACTCAAGGGACAAAAACTACCAAAATGGAGACTTGAAGGACCCATTTGTAGTTTGTGCTTTCTTGGGTCTATAACCAACCCATTTTCATGCAACACCCTTTATGAAAGACCCATTCAACTTACCCTATATATACACACCTATCTTCTTCATTTGTGCTTGCTCATTTCCTCATTTCTTTCTCAAATTCTTGAATTCTAAGGTTGTTCTTCATAGTTTGACTCTCAAGGTCAAACTAAGCTAATCTTTCATTTTAACTAATTTCTCAATACTTAAAGCTTGATGTTACAACATATACAACATATATATAATATACACTCCTTGTTTACCTTCGGTCTTTCATTTCTCCTGTCTCGGCCGGTTGAAATGTCGGGCTAGTAATGCAAGGTTACATGGAGGACTTTGTAGTCCTTGTTTATATATTTAACAAATCTAACCATGTAACTTGTTATACTTGCTTAACTTCTGCATATTTTAGTTTATTGTTCATATTTGTCAAGTTCCATGGTATTGGGTATGTGGTGACTTGTTAATACATGTTTTGTACGTCTCGATCTTTATCAGGGTTATTAATGTAGTAGATTAAAGTATAGGGGTTATAATGTAATTATGGCAAAAAGGCCATTCGCTCTATTGTAAGTTACATTCGTTACTCCATAACGAATGTAACACATGCATCTAATTGTAAGCTCATTCGTTAACCCTGTTTAACGAATGAGATAACGAATGAGGGCCATTCGCTATCACTTAAAGTATTAACAAATAAGCATGTTTATTCGTTAAGGTATTTGTAACGAATGACCTATTCGTTAAGATAAGTTTAACGAATAGGGTCATCTTTCTATATATACCGCTGTAATCTATTCTAATAGTAACAGTTCTGATTATTCCTTGAATCCTCTCGTTACTCTGTCCGATTGCCATCTCGATACACACACTACACCTACTAATGTGTATCTATCCTAATCGTATACCTAATCAACATGAGCATCGATGTAATCACAAGATCTAGATCTGTTATATGCTCTCACAAGTGGTATCAGAGCTACGGGATCTGATCTTCGATGCTAATAGTTGACTTAAAAGTATAATTGAGCGTGTATTTGATTAGTTTCATGACTAATTGAGTATGAATTGAAGTTCAATAAATAGAGATCGGGAAGAACTGATTCATAGTAACTGTAATAAGTGTATTGATTCGTTTATGAAGATGTTTAGAGATTAGAATTGATAGTTAGAGGTTCATTTCAGTTTGAATTGAGGTTTGACAAGCAGATTGATGGTTGAATGTGTTCGGATTAGTATGAATATGGACCAATTGCATCAGTTTGATGGTTGTTCGTAAGTTCGGACTAGTACAGTGAATTCGAATTTGGTTTAGTAACAGTTTGATAAAGGTTTAGGGTGATTTAAGCCTGATTTGGACGGATTTGAAGTTTGAAATTGGTTTTTAGAACTGAAGGAGATTTTAACACTCATTCATTATGATGAAGACTCATTCGTTATGATTAAGAGTGATTCGTTAAAGTCCTAACTACCCATTCGTTCAAATCTAACTGCTCAATCGTCAAACCATTCGCTTTCGTTTCAACCAGATTCGCTAAAACACATTCGTTATACCTTAGTCGCTAAAACTCATTCGCTAAACGAATATTGATCCATTCGTTAAGCCATTCATTCGTGAAAATCTTTAACGAATATCACACATTCGTTAAAGTAACTCTCTCATTCGTTACTATACCCATTAGTGTGAACAGTAAACAATATACTTTAAAGAATTGACAAAATTGACCCTTAAAGTTTAACCAGTGTTTCATCATGGCTTCGCAAAACATGTCTTACTATGCATTAGCCTCTCAGAACGTTTTACTACAACAGATGCTAACCATGGATAATGAAATTGGAAGTCACAACAAATGTCCCAAATTGTTGAAATTGTCAGACTTTGCTCGCTGGGAACCGAGGTTCCGTGCTCACTTGGGATCCGTGCATCCAAGTAGTGTGCGTTTTCTAGACGACGTGTATGTGGCACCTTTGGTAGGCAGTGACAACATGGGATGGACACCAAAGGAATTCAAAGATTATGAAACTCAAGAATTGAAAGATTTTGAGAGTGAAACTAAAGCCTACTCAACTCTCACTATGGCATTACCGGAACAAATTTTTCATCAATACAGTACAATTAAGATTTGTGCTTCTTTGTTCATAACTTTGAAAACAAGAAGTTTGGGGAATACACTTGAGAGTAAGAAGACGCTCGTAAAATTTCAATTTAGAAATTTTATTTTGATGAAAAACGAGACAGTTGAAGAGATGATTAACCGATATAGTCATTTGATTGTGGAGATGTCAAGTGTCAATCTTGAGCCAACTGAAACAGATAAGATTGATACACTAAAGAATGCTTTACCTCCTTCACATTCAACTTTTATATTTGTATTAAAAGAAAATGGTTTCTTTCAAAACACTAAGCTCACAGCTGTGCAATTCATCAACAAGATTGAAGAAAGGGAATTTGATATTAAATGTCAAAACTCGTTGAAAGAAAATCAAAATCAGCAATCTTCAACTCAAAACCCTGCACTCTGTGGGGGTGCCTTGCCAGCAAATCATTCTTCAAGTTCTGTACCAATCAGTGCTTTGTTTGCTCAAACTCAAGAAGAAAATCCTAATGTAAACTGTTCTCCTAATGTATGCTTTATGGCAAATGAAGCTAATGCAAACACAAGTACTTCATCATCAAGCTTGCCTAAAGTAAATCTGCAAAAGGCCGAACAACAGTTTGCATTCTTGTGTGCTTTCATGACTTCATATGAACAGCTTGTTGGAAGCAAGATTGCCACAAGTGAATTAACAGATGAAGATTATGATCAAATTGACCCGGATGATCTTGAATTAATGGATCTCAAGTGGAATATGGCTATGATTGTTAGAAAGGTAAAGAGATTCATGCAGCGTACTGGGAAAGATCTTCCTGCTTTGAATAAAAGGGTCGGATTTGATAAACTGAAGGTGAAATGTTACAATTGCGGGGACTTTGGCCATTTTTCCAAAGAATGTGATAAGCCAAGAAAAGAATATTCTGGGCCACGCAATTCAGAAAGATCTTCAGGGAAGAATTCGTCTGGTGGGGATAAGAGTAAAATGACTATATCTGGTAGTGAACAAGATAAGTCTCCTGCTACTCAAGCTCTGGTGGTTAATGAAGTTGTTGATTGGTCTCAACGTCTATTGGGAAATCAAGCAAATGTGGCAATTGTTGAACCAGTAGAGAAATTCGAAGATGCTGGCAGTGATAATGTATCTGAGGGAACTGATTCATCTGATTCTGAGACAGATACTGATCAGAGCCTGTCTTCTCAAGCTGAATCAATCCCTGATCAAGTTGAATCTTATGCATGCATGGCTAAGATTGATGAGGTATGTTTTCAACCTCAAACTAATGTATCTGAATCTTCATTTGAAGTGATTGATTATGCTGAGTGTGTTGTATTGAAAGTCAAACTTGAAACAGCATTAAATCAAAACAATACTCTCACAAAAGATCACTTTATGATCAATGAATGCTACAAACAGAAAACAAAATTATTAGAGCAATCAACTCTTAAAATTCAAAAACTGTCTGAAATCAATCATGATCTTAAAGCTAAGGTTCAGTGTAAGATCATCGAAGTTGATCAACATTTTAAGGAGATTCTTCGACTCCGAACCTGTATTTCCAATCTCGAAAATGAAGTAATGAAACTTAAAAATAAGCTTGGAAAATTCAGAGATTCTTCGTTTCTTTTAAATGAAATAATCAAAGTTAACCATTCACATAAGAAAAATGGAAAACAAGGTTTGGGATATGTCAAAATTCCACCTCATTTTAAGCATGATTATAGTAGCATTCCTGATGTGGAAAAATGTTCAGATATGCCTACTGTTAAATCTGAAAATGTTGATACAATTGAAACTACTCGTGAACCGATTCATATCAAAAGTGAAAATGTTTTTACCAAAAATAAATTGGATGGTTTAATCGAGGAGTTGTCTGAACCAGATGAGATTGTCAAAAACAAAGATATACCAGTTGACAATCACATTCCGTGTGAACCCGAAGATTTTGAACAAGCAGTGTATGGTTCAAAGCCTTCGGGTGTTTCATCAAACACTTCAGAAATTTCTAAGGTAACATTTAATGTATCTCAATCAGACAAGCCTTCGGTGTCTGATGAAGAGTTGATGAGATTCATTAATCCTAAACCGAAATCTTCAAGTGGAAAGATTTTTAAATTAAAAGGTCTTTCAAAAGTTTTTTCAGATACGGAAGTTCCTTTGAATCTTCTAAATCCGGAAATGATAGAAAGTGTTTTTCAAGATGATACTTCAAAAGTTACCAAACTTGAACGACAATTTAACAAAAGCAAATATAAACATGTTCAAGAAAAGACAAAAAGCACCACAATTAAACCCATAAAATTTGTCAAATCATCTGGGATGGAGAATTCATCAAATTCTACCAACCTAGGATTTTTCCAAAATAAAAAGGGATTTACATCTGCTGGTACTAAGAAAGTGGCTTTTGAAGATTCTAAGTCTCAACCCGTGCTTGCAAGTCAAACAAGTAGATCACTACATAAGACTTTAAACTCGTGTTTATGTTTTAAATGTGGAGAACCAGGACACGTTTCTAAAAAATTGTAAAGCAAAGATTAATGAGATCAAAGTGTCATTAAATAGTAACACTGATATGAATTTCAGATCAAAAGAAGAACAACTTGATGAAAGTGTCATAATGTATTTTGAAGTCAATCCTAGGAAAATTGTTAGGATTGAATCATTTAATGTATCAAACAAATGTGTTGACCGTGTTCAACCTATTTGTTCAAACACTAATTCGGGTAGAATATGTGATGGATACTTAAAGAAGAAAAACAAGAAACTTGTCACTTATTCTCAAGTACCGAATACAAGTGTTAAGTTATCATATTCTCCGAAAGTATCAAAGGGAGAGCCCAAGACTGAGGCCTGGCCTGCCTTTTTGAACTAATCATTTTACTTGTTTGTGCAGAGTACATCTAGGTCCGTGTCTAATTACAAATGGATATTGGATAGTGGATGTTCTCGGCATATCACCGGCAACTTGGATCTTCTGAATAACGTCAAAGATATTCAAGGGGGTTATGTTGCGTTTGCTGGTAACCATGGTGGAATGATTACGAATGAGGGAGAAGTTTCAAATGGGAAAGTGACGTTTGAAAAAGTTAATTATTGTGAAAAGGTGGATCATAATCTGTTGAGTGTGTCACAGATTTGTGATAAGAAATTTACCACTATTTTCACTGACAAGGAATGTGTCATCCTTCAACCGGGATACACGATTCCTGAAGACATGGTTGTCATGCGATCACCTCGATCAAATGATATTTATATACTTGACATGAGTTA
This sequence comes from Bidens hawaiensis, assembly GCF_021521415.1. Lineage (NCBI taxonomy): Eukaryota > Viridiplantae > Streptophyta > Magnoliopsida > Asterales > Asteraceae > Bidens > Bidens hawaiensis. The sequence continues at coordinate 564,950 of NW_027492353.1, read as the reverse complement.
TGATGTACCAGTTTCACCCTCAGCTACTTGCTTCGTATCAAAAGCTACTGAAAAAAACTCAATTCTTTGGCATCCACGTATGGGACACATTCACTTACGAAAGATGAACTTTCTTATGTCAAACGATTTAGTGGATGGTGTGTCCCTCAATAATTTCAAGTTCAATGATCACTGCGTCGCGTGTAAGAAGGGGAAACAAAAGAAGAAATCACATCCAAGCAAGTCACTAAACACGATTGTTACTCCTCTGGAACGACTTCATATGGATCTCTTCGGTCCGGTGAACCGTGCCAGTATTGCTGGAGATTTTTATTGTTTAGTTGTAACGGATGATTTCTCACGTTACTCATGGGTGTTATTTATGGGATCAAAGGATCAGACTCCTGTCTTAATTCAAAATCTTATCACAATGATCGAATCACTTTACAAACTGAAAGTGTGACGAATTCGTAATGACAACGGAACTGAATTCAGGAATAATATATTGGATTTCTTTTGCATTCAGAAAGGAATTCATCGGGAATTCAGTGCACCTTATGTTCCTCAACAGAATGGTGTATCTGAAAGAAAGAATCGTCCACTGATTGAAGCTGCAAGAATGATGCTTGCTGATTCAAAGCTACCTGTTCAATTTTGGAATGAAGCTGTGATTACCGCATGCTACACACTGAATCGCGTACTAACTGTAAAGAAACTCAAGAAGACGAGTTACGAGCTTCTAAACAATCGTAAACCAAACTTAAAGTATTTGGAACCGTTCGGGTGTCCATGTACTGTTTTGAAGAGAGAGGCTGGAAAGTTTGATGAAAAATCCTTTGAGGGATATTTCTTGGGATACAGTTCTCCTAAGAAACGGGTCTTGAATATCTCTTCGGGGTGTGTGGAAGAATGGTATCACGTTGATTGCCAAAGTTATACCACTTCACCAACTGGTACTGGTCCCGACTGGATGTTTGATTACGATGGATTATTTAATTCGTTTACTTTAATGGTCGAAGAAGTTCCTGAAGATCTCATTAGATCTTATTTGGAGGAACAATGTCTTCCGAATCCAAGGTGTTCTTCAGTTAATGTAAATGACTCTCTAACGTATCAGAAACGTCGAATGAAGTTTCTGAATCTTCCGATGATGCTGAGTTTGTTGATTCATCGTCTGTTATGTTAGATGAAGCTCCAGAGACAACTGAGCCAATTCTAATTAGTGATGATTCACCGACTGTCTCTTTAAACTCAGCAAAGGAAAATATTACCAATTTGGGTAATAATGTATCTGTCCTTGCCAATCCTTCCTTAAGGATTCATTCGAGTCATCCGCAGGAATAGATAATTGGTGATGTGAACGATGGGGTTCGCCCAAGACACCAATTGGCCAACGTATGTGATGATCAAGTTGATCGTAATGTATCTTCTACCGAGGATTCAATAGTTTATGCTTATGCGGATTTTCACTCTTTGGGTATTCTCAGTATCGCACAATACACTTGCTTCCTATCACAGATAGAACCGACAAGTGTCGCAATGGCACTCAAGGAACCGTCTTGGGTTGAAGCTATGCAGGAGGAGCTGTAACAGTTCATACGACTCGGTGTATGGGACTTGATAGATAAACCCGATTGCGTAAAGAAGGTGATTCCAACTAAATGGGTCTTTAAGTGCAAAAACGACGACCGCGGGGTAATCGTGAGAAACCTGGCACGATTGGTCGTACTTGAATATAATCAACAAGAAGGCATAGACTACACTGAAGTATATGCTCCGGTAGCACGACTGAAGGCTATACGTATCTTTCTTGCCTATGCAGCCTATAAGAATTTTAAGGTTTATCAAATGGATGTGAAATCGGCGTTCTTAAACGGAGCTATTCATGAAGAAGTATACGTGAAGCAGCCTCCCGGTTTCGAGGATCCAGACTTTCCCGAGCGTGTTTATCGGTTAAACAAGGCTCTTTATGGTTTACATCAGGCCTCGAGAGCCTGGTACAGCACATTGGCTGACCATCTGATTGAAAGTGGGTTCAAGAGAGGGACTGTGGATTGTACATTATTCTATAAGAACATGAGTGATGATCTGCTCCTCGTCCAAATCTACGTGGACGATATTATTTTCGGTTCGACAAATGACAGCTTATGTAAAGATTTTAAGAAGACGATGCAGACAAAGTTTGAGATGAGTTCGATGGGAGAGATGAGTTTCTTTTTGGATTTGCAAGTTCACCAGTCTGACACCGGGATCTTTATTCATCAGACAAAATATGTGAACGATGTCTTAAGCCGATTCAAGATATCCGACGTCAAAATTCCCTCAACACCTCTTCCCGTGGGTCACAATTTATCACCGGATGAATTGGAGGATATCGTTGATCAAACCCTATATCGTGCTATGATTGGTTTTCTCATGTATTTGACTACATCGCGACTTGATATTATGTTTGCTGTTTGTTTGTGTGCTATGTACCAATCGAGTCCCCGAGTGACTCACCTGGAGGCAGTAAGGCGCATCTTACATTATCTGATGGGAAATCTAGACATCAGGTTATGGTACCCCAAAGACGATAAGTTCGATCTCACCGATTTTACTGATTCGGACTACGGAGGATGCAAAATCAACTTCAAGTCTACATCAGCGGGATGTCAATTCTAAGAAAACCGGCTTGTTTCCTGGCAGTGTAAGAAGCAGAAAACGGTCTCAACTTCAACAGCCGAAGCGGAGTATGTGGCGGCCTCGAGTTGCTGCTCACAGGTTCTCTGGATCCAGCAACACTTGCGGGAATACGGTTTGAAGTTTCTTACAACTCCCATTTACATTGATAATTCTGTTGCAATCTCAATCACCAAAAATCGGATTCACCATTCAAAAACCAAACATATTGAAATCCGTTATCACTTCATACGTGATTGTTTTGAAAAGAAATTAATATCAATTGATAAAATTCACATGGATTTTCAAAAGGTTGATCTTTATACCAAAGCATTTGACAAAACACGTTTTCAATATCTGCTGGGTATAAATGGTTTAAAAACTTTACAAGATATTCAAAAGCTTGGTTGTTTTTAGGGGGAGAAAAATATAAAATCTAAAAATATTGTGTTTTCGATTTGTACAGAGAAAATTGAAAAACTCCAAAAACATTTAAATATTGAAAAATTTCAAAAACAATGGAAAATGCTCCTCAAAATGAGTTTTGAAGCAAAAAGGGAAAAATTATAGTACATTGACGGGATTGATCTAGTACATGGATAAACTAGATTAAAAATTACCGTAAGGCCAGCAATATGATATGCGAAAATAGGCTTGACAGACGATATAGGAACTGATAAGATATAAACATAATAAATGCAGAACCTAGTTGAATTACATCTTGAAAGATTGATACTATATCTGATTTAAAGAAAAGTCAAAAGTCAAAATGATTAATGTGTGTGCATGCTTTCATTTTTTAAGAAAATTCTGCTTTGTTTTTCATTTTATTTTGCAAAGAAATTCAACTTTATTTTTTCTTTATTTTTATTCAAATATTGGATCATCTCATGCGCGATAAGATTATCCGACCTGAGGGTTAACATTTGGGTATTCTGCTTTATTTTCTTGGTGTTTCGTATAAAATCTTGGACTTTCTCCGCACGATAATACGGGATTATCCGAATTGAGAGTTAAGATTTTATGCAACTTCAACTTATTTTTATCTTTTTATTTTGTTGAAATGGAACCTTATCTGCGTGTAGTAATACGGATCTTAAGAGAAAATTTTGACATTCTGCTTTATTTTCTTGTTATTATTTTTGCATGAGTCACAGTTAATCAAAATTTGGAAAATCAAAGAAAAACGTACATGTGAAATTCACTATATAAGAGATAGAAATGTTATATCTGATTGATGGGGTCTACATATGGTGTTGTGCCTAATTGAACCAAATTAAAGCATATCGTAAAGTTTCCGACAAGTCTGTGAAAAGTTTAAGAGGACAATTATCTCTGCAATCATCGTTAGGTTACGTGTATAATAATCATTGAAATTGAAGTGTTACTTAGTGACATTTTCGTCAATATGATTCCCTGCTCAACTCACAAAAATATGTACTGCATTAAGTAGTTTAGTTGTTTACTATTTTTTTTATTTTTTTAAATTGAAAATTTTAGAAAATCCAAAAAGATTTTAATTCTTTTTCATTTCTGTTTTAATTTCGATTTACCAAGCTAGCAAATAATTCAAAAGAAAAAGAAAAAGATTAATCCCCAAAAGTTTTAAGTTAATCGTGCTTAACGTAACTTACAACTGGTATCAGTTGTGTTTTTAACGTAAAAATCTTCTTAAATTAAGAATTACCGATCAATGGTGATCGGGTATTTTTAATGTATGCAATTAAAACCTAAATTGGATTTAATTGAATATTTAATTCTTTGTTTAAAACCCTAAATTGTTTTTAAATATTATTTAATTCCTTAAAAAGATTTGTATCTCATTCGCTAAGGGAAACATGGTGATTCGTTAATTGGTTTAACGAATGTAAAGCCTTTCGTTATTTAAAGATTAACGAATGAGATTTCTCATTCGTTATAATGACATTCGCTTCCGTTGTGCATAACGAATGGAAGACATTCGTGTAATCATTAACGAATGGAATGACCTTAATGTACCATTCGTTAAAATTTTAACGAAGGACAATCTCATACAAATAACGTATATTCGTTAAAGTTTAACGAATGATCACTATTCGTCTAAAAGGATTGACGAATATGATTAATAAGTTAACGAATGAGGCCATTCGTTAGTTCAAAATTTGAACGAATGACCTCGGGTTGTGTGAAATTATTGGGTTTATAATTCCAATAACAGACGAATGACCTTCCATTCGCCATTTCCTATTTCACCATCAACCTAACCAAACTCTTGCACATTTTTCCTAAAATCTAATATGTGTTTATTAGACCAATTGATTAACATCAGTGATTTCTAAGGTATTGGCGATTTCATACATATGATTTGTGAAGATTTTCATTGGAGATTTAAGGGTTTATGGATTTAGTTGATATCTGCATGTTAACCGAACAGTTAGCAGCGATTAAATCACATAATTGAATCGATTATCGAGCAAATGATATACATTAGTGTAGTAAAACGCTTATCGATCTTCTTGGTTAGGAAAGATTGTTAAAACTCATAAGTTATCAATTGATTGAAACGATGATGTTCGTCGTTGTTGACTTTAATTAGTCAAAATCAAGTTAATTTTGATCTCTGTTAAGTCAATTGGTGATTCGTTAATTATATAACGAATGACTTATCAGATTCGTTAAATTTGTTAATGAATGATCATTTAAGTTGGTAACGAATGAGGTATAACGAATCAGGTTGATTCGTTACATATTTAAAACTCATTCGTATAACATTTGTTAACGAATATGTCTCATTCGTTAAAGGCAACGAATGAAAACAATTAATGTTAACGAATATGTTAAAAGGCAACGAATAAAAAAAAAATAATTAATGTTATCGAATATGTCTAATTCGTTAAAGGTAACGAATGTAAATATAATGTATAACGAATGTCTCATTTGTTTAAATATTTTAACGAATGAGATAACCCTTAGTTAATTAGTATTGAATTTTATACTAATGCTTGTTATTTTTTAACAGAAATGGCCGACGAAACCGTTCAAAATCCTGCTCCAGAGCAAACCCCGATGGTTAACCCTGCTGAAGCTGTACCTGAACATGCACCAGTACTCTTGTCTTGGAGTGAAAGTCATAACATTTGTCCATGTATAACAAGGCTAATTTATGTGAACAATACAAGTACTTGTTACATGTATTGATACACTGTCTTGGTGGACGAAGAGGTGGATTTGATGAGTTTCGAGCTATGTTGCAATCTGCTTTTGTCGCCTTGGTGTTGAATAAACCATTTAACTTCTCTGAAATGGTTTATTATCACTTGAAGGAGAATTTGACGAGCCGCCATAAGTTTTTAATGTATCCAAGATTCCTCCAGATGATAATCAATGATCTTCAACCTGAACTGATTAAAGATTAGGATGATGTGATGAAGTTAAAGCATATGGATGAGGAGACCATGAGACGTTTGAGATCGTACCGAGGTCAGAGTCTTGCAGATAGACCAAAGTTCAAGCGTTTGATTGGTCACTTGGTAAATATTGATTATATTGCACCACCTAATGATCGTTGGATTCATGAAGACACCGATTCTGAACGTGAAGGTGGTGGTGGTGGGAATGGTGGTGATGATGGTGGTGGTGGTCATGGACCACAAGCCGAGTTAAGTTATGAACAAAAGCGTAAGCGTAAAGGAAAAGAACCGATGATGGAAAAGGGGGAGAAACCCAAAAAACATCGAGTTAGAAGGGGTTCGGGTATAGAGATACCTAGTCAACCATTTGTACCATCTACTATTGTTTCTGCTTCAGTTATTCCTGCTATTACTTCTCAAGTTCAACAGAGAATTCCACGATCTCCTACTCCTACTCTCATTATAGATTTTCCTCGTTCTCCAACACCTGTGCAAATGCCTACTTCTCCAATGCCTCCAACTTTGACTTTGGCTACTACTGTGAGGCCTGATCCTCATTTTGGAGACGTATTACAAACTGTATTGGCACGGATGCCTACACCACAGCCAACTACTCCTGCTACTCCTGTTACTCCGACACCGTTGCCAAGACCTGAGCATTCCTTTATGTCATTCAGTCGTCCTCAGGGTTCTATGCAACCGGTGCATCCGAATTTCTATCATATGGCTCCCAAGCTCAATGGTTTCATATGATGAATCTGTTGCATTTACAGCACACTCAAATGCAAGCATATAGAGCTACTCATGAGTTAGCACAAAGGAATTTGCTGCGGCATATCCAGTTCACTCAATGTGAAAACAGGGAACTTCGAGCCCTGATTGCTGCTCAGGGGGAGAGATTGGATAAGCAGGATGAGATCATTCTTCAGTTGACTTGTAAAGAAGATGAGTTGAAGAAATTAAAGAACGATGAAGATGATCAAAATGGTGCAGGGGGTGGGGTAGATCAGCAACCAGGCGGAAGTTCTAATCCGTCAGCGGAAAATAAGACTGATGCGAGTGTTGGTGGTGGGTCTGGAGATAGTCAGATGCAGATTGTTCCATACAAAGACTACACGAGAGCCAAACCGATTGATGTTATTCCGGCCAATATGATTTTGTTTGTTGGTATGGGTGGAGTTGTGAACAGTATGGTGAATGCAAATGAGATCGAAGAAGGTGAATTTGTTGATCATTCATTAACAAAAGAACAAATTGCCTTGCTTCTGGATCTAAATGAAGAAGAGGTGGATATGTTGGGTAAGAGTATAGACGTGGATGTTGAAATGGAAGAAAGTACTAATACAGGCATTCCACACGGGAATGTGCCTGATTTTGATGAGGTAGAGGTAGAAGATGTTACTGCTAAGGAATATCCTGAGTTCTACGCTGACAATAACAATGACTCAGGAATTCCATTTTTCACTACAGAACACTTTGATGCAGCAGAACGTCGTTTACAGGAGGAGAAAGAGAAGTGGAATAAAGCTGCCAAGACCAGTCACTTATCGGCGAAAGAGAAAATGCGCAAACGTGCTTTGGATGGTATGTTCGAGCATAACGTAAATAAGATGAACAAGATGATCGAGACCTTTCGTTATCATGAACAAAAGGAAGTCAAATTAGCAAGGGCTCGAGCATCGGCATACCAAATGACAAAGTACAAGCCAGCAAAAGACGTAAGAGGTGATTTGGTGGCATGGCAGTTTGATTCAGATCTTAAGGTATATATAGTTAAGTGGGAGCATGGTATTTATTACTTCAAACGCCCACACGATATCTTATCTATGCCCAGGTGGGATGTGAGAACACTAGCTAATCGACCATTCGCGAATCGTGGAGATGATAAGTGGGCTAGTTGGTTCTACAAGCAGTTATTACATGAAACCCATTTCAGTTTCAAGTTCTTCAAGCCACAGGTGCCTACTCATAAGTACATTGATGAAATTGACACTCGCACAGGCTGGAGAAAGTTGATATTACAGGTAAAGCCGCCAAAGACAATGAAGAGGGTTCCTATGAAGACATTTCTTCAGAGTCTATTCACCTCGTTTAATTATTGGTACTACGACAATTATCCAGGTGAAGCGGTTATTGTATATGGTCACGGTTCTAACACGAAGACGATACGTGTGATTGACCCAATGTGGCTGGTTAACTTATCTGAGTCTGACAACGATGCGCTATTTACTAGTCAGATTAGATTTGCTAAAGTACGTGACTACGAGCTTGCTATGCAGTTTCAGAAGGTTGTTAGAGTCGGTTATGCATACAAGATTCACAGTTGCGTTGACTGGAAGACCAAGATGTTCCAGAGATAAGAGATAAAGAGCTCGAGACGAGGGGGAGTTTGTTAATACATGTTTTGTACGTCTTGATCTTTATCAGGGTTATTAATGTAATAGATTAAAGTATAGGGGTTATAATGTAATTATGGCAAAAAGGCCATTCGCTCTATTGTAAGTTACATTCGTTACTCCGTAACGAATGTAACACATTCGTCTAATTGTAAGCTCATTCGTTAACCCTGTTTAACGAATGAGATAACGAATTAGGGCCATTCGCTATCACTTAAAGTATTAACGAATAAGCATGTTTATTCGTTAAGGTATTTGTAACGAATGACCTATTCGTTAAGATAAGTTTAACGAATAGGGTCATCTTTCTATATAGACCCCTGTAATCTATTCTAATAGTAACAGTTCTGATTATTCCTTGAATCCTCTCGTTACTCTGTCCGATTGCCATCTCGATACACACACTACACCTACTAACGTATATCTATCCTAATCGTATACCTTATCAACATGAGCATCGATGTAATCACAAGATCTAGATCCGTTATATGCTCTCACATGAATAGCCTCGGTTTCATCCCGAGTTGAGAACCGAACCAAAAGCCGAACTTTCGTTTAAAAGCTTTATTGTTAACTTTTTGAATGTAAAACTTGAGTATTATTATTTATAAGTTATTTTACAAGTTCCATGGTAATTGGGTATGCGATAACCATCCTCGGTCTTATTCCGAGTCAAGGACCGAACCAAACACCGAACTAAACCGAGTTCACTCGCTTAAGACACACAAGTGTGTTTTTAGCCACCAAGACTCATATTTTTCTTCAAGATTATATTTTAAATCAATTTTAGTTAATTTCTAAACATACTTGGCATGTCGGTAACCAACTTGATCTTATAACAAGTTCAGACCGATAAAGTCATATACTCGCTTAACGAACGTTAAGGTTCTTCACAATAGAACTACATACTTGGTTAAGTCTATTTTGATTTTATTGAGTTATCTCATAACATTTATTATTTTAGGAAGTTAACTTTGAGCTTGGTCAATTATCAAGTCTCGAACCGACAAACCCGAACACTCGTTTAAACCTCGTTTTGGTATTCTTATAACCAAGGGTTTTGCAATATTGCATTTTAACCCACATTATTACTTAACATAGGTTGAGTAAAAAAAGGAAAAAAAACTAATGAATTGAATACCGAGACCCGGTTTCGAGTAAACTTATTTTACAAAATTCGTTTCTTTAATTTCTCAAATATTTACATTTTAAATCCTAAACTTTATTTATTTACTTTATTTGTCATGTATTTTATTTTAAACCCTTCCAAGACTACCTACTAACACAAGACCCGTTTAATATAGGTCTTGCTCGTTAAACTGGTCTCTCCGATTATTCACGACACTATCTTTCAAGTTACTTGTTAATGTGAGTACTTTTTCATCCCCCGTTTTCCATCTTTCGTTTTGGGGGTGGCATTGCATACTTATTCAAATTCAAATGATTTATGCTTGAGTCTTAAACCACAACACTTATTGTATATGTTTACTTAAATAAATGCTCGATATGGTGTTATATGCTTTACATGATTATATGCAAATTCTTGAATGCTAAGGCGGGTAGCCTCATCAAAGTATGATCATACGTTAATTCCGAGTATATATGGTATCCCCATATAGAAAGGTGTCGTCAATGTATTCTTATTGACGATTTCATTATTGTCGTCAATGTATTCTTATTGACGGTTCGTCAATGTATTCGTATTGACGGTTTTATTATCTAAATTGTTGCTATTATTTATTGTTTTCATATACTAGTTGTGGATTTCATACTATATACTTATTGTCCAAAACTATGAAAATTTCTCACCAAGCTTTGTGTTGACAAACTCTATTTTATGCAATGTTACAGGTTTAATGTTATCTTGATTGGATTACTTGAAGAAACTTATCATCTTGGCTTTAGGATATTAGAAAATGAAAGAACAAGTTATTTGTTTATCTATCTATTTGGCATTTTGTATGAACAATTGTTGTGTTATTTATGATTATATGGATTTAAATGAGTTGTTTAAATATTGTAACTTTATAGTGTCGTTGTGCAATGAGCAATCATGTCGCGCCTCGATGTTTCCGCCTTCATTGGTCGGGGTTTGACAGTTCATCATAAGCCTAGGCAATCTATAAAGTTTAGCCTAACATCATAAAAGCAAACAAAATGATAATAAAGGAAATCATGACGAAAATAAATAAGAACGGAAGATTAAAGGTGATAAAACCCGTGGTCTTCGTTCTTGGATGATAAACATTTCGCTGGCTGATTCCTAGCCTTCAAACCCACCAAATATTGCAATCCTAAGCTCCAGAAAACTCCAAATTCGGCTCTAGTTCACAAGGTATGCCCAGGATTAAGTTTAGGGGTGTTTAAATAGGTTTTCTGGGCCCAAAACTGATAAAAAACGAAGAAAATACGCGAAACGGGATGCCCGGCGCGCTGCGCAGCGGAATTCGGCCTCCCGGTCGCGCGGCGCTCCGGATGAGGGGGGCTGACTGGTCCGGTTCGTTTCCTGATGCGGTCCGGTTCAATTCTGATGCTCCGGTTCACCGGTTTGGCTTGTTTTAGCTCTTTTTTCGCCCTTTTTAACCATGAACAAGTCCCGGAACCTACATTATTCAATTATGTTAGTAGTATACAAATCCTAATAAAAACCGAACAAAAACTAATAAAATATTAATTAAAATATACAAGGGATTTATATATATTTAGCCTTATATCAGAGGTCCAATGAAAACAAATTGTGCGAGAATTGGGACCGATGACAACTATTTTTTAAGTTGGGACTATTATTGGCCAACTGTATTAAGCTAGGATTCAATCAATCATGCCCAGTAAAATCCCACCGACAGCAAAGCTATAAGTAGGGTCTGGGGAGGGTGGGATGTAAGCACACCGTACCTCTATCCAAATGAATAAAGAGGTGGCTTCCATAGAGACCCTCGGCTCTAAGTACATGTGTATGAAGCAAAATAAAGGAAAATAAAGCAAAATAAAGGAAATCAAAGTTTAACAGTTATATAAAAACTACTACTAATTATAATAATATTAATAATAAGATCACAGTTTAACAGCTATATAAAAGCTAATAATAATTATAATAATAATAATAATATATGTAAGGGAAATACCATTATGGTATGTGGTCTAAATAAGTTAAGTCTAAGCCCTAAGGTATTCAATTCTCTCTAAAAATCCTTAACTTTAATTCTACTTCTCCACGAATTCCTATCATCAACCATGTATTAAGCTAGGATTATGATTATTAAAATCCAATTCGCCTAAGCAAAAAGAATGTCTATTAATAATGTTGAGTCACAATAATATCAACACTACAAAACACTTCATAAGTTTGTCACACAAACCTCACCCTTGTTTTCCAAATTACATATATATCATATATATGTCTGTGTTTTTAGTTATAAAAGTTTGTTTTATTTTGAATTGACTGAGGTATATAATACATGGTCTGCCCATATTTCGAGAGAATTCACAAGACAAGAGTGGTCCTGTCTGTGGCATTGTTTGTTTGGTTGATTTCATGAGCACAGCGGCAGCAACACCAGACAAACATATATCTCTATCCACCTACATTTATCAAAATATACCCCTACACTACTAATCATTGCTTACATTTTTTGTATCTATCTACTTTTGTCTTCACCAAATTTCCTTCAAGTACTAACCAAAATAAAAGAAAACATTATTGTTCTAGTCTTCTAGATGAAACCAAAACAGTTGGCTATAAATTTGTTAGCTATTGCATTTCAAGTTTGTTAGTATTATTGTCTTTTCTTTTTATTATTATTATTATTATTATTATTAGGCAAATTAGAAATAAACAATCCCAACTTTTGTGTATTGACCGATAATAATTTCAACTTTAAAAATCACTATTAGCTGTCCCAACTTTTAACTATTTTTGTCTCAATGGAGCTCTATTAAAAAACACTTAACGTCGTTACGATTTTTCCTGAGTTTCAGACCGATATTTTAGGGCTTTTGATCGAAAGGACGATACGAGTCGACCGATGTAAAACTTATCTCGAAACGGTGATCCAAGCGACGAAACAATGTTTAAATTCGGGTGTTTGAATTTCCAATTAACAAAAATTAAATCATTTGAATCACCGTTTCGAGATACGTTTTACATTAGTCGAATCGTATTGTTCTTCCGATGAAAAGCCTAAAACATCGGTTTGAAACTCGGGGAAAAACTTAACGGCGTTAAGTGTTTTTTAACGGAGGTCCATTGAGACAAAATAGTTGAAAGTTGGGACCGCTGGTAGTGATTTTTAAAGTTGGGATTATTATCGGCCAATACACAAAATTTGAGATTATTTATTTCCAAATTGCCTTATTATTATTATTATTATTATTATTATTATTATTATTATTATTATTATTATTATTATTATTACCTAGTCAATTATACTTTTCGCTGCAAAACATTTATTCTTTAGTAAAACTTCATCTTCTTTAACAAAAAGAGGGCAAACGTACGTGGACGCGATAGTTAGCCTGCTTATTGTGGAAGACGTTTTCATGCTATGTAGGCATGTTAACGCGTGAAACACCACCCTGCTTCAAGTAAAGGCACGGTTACACGGTAAGTTACAGGCATGCTCATGCCTGTAACTTTTTGATTAACATGAACTTGTTGGCTTCCGGTCATCATTGAAGTGTATGTAAGCGGTAACTTTAAGCCTTTGCAATAAGTATTTTGGCTTTCAAAGAGTGAGTGCCTTGATTTGGATAGTCCTCCTTGGTTTGAATGTCATCTTGATGCTTGTATACTCCAAAGTTAGTTAAGTTGTAACATTGCTTAAGACTTTGTTTGTATTAAGCCAGAGTCTTTAGTCTTTTGAGTTGCATCAAGTCAAATATGGACTTTAGACTTGCTTAGTAAAACGGCTCAAAATTGGGTTTACTTGTACTTTTTAGTACTTATAAAGGGCTTTTAGTGGTCTCCAATGTAAATCACAAAATCTTTGTAAAGTTACACATTTAAAAAAAAAAGTTACACATTAAATGGTGTTAAATTAACATGAATTGTTATTCTAAATAAAAAATTGCCTAAATTAACCTTAATGAAAAGTAACACCATTAATTTACCTAAATCAAGAAGTCTAATTTTTTAACAAAAACAAAAGTCAAAACCCAGACATTTTTATCAAGGCACCAGAGCGCTCTTCATTAACCAATGCAATTTTTACGATTCATTCAGTTGTTGATTAATCAAGGCAGAACGTGGGTGTGAAGTTCTTGAGCGCTAAAAGCAATCTTCGATGCTTGTTTTATGTCGTGACATCATTGAGGTACGTATACTGGAGTAAGATTTGTTAGGGGTAAAAACCTATAAAACTCAAGTCCGGAGTTTGTAACACATCTTTTTGAAATATGATGAATTTTGCGTTATTGATAGCATCATTGTATGTCATTTTAAACTTAGTGTGGTGTCAAACATGATCAACAAAATGTGTTCAAAAGTTAGTCTTGATTTAAACTTTATAAGGAAGTGCATGACTTTGTGTGGTGAGTAGATAGATATAAATTGTTGATCAAAAGCAACCTAGGTGGGACACTTGACAACCATCAAGTGTGATTATGTTGAACAATGCAAAAATCAATATTCTTGAATGATTTATGGATTCCAAAACCAATCTTGCATCCAAGAAAAAAGCGTTTATACCATCTGTTTGTAAACTTTGCACATGGGTCATGTTAATCTTTTCTGTAACATTCCAATTTTATCAAATGTGCCCGACCTAGTGCATTTTCATATACAAATATCTTTGTTTTCTCTATACAAAGAAAATACCTTTAGGTATACAAGTAAAATTATCTAAAAAGTTGCATCTCCTTTTGCTAAATTTTATCTTTCCTTGTTGAAACAATCCAAAGCCCGAAAAAATAAAGTCTCCTCACCATGACTCCTTCACATAAAACAGTTTTTTAGGCTTCTTATTTTATTTTACTTTATATTTACAAGAAAGCTTCTTTAAAATTTTAATAAATAAAATTTCACACACATTTAGTTTTTCTAACTTTTGAAATTAATAATGCACTTTAATTATGTGATGGTAGATATTTGTTTTATTTCCATCATGGTAACATCGTGGTCTTGGGTCCCCATAATAATCATAAGAAATATATTTGAGTATCCATATATAATTAGAAGCCAAAATAAAATCGTAAGGCTAGGGTTGTCTCAAATATATCACTCTTTGATTTTGACTACTCATATGAATAATATATACGTGGAATTGTGGATGTTATTTCTTGGTGGTACCCCTATAAGTAAATTTATACGGTAAGACATACTGTTTTATATATATAAAGAAGACTATATCAGTTCATTAAAAATTTTCAATAAATTACACATTTAAACTAAGGATTTTAGAAATAATGGTTACAATTTACAAAACTAGGGGGGACTGATTTCTTTTATTGTAACATATTAAAAAAAAATGTTTGAAGCTACTCTTAATACCCAAGTGAGTCTTTTTAAGACGGAATGTCAGAATAATGATTTTGACACTCTAGACATGACACACTAAGGACACCTTCTTAGGTCGGCTATTTGAAACATATTTTGATTCTAATATACTCCTAGGCATTGGTTATTCACACACATTTAACCTACCCACACACCATATAACATGGGGTTCCATACGATCGTATAGCCCCTATACGATCGTATGTAGGGTGTGTGGATAACTAAAGGGTGTACGAATATCATATCCCTACTCCTATTAACCACCTATACATATGTGTTGCATGCTATAAAGTATAAACCTATGATATTGGTTAATTTAAAAGTAAATCGGTCAGTTTAGCCGATTGGTTTGATAATTCGACAACGTTTTGAAATTCAGAACTGACTTCTCGGTGGCTATTTGGATCAGTTTTGCTCTCCGCTTAAATCATGTGTAGTAGGGATGAGCAAAAATCGTTATGGTACCGAACCGATACCGGTACCGAAATTGGTACAAATTTGGTACCGTCGGTACCAAATCGATACCAAGGTTTTGAGTTCTGTACCGGTATTTTCCGAATTTTACCTTAAATACCGATACTGTCCCGGTACGGAACCGAACATTTTGGTACTGGTACCAAAAAAATTTGCGATTTTCGGGATTGGGATTTTCGGTACCGGTACAGTACCGAGCTCATCCCTAATGTGTAGTGGTGGAAGAGACACCCCCCCCCCCCCACCCCCAAAACACACACTCTTTTCTCTATTGGCTGTAAACATCCTTGACCCCACCTTCTTCTCTTTCAAGCGTTTTGTACGAAATGCTCGGAGACATTTTGAAGCCCGAAACATCCCAGGGTCAGTGTACCTGAGTGTTTTAGAGCTTTTTCTCACACCGCAACGTTCCATTTAGTTTGGTCTTAGAATTGGATCTATGGTGGGGAATGTTTTAAAAAAATATTTAGTTGCTGACATTTGGTTTGTCCTGGTTACTGAATGCATTTACATTTTATGGTTGTAGTCAGTTTTTTGGCCTTCCAAAATCCTTTTGGAGATTTGCTTTGCATTCAATTTTTAACCACCACAATTAGTTACCATTCAATATTCTTGATCAGTTTATTTACCACAAAGTAAACATTCCAATTAATGTGTTGGTATGTCATTATTATTTGCACCAATCACGTGGCAGAAAAGTCAATATCATTTACCAATTTGAATAAAAAATTAAGAGTACTTTGTTACACATTATTGGATATATTTGAGTTTGTTTTACTCTGAATATTTTTTTTAAAGACGATATCATATTTCATTAACAACAAGCCATACTAACAAGAAGAACGCAAATGACAGATAACCTCCTTAGCTCTGGCTTTAATCTAAACCAGGTCTAACACGTTAACCTTCTGAATAACGCTTTTGGCATTCACCTTTTTCTGCTCGAAAACAAGGTTGTTCCTAGCTTTCAAAATCATTCAATTTGTCAATTTATTATACTCGAATATGACTTTATTTTTTTCAATGGCAACCGCTGCGGTTACAAAATACAAAACAAAACAAACACACATACAGAAATAACAAGAATTTGTAAAACGGTTTGTGAATTAGATCATCCAAAACGTATTTGAATTTATGTTTTTTTGGCGCAATGCGACGTGAATATCAAAATTCAGATGTTATACATGATTTGTTTATTAATAAGTAAATACATTATACATACATTTTTTATTATTGATTTTCTGAACTGTATATGTTTTATTTTACTGTCTTATTATTATGTTTCTTCATATTAACATAAATAAATTTTTTTTTAATTCTTATAATATTTGAATTTAGTTTCAGAAAACCAAAATTCGAATAATTCAATTTGAGTAACATGAATAACCTGAAATTAATTCGATGAGCACCCCAGCCAAACCCTACTAGACAAGGATAAAAAAAACTTATTTTAATTATGACATGTTGTCATGTTGATGCACAACATATTATAATAGATGTTATCATACTATGTAAAAACCGTAAAACAATTGTGTAATTTAGCTGGTACTCATTTGAAGATGTTATTATACTATAATAGATGTTATCATATTATATATTGAACTGAACGGGTTTTTATCTCACAGCACTATCGTGTCTTCGGGCGATTGTTCACAAACGTTGGCCTTATGTGAGGGTTTTCTCCGTATCGAAAACGAGTGTATTCCGATGAGATAAATTTAACAATACCCATTTAAAAGATTCGGAGACACTTAAAAAAATTGCTAATGAGGCAAGATACTAAAAAGGATTTGCAAGTTGCAACCCATTCCTTTTATGGTGTTGCAATATGGACACTAACCAA
Source organism: Bidens hawaiensis (assembly GCF_021521415.1). Classification (NCBI taxonomy): domain Eukaryota; kingdom Viridiplantae; phylum Streptophyta; class Magnoliopsida; order Asterales; family Asteraceae; genus Bidens; species Bidens hawaiensis. The sequence goes on along the minus strand of NW_027492353.1, from coordinate 547,718 downwards.
TTAGATATCAACACGTGTCCCTATGGTCCAGCTTAACCAACCACAGTGAGGGTTCGGGCCTGGTGCAGCCTTTCTGATATATGGGCAGGAGCCTCTCTCTTTTTGGAACCATTTATGTTGTAAGCTAAAATACCCTATATGTGTTGGCATTTAGTTGAATTTTGTTATTGCTGATTATTATTTGGTTGTTAACGAAATGTTAGTTTATCAATATCCATTTATTTTATTTTTATATGTTTTGTTATTAAGAGATTGTTAAGGGATAAGATGAGAAACATGGGCTTTTCCATGATTGAAAATGGTTTATAGAGTGAAAAGAGAGAAAAAATTGAAGTGACACTGATACTTATGTGGAAGAGCGAGATGCTGAAAGATTGGGGACATGAAAGATGACACATGTTGGATCTAGACTCAGTTAACGCATGCCTGAACTTTGATCAAGCCCAAAGTATCAGATAGAATGGCATATGGATCAAACATATTACATCAGGAAATCCGAAGGTCACAACAGCTCTAGACTTCGGACTCGTCATCACACGGATTAGCATGATGCAAATTCTAGCTAGTTGTGACACTGAGTTCCGAGGAGTCTGGCAATCTGGCACAAGTGAAACACACCCATTATCGAAATAGATCATGAATATTAATTGCATTAAATGTCATCGATAACTTTTTAGACGCTATAAGGATAACCTCGTCAGCAACCAGAGCAAGGGCATTCAATAATCAATACAACTAGAATTTCACCTTCGGCACAGATTCTCAACTTTCTTGTGTGTGGTGCTTTATATTGTCATAAATATTTTCAGATGCCCGTTTCAAGACCACCCGTAAAGATTTTGTATATGCCAGAAGATGGTGCCATGATGGTGTTGGGATGTATATGGTGGAAGGCTGTGGTGGACATTGGTAAATGATGGTGTTCGATAGTGGTGGTTGTTTGGTTAATATTTTGGTGGATTTCCGATTATAAGAAAATAAAAATTAAAAAAAAGTTGGATTATTATTATTATTATTATTATTATTATTATTATTATTATTATTATTATTATTATTATTTATTGAAGACTAGGATAGAGGGATATACTAGGATACATTAAATATTTTTAAGGATATGAAAACAGGGGTCTGAGCCATGAGGTGTCGGTGCATACATCACGAAGCTCATAATTCAAATATTCAATATCGTTACATGAATATATTAATTACTAATATAGTACCATTTGCAATAAGTGTGTTACTTCTTGAGTTTTCTCATTAAGATTACAAAAATCGTGTCATAATTATCAAAATACAAGATAAATCACAACGCGTTTGTTAAAGGATATGTTAGTTAAAGTTCGTTGCTATGTGACAATAACATAACGCTTTAACTAGCACATGCTAGTTAGCCCACAACACATAGTACGATATGATTTACAAATATGGTATACTTAACCTGTGTTACTAGGCTTCCATTTTATTAGTTTTCGTGTTGGTGATTCATGAGTGAATAATATAGTTCTCCCGAATTAAAATTTTTTGATAAAGAGTGTTTATGTTTATACTGTATCTTTTTAACGACATAAATAACTCTATATTAAAAGGGGCTAGAAAACAAGAACATAAAACAATATACCGCTTACGAAAACATGATGTTGACAAAACTAAAGTTACACCAACGTGACCATCCTAATGCTACTAAGTTTCTAGGAACCCGTTGGGCTTCATATCCTCAATTATCTTGGATATAGAAGCGGGTTTATTGTCAAAAACCTTGTTATCTCTAGCCCTCCAAATACCCAGCACGTAGCCAAGAAACACCTATGCATTTAGGTTGGGATTTGTAGAATGTGCATGAACGTTTTTAACGGTGTTAGATCATAAATATAAAAAACAATTGTAGCCATGATGAAGTTCATGTAAAGTGACCATGGTTGTGTTGGGGCTTGGGGGACAAAGGTGGCATATTAATGTCTTCACATATCTCATTCTCTCTTAGAGATATGATAGAAACCATAGGTATTTTTTTTTTCATTTTGAAAAAAAAAAAATCAAAATATTAATATCTTCGCATTCCTAGTTTCCTACTCTAAGTACCTTGGTACAACTATTTATATGGCACCAAGGTGTAATCGAGCCTATCTACTCAAAACATACTCGATATCTACCTGCAAAGAACTCAAAACAAGTTAGGCTTACTTAAACGACGACCCGGGCCTAATTTAAAGCCTATTTAGTAAAGAGCTTAAGGCCCAAGATTCGCATATCAAGCTTGACTAGACACGTGAAAGTTGAGAGTTGACAAGCAAATAATTTATATAAATTTTTTTTTTTTTTTTTTTTTTTTTTTTTTTTTTTTTTTTTTTAGTTTATAAATCTTATATTTTATTTATTTCTACTGATGAAACATAGATATTACATCAATATAGCAGGTAGGCGGGCAACATAGATATTTATATTTTTATTATATAAATATAATAAAAATTATTATATATAAAATAAATCTATGACTATATGTATTATTATATAAAATCTTATAATGAAAAACTAAACAATATATTATGTATTAAAAAAAATTATATATACAATCCTAACCGAACAAACTTGGAACTAGCTAACTAAGTCAAGCTTAAGATGTAAGCTCCAAACTAGGAGATGTAGTAAACTAAATGGGCCGAATTTGACAACCCAACAGCAGAAATTATCTCATGATCAGATTTAGTGCCAAAAAAATTGTAAATGATTTTGAAGTTTAAACGAGTTGACTTTGAAAAGTTTGTCTGAGTGAGTTCACAAATATACGAAGGGGAGGCCTAAATGCATCTTCTGCTGCTAAATCTCTGCGCATAAAATTTACCCGACGCTCTATAATTAACGCTCTATAACTAAGAGTTTTGCAATCATGTCACTATAATTCTCTATAACCATAAAGAGTCATGATCATATCTAGTGTATGCTTTTTATTAACTTAGCATAGCATTATAAATGTTTTGGAAATATACAAATCTAACATTTTAAAAACAGCGTAGACACGCGAAAATAAAATATATACTAAAAACGGTCATGCACGAAGCAAGTAGATACAGATACCCCCCGCGACATTTACCCCATAAGGCGTAAATCATGAGTTAGTTTTACAAAATTTTATCACTTCTTGATGATGATATGATCTAGGTTATATATACATAAAATTAGAAGACAAAAACCTGGATATGTGCACAAGCCTCATCATTTGGATTATCTTTTCCAAACCTTCAATTCTACTGATCCTGCAACGTTTGATGCTTGATAAAGAAAACACTTCTATATTTGATCAATCATTGAACATTTCTGAAAGCCGATCTTTGGGAGATAACCCTAGAGAAGAAGACAATAAAAAGATTACAGATTTTGAACTTTTGAAGAATAAATCAAAAATATCACATTAAGGAAAGTAAAAGTTCAATAGCTTACTTGTGAAAGGAGAAAGAACACGAGAACCAATAAGTAAACAGCCAAACAATTTGGAGACCAAGATTTCAAAGAAACCCGAGCCCGTTTTGACCTATATGCACTTCATCATGATCTTCCCACCGAGCGCATGTGCTCGTACGTACATAGTGACCCATCTGCCAGGTGGCTAAACCTGAGTAAACTTTCAGTGTAGTGACATGGCATGACATGACCCCATCTATTGCCTCTGCACCATAATTACAATACTTACATACATAAAGCTTCTATCTAGGTCCATTTACTTCTTTTGCCTTACAAGCCATTTAATGACACATAGCGTCGAACGAACGACACCTTAAATAACAATATGGTAAAATGAATTTATAACCCAAAAAAATGGGAACTGTACAATTCCATATTTGACAACGGTGCTTAATGATGGGATTCTATACTTATCACAATATACATAGAACAACAATTGAGTTGAAACTCAAGATTTTGAGATGCACTAACTACCACTTGATCGAAGTCAACACCATATATTGTAAAAAAAAGTCAAAACCTTTGTTAGACCATCTGCAACAGTTTTAGACATCCGGTGGAGTTAGCGGCAACCACCATCTCTGATTTTTGTCTCCAACAGACACTTGAAACAAAATAATTGCTTCCGTTTTCAATCTCTTTACCCGAAACGGGATCAATAATTCCAAACTTGTGCGAAGTTATAGGCATAGGCAATGATCTATAATAAGCAAACACCTGCAGACAAACATCATTAATGAGTAATAAATCAATTTATTGTTAAGAATTAAGTTCGGTTTTCGCCACTGGTTTGACCATTTTAACTAGTTCAGTCTAAAACTGAAACCTTCAACCCTTGAGTCACTATGGTTTTATTGTTTTTAACTCTTTTCATGCTTAACACTAACTCTGTTAGTTCTGTTAGTTTTCATGAAATGACCAAAATACCGATGTTTATTAAATTCTTTGGACTGAACTGTTAAATTCTTTTGGACTGTGGTTTAGTCGTTTTAAGTTATAACTAATTCAGTCCAAAGAATTTAAGAAAAGGGGAGTATTTTGGTCATTTCATGAAAACTAACAATAAAAATCTAACAGAGTTAGTGTTAGGGACGAAAAAGTTTTGACTAGTTCAGTCCAAAAGAGTATAACCAACATGGGTATTTTGGTCATTTCATGAAAACTACCAAAAAAAAGGTGTTCCTGTTAGGGACGAGGAGTGATAAACATGAAACATAGTGATTCAAAAGGTTGAAGAACTCAATTTTGGACTGGACTAGTAAAAATGGTCAAACCAGAGACAAAAACAGAACTTAATCTCGAAATCAAATAGGGCATACCTCATTAGTTTCTGAACCACATGCAATGTACCCATCAGCAACAGATAATCCAACAAAGTTCTGAAAAACACAAAATTAATAAAGAATGCAGTAAACGTAATACAGTTAAGATGCAAAATCAAAATTGAGTAACATACCTTCTCATTAGTATGGCCTTTAAGGGTTAAGATGCAACTGTTGGTTGATAAGCGACCAAAATCAGCTTTATTGAGGTCCCATAGTTTTAGTGAGTTGTCAGTTGATGCAGAAACGAGGGTCCCACAATCCAAGAACTTGACATAACTAACCGCTCTGTCATGGCCAGATAGTATACACAAGGGTGTGGACACATTTCTAAGATCATAGCAGTAAGTTCTATAATCAGCTGACCCAAAAGATAATAAATGCGTCGAGTATGGAGAAAACTGAACACAACAGACATTTGCAACAGTGTTGATTGTCGATAAGCTCTTTTTCTGCATATAAAATGACAGCTTTGATTAATTAACTTATCTAGAAGCTTCTTGACGTGAATGAAGAAAAAGCTCACCTCATTAATGCTCCATAATTTCACAGAACAATCATCACTTCCACTGGCTACCTTGATCGGGTCAACCTTGGAAAAGTCAACAGACCATGCCCTTCTTTCATGCTCAATATGATGAGAAACTGTTTCACCAGTTCCAGCATCCCATATCTGGACCATCCAAGAACGCATACAAGAAATATTATAAAACAATTAGTTAAAAGAACACGAGTGCTATTTTCGTTCATTATAAGTCAAACAAGTCAAGCGTTCATACTTATGCATGAGATTATTAAAGGGGCTAACCTTGACAACACCATCATAGTCTGCGGAAGCCAAATAATTCCTGATATAGCTATTCCAACAAATGGAACTAAGTCTTGATTTGTTTGACATCTCAACAGCTGGATAATGAATATCAACAGAATCATTCAATAAAGCATGAAAATCGTATACTTTTATCTTTTTCGACATTCCGGCAGTTGCAAAATAATCCTCGTCTCGGTCAAAACCAAGTGAACACATAACATTTCCCATATTACTAAAATCTCCATTCCTTAAAACAGCCCGTACTTCAAACTTACTATAACGAGCATATTTGCACAAACCATTAAAAAAGACTCCAAGGCGATCTACTGGCTTTTCATCAGTTTTCGTGTTTCTTGTCACAATATTATTTTCACGACTTCTTAAAGCTTCATAATCCCCAGATTCCTTCATGTCATTGTCAGGATTCCCTATGGTGGACCTCACCGAGAAGTAAGCGTGCTCAAGATGATTTATATTATTTATTAACCGCGATCCACCTGGACTAGAACATGAAGGCAGTTTTAGTTTATTCCCCAAAGTTTTATTTGGTTGTCTTGACTCGATCTCTAGAATGTCGGATTCTAAGCTTTTAATATCTTCAATTAGTTTTGTGGCATGTGTCTGCTTTTGTTCTTTTAGAGATGCAAGAAAATGCAACATCAAATCTGACTCAGCATCTTCTTGATCAATGGATGTTGACATCTGTTTCATCGATGCTGACATCTGTTTCATGGACGATGTTTGTATTTCATTTATAAGATCGGACTGTAGGATGGCCCTGTTAAAAAGATAGTTCATGCATGTTAGGTTAAAACTAGAACAAGGTTTTCACATCATAAAGAAAAGGTGCACCATGCACTCAACACTTCATATAGAATACAAGAACTATTTTGGTAGCCTTTGATAATGCACTTAATTAGTACCAACATCATAAACATATTAGCATATGAGGAAGATTTCACAACAGACTTAATTCAAAACAATACCTGGTTGTTGGACGTGATGACGGCTCAGGATGAAGCAGCCAAAGACAAAATCCAGCTTCCCTGGGATTCTCTGACAAGTAACTAGGAGGAAGGATTCTCTGGCGCAGATCCATCATAGCAATAGCATGGGCACTAGCCGATTCAAATGACCCAAGTAGCTGAAAACCAAGAATTACCATATAAGTTGCAAGCAAGCATCTTTCTGTTTAAACACTATTACCAGGACCCATGACTCATAATGTATTTACATTAATAGTAAAAAAGCTACAATGAAACACAGTGTGCACCTCAAATAGAAGAATGCCTAGAGAGTAGACATTTGAAGCCAGTGTAGAGCACCGCCCTCCAGAATCCTCTGGAGGGGCGTACCACTGTTCTTCCAATGGGTCACCATCAACATTAGAAACCATTTGTGATGTAGCAACTAACTGCTGACTATTGGACATGTTTTGGATTGAGTATGCGTTCTCTCTTGTAGGGATATTTTGTTCATTAAACCCATACCCAGAATCATTGAAACCAGAATGTACTGCAAACTGAGGCCACCTACGAAACGAGTTCGCTTGTTTTCTTCTTTTTGAGCTTTGGTTCGCACCAAAAAGATGACTGTGCTCCCCTTCTCTCTTCTTATCTCCATTGTTTCCCAAATTCAAGAATTCTTTGCTCTCGGTAACAGGTGAACCCAAGTACAAAACTTGGTTTTGTGGCATCAACTTGAAGCATGATGGGCGTAAGGCTTGCAAAGGTTCTCCACGGGAATGAGATGAATCCACCAGATCCAAAATCTGCTTGAATATATACATGCTTTTTGATTTATCTACCTTGTTCTGACCAGCTTTAAGCCATGCTCTCAAACTCAAACCTTCAGAAACCGCACTTTCCTTACTTGCATTGGGCGCTGAGCTAACATTAATCAAAGCAGCCTTTGGATGATTCTGACCACGAACATGACCAAAAGCATCACGCACTGGGCCTGGGCTTGGGCTTGGGCTTGGGCTCGGTCCCGGGTTATTGCATATGACACCTTTACCTTTCAATGTATTTTTCACAAAATACTGAGAAAACCCTGATTGAGAAAGAATCTTTGTTCGAATCACGTTATGAGATAAAAGTGTGTTGGATGAAGCAGGTTGCCTGTCCTCACGCCGTGAATGATCCACAATATCAATTTGACTTTCAATTTGTTGTTTATCTGGATTATGCGTTTCGTCTGGGAAGAAAGCGTGCCAAAATTCACGTGGTTTATGCATTTTATCTTTTGTGCTCGAAGCCGATGTATCCAAGTTTCCTCTGTCAAAATTTCTTACTGTTAACTCTTCAACCATTGTCCCTGCTTCATCCACCCCGCGAGGACTGGTGCATGCATGCTCTGATGAGTCAACCCTAGCAACATTCTTTCCTTTGAAATCATCACCAGGTATAAGCATTTCCGGCATATTTGAGCTTCCATGCTCAATTAAGAATCCACTCTCTTTAGCATGGAATCTATTATTGTCAATACATTAGCTGAAGCCGCTTCACCGTCCACTGACTCATCCATCCCTCAAAAAGAAACCGCATTCAATAGCAATGGGCACATTATCACGAAATATAGATTTCAGATGAGGTGGATCTGATTCTGAAATACATGGAAAACAACGCATCAGAAATCCAAAATTTCAAATGCTTGTAATTGTCTATGCTTTAATAGCTTAAACATAAATCTAGAGTTTTGACAACGCTATTTCTCACATCTAGAGGTGCAAACGAGCCGAACTGATCAAGAGCTACTCAATATCGGATCGACAAACAACTCGAAACGAGCTGAACTTTTTCGAGCTTTGGCTCGTCAATAAAGCATGTTTAGCTATTGATCCCGAGCTCGAGCCTTGTGTGTTTTTAAGTTTTACCTCTTTTGAGATTCTATGTATTAATTTCACACTGCACAACCGAGCTCTGACTCATTTAAGGTACTACACAAGCTCCAGCCAAGCTTATGCGCAATTAAAGTTTTTCTCAAAATACATAAAAATAATTAAAAACATACAAAAATTAATTAATAAATAATCAACGAGCGGAGCGGCCGAGCCCAAACGACTCACGAGCCGAGCTCGAGCTTCAGAGAAAGACCTCGAAACAAGCCAAGCTCGAGATCTCGTAATTCAAAACAACCGAGCTCGGGCTCGGTTACACCCCTAGTCACATGACTGCAAAAGAGCCGAGCCCGAGCTCGACCAGGCTTGAGCTCGGCTCGTTTAACTTACATAGAGCTCGAGCTCTATTTTCAAAGCTTGAGCTCGGCTCGCGAGTAGTTTTCAAGGTCGAGCTCGGCTCAGGCTGGGCACGTTTACTATTTATCAATTATTTTTTATATAATTATAAGTATTTTATATATATTTTTCTATTATAATTTTGTATAAAATAATATATATTATTTAGTTATTTTTATGTATTTTCTATAACATATTATATATTAATTAATAATTATTAAATATATATTAAAAATTATATAAATGACAGGCTAACCTAGGCTTGCGAGCCGGCTCGAGCTCGACAAGTGGGGCTCGGACTCGAGCTCATTTAATAAACGAACTTACTTTTAGGCTCGGGCTCGGTAAGGTCAGCTCGATCGAGCTTTTTAACGAGCCGATCTCGAGCAGCTCGCTCGTTTGCACCCCTCACATCCATGCACTTAAGATGTATCACAATTCACAATCAATACTCAACACATCAAACCTAAAACACAATCAACAAACAGATATAACTCAATCCAAATAGAACAATCAGATTCAACTCTACTTGACCTAAACTTTAGGGCATATCCAGTTCCTTAAGCATGCACTCGAATCACATAAACCCTAGCTCAATTCAACACCAAATTAAGCTGAATTTGTTATCTAACAATCAATCATACACCGTACGAACACCAAATGTTAACGGATAAGAACGAGAATCAAAATTAACCAATCATATACTGTACGAATCATATAATAATAATAATAATGAATTAATAAACGAAATTATAATGAACTGAATACCTTCGGAAGTACAAATCGAACCAGAAACCGTTGATTTAGAGGATATAAGATATAATATTATAATAATATATTAATATTCACCAAAATTAAAACCTTAGTGAGAGCATTTGTTATTACAGTATTCCTTCAAATGAGAATTTGTATAAAGAGAGAGAGATCTTTCTGTGGAGGTTTTATTATTAGATTTTTATTTTATTGTTTTTTTGTTATTGCTATTATTATTAATATTATCTTTCTTTACTATGATAATAATTGTCTTTCGATTATTTAATTTGGAAATATTATTGTGTAGTATTTTATCTAGCTGAATATGAACGCGTATGTTTATGATTTAAGTCTATTTATTTTTGTGGGTCCTTTAAGAGGCCGTGCAAGCGTTAATTATTGTGTAGGGCCTGTTTTCGACGGGCCCTGAAATTTTCAAAATTATATATACACTGAACTAGTTTTAGAAACCCGTGTATTACATCGTATAAGTTAATATATAAATTACAAGAAATAATTTAATATGATAAAATAAAAGAAAAATAATGTAAAAATATATTATAGATATAATCACTTTATATCATCAAATGTATTTGAATTTTAAATCAAGAATGAGTTGTCCGACCATCGGTAATGAATCAATACCACTGGAAGTAACATTTAAAACAATGAGACTTTTAGATCTGAAAGATATAATTAAACTCTTTCACAAAAATGTTTTTCACTTCATACCCTAAACTTTAAATCATAAACCAAAAAAGACACCAGATTTTCTTTTTTTAGCAACTTTCATGATGTTTTTATAAACGCACTGTTGTTCAACTATCATAATAGTCTTATACTAAATATTAAAAATGGAAAATTTGTCTATAATTTTTAAGACTTATTAAACATTGAATATTGTAAAAAGCAAACAAAATTATTATAGTTTTATTCAATATGAAGATGTCGCAAAAATTAAGTGTTAGTGTACTTTTTAAACACAAATTCTTTTATATAAATTTTGATTTTAAAGAAAATATCTTTATGACACGTAATTATTATATATATATTAATATTTTTTTATACTAAGTATGTTTACAATATAATTTATAGCATTAATAATTCAATTAATGGAATTAATGGAGATTGACCAATTAATACGGTATGTTTAATTTATAATCAATACTATATTTAGAACCAAGATATTTTTTTTTCTTTTCCATCAATAGAAGAGAAGTGATTTGGGCAGGAATTTGATAGTGAGGATTAATCTCAGAATGCCATGTGTCTAGATTATTTTCTTTTATTAGTATATGTAGATTTAATAATGATTTTGGTCCGGTAACAGACTAGTAGTAATAAAGGGTTTGGGGTGTGTATTTATGTGTGTGTGTGTATTGGATTGTTGTTATTACAGGTATTGTTAATTTTTGAAGAGAGATTGTATATGAGGGCTTAGTTTTTGTACTTGTATGAGGTATTTGAAATCTCGAAGATGTCCTTGTTAGTTTATTAGATAAATCAAAGTTAGATAAATCCAAAGGTTGCATGACGATATCAGTAAACTTCAATCATACATGAAATGGAAGTTTAAGTCAAGTCTTATCAAAATAAAGATGTCACCGACACTTGGGTAAATAGTGTGGGACGCATAAGAAATGAATTTTAAAAAGTATGAAAAATTTTTATGTTTTCATGGTTGACTATAATGCAAAAATATAAAACTCGGTCGGCCCATGGAGGGGTAACGTGGGCGACCGCTTATGACCCACTGTGACACAAGGGGCCAGAGGCCAGAAATATAAAATTTCTTTATATATATATATATATGCATGTATGCATATATATTAAAACAAATCATATAATGAATTTTAAAATTAAAACCTAATATATTTTAAACCCGCTAATTTATTCTATTTAGTTTAGGTAGTGTAAACAAACAAACTCAATTCTCGTTTAACTTGACTAAACCCAATATTTTTTAAATAAAAAGTTTAGAGCCATTGCCTTTTACTCGTCCGGGCCTCAGAATTTTCCGATTTTCAGAGGTGGTCCCTTGTATAAGTGAGAAAAGATTTAGAAAATGTAATCCCTTTATTTTAACCGTTATATAATCCAACTAGTTTATACATATACAAATATATTATAGTACTGGATTAGAACCCGTGTGATACATGAGTAGCTAAAAAAATGCAACAAAAAAGAATGAATTTAATAATATTTTAATAACATACATTATGGATTTATATTATAATCATCAATTTAATGGATTATTTTACATAAATCTATCATGATAAAAAAATTATAACTAATAAAAACATTTTAATAACACAAATAATAAGATACAAACAAATTTGTGTGAAGTATATGTAGAACCGATCGAATTGATAAGGTTGATTATTTTAATTCAATTTTGATTTATTATATTAAGAAGAAATGTTAGAAGTTGAATGTAATTTATTTTAATTTTAAATTATTTTATTAGTAAGAAATTATAAGAATACATATTATTTATAGAAAGATGTATTAATTTTAATAGTATAGGTAGATTTTGATTTATTACATTAAAGAGAAATGTTAGAAGTTGAATGTAATTTAATTTAATTTTGAATTATTTTATTAGTAAGAAATTATAAGAATATTTGTTAATTATAGAAAGATGTATTGTTTTAATAGTATAGTAGATAGTAGATGGGTTTGGATCAAATACAAATGAAATTAGCGTGTTAATTGTAAGAATCAAATAGAGTAATTATACATACGAGTAGAGTAATTATGTGATTACATTATAGAATTACATAACTACTTTAATTACATATATAATTACTATACTTGATTTTCAAAACTAATCTTTATAATTACTCTCAGAGCATTCTCAGCTTATCCACCATCTCATATTTATAATTATACTAAAAAAACACTACATTTCTCTCTACTGTTTAATTAAATAATATTTTTTTATACTTTTATTATTACAGCCTCTCTACACCCTATAATTTATAAAATTTCGCTTTTTTTTTTTCTAATTTATAAAAAAATCACTATCTTTTTCTTTTCCATCCAATAATTTATACTTATAACAACTCAAAATCTTACCCTATCATTTACAAATTTCCCCCATAAAAATTTCGACAGAATGAGAATGCTATAATCAACTTTGCCCTTACGCTATAATCATAAAAAAAGAAAAGTATATTTTATTATTTTACTATTTAGTTGGTTGTGATGTGAGCAAAGATTTTATGTGGTCACTGAGCCACACACGTAGCCATAGTCACTATTTAAAAACAGTACACAACACCAGGCTGGGTCCACCCTGCATCCACTTGACTGGCTGCACCCAATGATAGATCACAAACCACCCAAAAAGGGAACAAAACTAAATACACCAACTTGATCTATCTATTCATTTCTATTTTTATTTTTTTTTTGAAAAAATACACCAAACAATCAACCCGAGACTAGCAAGACACTAGCCCAAGGACCAAGCCACACCCAACAAACCACCACGGAAAATTTACAAAACGTGCCTAGCTGTTCATTTCTATACGTCATATAATTTTTAAACTAATAATTCTCACACTATTTACTCTCTTTTTTTGAAAAACATTTTCCTTTTTTTTTTTTTGAAAAATAAAAACACTAAAATACTAAAACTATTTACTATCTAAACTATTTACTGTCTAAACACTAAAACTTATTTCACACAATTTTAAAGCCAATTGAGGGTGCGTGGACTCTTTTGCTAAGCACGCAGTTCACTACAATTGAGTTACTCAAGTTTAAGTATAGATATGATTTTATGTGAGATGTTCTATAAGATGCTCTTAAACTGTCAGGAATTTCTGTTAAAAAGGAGATCCCTGTTAACTTTATGACGAATCCACTTGAAAGGAGGTTCACTTTACAACCAGCTAATATACTTGTTTTTTGGATGGGTGGAAGGGAAACAAGCTTGTATGGATCTCAAATGAGTGTCTTCTCTTGTTGGGCTAAGGGACAATGGGTTTGTAGCGAAGTAGACGGCGTAGAAGGCGGTATAGGGCAAGGTTGCTAAACACGAGAAAGTTTTTCTAGATAATCAACACGTGTTTACCCCATTTATCTTTGACACATTTGGTTTCTTAGCCCCGGAGGCCGTTGACTTTTTGAACTGGGTTCAACGGGTCGCGCACAGTAAGTTATCGGCCCCTAAAAACCAAAAATTTGTTTTAGTAAGATTGGGTTTGCTATCAAAAATGGAGGGTTTGCTATCAAAAATGGAGTTATAACGCAGCTTGATGCTCGTTTACCTGTCACCTCACAATCGTTTGGATGTTTTTAATGTGAAAAGGAAATTCTCCCAAAAAAATAATCGAAATTAAGGGTGACATGTAACATCCTAAAAATTTTGAATTTGACAAACTTATAAAGATGAAGGACAAAAAATATTCTTAAGATAAATAATGGGAAGAAATGATATAAAGAAAACAAAAGCATATTATGTTAAGGAAATAAGAAATCTCATCTCACGTGGAAAAATGGAAGCTCTTTATAAGAAATAAAGTTTCTATAGTGAAATTCTTATGTGGCTAACCACTCTCAGTAGTCCTAGCGGAGGGTGTGAAGCACCCAACGCGTACGCGCATGAGCACGGGCTCGGGCGATGGGCGTAATGTGGTTCTTTGATGAACGATGGAAGTTAGATCAATACACGACAAGCTACCAAAGTCCAATGACTGAAAATGAAAATTTTGAAATCTAAGTCCTTTCGCGCGACGCGAAGGAAATAAGTAAGAAAGCTTCGCGCTACGCGAAGCAGCCAGAGGTAACCTTGTCAGGTGTTGACATATGTCACCACGTGGCAACACGTGGCAGGTCTAGGAGATGACACAATGGACCTATCTTTGTCCTTCGCGCGACGCGAACGGCTATCGAATAAAACTTCGCGATATGCGAAGGAATAAAATACCACGAAGTAACCTTGTCAGGTGCTGACATATGTCACCACGTGGCGACACGTGGCAGGTTTAGGAGATGACACAATGGACCTATCTTTGTCCTTCGCGCGATGCGAACGACCATCGAATAAAATTTCGCGATACGCGAAGGAACAAAATATTCAGAGGCGGTTAGTTTGTCTTTCGCACGACGCGAACGACTAGAATGAAATTCTTCGCGCTATTCGAAGGAGCACATTTTATCCTATAATATAGGTGGCACTAGAGTGAGACTCACTTCATCCGCTCACACCCACTTTACCTCGAATTACGTGCCATAATTCCGTCATTTTCAACGCGCTCGTTGTCTATAAGTACGTGCAAGTAGAAGTGCTACCCACGTCAAGTTTAAGCATTTCGTGTAAACAAGGCATACAAGGTAGGAGTTATGCCCGATTATTATATTATATATGGCTTAGACCCTAGTTTGGGATATAGTCTATACCTTGATCAGATAAATAAGTGGAATATAGTTTTCATAAAAGAGGTTATAGATCGAATATTATTCTTTATTTTATATAAAGATATTTCTTATGAAAGAAGAAATTTGATATGCACGTTTCTTCATGAAGAAGAAACATAGCGTGTAAATGTTAAACATATGTTTTATAAAAGAAATGAATATCAAGGTAAAGGCTATGCGAATAGACTAAAGGTCTAAAGCTAGATTATAGATCTAGTTATTTATAAAATGTTATTCTCGTACTATAGGTCCGAGGTAACGATCAAGCAAATATCAGTGAGATGCATTGATTATAACGAAAAGTGAATACGCTCAACCTTTTTATAGTATGAATATGTTTTTACAACGTGAATACGTCTAACATCATGAAAATGAACTATCTTTTCAAAGATATTACTCTTTTAGACTATGGAGGGTTATCCATATGTAAAGAGTTATAAAAGTATTTACATGAGGGTTGGTTCAAATCCTCTAAAACGTTTTGATGCAAGGTCATATATGATCCTTGCATATATGATCTGCAGTGGGCACACTATAGACATACTGACCACGAGACAATTGACTGTCTCTAGGGCGAGTGACCGTCCAATTAAGTGGTTTGTGTGTATGTTTAGTTTCGATGAGATGGGATTGAGACCCACTTAGTTGTTGAACGCTATTGGTGTTGTGCCATAACGAATTATGAAAACCTTTCATCGAGTTAGCGTGTTCACCAGCATATAGATGACATATTTTTAAAAGTGTTTTCAGGTAATCAGAAGTAAGATGTAAAAATGGATATGCTGATGGAGATAGAAGATCACTAGGTATAGAATACAGTTGATGGGTCAGCTGATTTTGTAAACGAAACATATGTAAACTTGTTTTAAAACAAGTAATTTTGTAAAATGAAAAATGGTTTTAATTCCCTCTGTTATAAAAGTAAATATTTTTATTTAAACATTTTCCGTTGCGTAATCAAACTTTGATAAATTGACAGAATTGGTACCAACTATTGGTTATACGGCTAGGCCCTAAGGCCGGGCGTGACATGACAAAATTATTCATCTTCTGTTTCAAAACTAACCGTATGTGCTAGAGGTGTAACTGGTGAAAGCAGGCAGTCCATCTTCCTTCATACCCTCACACACAATCACTAACCGATTAGCTTTATGAAACTTAATTCCTTAAGCGACGTGCTTTGCCAGTTTGATAGGGCTACTTTTGGAGATGAATGGGAAAAATTAAACGAACATATATTAAAAATGTGATTGCTTGAAAAGAACTTCCCTCCCATGTATCTATATGGTTTTCTTGTATATTCATTAAAAGTGTTGGTTACATTTATTCAGAAGTAAATTTTTCAATAAATTTTCGAGAAACTTTTTTTTCTCTAATTTGGACGTAAATGAGTATATGATTATATGTAAATATCATAGGTGTAACTTTCTAGTTTGTAATCTTGTGATAAGGGTTTTGCAAAGAGGAAAAAATATTAAAACAAAGCTCGAGTGAATAAGATATTGATATTTAAAAAAGACAGTATACTTGATAAGTTTTCTACATGTATTTTATTCCAACACATAGTCACATACGCATATGTAGAGGGTAAAACATTTGGTTCAAATGGCTCAAAGCATTCAAACTTGTACATGTCAATGATATGTGGACTAGATCTCACATCTAAATTATCGAGCGTGTGTAGCCAAGTTTTGCTCAGGATGACTACGCATACGACTTGTGTTACACTTAGTTGTGTTGATTAGTTAAGGTATACACATATGCAAATATGCAATTGCATGCCGTAATTTTGTATTCAACGGTATAACTACTACCACTGCGACTGTTGTGCCCTGAAAGACACGTGTCAAATTATTTTAAATAAACAATGTATGGCGCCCTTTTCAGTCACTCTTCTTTTTCTATATATTATTTCATTCGTAACGTTTATCCAGACATTTTATTATATTTATTTTTTACTTTCGACTACATTTTTATTAGTGTGTACGATGTTATCATACCAATTACGATGTTTTGGTCTAAAACATCATCAAAATTTCTGCTGTATTTGTTTGATAAACTTTGATTGTTTCGGCTTTGGGGCCTTTTGTTTTTAGTTTTAATCCAATTTTAGTGTCCGGGCCCCAAACAATTAGAATGGGCTGTTTTGATTGGGCCTGGGGGAGAAGAAATATAAAACCAAAATTTATTTTATAAATTATTTATTCGATAATAACTGGTTAATATGGTGACTATGAATGATAACTGTGTCTAGAGATGTTCAAAACGGTTTGGGACTAGGAACCGGAACCGGTTCCTAACCGGTTCCTATATTCAAAACCACCTTTTAAACCGGTTCCAGGCTCGAACCGGTTAGGGAACCGAACCGGTTCTCCCACCCTCGGACCCCTAACCTATCTAACCGGTTCTTACCGGTTCCTAACCCGGTTCCTGTACCGTAACCGGTCAAAAAACGGCTATTTTTGACCCCAACGGTCAAAAAACGGCCAAAAAAAACGGTTAGGAACCGGTTCCGGTTCCAGAACCGGTTCCGGTTCGGTTCCGGTTCCTACCCGCCCCCACTCAGAAATGCAAGAACCGGTCACGGATCATCGGGTTGAATCAGATAGGGTCCGGTTCCTACAAAAAACGGGTAGGAACCGGTTCGGGTCCGGTTCGGGTCCACCGGTTCGGTTCCAGGAACCGGTTTTGTTGATCATCGTCTGTGTCAAGTTGATTTCTTAAGTTTTGAGTTAACAGGAGAAAAGTAATGAACCCGGTACTAACACTAAGATAATCTATGGACAACACCGTGTCGTGTTAAGGGGGTTCCGTTAGAGGTTTGAAATCAATTAACCGTACATTATTCGTATATTTATCCATGTAATGATATCAACCTAATTCAAGCATACTTAAATACATATAACTCGACCACAATACATGTAACATGCTTATTTAAATCGCTCAAGCATGTTATAATAGTTGAGTTCTAAAAGGATTAAACATGTCGTAAATGGGTTCATGGGTTACAAACGAGTAGTAGATCAGTTAAATAATTTGACAAACTGAACTTATTTATATACATACTTATTTAAAAAATTAAGCAATTGGCATCTCAAAACATTTTTTTTAAGTAAAACTTAAGCATGATCAACTTTTTTTAAACGAATTAGACTAAAAATCCGAACTCCAGTTACTTTTTCGTTTGATTTGTGTCATGCTATGATCAATGCGTTGACTCGACATCTTTTTGGGGCCTACAATAGATTCTAAAATCAGGGCCCTTTTTGGGCCCACAATAATATACATACTTATTATTATACAATACAATCAAGAAGTTTGATGCCTCCCGACTGGCCACTTTGCGGTACATTATTGGTCCTTTTTGGTTTGTTATAGTTTCGTTCTGTAACAAACGTAACGAAAACCAATCGAATGCTAATTTTGTTTTTTGTTTTGTTTTAGTTCCGGTACCATAACGAACGTGACGAAAATCGACTGAATTCAAGTAGACTCAGCGCGTTTTTGTTTTAGTTCCAGTACCGTAATAAAACGTAACAAAAACTGACTTAATGCCGATTTTCTTTTGTTTGTTTTGTTTTGTTTTAGTTCTGGTAACGTAACGAACGTGACAGAAACCAACCGAACTTGCGTAGACTCGCCACCTCAACACCTGGGTTCGACAATACCGGCCGACGCCACCCCACTGGTCCACCTCAAATTTTATTATTTTTTGTTTTTAATTTTGTTTTAGTCCCGAAACCGACTAAATTTGCTTCGACTTACCGCCTCAATACTTGCAACCGATAATGCTTGGGTTTACCGTTGCCTGGGTTTTGCCGACTTGCCAAGCGCAACACGCCAGGTAAACTACTACTTATTTTTAAAACTGTTTTTCTTTTCCGGCTTGTACTTGGAAACCGGTTGATACCTGATTAATCGACTGTTGACCAGTAACCAATTTATTAAATTAACCAGTTTTCAAATAACCGGTTATCATATTGGGGTAGAAACCGGTTTTACAAGGTCCGAACCGTCCTTTTCTTTTCCTTTTTTTGTTTTTTCCATCTCTATTTTGGGCTATACATAGGGCTGGCATATCGTGTATACCCGTACATGATAAGACACGAACACGAAATGGGTATACCTGTACACGACACGAAAACTTTTCGTGTACCTGTATCCTAAACACGAACACGAACCTGTTAATACCTGTAATACACGATAATACACGATAAGAGCTGTTTAGTAAAACACATATTTGACAACTTGTTTAGGGAATAATAGGTAGGTAAAGATTAATAACTTACCAAGTAAGAGGAAGCACCGGCGGGCGGCGGCGGCTCTGACAGCGGAGAGGAGAAAGTCCGGTGAGGAAGTGGTGGCAGCGGAGGATTCCGGCGGGCGGAGAGGGGCGGCGGCGGCGAGGGAATCACCGGAGAGGGGCGGAGGGCGGAGAGGGGTTTGTCCAGAGAAGTGGTGGCGGCGATGGAGTGAATGTGAATATCTGAAATCTGAATGTGGAAAGTGAAAACGTGAGTTAGGGTTTGGGGATAATAATAGTTTATAATTATAATATTATATATATATATATATTTAGTTATAAAAATTTAACCAGGTACTTACAGGTAAATAGGTATTTTACCTGTTTAGACACGAAAATTAACAAGTAAATTCGTGTCTACCTGTTTAGTACACGAAACCTATTAAGACCTTACTGTTACCTGTTAAGGTCGTGCGTGTCACGTATTCGTGTCTAGTGCATAAATTGCCGGCCCTAGCTATACATTGACAATGTCATATATATCAGACAATAATTACACAAAATCATTTCTATATTTTATTATTATTATTATTATTCATCAACCGTCGTCCGCCTGACGACGTCAAATCCTTATTATTCATTTCCGGTAGGGTTCCGTTAATGGCGTCAGAGGATGTGGTAGGTAAGACCACCGCTACCATCGCTAATCTCGCCAGAGAAGCTAAGATCGTTAGTGCCGGTGTCTCGGCGCCTAGCCTTCACGCGTTACTCAGCATCTGCAAGTCTCTCGTTGCCGGTGGCGTTGCCGGTGGAGTGTTAGTATTCCGATCTATTTAATTTAATTTAATTGATCGATTAATGATTTAATTTAATATATCTGTTACTGATTCTGTTTTAGTTTGTACTTTTACACTGTTAGATTAGTAAATGTATGCCGTACGAATAATTGTGGAGTACGTACGGTTTGAATATTATTATTATTAATAGACATACACAACATATATCTACTGTTCACTCGAGATTGGATTGTGAAAAAGTTTGATCGAGTTGAACTTAAATAAGCTCGAGAAATAAGTTTGTTTAATTACTTGAGCTTCATTGATCGAGCTTGAACTGGCTCGTGAGCTTAAACAAGCCAACGAGCTATATAATTTTTATTTATTCTATATACTTTTAGTTATTATTATAGTACAGACAAAAAATTGTACTAAACATGCGAATCAAATTGTGTGATTATATATACAAGTAGACGAGTAGTGTAATTATGCAAAGTAGTTGTTTTGTATGTAGTCAGTGTAATTACGCTACTTTTATATATAATTACACTATCTGATTCGCACGTTTAGCGCGTTAATTTAAATTTTATTTGATCCAAACCCTATTACTATATATATAAAGTTACGAGAAAAATAACTTGATAATAGTATATATTTGACTGTAGTACGTGCAGTGGAAAGATCTATGTCTGTTTACTTCTTTTAGATATTGTTTGGCTGAATGATTGAAGTTATTAATCTGCATTAACAAAAAAGTATTTATTACTTAAGATGTTGAAAATTATTAGAGCTAAAATGACCTAAATATGTGGAAGTTTATCTTTGATTACATCAGGTGCTACTTGCTAGTCACTTTGAATTTCTGCTAGGGTTTGGATATCTGTTTACTTTTTTTTCCCTAAATATTATCAACTGGTTGAATGATTGAAATTATTAATTTGTATAAAAGAAAAATATCTATTCGTGTTAAATGGTTAGTGGTGTGATGTTGAAAGTTGGAGTTAAACTGACCTAAATTGATAGGATTCAGCTTTGATTACATTAGTTACTTGTCACTTTGGATTTCTGCCAGGGTTTGGCACTTTTAGGTATGGATATTAGATTTATTTAGACAAAACATATTAATGTGATGATTAATTTGTTTGAAAGCTGTTTATGAATTATAACTCTTGTGTTTGTTGTTTATACTTTAGGTAAGATTATCTATTTTAACCTGCTATTAGGGGTGTGCACAGTTCGGTTTGGGTTGTTTATACTTTGGTTTTTGGATTTTTTGTTTTGTTTCGGTTTTCTGGTTTTCATTTTGGTTTCGGTTAGGTTTTAGCCCGGTTTTAGGCTAAAACTGAATCAAAAACGGAAACTTCGGTTTTTGGATTTTTAAAAAACGTTTCGGTTTTTGTTTTGCTTTTGCTTTGGGTTAAGTTTTGTTTTTTTTTCGGTTTTGCCATTTGAGCTTAAAATTGTTTGGCCCAAAATAATGAAGTTAGGCCTAAATCATTCTGTTAATTAATAACTAATTGATTATTATACATTTGATTAAAATAAAAAATGAAAATCTAGAAATTTGGTCTGGTTTGGTTTCATTTCATGTAAAACCAAAACCGAATTGCAAGCCCTGTTTTTGCAAAATAATAATAATAATAATAATAATAATAATAATAATAATAATAAAACCAAACCGTCGATTTTTGTTTCGGTTTTGTTTGGTTTTTTGGTTTTGGATTGGGTTCATCGGTTTTATGCGCACGCATTAGGGTTAAAATGTGTTTGCAAAGAAGTTTTCATTGTATAGCTGTGTCATGTGTGTTTCTTTTCGTCGATGATCTAATGGTATGCTATTTCTATACAAAAATCATCCTTGCAACTAATGTTACTAGAAGAGTCAGGTAGAACATGCCAGAAAGAAACATGAGCATGTGTTTATGATGGTTTTAGCATAAATCGTTTTCTAAGCTCATTTTCAGGTTTTCTTACCTACTCTATCGGTCCCGGCCATGAGAAATAATCATGAAAATGTTATGAGTTATGATAGAGCGTATCAGCTAGGCTGTCGGTGGTGCAAGAAACTAATTATACGTTTTAGAATTTACCCGTTAATTATCTTTACTTTTGATCTAAGCAACTATGTTGTACTTGTACCCTGCTTTGTAACTAGCTGCTTGTTTATTTGATTATGTTATGTTGCAGATCAAGAACTGCTGTTGCGCCTTTAGAACGACTAAAGATTTTGCTCCAGGTAGATAATTGTTTTATTGTTGTTTCAATGGACAAGTAAACTCATTTATTGTCTTTTTATCTCATAATTATTGAAAATCTGAGCATACATGATTTGCGGTTTTTTGCAGGTGCAAAATCCTCATTCAATCAAATACAATGGTACTATCCAGGGGTTGAAATACATATGGAGAACAGAGGGTTTTCGTGGACTGTTTAAAGGAAATGGCACTAATTGTGCTCGTATCGTTCCAAACTCTGCTGTCAAGTTCTTTAGCTATGAGGAAGCATCAAAGTACGTGACTTTGCTACCATTTTAGTTACTTTTTGTTTCATTAACTAATTAAATTATTGCAAGATCCATCTGTTTCGATTGTCATTCTGTTTTAGAACCAGTTAATTGCATTAGTAGCTGTAATAAACAACACAATATAACTTCACATTGTATTATTGTGTTTGAACAGGGGGATTTTGTGGCTCTACCAACAACAACCTGGAAATGGTACATCAATTTAGTTTTTTTTTGTTTCCTTACATCAATACATCATTAGATAACAGAGTTAACAAATATTCATTCGCACATGAAACCAGAAGCTGATGATTTCTTATATTTTGTTTTTCAGAGGATGCTGAGCTGACCCCTGTCTTACGCCTTGGAGCTGGTGCATGTGCTGGAATAATTGCCATGTCAGCTACATACCCGATGGACTTGGTTCGAGGTCGACTTACTGTGCAGGTATGATTCAATATTTCTAGACATTGAATGTTATATGTTGTATTATTGTTAGTAGTGTGTCTCACACTCAGTACTCACATATCATAAATGTTTTAACGTTTACAGACTGATAAGTCTCCTAGCCAATACCGAGGAATTGCGCATGCTCTTAGAACCGTACTGCGTGAAGAAGGTCCACGTGCATTATATAAAGGGTGGCTTCCTTCTGTCATTGGCGTTGTAAGTAATAAAGTCAAATATATTGGCAATGATGTCTAATTTTAGTTACTCATGCTATCCACTTAAATAAATGCAACGTTTGACTTGGCAAAGTTCAGTAGAAGTGTTCAACCACTTGCCAAATGTCTTAAATATCCCACTAATGACACGATATGGCAGTCCACTGGACCAATATTAATGATAATATTAGTTAGTGACGTTTGGTAACTTGCGTTGACTAGTTACCAAAAGGGGATATGTCGTATGCAGTTGTTGCATTTATTTTAGGATATATGAGGTATTAAGTTTTGTAGTTAACGTTTTGTTATTTAAAGAAGAAAGACGTGTGCTTGTTTCCTTTAAGTTAGAGCCTATAGGTGACTGTTTGGACATATTTTGTTAATGGGTTGATCGGGGTTTTGTTTTATGAACGTGTCAAAGTCAAAAGACTCACAAACATTCAATTTTGAAAAAGTTGGCTAAAACCTAAACTGGTTGATAGTTGCCCAAATCATCATCATCATCATCATCATCATCGTACTCAGTATATCCCACCAATAGCAATGCTATGGTAGGGTCTGAGGAGGGTAAGATGTAGACAGCCTTACCTCTATCCCATAGGGATATAGAGACTGCTTCCGGGGATAGTTGCCCAAAGTGTACTTTTAATGCATAAATCCTTCTAAGTCAATTTATTTAACGAGTTATATTGGTTTTGAAATATTATAATAAATGTAATCGTATTTGACATACTAAAAAGATAAATAAAACACAAAAGTGTTTCGGGTCAACTAGACCCAAACCATAAAGCACCTGTTTGGACTCTACTGGCCAGTCTATTTTGCCATCCGTTCTTTAAATGTATCGATAACTCTTAACAAGTTCGCATTTTTTGTGGTGTACAGGTACCCTATGTGGGTCTTAATTTTGCGGTGTATGAATCTTTAAAAGATTGGTTGGTTAAATCAAGACCGTTTGGGCTAGCCGAGGACGGTGACTTGGGTGTCACCACAAGGCTTGCGTGTGGGGCTGCAGCTGGAACCGTGGGTCAAACCGTTGCTTACCCTCTCGATGTCATCCGCCGAAGAATGCAAATGGTTGGTTGGAAACATGCAGCTTCGGTTGTGACTGCAGATGGCAAGTCAGCACTTGAGTACAACGGCATGGTTGATGCTTTCAGGAAAACCGTTCGTTATGAAGGTTTTGGCGCGCTGTACAAGGGTTTGGTTCCCAACTCGGTTAAGGTTGTTAGGTTCGGAGTCACACACAAACACGAATACAATAGTAAAACCGAAAGAATAAACGAAAGAGACACAAGGATTTAAGTGGTTCGGTCACGGTGTATGACCTACGTCCACTGTCGATAACTGGGGTTTTCTTATTATTGAGTGATACCAACTTACAAGTACAGGAGAGAATATATAGACTAGACAATTAGGGTTTAACCCTTTAACTAAACTGGGCCTGATTAGAGCTTTTGGGCTTGGCCAAAACTCAAACAGCTTAATCTCCTAATTCTGTCTATTCGTCTAAACCGGACCCGACCCATGATGGATCGGAGACCACAACATAACAATCTCCCACTTGGGCTTCGAGACATCTTCTCTAAACCACCACTTGGATGCGTCAAACATTTCAACCTGCTCCCATTTGGAGACGTAAAATGTCTTCACCTGCATTGCCTTGTACATGTAAAATAAAACCCATCTGGTTTTGCACCTCCTAGTTACCCTTCGCCTTCTCAACATTATTCCCGAAGGCCAGCTGAAGCTCTGCACAGCTTCAGCTTATCCAGCATCACCGGCTTGGTGAACATATCTGCTGGATTCTTAGCACCTAAGATATTTTTCAAACTGAAAACACCATCACTGATCAAATCTCTGACAAAGTGATATCTCCTCCCGATGTGCTTAGTCTTCGAATGATAGACTGGATTCTTCGCAAGTTTCACTGCACTCTCATTGTCACAATATAAGAAGAACTCTGCCTGTTTCTTTCCCAACTCTTCAAGAAAAGTTCTCAACCATACTAATTCTTTACTTGCTTCGGCTGCTGCCATATATTCTGCCTCAGTGGTTGATAAAGCAACACTTTTCTGAAGTCTGGACATCCAACATACTGCTGTTCCCCCAACTGTGAAAACATAACCAGTAGTACTTTTAAACGTCTTCTTACATCCACCCAGATCAGCATCTGAATAACCCCTGAGAATTGTATCCTTCCCCTTAAAACATAACCCCAAACTGGAAGTACCCTTTAAGTATCTGAGTAACCATTTCACCGCTTCCCAATGTTCCTTTCCCGGATCCGACATAAAACGACTAACTACCCCGACAGCATGAGCAATGTCTGGCCGTGTACAAACCATGGCGTACATGAGACTGCCAACAGCAGATGCATACGGAACTTTAGCCATCTCTGTTCTTTCTCCCTCTGTTCTGGGAGACTGGTCTTTGGTAAGTTTGAAATGACTTCCCAGAGGTGTGTTTCTCGGTTTAGTCTTCTCATCATTCATCCTGAATCTTTCTAACACTTTCCCTATGTATTTCTCTTGGGATAGTGTTATGGAGCCATCTTTCTTTCTGGATATACTCATCCCCAAAATCTGTTTGGCTGGATCAAGATCTTTTATCTCAAATTCATCAGACAACTGTTTCTTCAACTTGCGAATCTCCTTCATATAAGATCCTGCAATTAACATATCATCTACATAAAGAAGTAGAATGATATATGAGCCTTTAAACTTCTTTAAGTAGCAGCAATGGTCGGCCTCGCATTTCTTGTACCCAGTTCTCACCATAAAATCATCAAACTTTAGGTACCATTGCCTAGGTGCCTGCTTCAGACCATACAAGCTTTTCTTCAATTTGCAGACCCATTTTTCTTTCCCGGCAACCTGAAATCCCTCAGGTTGTGCCATATAGATCTCCTCGTCAAGATCACCATGTAAAAATGCTGTCTTAACATCTAATTGCTCTAGATGTAAATTTTCTGCAGCAACAATACTTAAGATCAATCTGATGGTGGTCATCTTCACAACTGGAGAGAATATTTCATTATAATCAATTCCCTTCTTTTGCTGGAAACCCTTGACCACTAAACGAGCTTTGTATCGTTTAGACCCATCATGTTCTTCCTTGACTCTATAGACCCATTTATTCTGTAGAACTCTTTTATCTGGTGGAAACTTGGTTAAAACCCATGTCTGGTTTTTACTCAAAGAGTTCATCTCCTCCTTCATAGCATGCTCCCACTGGAGCGAATCTTTCAACTTAAGTGCTTCATAATAACTCTCTGGCTCACCATTTTCAGTTAAAAGGAGATAATTAACTGAAGGTTTGTAACGTACCGGCTGTTTAGAAACTCTGGTGGACCTCCTAACCCAGTGCTGAGGCGGGTCAAGTTCTTGTGGAGACTGTTCATCCTCAGACTCTGAACTCCCACTGTCAGAGACTCCCTCTGACTCTTCATTTCCACCAATATCATCATCTTCAAATTCAGGAACTGTGGTTTCTTCAGTTTCTGTCTCGGGTTCGGTAGCTGACTCAACTGTCTTTTTCTGAGCATCAATTTCATATTCAACCTGCTCTTTCTGAACCCTTGATTTTGAAGTGTTTCTATCTTTGTATAACTCAGCCTCATTAAAAGTTGCATGCTTGCTTCTGACTACTTTTCTGCTTTCTAAATCCCAAAGCCTGTAGCCCATTTCGTTTGACCCATATCCAATGAAAACATATTTTTTAGCTTTAGCATCAAGCTTGTCATTTTTCACTAGATCATAAGCGCTACACCCAAAGACTTTCAAATGCTTATAATATGCAGCTTTACCTTTCCACTCTTCTTCTGGTGTCTTGAAACCCAGCGGTACTGACAATCCCCGGTTAATTAAATAAGCTGCAGTGTTAACTGCACTGCCCAGAACGCTTTGGAAGTCGGCATTTGTCTCATATTCTTGCCCTTTCATTTAACGTTCACAACATCCGCTCACTCGAGGGGGAAATGGACTGTGAGGCGGCCTTGTACTGAAGACATAATCACGGACACATTCAACCAATGACCGATGAAGAAGCCGCGTACGACGATTACCTAAGGAATAGCTCGGGATCGGGTAGCGAAGAAAATGAGTAACAAACATCAACTTGTTAATGTAATCGTGTCTAAGCATTCTTTAATGTTTGTATTTTTGAGTTACGAATATGCGATAACGATTTAATGTTTGTATTTTTAATGTAAAAGCTATAAATGAAAGTTATGTGTTTTTAATCTTCCAAGCAAAGAATGCTAACAACGAAACCCTAAACCCTAAACCCTAAACCCTAAAGCAAAAAAAAAAAAAAAAAAAAAAAAAAAAAAAAAAAAAAAAAAAAAACCGGATAACCGGTTAGACCGGTTATTAAAAACCGGTTATAAAAAACCGGTTTAATAACCGGTTCTAACCGGTTTTTAAACCGGTCCAAACCGGTTTGGCCGGTTTGAGTTTTCACCATTAAAAACCGGTTAATAACCGGTCCGGTTATTAACCGAACCGGTTTTTTTTCTGGATAAAAAAAACCGGTCCGGTTAATAACCGAACCGGTTTTTTCAAAAAAACCGATTTGTGCACCGGAAGTTCCGCATCAAGGTCCGGCGCCACCATCTCAACCCACTTGGAACACCTTCTCAACCTCTCCCACACCTTTACACCGTCTCACGTCTTCACCGTCCCATACCTCCGCAGGCACTCCTGCTTCCACTCTTCGACAGTGAAATTATAGACCGCCAAATCGTCACTGCCACTTGGTCTTGTTGGAATACCGTATGCCCGAGACACATAATTAGGTTAATGTGGCTAGCCGTGTTTGATCCAAGTCGGGTCATACCCAATAACGAGTTAGACACACACCAATTATGTATTTGTTAAGATAAGATCTATAAGACAAATACAGAACACGACACATTCAGAAAATCGGGTTTCTGAATATTTACTTGAAAGTGTTAAATAAATTAATTGGTTAATTTATTTATTCAAATAATTATTATTGGAATGATTATTTAACTATGTGTTCTTTTATAAAATGGTTTATAAAAGATGGGGTGTTTATATATTTTATAAAGTATAAAATAAATAATAAAAAAAAAAAATATATATATATATATTTGGGGCCGGTTTTGGGTGGGCCCCACACCCCAATGTATTGGTCAAATCTTGTCATGTATTTGGTATAGATTGAGTATTATTTACTTAACCTAATACCTAACATCATGGGATTTTGAATGATGATAAGAAATGATGATCAAGATACATTTTTGATATATATATATTTCAAGTAATCATAATCAAGACTTTCAAGTAATATCAACTATAACAACAACTCTTTCTTTCTTTCTTTTGGGTTCGGCCGAAATCAAGAAGAAAGGTTGAGTCTCGGTTTTTCGTGTTCAAGCTCCCTAACATAGCTCGGTGTGTGTTGGAGGCTCGGGGTATATTCTGTTGAGGATTTTCCCTTTGAAAGTCTAGCATCGACATCATCATCTTCTTCAACATTAACTACACTCTTAAAAGGTTAAGAATGTAAGTGTTTATGGCTTTGATAGTTTAGCTTTTCCCGTATCATTTGATCCTTGCTTCGGGTTTCTAATAAATAGATTATTGGTAATCTTAATACTTGCATGAACTAGGTTGTTCATGAACTTATCTTATATAAACTTGTAAGATATACATATATAAACATATGGATAGATATGTTTAGTTTGTAAATATCACGCTTCCGCCTTAATTGTGACTAGTTAAATGGTTAACTAAGTGTTAATTATCCATAGAAACCCAACAAATGGCATCAAGAGCCGGGATACGGGAAACTAAGCTTCGGGTTCTCGGTTTTATATTTTTTCCCCTTGAAAGATTTTATACAAAAATTAACATGCATGATTTTTTTTGTATTTAATCTTGTTATTGTTTTTGGCTTTGTTCAAAAAAAAAAAAAAAAAAAAAAAAAATTAAAACCGAGTAAATGGGCCGAAGCCCAATTCGGGTGAATTTGGGCCGAAGCCCACTTTAACATGGTTATTGGGCTAACCGAAATTAAAGGGAAAAGCTATATGGGCCGAAGCCCATTTTTGGTTAAATGGGCCGAGCCCATGAGTTTTTTAATTGGGCCGAAGCCCATGTGTTTTGCACATGTGGGCCGAAGCCCATAATCTAGTTATTGGGTCAAGCCCAAATGAGTTGGGCTAGGCCCGATAAAGTCAAGGGGTTTTGGAACGGGTTCCTAAAACATAACGGGTTATGTTTGTTAAAACTAGACCGAGCCGTAGACCAAAGTGGATGTTTGTTTGTGGTTGATGTTGTGATTGTAGTTAATTATTCAAAGTTTCGGTTTGTAATAATTAATTAGGGGCTATTTTGTAATTATTTATTCATATGGGTATGTAATAAATAGGTTATTTGTAATATCTTTATTTTATAGAAAAAATGTATTAGGACATTTGATTTTGTAAAATTAAAGAAGATTGCAAAATTGGAAGTTTGGGCCTAATTGGGCCGGGTATGGTGATAATGGGTCTCACAAGCCCATTAAAGGGATTCAAGCCCAAAAGGACCTAAGCCCACCAATTAAGCCCAAATGGAAGCTTATGGAAGCTAAGGCCCAAGTTCAAGCCCAATGGATCACAACGGGGTTGAAGAAGATGCTCGAAGCATTTGGATGCGGGATCGAGTGGGAGCTACAACATCCATGTGTCATGTGTCCCTTAGGATCGGACCTAAGACACACACTTGTTTCGGCTAACAAGTGTGGTCTAACTTAGTGGCTCGTGTCTAGTATAATTGTGTATGCTTGTTAATTAATTGATTGTTTGATTGTGTGGTTGTTAGATATTAGGATATCAACTTCGTCACATAGAATTAATTAACAAAGCATAAAACGGGTTCTAATAATTATCGGTAATTACGTGACACATAGTTTAATAAAATGGATTTATTAACTAGCCGTCTCACGCCCATAATAAAATGGCTTTATTATAAATTAGAATTTTGAAAATGGTTTCAAAATATCATGTTACTAAATGCATGTTAGAACATGATTTAAAGTTTTACAACTAGAATTATTAAAACTAAAAATCCCTTTTAAAATTAAGGATAATAAGTTAAACACCATCCTTTTGTATAACGCTTAACATATTAGTAAGCTCTTAGTGGGAAAAAGGTCACCTAACCGCGTAAGAGTAAATTAATATTTTAAGGTAATATTGGCATATAAATGGGAAAAAGGTCACCTAACCGTTTGTATGTTAATATTACAAGTTGATACAAGTAGGACGACTTAAATTAGAACCATGTGAAGAGGGTCACCCAAACGTGGGGTCTAATAGGTGTTGATGGGATAAACATGCCGACACGAAATATGATTTCGAACCGGTCCCATAAACTCTAGAAGTTGCAAAAGGGTTTGCAATTGTTATGAATAACTACCTTGATAAATCGACAATGGGAAAAAGGTCACCTAACCGGAGTCGGGTTTATCGTTGGATTCTAGATTTTAATTATTAATTATATTTGGTATATATATAAAAGGGTATTAATAATTAAAAAGGTAAAACACTAAAATGAACTTAATTAAAATTCTGCAGATGGCCGCACACGTCGACGACAACATAATCCCTAACGTCCAAAATGTCTCTCTCCGATCTATTCTCGCTAAAGACCGTCTTAACCACAATAACTTTTCGGATTGGTTCCGAAATTTAAGGATTGTTCTAAAACAAGAAAAATTATATCATGTTTTGGAAACACCTATCCCCGAAGAACCGGAAGAGGGTAGTGAGGTCGAATATATGAATTGGGTCAAACTTACGGAAGATTCCATTCAAGTGTCATGCCTCATGTTGGCGACTATGGTTCCCGAAATCCAAAAGGATTTCGAAAACCATAATGCGTACGACATGATTACTCAACTTAAGGAAATGTTCCTTAAGCAATCAAGAGTTGAAAGGTTCGAAACAGTTCGAGCCTTGCATGCATGTAGAATGGATGATAATCAACCAGTTTCAACTTATGTACTTAAGATGAAAAGTTACATTGATCGCCTCGCCAAACTCAATTGTCCCATCTCAAAAGAGTTAGCAACGGATTTGATCCTTAACTCTTTGTCGAAAAGGTTCGACACTTTCGTGTTAAATTATAACATGAACGGCTGGGACAAAACCATTGGAGAACTTCACTCAATGCTTAAGACAGCCGAGGCGAGCATGGGTAAAAGGGTTTTACCCATGTTTGCGATCAATGAAGGCAGATCCAAGAATCGATCTCAACCCAATCCTAAGGCTAAGGTAGCAAAAAGAAAGGGTCCACCTCTGCATCTTAAGGGTAAGGGCAAATCACCGGTTATGGCAAAGAAACAAAAGGTTATGGAACCGAAGGGTCATAAGGATGATCCTTGTTTTGGTTGTGGGGAGACCGGACACTGGAAACGCAATTGTCCGGTCTACCTAAAAGAGCTAAAAGACAAGAGGAATGTGGCGCATACCTCGGGTAATGTCTTTATGATTAATGTTGAGCTAAATCTTATTTCTTCTAACACATGGGTATTGGATACCGGATGTGGAACTCATATTTGCAATTGGTTGCAGGGGTTCAAAAGGAATGAAGACTTAAAGAAGGGTGAAGTGAATCTTTTCATGGGCAACGGTGCAAGGGTGCACGTGGTCGCTAGAGGAGACTTCACTTTATCGCTTCCAAGTGGTTTGGAAGTTGTTTTGAAAAATGTTTTGTATGCTCCTAGTTTGACTAGGAACATTATTTCTGTGCACCTTCTTAGACAATGTAACTTTGACTTTAAATTTGTAAGATCAGAAATGCATGTATCATCTAATGGTATCTTTTATTTTAAAGCTGTACCAAACAACGGTATTTATGAATTGGTTCATGATAATACCTCAAATAGCTCATTATATCAAACTTCTACTAAAAGACTCAAAAAGGATTTGAGTGATTCCTACATTTGGCATTGTCGCCTTGGACACATAAACAAGAATCGTATAAATACTCTCCAAAAGAAAGGTCTTTTGAAAACAAACGAGTTAGGTTCGTTTGATGAGTGTGAATCTTGTATTCAAGGCAAGATGACCAAAGAGCCTTTCAAAGGTACAAATGAAAGGGCTAAGGATTTGTTAGGTATCATACATACGGATGTATGCGGACCTTTCAAGCCAGCTAGTAGGAATAGTGAAAGGTACTTCATTACCTTTACCGACGATTTTAGTCGATATGGGTATGTGTATCTAATGAAACACAAACATGAAGCCTTTGAAATGTTCAAGGAATTTCAAAATGAAGTACAAAATCAGCTCGACCGAACAATCAAGGTACTCCGCTCCGATAGAGGAGGCGAGTACCTAAGTGATGCTTTTCAAAGTCATCTTAGAGATTGTGGAATTATTTCACAGCTCACTCCTCCTGGAACTCCTCAACATAACGGAGTATCCGAGAGGAGGAATCGAACACTGTTGGACATGGTTCGATCAATGATGGCACGAAGCTCACTACCGCCGTCATTTTGGGGATATGCGCTACTTACAGCGGCTCGTATTTTGAATATGGCCCCGACCAAAAAGGTGGATCGAATACCCTATGAAGTGTGGCATGGAAAGGTTCCATCCTTTTCATATTTAAGGGTATGGGGATGCATAGTTTATGTTAAACGTGACACCCCAAATAAGCTTGAGGCTCGATCCATCAGGTGTATCTTCATAGGATACCCAAAGGATGATATAGGATATATATTCTATGATCCTAGTGAACAAAAAGTGTTTGTTTCACGCAAAGGATACTTCTTAGAAACTAGGTTCCTTATGGAAGGACCTAGTGAAAAGAAAGTGGAACTTGAAGAGGTTCAAGAATCACTTGATGATACACAGTTGGTCGATACTAGCTTTCAACACGAGGATGTTGAAGATGATCAAATGGTTGATCATACACACGTTGTTCGCAGATCTAATAGGATTAGTCGACCTCCCAAGAAATATGGATTTCTTGTGGATGATTGTTACTTGGTCGATTCGGATGAACCGATCTCCTACAAAGATGCTATGTCACAACCTGATTGTGACAAGTGGCTTGAAGCCATGAGCGCCGAGATGCAATCCATGCACGATAACCAAGTTTGGGAATTGGTTGATCGTCCACTTAACT
Organism: Bidens hawaiensis; assembly: GCF_021521415.1. Taxonomy (NCBI): domain Eukaryota; kingdom Viridiplantae; phylum Streptophyta; class Magnoliopsida; order Asterales; family Asteraceae; genus Bidens; species Bidens hawaiensis. Next base: position 514,382 of record NW_027492353.1, on the reverse strand, counting down.
CCAAACTGGTTGGATGTAAGTGGGTCTTCAAAAAGAAAACCGATATGCATGGAAATTTAGATACTTACAAAGCACGACTTGTAGCAAAAGGTTTCACGCAAACTCAAGGGATTGATTATGATGAAACCTTCTCGCCGGTCGCGATGCTTAAGTCGATCAGGATATTATTTGCCATTGCAGCTCATTTTGATTATGAGATATGGCAAATGGATGTCAAGACCGCTTTTCTAAATGGATATCTTGAGGAAGATGTCCATATGGTTCAGCCTGAAGGTTTTGTCGATCCATCTAATCCTGATAAAGTTTGTAAGTTAAAGAAATCAATCTACGGGTTGAAACAAGCATCACGGATGTGGAATCATCGTTTTAATGAAGAAATCAAAGCGTTTGGTTTCGTCCAAAACGGTGATGAGGCGTGTGTGTATAAATGGGCTAGTGGGAGTATAATCATTTTCCTTATTTTGTATGTCGATGATATACTTTTATTTGGAAATGATATACCAAGTATGGAAAACGTTAAAGCGTGGTTAAGTAGTCGTTTCTCAATTAAGGATCTTGGAGAAGCGACATATATCTTGGGAATAAAGGTCTATAGGGATAGACAAAGAAAATTGATCGGACTCAATCAAAGTGCGTACATTGATAAAATCCTGAAAAGGTTCAGGATGGAAAACTCTAAGAAAGGTTTGGTACCTATTCCAAGAGGAACCGTGTTAAGCTCATCCCAAAGTCCTAGCTCTAAGGAAGAGCAGGATAGGATGAAGCATGTTCCTTATGCTTCGGCAATAGGATCTATTATGTATGCAATGATGTGCACTAGACCGGACGTCTCGTATGCTTTAAGCATAACGAGTAGATACCAGCACAACCCAGGTGACAGTCATTGGATGGCTGTCAAGAATATATTAAAGTACCTTAGAAGGACTAAGGATATGTTTTTAATATATGGGTCTGGTGAGGAGGAACTCGTCGTAAAGGGTTACGTGGATGCGAGTTTCCAAACTGACCGAGATGATTCTCGATCACAGTCGGGATATGTCTTCATTTTGAATGGAGGCGCTGTCTCTTGGAAGAGTTCGAAGCAGGATGTTGTCGCGTTATCCACTACAGAATCTGAGTACATCGCCGCTTCAATGGCAGCCCAAGAGGCTGCATGGATGAAAAAGTTCATCATGGATCTAGGGATTATCTCTACCATTCAGGAGCCCCTAGAGATATTCTGTGACAATGAAGGTGCTATTGCACAGATCAAGGAGCCTCGTGCTCATCAGAAAACGAGGCACATTGAGCGCAGATTCAACTACATAAGGGATGAAGTTGAAAAGAGAAAGATATGTATTCATAAAGTTCATACCGATCAAAATATTGCGGACCCACTCACGAAGCTCCTCGATAGGCCAAAGCATGAGGGTCATGTTTGTGCATTAGGACTTCGGTATTCTAGTGAGTGGATTTAATCTGTATTTAGTGTTTGTATAAGAACGAATATAATGGGTATCTCATGAAAATTAATTATGTTTTAATTATTCAATGAGTTATGTTCTATATTTGCATGATTAATCCATGAATGACTTAAGTTGTTCTAAACGTCCGTAGTCGATCATACTTGTGGGAACAAGTATGAAGTTAAGACTATTATGAACCCGGATTGGTTGATATTCATGTGATGAATATAGGGCATAGGTTTGCCACCAAGGTTCATAGATATTTGTGGGATACAAATATTGGACATGATCCGCTCTCAAGGATCACTGCATGGAGTTAGTGCAATTGATCATAAGTAATCCTTGAGTAAAGGCGAGTATCATTGTGTCCTTTGACCTGAGATGCATATCGGATCTGGTTTTTCATCAAGTCTGATATCTTGACTCTATTCTTTGTTATTTTGGTAACACGATGACGTGTAAGAAAGAGCTCAGATATTATATGAGATGTCAACGAGGATGTATGCAGTCAAGATGGGATTTGTTCCTCTTATGTGTTGAGAGTTTAGATGTCTAAGGCCTGTTAAGTTAAATCGTTGAGAGAATGATCACTCTGTGTCTCTTCGATTTGACAGGACATCTAGTAACAAAGGGATGTAATGATATGACTTACCTATATCATATCAAGTATGGACTTGAAGGGGATGATGTTATTGAATGGCACTTAGTCAAACACACTAGGGGTGGTGACCTGTTGTTAGGCGGTATTCACCATTAGCATTAACTTCTTATGAGTCACGTGCAAGTGGGAGATTGTTGGAATACCGTATGCCCGAGACACATAATTAGGTTAATGTGGCTAGCCGTGTTTGATCCAAGTCGGGTCATACCCAATAACGAGTTAGACACACACCAATTATGTATTTGTTAAGATAAGATCTATAAGACAAATACAGAACACGACACATTCAGAAAATCGGGTTTCTGAATATTTACTTGAAAGTGTTAAATAAATTAATTGGTTAATTTATTTATTCAAATAATTATTATTGGAATGATTATTTAACTATGTGTTCTTTTATAAAATGGTTTATAAAAGATGGGGTGTTTATATATTTTATAAAGTATAAAATAAATAATAAAAAAAAAAAAAAAAAAATATATATATATATATTTGGGGCCGGTTTTGGGTGGGCCCCACACCCCAATGTATTGGTCAAATCTTGTCATGTATTTGGTATAGATTGAGTATTATTTACTTAACCTAATACCTAACATCATGGGATTTTGAATGATGATAAGAAATGATGATCAAGATACATTTTTGATATATATATATTTCAAGTAATCATAATCAAGACTTTCAAGTAATATCAACTATAACAACAACTCTTTCTTTCTTTCTTTTGGGTTCGGCCGAAATCAAGAAGAAAGGTTGAGTCTCGGTTTTTCGTGTTCAAGCTCCCTAACATAGCTCGGTGTGTGTTGGAGGCTCGGGGTATATTCTGTTTGAGGATTTTCCCTTTGAAAGTCTAGCATCGACATCATCATCTTCTTCAACATTAACTACACTCTTAAAAGGTTAAGAATGTAAGTGTTTATGGCTTTGATAGTTTAGCTTTTCCCGTATCATTTGATCCTTGCTTCGGGTTTCTAATAAATAGATTATTGGTAATCTTAATACTTGCATGAACTAGGTTGTTCATGAACTTATCTTATATAAACTTGTAAGATATACATATATAAACATATGGATAGATATGTTTAGTTTGTAAATATCACGCTTCCGCCTTAATTGTGACTAGTTAAATGGTTAACTAAGTGTTAATTATCCATAGAAACCCAACAGGTCTCATACGACCGGCGTTCCTGTTGAACAGATTAGTAAACAAGCCGACAAATTTTCTGATTTCGGTCCACCGACCCGAAATCATATCGGGGTTCCGCTCTGTACTCCCAACGAGCGAATAGAACGTCTCCCTAACCTTTGTCCAAAAGACCTTGCTCTTTTGGTAGTCGGCTGCAAAATGCATAAATAAATTTGTAAGTCATTTAACTTTTTTATTTAACTTTTTTTTAAAATCATTTTTAAAAACGTTAAAACAATTACCGCAACGCCGATCCTCAGAAATGGCTATCCAAGCCCGACACAGGGCTTCCTTCTCATCCGATGACCACGGAGTGATTTTCCGTTTCGCCCTTCCAGTCGAAGCCGAACCCGACCCGTCCGTTGCAACTTGTTTTTTCCGGTGGACGCGTCTTCTTTGTCCCGCAGCTTCACCTTCTGGTTCTGGTTCTGGTTCTTGTGTCTCCGGAACTACAAAGTTAGGAGACGGTTGTATGTTGGATGGTTGAAAGCCGGATGATTGTTGCGACCCCGAATAAAACATCGGTTGGTCCGGTGCCAACCATAAATCGTCGTAACTGTAATCTGAATCTAGGTTTGGGTACCAATTTCCAGCCATGTTTTTAAAAAAAGGTTTGGAAGATGGGGTGATTTCGGGTTTTGGGTGTGGTATGTGATATTGGTTTGGGTTTGATATATGTTTAATACAGAGAAACAAAATCGGGTTTGATATAGGTTTGATATGGGTTTGATATGGGTTTGTTATTATATATAGGAAAAAAAAAACGTTTTTTTTTTAATAAATCACCCCCCCAACGGCTCTATTCACGCTTTCCAAGAAAACTTCACGCCATTCTCAGCCGCTAGCACCCTGGCGCCTGCCTCGTTTTCCGCTCTCGCGCCCCTCTCGCGCCTCGGTGGTGTGGTGCTCGCGCCCCGGGGCGCAAGCGTCTGGCCTCTTGCGCCCTTCCTAGCGCTCCACACCCCTCAGACTAAGTTCAAAAATAGTGTGTAGTCTCTCTCACTTTGCTTTTTGCTACCAAAGAAGCTTAAACACCACAAAAAGCACTTCTTCTCTGTTCATTTGCTTTTGCTTTATCAAAGGAACTTTCATTTAAGCAGAAATACAGAAATTGGTGTCTATATATACATATATTCAATTAAAAATCTTGAATATGTTAAAATTAATGTTTAGCAATTAAAAATCTTTAATATGTTAAACTTTAATACAAAAAATGATTTTCTCTCACATTTGTACCAACTCTTATTTTTTGGTCTTCTCTTATGATTGTTTCTTATGTAATAAATCAGTAGAAAACTGTAAAAATTACACAGATAGTTATGTATATTGTTGAAAAATGATATGTAAGATATTTTATAACTATTTCAACTTTACTACGTGTTATTATCTTTCGAACATTAAGTACAAATCGTTGCCGGTTTCTCAACAAATTATTATGTATTAGATACTTTTCTACATAGTTGGGAATAGTCTATTGAAAAATTGGAAGAAAAAAAAAAGGGAAAACACATAAGGCAATAATATCCTTATTCACTTAGAGCATTCATGGTGGGGAGTTTGTGGGCTCGTTCGGATGATGTGGAAGGAGGTGGATGAGAAGCCGAGAGGGTTAGAGTTGAAGTCCATTGAACAAGTCCTTGAACCCGAACGAGATGCGGATGAAACTGAAAGTGCCCCCCCCCCCCCTCTTTTTCTGACATACATATTATAATATTTTGAATGAGGTTTGTAGAGACTTGTTGTTATAGAAAAAAATGAGTATTTTTAAATAAAATTTAAAATCTCATGTAGAGCTGACATGACGCTTTATGAATATAAACGTTTATTGTTTTCTAGTGTTGCGAATTCTCTTATTTATTTAAATACCACAAATACAAGCATCAAAACAATTCTTTTAACATATTTTTTTGCTATAAACTTAACTTCTTCTCTGTATGCAAACTTATGCATATCTATGAAATGACGTCCTGTTTTACCTTTACCATGTTACCAACTCAAATCACAATTCACCTTTATCTGCTTTCATCAACCAGTGGGTCCCACTCTGATCCCATTTCCCTCCAAATTCTCTCTTTTGTCAGATGATGTAAACTCGCTTTTCAGTTCTCCGTTTTCACCCACTCAGTCTCTCAATCCATCAAACAATATCAACCTTTTATTTTTTATTTATTTTTATATATTTTTTTACTGGCCTCCAATTTAAAAACCCACAAGAAAGATTCAATCTTTACATAAAAAAAATACATTTTTAGTTGATTACAATGAGTTTTGAACAAGTCTTTCCATATGGGTATCTTGTAATTTTACTAATTTTTTTCTATCTTTGGTGAATTTGATGTGGGTCTAAAAAAGATTAAAAAGCCCACAAGAAAGATTCAATCTTTACATAAAAAATTACATTTTCAGTTGATTACAATGAGTTTTGAACCAGTCTTTCATGTGGGTTCCTTGTAATTTTACTAAATTCAGTCTATATTTGGTGAATTTGATGTGGGTCTTAAAAAAACATTCAAAATCCACAAGAAAGATTCAATCTTTACATAAAAAATTACATTTTTAGTTGATTACAATGAGTTTTGAACCAGTCTTCATATGGTGAAGAGGTAGGTCCCAGCAGAGCCCAGTTGGACCCGCAAGACTCACCTTGAAGAGGGACGTCTGCGCAAGGACCAACTGGTTCCGCAGGACCCACCATGCTCAGAGATGAAGACCTTACGCGCAGTACGCCAGCTGTTCCCGCAGGGAAAGCCTCCCAATGGTGAAGTACCCCGCCTGTCCCCGCAGCTGCGGATACAAGCCATCAGGGAAGGCTACCCGCACTAATAGCAAGGCTACACGCACAAGGCACTAACTCTCAATAATTCAGTGTCACCTGAAGGAATGAGCAAGGCGGGAATACTCCCGCCCAAATGAGCCAGTCCGTATGATTCTGGAAGATCTTTTGTACTATACCTGCCAAGGTATGGACAAAATAGACAAGATCTGACCAAAGCAGCCCATGAACCAATCACAGGGTGACAGCTCACCGACAACAGTACGAGGAGGAGCATGCTCTAGTACTGTTTGTCATTATTAGCCGCTGCCTACTCACCAACCCTTGTCGTGGCACGCACATAGACTGCAGTTGGTGGAAAGGGAACAGTACACAGCCGGCCTTGTCACTATCAGCCGCTGCCTACCCACCAACCAGAATGGCACGTGCGTAGCCCATAGTTGGTAGAACAGGAATATTATACAGCTGGCTGTACCTGCTTGGAAACCTACCTTCGGCTATAAATACTCCAACACCTTGGAATGGTATCATCATCTTGTATCTTACCTTCACTAGCTATTTCTCTCAATATACACTTATATTCAGAGCAATCTAGTCTGATTCTCACGCCGGAGGGTGGTCACAAGGAGGAACCCCCCCTTCTCAGTGACGAGCTCACGGTGTCTGTTTTGCAGGTCATCTGAAGAACATCCTTCTTTGCCGGACCTAACCCTCGTGGGAAACATTACTTAACCCCCAGATTATCCATAATCTACTCGGGGTCACTTAGTGTTTCTTCATTGGCACCATCCGTGCATAAAAGCTAGAACTACTTTTTCAGTTTTTTCAAAACCTCTGAAAAGATGGTTAACGTTACTCCGGTCCCAAGGCCAGTGAGTGACCAAGAAACCCCGGTAATCACAACCCCAGCTACTGGGGGGAACACCGGCAGTCACACAAATTTTACGAACACTACCCCGGTTACCCAAGCCGGGGCAAGTGCAGTAAACAATCTTTCACTGGGATTCACCGATGCCCAGTTGGAGAAACAGACGAGGCTCCCCCGTCAAACACTCGATCAAGTTAAAGCGTGGGCCGAAGCACGTCAAAAGGAATTCCAAGCTGAGTTGGATGAACGCTTGCGTTCACTCCAGCAGGCTGACGAATTCGGAAGCACTCGACAACAGCTCAACATGAACAGTGAGTGCGAATACTCGGATGATGATCGGGAGGAATCCGACACTGACGCGAACCCTCGCCATAGAGCGAAAGGGAAGCGTAAGGAAACGGACTTCCAACCAAGAAGGAATTTCGGAGAAACCTTCAAACCAAGGAACGCGGGGGGAAACCCACGCGACTTCTCCAAAACCTTTAGACCAACTGCTGCAAATGCGGGAACATCCAAGTTTGCAAGGGACATTGCGGAAACAATCGCTCCGAGAAGTGCCAAACAGATGTCCAACATCGGCACTTATGATGGTCTATCCGACCCAGATGATCACTTGAACAGATTCATAGCGGGGGCAACCGTCAGTAACTGGACGGAACCCACGTGGTGTTATATGTTCCAGATGACGCTGGTTGGAGCGGCCAGGGCGTGGTTTGATCGTTTACCGGTCCACCACATCTATGATTGGGCGGACTTTCAACACAAGTTCAGCCAACACTTCAGTCAACAGAGGAAATATACTGAAGAGCAGTGGACGATCCTCAACTGCGTGAGAGAGGAAGATGAATCTTTACTAGACTTCATCACTCGCTTCAACTCCAAAAAGCTGAGTCTGGGCAACATAAGTGAAGATCTTGTTCGTGCCGCTTTCATCCAGGGCGCCGAATACCCAGAGCTTATCCGCACGTTGACGGGTAAGGACGGCATGCCATCCACATGGGATGCCATCATGACGGCGGCCAAGCGCTTTGCCGAGACGGAGAAGCAACTGGGTAGGGATCTTCCCCAGAGTACACACCTCTACACGCAGAGGACCAGAGAAAACAATGTTCGGATCGCCCGGCAGAACAAAAAGAGGAAGCTAGGTATTTGGCAGTCAAGGGTAAACTTTGACACCTCATCCAGCTCTCGCCTTCTTGTTGGCGGAAGGGATAACACGCACCCTTCAAGCCGAAAACACCGGTGGACGCCACTCACCAAAAGTGTCACGGAGATATTTGCCACTGAAAAACTCCCATGGCCAAAAGCTCCAATGATCCGGCAGCGACCTAATGCGGATCAGAGCAAATCCTGTGACTTCCACGGGACAAAGGGTCACAATACAGAGGAGTGTACATCCTTGAAGGATATTGTTGAAACATTCGTCAAGGATGGAAGACTTGCACACCTTGTGGCATCAATCAAGAATGGAGGAAGGAATGATAACCGGTATAAAGGCAACAGACGAAAGCCCGTTGACATCAGCATCCACATGGTTCATGGCAACATCAGAGGAAGAAAAAGACGAACGACAGAACCATGCGAATGGAAGGAAGCTGAGGTGCGCTTCCCGCGAGTGCCAGGAGGACCCAGCAAGGAAGGCCCTATCGTCATCAAAAGCCAGCTGGGGCATTACATAACTTCCCGCACTCTTGCTGACAACGGCGCCACGTCAACGGTTATGTACAGGCAGTTCTTCGACAAGCTAGACGACGAAGACAAGGAACGCCTGGAAACGGTTTACGCCTCAATGGAAGGGTTCGACGGCAGCACAAACACCCCCTGGGTATCCTATCTTTCCCCGTCATTCTCACGGACGGGAAATACTCCCGCACAGAAGACGTGGACTTCGTCGTGATGAGGAAGCCACACCACACATACGACATTCTCTTCGGGAGAGACGGGATGGCAAGATTCAACGCCATGGTATCTTCAGTCCACGGCATGATGGGATGGCCAACAGCTGAGGGTGTAGCGATGATCACCGGTATCCCCCAGGTATGCATCGCATCTGTCTCATCTAAACCCAAACCAAAGATGGCTAAACCAACCATCACCGAACCAGAAAAATGGGCCCTCAATGGCAAATACCCTGACCAGGCTGTTACCATTGGCCCAACAATCACTGATCCTACGCGCACCTTACTCAAACGCTTACTACAGAGAAACGCTGACATCTTCGCGTGGACACCAGCTGACATGACTGGTGTACCTCGAAGTAAAGCAGAGCATAAGCTCAAGTGTGACCCGGCTTTTACGCCAGTCATACAAAAGCGCAGAGTAATGGGGGCGGAACAGGCTAACGCGTGTAGAACCCAAGTCAAGGAACTCCTTGACGCGGGCATCGTACGCGTTAGTAGATATCAAACATGGGTTGCAAATCCCGTTATGGTACCGAAGGCTAACAAACAATGGCGCATGTGCATAGATTTCAAAGATTTAAACAAAGCATGCCCCAAAGATTGTTACCCGTTACCCGAAATTGACATCAAAGTGGATTCATTAGCACCGTTTCGCCTTAAATGCTTCCTTGACGCATATAAGGGGTACCATCAAATCCACATGGCTGTAGATGATCAGGACAAAACCGCATTTCGGACTCCCGATGGCACATTTTGTTATCAAATGATGCCATTCGGACTTAAGAATGCAGGGTCCACATACCAACGCCTGATGGACAAAGAGTTTCATGCCCAAATTGGGAGAAACTTGGAAGTCTACATGGGTGATTTGGTCATCAAAAGCCCTGAGCCAGAAGCGATGTTGAAAGACATCGAAGAAACTTTCAACACGCTCAGAAAGATAAACATAAAGCTCAACCCGAGCAAGTGTTCCTTTGGGATGGAAGAAGGGAAGTTCTTGGGAGTCATTGTTACTAAAGATGGCTTCAGAGCGAATCCTGAAAAGGTCGAAGCCATTATCAAAATGGAATCACCTACTACCATCAAGCAAGCCCAGACACTGAATGGACGCCTAGTCGCACTTAACCGCTTTTTGTCAAACCATGCGGATAGGTCGTTCCCATTCGTGTCAACATTGAGAAACTGTTTAAAGAAAACGCACTTCCGCTGGACACCAGAAGCGGAAGCAGCTTTTCAGGAAATTCGGTCACGCTTGATCGAACTCCCAACGCTCACAGCACCAGAAGCGGGGGAGGAATTAATCATATATCTTTCTGCCACAGATAGAGCAACCGGGGCAGTCCTGCTAGTAGAGCGAAAAGGTATCCAGATGCCTATTTACTATGTTAGCCGTGTCCTAACAGACGTAGAAACCCGGTACTCCACCCTGGAAAAACTAGTCTTAGCACTTGTACAGGCTTCACGCAGGCTAAGACGATATATCCAAGGTCACCCAATCACCATTCTCACCAACTTCAAACTTGCAAACGTTCTAGGCAGACCCGAGTTATCGGGACGTCTAGCCAAATGGGCAATTGAGTTGGGGGAATATGCGATAAAGTACAAGCCAAGACCAGCCATAAAAGGCCAGGTCCTGGCCGACTTTATTACAGAAGTCCCCGCTTCGCGGGAGAAAGAGTGCCAGGAGGAGGCTCAACCCTCCCCAGCACAGGACATCAATGATGTCTGGCGACTCTACACTGATGGAGCAGCCGGCAACGAGGGTTCAGGCGCAGGGTTGAAACTAACCAACCCAGCAGGCCAAGAATACACTTACGCTATTCGACTGGATTTTCCAAGTACGAATAACGAAGCCGAGTATGAAGCATTCTTGGCCGGGCTGAGAATTGCGCGTAAAATGGGAGTGAAAAACTTGGAAGCCCACGTGGATTCCATGTTAGTAGCCAACCAAATAAACGGAACGTACACGGCCGTGAACGACACAATGGCCTTGTACCTCGCACAAGCAAAAACCCTTATGCGCGATTTTAATGATTGTAAAGTCATACACGTCAAGCGTAGCGAAAACAAATCTGCGGATGCGTTAAGCAAGCTTGCATCATTAGCCTTCACCCATTTGGGAAAGGACATCCGCATTGAACTCCTTGAAGCACCATCAGTCCCGCACAAGGAAATTTGTGTCATCCAAACCGGCACAGAAACGTGGATGACACCGATAATAAATTACCTTGCAGCGGGTATACTACCAGAGTCAAAAACACAGGCAAGAAAAATACGTTGTAAAGCATTAAACTATCAACTCATCGATGACATCCTTTACAGACGTAACTTTCTTGGCCCACTCTTAAGATGCGTGGACAACCAAGATGCTGACTACCTCCTAAGGGAAGTACACGAAGGCATCTGTGGAGTACACGCAGGACCACGCGCTGTTGTAGCTAAGTTAAACAACGCGGGATACTTTTGGCCGGGGATGCATACGGATGCGCTGGCATACATCAGAAAGTGTAGGTCTTGCCAGCTCTACGCACCCAACACGCATCGCCTGAAGAATGAACTTGTTCCAGTCACCTCTTCATGGCCATTTCAGAAGTGGGCCATCGATGTGACAGGCCCATTTCCTACAGCAGCAGGAAACGTTCAGTTCCTAGTGGTAGCCATCGACTACTTCACCAAGTGGATAGAAGCAAAACCCTTAGCCCAAACAACCGCAAAACATATTAAAAAATTTATTTGGGAATTTATTATTTGTCGTTTTGGACTTCCACAGACTTTGGTGAGTGATAACGGCACCAACTTTGCTGACAAGAAGCTACAAAAGTGGCTGGAAGAACTTCAAATCACTCACACCTTTACCTCAGTGGCACACCCGCAAGGTAACGGTGAGGTGGAAAGAGCAAATAAAAGCATCGTCGAAGGCATAAAGAAAAGACTCCTGGAACACAGATCCGGCTGGGTAGATGAAGTTCCACACGTCCTTTGGGCAAACAGAACGCTGAATAAGGCCAGTACGGGAGAAACCCCGTTCAGCCTCACTTATGGCACTGAAGCCATGGTCCCAGTCGAAATTGGTTTGCCCTCACCAAGGGTCTTGATTCAGCCAGAAGACAATGATGCGGAAAGACGGTTAGACCTTATGCTAACCGAGGAACGCAGAGACTTAGCCGCAGCGCGTGAAGAAAACTACAAGCGACAAATGCGAAAGTACTACAACACGCGGGTAAAACTCTGCAACTTCAATGTAGGAGACTACATATTGCGTAACAACGAGGCTTCAAACCAAGAGCGCCCAGGAAAACTGGCACCGGTCTGGGAAGGACCGTACATTATCAAAGAAGTTTTGGGAAAAGGCGCATACCGGCTCGAAAGGCTCGATGGCACTCCTATCCCAAGAACATGGAACGGAGCTCAATTAACGCAAATGTTACATGTAGATCAATTCCAAACTTGTAAAGAAAAGGCCTAGAGCCACTTCTAATGGAAATGATTCTCCTTTATCACATTGTGTTGATAGCCTTACCTTTATACTTATGAACTTCCCACACTGATATGCCGGTATTCACCGCATAAATATGGGAAGAAGTAAGTCGTTGCGTGTGGAAGGCGGCAAAACCCGCATAAACACAAAACGGTAAAAATTTCTAAGATAAGGAAAACCTTCACGCAGGTCAGCTATAGGTGAAGTTTGGTCATCCCAATAAATGAAAGTGACGGTCCTACCCGCACAATCATGATAGAGGAAACTGAACATTGACCTATTGGCAACCGCGCGTCGAAAGGTTAACTTATTCAAAACACTTAGAAAATTTCAAAGGAAAAGATGAGGAAAACTTCCACGCAGGTCAGATATAGGTAAAGTTTAGCCATCCTACTAAGTGAAAGTGACGGTCTTATCCGCACAATCACGAAAGAGGAAGCAAAACTTTAACTTATTATCTGCCACGTTGAAAAGTTAACTTATCTAAGTACTCAAGAAATTGCTAAGTTAAAACAAAATATGCGCGAAATAAACAAGGCAAGGCATTAACAAATAATCTTTATTCCATCAACATTCAAACATTACAAGAATTGCTGGGTACATACCCGCATACAAGATTAGAAGTCTACAAACATAAAAATCTACTCTAATGGTGGAAAGGGATCTAAAGTATCAAGCTTCAGGACCACTCCCACTTGGACCCGCACCATCAGTAGAGTGTGGCGGTTCAAGGAAAGCTTTGAGGATAGTTAGCCCATCATCAGCAGCAGCAATCTCGTTTACCTTCTCCACCACCGGATGCGGGAAGGCGGCATACTGATTCACTGCTTGGTCATACGCAGCTTCAGTATCCACATTGTAAAGAGGGAAGTTGGAAGGCGGAATGCCTTGTTCAACAAACCCTAGACCAAGCAAGAAGCCAGCCTTTTCCCCATCCTCATGAGAAGCGTTGAGGGCTGCGCTCATCGCATCGTCATATGATGTGTTCGTGAACACCCGATGCACAACCTAAAAAATAGAAGTATATCAAAAACTCTTCGAAGGAAAAGCGTAAAGAAATTGTGAAACTACGCATACCTGAGACTAACGCTTCTCGGAGAAGCCATTCCTTGGTAACCAGAGCCTCCTGGAGGGCAGCTTGAGCTTCATTACGGGCACGTTCGGCTTCGTTCTTTGTAAGGTTGGCAAGCAACACATCTTTGGCTGCAGCCTCTTCGACGCCCTTTAGCTTACGCTCAGTGTGGTCAAGCACCCCCCTCTGGTCCAAGATCTCTTGGAGCTTCTTGGCATCTTCCATGGCCAAGGTATCATGAGCCTGCTGGAGCCTCTCTAATTTGGCTTTAAGTTCCTCATTCTCGATGCGTAGAGGCTCAGCAGCAGCTTCAGCCTTGGTGGCCCTCTCGGTTGCGTTCTGTGCAGTTTCCTTAGCCAACCGAAGCTGTTCATTAACAGCTTGGGCGGCCTTGGAACGGGCCTCGAGACGAGCCTGAACTTCAACCTCAAGGGCCTTGAAGGCCTTCTCCTTCTCCGCAGCAACGGCGGAGAGCCTCCTGTTCTCCTCCCGGACAGCCCGCGCCTGAGCTACTTCTTGGATACGAGCTGCCTTTAACTTGTCGTTTTCACGAAAAAGCAGCTCGACGCGCGGCTGCATCCGGGCTACGAGAATGCGGAGCTCATTTGTCAACCTACCCTCCTGGTAGCTTGACATTGCTTCCCCCAGCGCCCCACTTGGGGCGGCGTGGCGCGCCCACTCGACGCATTCCACTGGCGTCCGAAGGGTTGTTCCTCGGCGGATGTTCCATCGTGGAACATACACTTCATTGGAATCCGACACTGCAAAAGCAAAAAGCAGTTAGGAAAAGATGATAATAAAATAAAATAAAATAAAATAAAATAATAAAAGGCCAAAATAACCCTACGCACCTGTAGGGTCGACGACAGGCCTGTAGCCACCAAACCCATCACCCGAACCTAACGGATATCCATCCAAGAGGTCAGGCAGATAGGAAGGAGGCAGAGATTGGCTTGACGCCCCAACCCCGGACATACCTGAAGGACCGGCCGTAGTCGCCGACGCCGGAGGAGGCATAGCGGAGGCCGCCGTGGTAGAAACCAACAGAGGTGAACTCACAACCGCGGCCGCGGCTGTGGAAGAATCCACAGAAACACTCACCGCCGGCTCAGTGAAGGAATCAGTGAATATGGCACTGACAGCCGGCGGAGACGTCGTCACAGTTGGAACAGTTGGCTCAACCGGGTGAGCAACTGAACCAACAACTGAAGCAGGCGCAGTCGCCTGGGTCATCGCCTCAGGTAGGTTGACCAAACCTACCGTCATGGGTCCGGAGGTGCTCCTCCCCGCTCCACCCTGGAATGCGGTAGCATCCACGCCTGCACAAAGAAGATATATAAGTATAATGGCGGAAAGTTATGCAGTTAAGATAAAGGAAGCATACTTACGGGTCCTTTTGAGCTTGAAGGTGCGAACGGGCGGGGACGAACCCGATGGAGCCGGCCTCTTCGTACCGGTCACCGTCGTTGTCCTAGGCTGCTCGGAGGTGACAGCCGTTTCAACCTCCAGAGCAGTGGTCTCAACACCACCCGGGTTCCCCGCCGCCTCTTCACTCTCGGTCTCCGACTCAGACCGGTTCACCTGGTCGGCAGTGGAGGCTACTTTCGCCTTGCCCTTCCCGCCAGTAGCCTTCTTCTTCCGCGCAAGAAAAGGACCATCTGCGGATTCCTCATCAGAAGATGACAAGATTAGAGGAATTCCAGCAGAGGTTTCAGCATTCAGAGGGCGAGGGTTAAATAGTCTTTTACCTGGCCGCGTGGCGCTCAGTATTTCGTGGCCTGGCGGGTAGGCCTCCACAAACCGATCCGCAGTCTGCGCAAGGATGGGCAACTCGTTCTCGTCAAGAGCACGAGTACCCAACCGAGCGGGACCGTCAGCTTCACGCGGATGCAGAAGGGACTGCAAGTCATTTCCCTCTGAAATAAAAAGAAAAACAGTTAGAAAAAACCTTAAATCAACAAAGAAGACGGAGCATACCGTAAGGGATAAAGTTCAAACCGTATTCAAGTACGATGGGAATCTGTGGCGCATCCGCCCCAGCATCCTTCCACACCCTGCTCATACCGAGCATTACCATCCCGGACTCCGGAAAGCGGTAAACCGGAGTCTGGATCCGGGAAATCTTGGAGAACCATTCCGCCTCCTGGTAGTTGGAGGCGTGAAGGCTGGGGAGAGCTCTCCCGTTCTTAAATGTCATCGCTATAGGGACGACACGGGCAGAGATGTAAAAGAACTCCCGCTTCCAAGACCGAAGACTGCGCTCGGTAGCGCAGATCTTCAAACCCTTGATTCGGGTGACCAGGGTGTACCAGCCTTGGATGCACCTCCAGGAGTAGAAGGTCATCAGGCGGTCGACGTGGGGATCCACGCCAAGAATGAGGCACACCCACTCAAAATGGCGGATCTTGGCGATCGCCATTGGGTGTACCTCGGTCAGGTGCACACCGTGTCTATCCAGAACACGGTATACAAACTTCGTCAACAGGAACCTAAGATTCCCATAGACGAAGAAGGCGGCATATACCCCTATTTTGCCCTTGGGGGCATCGTACACCGTCTGGTGTGGCTCCGGAAACTCAGGCTCGAACGGCTCGAGCATGAACTTCCGGACGATGTACCGGTAAAGCTCGATGGGAAGAGCACACTGGCATTCGCCAGCAGTGCTCTTATCGTCCTTATCGGACGTAGACGTCGGGTTCTCGACATACAAGTCAGACTCCTCGACGGTAGCTTCTGGATCATGAGTAGACGACATGTTTTGGAGGTAAAGAACGATTTCAGGAGAATGCTCGACAAAAAGTTAGAGTATTCGCCGGAAATCGCTTAGAAGAAGAAGAAAGAAGTGAAAGTGTGGATTACCGTGAACCCTCTCCCCCTTTATATACTCATCGCAATGAATGCGATGAATTTAATGCGGAGGAGAGAGAAAAGAGCCGGTGCAATGAAACTATGACACGTGGAAAAAGCAAGCTGGCAACAGCTGTTGACGGGACGCGCGCCGTAAAATCCGTACCCACGCGCCCGAAAAATCGCGCCCACGCGCCTGAAAAAGCGTCTGGAATGACCATATACTGTCACGTCGCCATAACTTCCTGCACGACCTGACACTGTCAGAAGAAACCGTCGGACGACGTTTCAACAGTTTGGACTGTTCTTATCCTTTCACCAACTCTTCGAATTTCAAAAAGATTCAAAAAGATTCAAAAGTAAGCGGGACTATACCCCTTACCTTGGCAACCAAGTAACTATAAGACAGGTGCGAGTACAGTGTCAAGGCAAAACCCTTCACATACTTAGCACCCGCAGGGAATGGACGCCAAGAATACCTTGGAAGTAAGATAACTATAAGACGAGTGCGGGTACAGTGTCAAGGCGAAACCCTTCACATACTTAGCACTCGCAGGGAATTGAAACCAAGAGGGATCTTCTGGGCCATGCTTGCGGAAAGGGAAATAACATCCCCGCATAGCGGGAACGTTGAGAACTAGATTGTTTGAAGCTCCAGGATGGAATTGGTTCTTTAACATAATTGATCACTATGTTTAAAACTACCAAAACCTCGTGGAGAATCTACACAAGTGAAACTCAACGCTCCTGACTTGCGAGGAGGTTACACACCTACCCGCATCATACCCAAAGATCAAGCAAAAAAGTCGGGAATTTCTGCACGTGACATTTGGGAAACCGCGGGAAGAATCCCCACGGACAACCTTAAAACTAAATCCTTTTCAAAACCCCTTGCTTAAGTCCAAAGTTCACCTCACTTATTAACAATTCATGAGAAGAACATTGGACTGGGGGGACTTGAAGAGGTAGGTCCCAGCAGAGCCCAGTTGGACCCGCAAGACTCACCTTGAAGAGGGACGTCTGCGCAAGGACCAACTGGTTCCGCAGGACCCACCATGCTCAGAGATGAAGACCTTACGCGCAGTACGCCAGCTGTTCCCGCAGGGAAAGCCTCCCAATGGTGAAGTACCCCGCCTGTCCCCGCAGCTGCGGATACAAGCCATCAGGGAAGGCTACCCGCACTAATAGCAAGGCTACACGCACAAGGCACTAACTCTCAATAATTCAGTGTCACCTGAAGGAATGAGCAAGGCGGGAATACTCCCGCCCAAATGAGCCAGTCCGTATGATTCTGGAAGATCTTTTGTACTATACCTGCCAAGGTATGGACAAAATAGACAAGATCTGACCAAAGCAGCCCATGAACCAATCACAGGGTGACAGCTCACCGACAACAGTACGAGGAGGAGCATGCTCTAGTACTGTTTGTCATTATTAGCCGCTGCCTACTCACCAACCCTTGTCGTGGCACGCACATAGACTGCAGTTGGTGGAAAGGGAACAGTACACAGCCGGCCTTGTCACTATCAGCCGCTGCCTACCCACCAACCAGCATGGCACGTGCGTAGCCCATAGTTGGTAGAACAGGAATATTATACAGCTGGCTGTACCTGCTTGGAAACCTACATTCGGCTATAAATACTCCAACACCTTGGAACGGTATCATCATCTTGTATCTTACCTTCACTAGCTATTTCTCTCAATATACACTTATATTCAGAGCAATCTAGTCTGATTCTCACGCCGGAGGGTGGTCACAAGGAGGAACCCCCCCTTCTCAGTGACGAGCTCACGGTGTCTGTTTTGCAGGTCATCTGAAGAAATCCTTCTTTGCCGGACCTAACCCTCGTGGGAAACATTACTTAACCCCCAGATTATCCATAATCTACTTGGGGTCACTTAGTGTTTCTTCATATGGGTTTCTTGTAATTTTTCTAATTTCACTCCTTTTTTAGTGAATTTGATGTGGGTCTGTTAAAAAATCAATATTTAAAAAGAAAGCTTTAAAAACACAAAAGAAAGATTCAATCTTTACATAAAAAAAATACATTTTTAGTTGATTACAATGAGCTTTGAACCAGTCTTTCATGTGGGTTTCTTGTAATTTTGCTAATTTCAGTTCATGTAGGGTGAATTTAATGTGGGTCTGTTAGAAAGTCAAATCTTGAAAAAAGAATGGAGGAAGAAGGTCAACCGTTGAGATTGGTTCGTTGTCCGAAATGCAAGAATGTTCTTCCTGAGCTTGTTGAGTATTCTGTTTATCAGTGTGGAGGTTGTGGTACTGTTCTTAGAGGTATTACTTTTAATGGATTATAATGTATTTGTTTGATTTTGACTTGTTATGGTCAAACTGGTTTGTGTTTGACTTCAAAATTGTAAGAGTTATTTTGGAAGAAAGCTGTTTTTATTGATTTTTAGGAAAAGAGGTTTTATGTTAGAATTTAGAATATTATGAGATTATATCAATGAAAATTTTGAGTTTTGAAAGTATAATGTTTGACTATTGCAATGTCAAAGGTGAGTTCTATTGTATTAATCATAACAACATGGAGATGAACTTATAAGGGTAATATGATTTTGTGCTATGATTCATTGATTCATAGGCACATTGATATGATCATGGATTTGATGATGTTTATTTGTGCATTTAATGTTGATTTTACATATTTTTTTTTCAACTTTATGATCTAAAAAAAGACAATTTCTTGAGGGAATCATGCATATATTAACATATGTGATGCATTTTACATTTTTAACAAATCAGGAACACAATCAACTCCGGCAAGTGAAAAAAGATCATTAGATAACTCTGATAACGAGAATGGTACAAGGGCAGAACCGTCCACGAAAGAAGCGAGTTTAGAGTCTAGTTCTCAAGTTAAGACAGGAAGTGATGAATTTGAGGTTGGTAGAAGAAAGGGTAGAATCGTCCACGAAAAAGTTCCAAACATGACTCTGAGTTCTTCATCAAGAAACGAAAAACGCGAAATTTTCACAGATTCTGATAAAAGTAGGAGAAGAAGGCTTGACTTTGGGCCCATAAGGTCAACCCCGATTGGATTTCATAGAACTGGCAGTACGATCGAAAAGGGTAGATTTGGAAATGTGCTTGGAAATTTACCATATTTGAACGAAGGTCCCTCGAGTTCTCACTTAAGTAGTTTTAACTCATTTGGTGACCATGTTACAAAGGTTCAAGATTTAGAGAATGATAAATTTGATCTTCTTAAAAAGGTTGATGAACTGAGAGACCAAATTAGCCGATCATGCAATGTAACCGAAAGCCCATATGGAAGATTAAACGGTCCGTATCCTTGGCCACATCAGCAATATATGCCTCCAACATACCACGACCCGTTTCTTGGCTACAAAATGAATTGGCAACTTATCCCTCCAAAGATCCGTCCTTTTTCGTCTTTTACCAGTCAAGAAACTCTTTACGGTCCACGTCAGCTGCCACATCATCATCTAACCTCTCTTGATTTGGGAAATGATGGTTTTGGTAGAAGATATCCAAGAAGACGCGTGATTCTAACTCGTGGAGGTGAACGCGTGTCTTTTCCTGTATCCGGTGGAGCTCCATTTATAAGTTGTTGTAACTGCTTCGAGTTGTTGAAAATTCCTAAAAAGGTTACATTTTTAGGAAAGAACAATCACGAGACGATAAAATGTGGAGTTTGTTCGGCTTTGATATCATTGAGACTTGAGGATAACAAAATTCTTGCTTCGTTTTCTTCAAGTGTTACTCAACAAAAAGTCAACAAAAGAAAGTCAAACCGAAGCCCTCATAGCTCTCCCGATCATCCTAAATGTGTTTACGGTTTTCAGTTGACCAACACCGAACCAAATTTGACTTCCAGTGAAACTGAAAAGAGAGAAGAGTCATCTTTGCATGTTCCAGTGTTAGAAAGTCAAACTGATGCGTTGACCGAAAGTCAACAAACCGATCAAGAAAGAGTGATTGCTGATACTAATAATAACAATAAATCTTTAAAAGAAGAATTGGTGTCAACCGAGAGAGATGTGTCTTTCACCGAGTATTTGAATTCTGATGTAAGCAAAGGAAATGATCAATCACGAAACAAGGAAGTCGGGACCGAATCTTTTTTCACGGGTTTGATAAAAAAGAGGCTTAGAATTTTCTCGCGATCTAGTAGTGTAGATAAGGGGAAATCTGCTGTTTTTGTGAACGGTCAACTTTTGACCTCTCGTGCAGTTAAAAACGCAGAGAAGCTAGCCGGACCTATTCATCCTGGAGAGTATTGGTTAGTTTTGACTTTTAATGTTCAAACATGTTCTTTATTAGAATCAAAATCATATTAATTATCCCAACAAATTTACACCATCAGTCTACTTTTAGTCTACTTTCAAAAAGTTAATAAGTTATAAGTTGGTGAAAATAAGCACTCCCAAACACCCCCTTGGTGTAAACTTTGTTTGACTGTCACATTTTTGTCTCGGTTTTCATTAAAATGTCTGAATTTTTTAACTTGGAACATCATTCTTGCATTTGTTATAACTTTAATGTAAACTGTCACATTATCCTAAACTTACAAAAAGATTCAAACTTTATACAAAATACCGACCCGTGTGGCCTTTAAAGTCAAACATTAAGTTTTTTTTAGCACTAACTGTAAATTACAGGTATGATTCCATAGCTGGATTCTGGGGTGTGATGAATCAGCCTTGCCTCGGTATTATCCCCGTAAGATCAATTTCTAGATCTCAACCTTTTATATTAATATTCAATAATCCTTCCAATTGGCCCGTTTGACCTCAAAAAGTCAACCTGATCATTACCACTTTGCAGCCATTTATCGAAGAGTTTGACCGCCCAATGCCCAAAAACTGTGCTGCTGGGAACACACGAGTTTTTGTGAATGGTAGAGAACTTAACCAGAAAGATCTCGATCTTCTTGCAAGCCGAGGTTTACCGACAACAAAAGATCGTTCATATATTGTTCAAATTTCTGGAAAAGTTGTTGATGAAGACACGGGCGAAGAACTAGAAGCTCTTGGAAAACTTGCTCCAACGTAAAGTTTGACTTTTTATCGCGTTATAGTTTGACTTTTTTTTCTTGAAGATAATTGGTTTAACATGGTTTTGTTGATCAATATGAACAGGGTTGAAAGAGTAATGCATGGATTTGGTATGAAGGTACCCAAAGCTGGTGTTAAATGAATCAAATTGTTGATGTTGATGCGGTTTTCGGGTTTCTTATTAAGTGTTTATATGATGGTTTGTGGTCTTGATGTGTTATTATGTATTTAATGTAAACTTATGATATAAATTTTGCTTCAATGTTTATGTCATTGGGCAGATTTTCACATTTTTGTTTCTTTTTCCATTTTTTTGTGAATATAATTAATTTGTGTTTACTAAATAAATGAAATTTTGAATTTGCTTTGTAATTTAAAATTTTAGAGTTATATTATTGTATGGTAAGTACCATTCATTTTGTCATACTCAATTCTCTAAACATCAAATCGGTGTTCACTTTTATTCTCAAAACATCAAATCAATCTTTTTAATTCTCAAAACATCATATCAGTGTTCTAATTTTGTTTTTGATTTTCGTATTATTATTATTATTATTTCAAATTTAAAATAATGTTTTGACCATCCGTTCAATAGATATAAATTAAAAAGGACGGGTTCGGATTACATAACTTTAAATGTCCAGGTTATAGCTATAAGCCTATAATGCCTTTGGCATGAATAAATATATGAGTCATATTCCAGTTCATTGATTCAACCGATGCTATGGCTACCCCTAATCTTTCTTGCCTACTTGGAATTGAGCAGTTTTTGTTCAAGCCATAGGATAGTCTAATGATCATTAGTCAGACTAGTATTAGTAACACCACAATTAATCGAGTTCGTTAGTCTAGGATACAAACATATAATCACAACTACCTGCCAAGTTTCATCCTAGAAAAGGATCTCATAAACATAATCGCCACAATAATAATACTTGATAATAAAGCTACCATGAGTGTTCGACCGTACCTAATCTATATCTACCGGGTTGTCAACCGTTGACCCTATTCCACCTTCGACATAAACACATTTTGCCAGCTTGCTTTTTAGTATCCTCTCTGATAATTTCCTCTTCCTTATATTCTGGGTCGGCTGTTTTTGTTTCACGCTGCTAAAATCTTTAATCTTCGGTTTTGGTTTTGACTTGACACGTTTTCTTTTTCGCTCACCAACAGCATCATCTTTAGCACACGCTTCGGTCCTCGAAACATGTTGAGATAGAATATCTTTTGGACACGCGCGAGTTATATCCTTCAATAGGGTATTATGGTTATGAATTATGATGATAATATGACATAATATATTAATATACAGAAAGTATTATGATATGAACTTACTCTAGGCCTATTGATCACCGGTCCACTTGTAACTTGTGACACAAACACTGCAACAGCTTCAGCCGCTCGTTTTTCGGCTTCTTCTTGAGTCATTCCACTTAAATCGAGATACTTCCTTGCAACTTGGAACGAATGATCCGCATATTCAACGACATGCAAATCATTAAAAACCCGTAACTTGTTCCTAACCTTTTTTAACTTATTCAGAGGACAGAAAATATCATTACTACCCTACATCAGACAAACAAATGCGAGAAAACAGCATGTTAGTTAAAGAAACAGTTGCATAATTAAGCTTCGTTGTTTTACCTGTACAAACATGACAGGAACTGTAATTTGCAAAAGAGGTTCGTTTCGAGTAACTCTATTTGCAGCCTGCAACTTAACATGTCAAATACCATTTAACTTGTGCAATCGAGCAGTTTAATAGAGAATAAGTTTAGTAACAAACCTTCAACGGGTATCCCAAACAAACTACAGCTGAAGCCTCAATATCATTCTCTGCAGCTACCATACAACTGATTCTGAAACGAATCAAAGAACATATTTTCAGTCACATTTATTCATGACTAATGACAGTTTTATAGCATCTAACAGTACCTTGATCCCATGGCTTTTCCAGCTAAGATCAAAGGATGTGACGGATACTTAGCAGCAACGTTTCTTACAATATCTGCGTGATATCCAACCAGTGCTTCTGCCCTTGGTGCCGACTTTCTTCCAGAATTAATATCTGCCGAAAACCTTAATCAATTACCCTAACACTGAGCATGAATCTTGTATCAGTATCACACACATATGAAAGCTCACATGGGTAGTCAAATGTTACAACTTCAATAGCATCTAAAGCATTGGCCAACAAGTTCTTCCACCTGCGTAAAACATTTGGTTTGTATCACTTGTCATCTCAAATTGCAAAAGTTAAGCCGGTTCTATACTGTTTGCAAAGTAAAAGACATATTGACATACCTCAAAAGTTTAATACAGTAAAAAAAACATTTAATCTGATCACTAGGGCTGTATGCAAATCGAAAGTTCGGCGGGAAGTTTATTTATGGGCGTCCATTTAACTAAATGAACGAACACGAAAAGAGGCTACGCTAGTTCAACTGTGTTTGTGAATGCCCCATAACATGTTCGTTTATGTCTGTTAATGTTTGTTCACTAAAAGGTATTTCATATTTTGTTTAACATCTTTTCTAATCTTATCTTATAGATTTAAGCAAAACTATTAGCCATAAAAAATGCATATGAGCATTATGTGATAATTTACATGTAAAATTAACATTTGTGTTCTTTCGTTTGTGTCCGTGAACCGTTCACAGGTTCATTTCCTTAATGAACGAACACGAACAAGAAATTCCGTTCGGTTAGCTGTTCCATGCTCGTGAACAAGTGCTATATTTCCAATTTTGTATAACCAATAGAAAAATGAGAATCTGCAGAGATCAGAGGTTAGGGTTTCAAATTTGCCTAAAAAACACATTCAATAAATGGTTTAATTCAATCAAATTTGTATAATTAGCATAATGTACTAATTACTGAATCAAGTGAATTAGGCAGAAGATGTATACAAGCAAGTACCTAACTATCCACTCAGAAGTTGAACAAGTACTGCCTCCATGAGCTAAGACGACCACCGGTGATTTGTGATTATCACACTCAACCAGCAAGGGCTCGGAAGCCATTTCTGAATTTAAGAATTTACTGATATTTTGTTTTTCAGGGCGAATTCGAAAGCCTGAGTTCTGATCGACTGATTTTCTCGCGCCAAATGACGACGACAGAGTATCTTTTGGATATGCGCGAGTTATATCCTTCAATAGAATAATATGGTTATGATAATAATATGATAATATAACATAATATACAGAATCAATCAATCATATAAACTTACTTTAGGCCCGGTGATCACCTGTCCACTTGTAATCTGCGACACAAACACTGCAACAGCTTCAACCGCACGTTCTTCGGCTTCTTCACGAGTCATTCCAATTATATCAAGATTCATCGATGCCACTTGGAATGAATGATCCGCATATTCAATGACATGCAAATCATTTAAAACTTGTAACTTATTTCTAATCGTTTCCAACATGTCCAGAGGACAGAATTTATCATTACTACCCTACATCAGACAAGCAAACGCAAGAAAACTGCAAATTAATTAAATAAATAATAAGGTTATCGAATAGTTTCGTAAAGGTTCATTGTTTTACCTGTACAAACATAATAGGAACCTTAAGTTGCAAAAGAGATTCTTCTCGAATAAGTCCATTTGCACCCTGCAACATCATCGAACGCGTAAAATACCATTTAACTTATATGTAATCGAGCAGTTTAACAGAGAATAAGTTTAGTAGCAAACCTTCAATTGGTATCCCAAACAAACTACAGCCGATGCCTCAATATCATTCTCTGCAGCTACCATACAACTGACTCTGAAAACGAATCAAAGAACATTAATTTAGTAACATTTTAAAAGCAATTCATGATTAATGACAGTTTTATAACATCTAACATTACCTTGATCCCATGGATTTTCCAGCCAAAATCAAAGGATGTGATGGATACTTGGCAGCAACCTTTCTAACAATATCTGCGTGATATCCAACCAGTGTTTCTGGCTTCGGTGCAGACTTTCTTTCGGAATTAGTATCTGCCGAAAACCTTAATTAGTTACCCTAACACTGTGCATGAATCTTGTATCAGTATCACACACATATGAAAACTCACATGGGTAGTCAAATGTTACAACTTCAACAGCATTTAAAGCAGTGGCCAACAAGTTCTTCCATCTGCATAAAGCATTTGGTTTGTATCACTTTACTTATCATCTCAATTTGCAAAGTTAAGCCAGTTGTATGCTGTTTGCAAAGTAAAAGGCATATTGACATAACTCAAGAGCTTAATGTAGTAGAAAAAACATATAATCTGATCACTAGGACTGTAAACGAACCAAACATTTGACGGGATGTTTGTTTATGTTCGTCCGCTCATAAATGAGGCTGTGTTGGTTCAATTGTGTACATGAATGTTCGATAATGTTTTTGTTTATGCTCGTTAATGTTTGTTCATTGAAGGCTTTTGAACATGAACAAAGAACTTCATTCGATTAGCTAAATGAACTAACACAAACAGAGGCCACGTTCGTTCAATTGTGTACGTGAACGTTTGATAAAGTGTCCGTTAATGTTTGTTTGTTCATTAAAGCCTTTTTAAGCAAATAATAGAGCCCCCGTCCATTCAATTGTATTCATGAGCGTTCGGTAATGTGTTCATGAACGTTCGTTCATGTTCGTTTGTATATGTTGTTCATGAAAGTCTTTTGTACATTTATTTATTTTAGCTAAACATTTTACATTCTTTAATTTATTACCCCTAACATAAAATAGAAAACCACATTCTCACATTGTCTTCGCGCAGTTCCCATTTCCTTCCTCATTATTCACATTGATGAATACATCGATCTCAATCCCAAGACTTTGTCGACTTTATTTGAGTTCGTGACCCATTCGTAAACACGTTCGTTTCCTTAATTAACCATTCGTGAACACGTTCATTAGCACGAACATAAAATCTCATTTGGTAAGTGTTCGTAAACTGTTTGTGAACACACTCATCTCCTTAATGAACGAGTTACAAAAACATAAAACCTCGTTTGATAAGTGTTCGTGAATAGAGGTGGGCAAATAATCCGGTTAACCGAACCGGTTTGAAACCAATTATATAGAAACCGGTTTGGAACCGATTGAAACCGTAGGTTCAGAACCGCTTTGTAATTTTCTCCACCAAAACCGGTATCCGAAACGAAACCAATCATAAACCGGTTTTGACTTTGCTGCGCCTCTATTCATGAAGACCTTATTTCAGTGTTGTAAAAATCGCTAGTCAGGCGGTGGGGTGGGGACTAGCGATTAATCGGATCGGACTTTAGTGTATAATTTTTAGTTTTATATATACATGCACACATTTTTATATGTAATTTTCAGTTTTATACATACACAAACACATTTTGACCGGAAATTGACTGAAATCTCGCTGGAAACCACTGAGTTTAGCTCGAATCTCGCCAGAAACCGTTGATTTTGGCTGGAATATTGCCGAAAACCGCTGATTTTGGCCATAACCTCATCAAAGAAAGCTGATTAAGCCCAATTAATCTTGATTTTGGCCGGATTTGACCATTGACCGATTAATTGGCCGACTAGCCCAAATTTTGCCAGTGAAGTGAAGACTAGCGATTAATAACAAGGCCTCGTTCGGTTAGTTATTTTGCCTAAAAAGCACATCCAGGACAGTAAACAGTTTAATTCAATCAAATTTGTACCTAAGCATCCGCTATAAGTTATAAACTTATAATCAACATATTATACAAATTTAAGTGCTACAATGACCAATGTGAAGTGAATATGTATAATAATAATAATAATAATGTAATTGATAATATTATTCAACAAAACAAGCAAATACCTAATTATCCAGTCGGAAGTTGAACGAGTACTGCCTCCATGAGCAAATACCACCACCGGCGATTTCCGATTATTATTATTATTATTATTATTATTATTATTATTAGTCAGCGACAGCTCAGAATCCATTTCCAATTCTGAATAATAATCAAAGCATTTGCTGATGAATGGATTTGTGTTTTCAGAACCAACTCCAAACCCTAGCTTCTCGTTGACTCGCGCCAAATGGCGTGGCCGGTGGAGACTGTGAGTGAGTAGTTGTTAATTACTTATTATATAATAATAATAATAATAATAATAATAATAATAATTAATTGGGCTTATTGACAGTTTGTATAATGGGTTTGGGCTCGGGTTCGGGTTATAAACAGACTTGGTTTGGTCAGCTTTTGTCAAAAACGGTTTGGGTAGAAATTGGTTCGTGTTAAAATCTGGTTTTAGAAGGGAAGCAATCGAACATATAGGAAATGGTTTATTGGTTTTTTAATCCGGGTCGGGTGTAGACAGGTTTCAAGACGTGAGAATACGAACTGATCTACAAGGTCGGATTGAGAACCAGTTTGGGTAAAACCGGTAGTAACTCAGTAACTCAAAGTTTGTTGGAAAAAACTCGCTTCATGGTTTTGTTTGTAAACGAGCAAAGTCCCAACTGGCCTTGCCTTGGTTCGTCTTGGCTGATGTAAGTTAAACCTAAGTTTTGTAGCTCAAATGGCCAACCGATTACTTTCATACGATAACTTATTTGATGGCATATCACCTTGTTTCTTTGTTCTTTTTTCTTTTCATGTTTCCATTGATTTGATGACATTGTATTCGACTGTTAAATCTGGCAGCCTAAATGGTTTGTATTTTGCCGAATTTTACTTTAATGCCACTTTAACTATGTTATACATGCGAAAGCGTAATTTGTTTTAATTTTAGAGCTTATTTAGTATAGATTTATATTTTATTAAGCATTTTAGTTCTTTTTGTAATATTGTAGAATATCTTTTAAATAAAAATTCAATTGATGAAGTCGATACTCCAAGTAACTATCATGTTGACTTATGGATACTCAAATAGCGCGTGCTCACTCAAGATCGACTCTGTTGTAAGCTAGTCGAACTGTCTCAGTTTGTGAAATGAACTAAGTTCCAGTTGACAACGTATTTGCTCGGTTTAGCTCGTGACCATGACGGCAAAATCATTTTCTTTTTGTAAAGTCGTACACAAAGTATTCCAATCTTCCTCGATTTAGGGGACAATGCTCCCATTTTCCCAAGACCAAAATTAGCCTCTCTCCCGAAACAATGAGCATTCCTCATTTTCAACACATTTCTCCTAATAAAATTGCCACATCACCTCCCACCGCATCAGTCATCACAAAACCTATCTTCACCTCATTCCTTTATTTCACCAATATTTTCCAATCCAAAGAACTCCATATCCTCTAATAAAAACATACAAGTTTCATTTTAGGTAACATAGATGAAAAACATGAAGGCTTCATTTTAGGTAATATCACTAATTTTGTAAATTTTTTCCTTTGCAAGTTAGTTATTTATGATATCCTCTCTATGAATAATGATTAGTACATGATTAAACTCACTTGTCACATCACATGCATATAATGATTAATGAGCATGTTACACACGATGATGTGTCAAATAGTTTTAGTAGTATAGAAAATCACTCCTTTTTTTCTCTCTTAGTTACTTTTAATCAACAAGTGTATTTTATATCAAAATAATTAATAAAAAATGGGTTATATTTGTATTTTATTTTTCAGAAACAAAGGGTGTTACGGGGAATTTTCACACAAAAAAAGCAGTCTCACTTTTTTTCTGAAAAGCAAAAGGTTGTCTCAATTATTTCTCTAATTTGGACCATTCAAGTTATTTACAATTATTTTAAAAACATTATATATAGGATGAAAATCCAAAAGAATGTAAGATATTTGTACCATTGAAAAAAACAAATTAGTAATTAAGATTATAAATGTTTCCTCATGTACAAATTATGCATTAATTAAGCCACTAAATAACTTTTATATGCATTTAAACTCTACCACTTATACTTTTAATTTGAGTATAGTATTGTTATGCTAGAAAAATAATTAGAGACGCTATTAAACTAGTGCGAATAATGGTGTGTCAATCTCATTTTAAACGGTGAGTCTAATATGATAATATTGCGTGTCATCCTTGCATCCCGGACAAATTCTTATATACATTATTGTTAATCATCATATATTGTAAATGGGTTCATATATTGTAAATCACATATCCAAATCTAAAAGAAAAGGATTTCATAAATTGTAAGTCCAAAAGTCTTCACTACATTCATATAAAAATAACTTAAAAGTCCAGTGGACTGCTAGCTAAGGATACATCCCTTTTCAAGCACTGAACCAAACATCATATAATAATATGATCTTATGCTATACAAGTTTCTAGGTAGAAACTACAAGATCTTCAAGAAACACAATAATCATAAATAATAATAATATTTCAAGAAGCAAGCTCTTGGTTCTTCTCAACCACCCTCACTTCTTTAGCAGATCTGAGCATATTTGCCTGAAACACACACAAACTTAAACCTAACTAAACAGTCAAAAGAGAGGGACAAAGCTAGTGAGAGAAAGAGTTTGACCTGAGCATCAGTGATTTGAACAGCAAATGCATCAACAATGAACAAAGATAATGTCTTGTTGTACGATCCTGGCTCAAGTTTCTTGGCTAACAAGTCATTATGCTTCTTGCTCAAGTACATTTCCACCTCTCTTGCACCTCTCTTTGTTCTACAAAACACAAGCATACTTAATAATATTATTATAGTTAATAATAATAATAATAAGGTAAACTGACCTATCAGATTGAAGACGTTCATATTCAGGATCATAGTTCATGAACACAAAATGAAGATGTTTTTGTTTGTCACTCATGGTTGGTTTGAGAGTTAAGATCCATGGTCATTCCTTTTATAGTACACTTGAATATGTCAAACCTTGACTGATCTAAAACTTTCTTAAAAAAACAAGATATATTTATTTACAAGTAATATTGTGTATGTATTTGATTAGGCAAAGTTACTAGACATTTTCTTTATTTGATGTAACATTTTGTTTTAGGTTTTTAAAGTTTTTTTAAAAGTTTTACCCAATTTGACTTACAATTCTTGGGTTGGGTCTCATATTGGGTATATAAGGAAGTGAGTTTTTTTTATTATTTAGTAAAATTGAAATTTTGCCTCTTAGAATAATCAATATGTGTATCATTAGTTTGCATGTGTTGTATAGCGATCAATTTAAAGTATGGTGAAGAGTATGCGTGAGAAGATTGTGTTATTTGAGTGAAAACTGTGCAAACCTGGTAATGTTTCTAAAGATCAAAATCTTACATCAAGTTTTAGAAGAGAGGAAGAAAAACCATGAAAAGAAAGGAAAGAACCATATATTTTTTAAGCATTTATGCATGTGAATATTATAAGCATAATAATGGATTTTGAAAGCGTATTTTATTATGGTTTTTTCAATAGAGGAATCAAAATCAAAAAAAGAAATTGAAGGGCATGTATTTTCTATTGAAATTTGTCAAGATAACAAGAGTTTGAAAGGAAATTGGAACATGTCAAAGAAATTAAAAATTTGCGATTTATTTGATCGGCGAAAAAATCATGTTGAAGTTAGAATCTTCTGATAGTGACGTAGACAGTGGGAGTGGAGGTTGGGGTGGGGTTGGGGTGGGGGGACGGTGGAGGCCCTTGCGACATTGACATTGGTGATCATGCTGACCTTCGTGATAGTGGTTGTGGCACGCCAATACTAGTTGGACAAGGAATGGGTGGTGCGGATGTTATTGGTTGTGAAGAAGACGTCAACGATTGTGGTTATCAACTACATTTCCTATAACCACTAAATTGATCAAAACAATATAGTTGAACTCGTTCGTATAATCACATGATGAGATCATATGAATAACTATGTGTAACACATTTTAGTGATAATGTAAAATAGATTCCATAATCAATAAATAATATAATATAAAATGTCACATAAGATACCAAGTTAAAGAAAAAAAAAGTACACGTTGATCCCCATTAATATAAAGTGACATATGTGAATTGGTCAAGTGAGTAGCTAGCTTGTTTGCAAAGTTGACTTGATTTGATTTAAGAATAAATTAAACTACAAATAAGGAGTTGCTTCCTTAAATCATGCATGGAAGCTTCTCTAATATTGAAGTAAAAACGATAGAATATTGGTCACCACACGTACACATGTTTAAAAGTCAACAGATTCCCTTGAATCTAAAGCCAAAAATATATTACCATGTTATATGGCGACTTAATTAATATTCATTTAGATCTATTACTTGTTTTTTAATAGTTTCGATGATATATACGCCACAATGGTCTTTGGTTTAATGGTATCAACTATCAAGGTATGAAATAGCGGTGTTTCTTTCCAAATGATGAGTGGGGTGGGCATGAATGGGGTCTTATCCGTCATACCTGTGAGACTCATCAAACCTGAACCGATCACATCTCTTAGAGTACAACAGGGTCGGTTCTAGGGTCCTACAAATTCAAAATGTCAGGTCCGAATATGTAAGAATGACTTATAAACTGCACAAATCGGTTGCAATGCTAACAAATAGTTCTAGGCCCGAGAGACCTACTGAAACCCAAGCCAAGTATTAGCAATATGGTCGTTTCTCGTGTTTAGTCTTTACCATTAACTAGGTTCCAGGTCGGGTTTGCAGATAAGACCCGTTTAATCACCCCTAAATTGGCAAGCATTGAAATACCAGTATCCACATCAAGGTATGGATTTACAAGTACATTAAAAAGTGTGTGAGTTTGTCGTTATATAATAAAAAGTCACTACAAGTTTACATTAAACATTTGTTGTTCTTGGATAGAAGTGGTCAAAAACAAAATGTTAAAAGCATTGTGCCAATACTGAAATTAATCTGAATACATTGAACCAGTGATGAATTATAATGATATATAATTGACTTGGACTTCCAAAAGTCATGTACAAGATAGGGGCGGATCTTAGTATACAACTCATGAATTCAATGAGTTTCGGATGTTATGTATAATGCTTACATTTAAGTGAGTGAGCCCACGCCCAATGTGAAAACTTGGGATTGATTATCATGTTCAACGGGATTTTAAGATTTTATTATCACTTTCTATTAGGTAAATTGGATTTTAATAATCTAACATTTTTGCAGTTAGACGATAATAATCATACCTCAGAAAATAGTTGTCATCGGTTCGACATTTTGCACTAATTGTTTTCCTTGGACCTCCATTAAAAAAAACTTAACATCGTTAAGTCTTTTCATAATTTCAAATTGATGCTTTAGGGCTTTTGATCGAAAAGAAAATACCAGTCAATTGATGCAATACTTACATCGAATTGGGCTTTGGTCCATAGGCTAGCTTTTTGCAAGGCCCGGTTCCGACGGTTCTTGTACTACTTTCCTATTTTATATAAGCTTTCGTTAAAAAAAAAGAAAATAGATTACCCCCCACTTGTGACCTAGTGGTAGGAGGCTTGGGTTCTCTAGTAAAGTTCGAATCCCACTTGCTACTTTTGGGTAGATATTGGCAATGAACGATTTGGGCTAGGCATTGTGCAAATGTTGTCAATTCGAACCCTGAGCTCACCCGGGTTTTCATCTCACCGTGCTTACGCTAGAGAGTTTTGCTCTTATGGTGGCACAACAGCTATCAAGTGACGGTCGAGGGTATAGTTTTTTAGAGGAACGCCCAAGCCAAATTATGAAGCCAGTATAGACCCGGTTAAAACAATATAGTCCGACAGACTGAAACTTGAGAAGTGTGATTGTCTAAATACAATAAAATCATCAACAAAAAAAAAGTGTGGAAAGGGAGGTTTCAGGTATATCTAGCCTGACACTATTGGTTTTTGTATGCACCTTCAAATGGAGTACAAAAATTTATTTAAAAAAAAAGAAAAAACAAATTATGTACTTAATCCTACACGTGTCAAACTACGAGGGCCGTTCTTTCAGGGGGTCTCAATGGAACACTGGCACGTGTAACTTCTGACAGATATAGTACCGACAGTTTCCTGCCTTTCTTAGTACACGTGAGAAGATATGTTTTTAACTTTGTTTTAAAAACAAATATAACCTACCAACTATCAAGCAATAATATTACACTCGCTATACTTAAATCTATATCATAAAAAGCACAGTTATTTTTTACAGGGTGCAAAGAAGTCGAGTCATTTATGAGTTATTTGAGCTTGAATAGATAAGAAGCTCAAAACAAGCTTAGCTTTTTCAAGCTCAAGATGAGTCCGAGCCTTTAAGAAATCACGTTTAGTTATTGTGTGTTAATTTTACGTTGTACAGTCGAGCTCGAGCTAAGATGTGGCTCATTTAAGTTACTACATGAACATGAGCCGCCAAGCTTAGACCATTTGAGGTTTTTCTCAAAATATATAAAAAAACGTATATGAATTAATTAAAAAATTAAAACCAGCTGAACCAAAGCTTTAAAAAACAACTCACGAGCTAAGCTCAAGCTTTGGATAAAGAGATTGAAACAAGTAGAGCTCGGGCTTGGCTCGACTAGTTTACAGGTTTTTATAAGAAATTTATGTTACACTAATATATATACTTTACATATCTATTATCGTTTATATATATATATATATATATATATATATATATATATATATTTCTTTGCCTTATATTTTTGGTGGAAGGTTTGAGGTTAAAGCCCTGGGCATGGACTTAGTTTAGAAAATATATGGTGTAGTTTAATAGTAGTGTCGTTTGTCCTTTTAAGAGGGAGATATGTGTGCTTAAGAACAGAAAGTGAGAAGATATAAACTTTTAAAATGAATATTTATAGTTTTTTAACTTTTTTATTAACTAAAAATCCGTGGAACTAAGAACCGAGAAGACATGCACCAAAAATAACCAATGAACCAAACAGTGTTCTATTACAACCAATGAACCAAACAGTGTTCTGTTAATGTATGTTGAATTATAACATCAACATAGGTAGTTAGCTATTAACGTCGAATTGTCTTCTTGATGTTGAATTATACTATTAAAATAGGTAGTTAGCTATTAACGTTGAAACAACGTGTAGGATTATTAGCTTCCCAACACATGAGAATCTATCATCTATGAACACCAACATGTCAACGCAATTGTATTCCATTATAAGGGCATGTTGGTTGGATTTAATGCAGAAAACGCCGACTTCCCTTAAGTTAAGAATGTTATGACAAGACGAATGTTGCTCAAACAATACATACATTATGATTGTGATACGCGCGGTGATGGTGAAAGGATGAGAAAAATTTAATTCATTCGTTTGAATTCCTAAACTCAAATTCATTCTAATTTATTTCTCTTAATTTTTCAACAAAACATATTACATCTTGAGTACTTGAATTTCAACAAATAGATTGGGACGATAATGGCTAAAAGTTCACCAGTATGTTGTATAAGATATAATAATGTTTTTGAAATGTCTCATTTAACAAAATATTTTCTATACGGAGAAAGTTATGTTTCGAAATTGAATTTAAACATTTTTTTAACAATTACAAAAAGTTAAGTACTTAAAACAATTTTATGTTTGTTAGTGGTTAGAAAAAAACACAAAATGTTGAGAACAGTATGGGCCGCTAGGAACTTGGATGGCCAACCTATTTTCAGGCCCAATATGGCAAACCTAACCATCATTGTAACTTTGTCTGGAGTTAAATCCTAGTTTCACCAATATTTATAAATCGAATTTTATTCAATTTTTTAAAATATTAAAGCGTAAAATAGAGAATTTTATTATATTTAGTTTAGCTATTGTGTTGCTAAAGCTTTTGTTCTCATTTTTCTTTAAGATGACACGTAATTATGTAATCATGTACGTTATTTTGAACGATTAAAGATGGTATGTGATTATATAACCTCAAGCAGTCGTATGTGATAAGTAAATCGTAATAACAAAACGTATAGTACGTGATTATATATAACATGGTACGAATTATATATGGATCTTTATGCGCCTCATCTTAAATACTTTCTACATTTCCTACACTTACTATACATAAAATTTACACAATTTGTTTTTATCTTTTGTGCATGTTCTACTACAAACCCGACCAGCCGGTCAAAATGTAGCCAGATCAGGTCCTGGTCCTACCGTTGGTAAGAAAGCAAGGATGAAGATTAGATATTGACTGAGGGATTCGAACATATTGTCGAGAAACGAGGAATGTGACATTCGAAACACAATCATACACAAATTACACATAGTACTTGTCAGTCCATTTAAGAAGAAAAGTCTCTAATATGCACAATGTTGGAATATTATCCAGTCTACTTACTAACCTTTCTTTCCACTAAAATCACACTCCATTTATGGACTCCGTTCGGTCTTGCACTGATAACCGCTCGGACACATCAGCCAACGACTTAAGATTGCACTTAATGAGCGCCTCCACAAAGTAGCACGTCTCATCTTTCGTGTTACCATCCGGCACATCCACCACAAATGATTCAATCACCAGAGTCCCGGGCCTGCCATCCAACACCTCCGGATGTAGTGTAATAATCGACGAGTAATTCTTCATATTAAAATCAAACAAAAGCCATCAGTTTTATATCAATCAGCATACGCTCATGCGTGCGTGGGCGTGTGTTTTAAGAGATATATATACCTGAAGTCTGTGGTCACCACCAACTATTTTTATGCCCAAGATATGTTCTTCTTCATCGAGAAGCTCTAACCGCTCCATACTTATGGTGGCAGGAAGCCCGGATCGAACACATACTTCTCTAACACTCCCAATTTCAAGGTCACCTTGCACATTACATTCGCTAACAAAGGGTTTGTACTTTTGTGGTTGATCAAACCTTCTCACTAACGACCACACCTTCACAAACAAGTAAAGTATTCGGATTTCAGAGTAATAATGATAATTTCTGGATCTGTAATCATCATATTTGAATTTTTCTTTAAGTATAGCTTTTTATGATTGTATCAGCCTGTCATCATCAACCATGATTTATACTACTCAGAAAGAGTATCAGCCTGTCATCTTCATTCATGATTTATGATCTATAATCATCAGATTTGAATTTTTCTTTAAGTATTGCTTTTTATGATTGTATCAGCCTGTCATCTTCATTCATAGTTTAGTATTGCTAAACACCATTAAAGTTTTCTAATTCCAGCATCAAAGCAAAACCTAGAATTCCTAAATTTCGAAATAATTTTGGCATATTCTCGCATTTCCACTAAGAAACAGCCAGAACTTTAAAAAGGCATCACTAACTAGACAATACACGAACAACACTAAAATCAACAGAAAATATAACCGTACAAAGAAAAATATGCATCAAATCAAATAAATGTTCTGAAATAGAAGCGTTCTGTAACCTAATTAGAGTTGCCTTTTGCAATGATTTCTAATGATTTACTAGATACAATGAAGAGACCGTTATGATTAACAACATAAACGCTGACTAAATTCACACACGACGAACGATTTACCTAACAACTAATTGTTCTATGAAATCCGTAACAATATTATGAAGTACGAACAAAACATAACCGACCGCCGATCAAAATAAGATCGTCACACTAATTGACCGAAATTAAGCATTCATATCACTAAAACCCTGCAGAAACTTAACCTAACTGACTAAACCGAATAATCAAACGAATTATATTTAAGCAGATTTGAGATATTACAAGGTGAATCAGCGCTCTAATGCGTTTAACAAGTGATGAACTAGAGAAATGAAAATGAAGAGATCGATACAATTAACATCATAAACGGTAACTGAATCCACACACAACTAACAAACTACTTAACAATTAGTTACTCTATGAAATCCATAGCAATATCACGAACAGAACGTAACCGATGGCCAATCAAAATACAATTGTAACACTAAATTGCTCGAAATCAAGCATTTATATCACTAAAACACTACAGAAACTTAGCCTAACTAAGTAAATTGAAGAATTAAACGCTAACTGAATCCACACACGACGAACAAATTACTTAGCAATTAGTTCTTCTATATTACGAACAGAATGCAACTGATCGGCGATCCGAATACTCAATTGATCGTGATCATGTATTCATGTTACTCAATTCACTCACAACTAACAAATTACTTAACAATCAGTTGTTCTACTCAATCCTTAACAATATTACGAACAGATCGTAACCGATCAGCAATCAGAATACAATCGTAACACTCAGTTGATCGAAATCACGCATTCGTATTATTCAATTCACATAACTACATAAGCAATTAGTTCTTCAATGAAACTAATTACAATATTACGAACAAAAACTAACCGATCAGCAATAGAAACACTCGAAACCACTCATATCACTCATTCACGTCACTAAAACGTACGGAACACTAAATCTCATATCCACTAAGCAACAACTGAAGTAATAAACTAATAACTGGATCAATTAAACAAATATCTACACATATTTGAGATCTTACGAGATGAACCGGTGCCTTAATGTGTTTAACAAGTGATGAACTGCACTGATTGTCACGTAGCTCATGCTTATGGTGTCTTCTAATGTAACTGTACTCCGGCGGATCGGTTCCGGTAAAGGCCATCGGTGGTTACGAGTAACGGCGGTTGAATAACCGTTGACGGAATTTGATTGTTGTGAGTTATAACGTGACGGAGTTTGTTGATTCTGTTAGGTTTTCGAGAGGGAATAATAATAATAATAATAATAATAATAATAATAATAATAATAACAGCGTGAAATTGGGGGCTGTTTTGTTAAGGGTTAACTGGTTTTTGGTTCCTTCTCATCCACACTGAGTTGTCGTTGGTATTAAATAGTTATATTATCAGTTTGGCCTTTTAACTATTTAATAATTTAAGTTTAGTCCCTTT
This sequence comes from Bidens hawaiensis, assembly GCF_021521415.1. Taxonomy (NCBI): domain Eukaryota; kingdom Viridiplantae; phylum Streptophyta; class Magnoliopsida; order Asterales; family Asteraceae; genus Bidens; species Bidens hawaiensis. The sequence goes on along the minus strand of NW_027492353.1, from coordinate 476,381 downwards.
GCAATTTGCACTAGTTTTATATTGGCAAATCTTTGTGTATTTACCGATAATAATTTCAACTTTAAAAATCACTATCAGCGCTCCCAACTTTCAACTATTTTTGTCTCAATGAACCTCCGTTAAAAAACACTCAACGTCGTTATGCTTTTTCCCGAGTTTCAAACCAATGTTTTAGGGTTTTTGATCGAAAGAACGATACGAGTCGACCGATGTAAAACTTATTTCGAAACTTTCCCGAGTTTCAATTTGCACTAGTTTTATTATCAGCCAATACACAAAAGTTGGGATTATTTATATCCAATTTGCCTTTTATATTTGATTGTTTTTTTAACGTCATTTCGAGTTTTGACAAGTCATTTGGTCTACCAAATAGGGATGTTCAAAAAGCTCGTGGCTTGCTCGATAAAAGCTCGAACAAAACTAGCTAAAAAAACTTGATTTAAAACAACCTGAGTTAAGTTGGGTCATTTTTGTAACTGAGCCAAAATCGACCATGGCTCGGCTCATTGGCTCGATAATAGGCTCAGTTTAACTTCAAAATCGAGCTCAAGCCTAACTGAGCTGTTTTAAATCACTTTGGCTTGACTTGGGCTCAACTCGTGAACAGTAGCACCAATAACCAATACAACGATACTAACCAACATCCGTGTTCGAGTTCTATGACGAAATTCAAATTGTCAATTATTAGTTTGACGCTCTCGAACTCAGTTTCTCATTAGAAGGAAACTTCTAATGGAAAATCCATTAACCACCAGACTATAGACGTGATGGCTTGTATTGTTTCTAAATGATTAAAAGTTGGCATGAAAAGATTTGTAACAACCATACAGATTAATTTTTGTTAATTGGAAGTTTAAACACCCGAATTGAAGCCCATCTCGTCGTTTGGATCGCCATTTTGAGATAAGTTTTACATTAATCAATTCATGTCCTCATTTTAATCAAAAGTTGTAAAACATCAGTTTGAAATTGAAAAAAACTTAACGGGGTTAATTTTTTTAACAGGGGTCTAATGAAAATAATTAGTGTGAAAGGTTGGACCGATGATAACTATTTTCTGATGTGAGATTATTATCGGCCAACTGCAAAAATGTGAAGTTATTAAAATTCAATTTGCCTTCTTTTTTTTCTGGTGGCGTTTTGACACAGCGGTTAGGCATTTGGTCTATCAATAGCCAGTACTAACCACCAATACCCTAGTTCAAGTACTGAAATAGAATTTAAACCAACCATTATTAGTTTTACACTTTAGATATTTGAATTTGGACCTTCTCCAGAAGAAGACCCTAAGGAAAAACTCGCTGACCATCAGACTAGACTAGAGTCCTGATGGCCTGTATTGTTTCTAAATGAATAAAAGTTGGCATGAAAAGATTTGGAGTTACATGAATGAAGTTATTATATGTCTACGCATTGCATGAAATTTCATTCATTGTATGACAACGTATGATAATCTTCTAAGATAGTTTTTAGTTTTTATGGATAACAATTTTTCTTTGAGATGCATGGCATATAACATCAATTGTTTATGGGTTCAATTCTAAATGCTTCTATTAGTGTTTTAAGTATTAGGTATATGTTGGTTTAGACTTTAGTCTTTACTCTTTAGACCTTAGATTATAAGATCATGAAGGCATTTTTTTTTCTAAAATAAAAGAAAGAATTTGATTTAGAAAAGAAAGTATTTCAGACCATAACCCCCGAACTTGTGACTTATAAGGTTTGTTTGGTAAAATTCAATTGAAAGGTAAAGCTTTTATTTAGGCTTTGGAGTTTGGAAGTGGTTGCTTTCGTTTTAACAGTTTAGTTGTATAGGTAAGAAGAAAATATCAACGTACTTACAAGTACACACAAATAAAGCGACAAATTCATACTATTAATCAAAAGATATTTGGATAATTTAGATTTATTTAACCTTTTAAGTTTTAACTCTTTTTCTAAAAGCTATTTCAATAAGTCGTTATTTCGGACCTTTAACTTTTATAATAGAAGTTTTAAACCCACACGTCTAAAACCCTCTTTTTAAATGAAGTTATATCTACAAAGTGCATAACCAAATGACCAAATAGATATGAGTTTAAAACTTATTATCAACACAAACATGAGTATATTTTCTTTACTTACTTTATTACGCAGAATTCATGTTCGCGTCCATGTGCTTTGCTAGCGGGTACGTATTGAGTCTCTCAAACGTAAAATAACCTGAAGTCCATGTGGTTTGAAGGATTTGATGAACCATTTTAGTATAAAATGAGAAAGAAATAGACAAAAGATGATGAATGAAGGGGTGATATGGTTTATACATAAAGAGAGTGTAGGCACAAAGTGATTCGATTGGCTAAAATAAGAAGTTAAAAGCAGGCTTGGATTTTTGTGGCAAGTACGTTGCATTTGACCCTCTCTCTCTCTCTTTCCACTTCAAGCTTTAACTTTTTTTTTCTTTCAAACTTTAGTTTAATTTATTATTATTTTTTTTAGTTTAGTGACTGCATCATGAGTTTCCAAACCTTTTTTATATTTTGTCGATTTCCTACTCTGCTCGTATCATTTTTGTCCTTTACCCTGGCAGATTTTTATCACAAATGAAAATATTATTAATTTTCCTATTCCACCTACAAAAGATGATATATATATTTTTTGTATTTTCAATTACTTGTTTTTCTTAATTACTTTAAAAAAAGTGAACAGCGATTTTCGTCTATGTGGTTTGTTTAAATGCGGTTTTAGTCAAATAGTTTCAAATTTGTGATTTTCGTCCCCATGGTTTCTTTTCACTTGCAGTTAAACCCGAATTCACTAATCGCGTTAAGTCTGGTCGTTAAACCCATCCGCGTGTCCTTCATGTGAGGGATAGTTTTGTCCTTTTTTTCCTAAATACACCCTAGCCCCTCACGTGAGGGGGCTTGCAACTTAGGACTAGGGTTTATTTGGGGAGAAAAATGACAAAACTGTCCCTCACGTGAAGGACACGCTGATGGGTTTAACGACCAGACTTAACGCGATTAGTGAATTCGGGTTTAACTGCAAGTGAAAAGAAACCATGGGGACGAAAATCACAAATTTGAAACTATTTGACTAAAACCGCATATTTGAACAAACCATAGAGACGAAAACTGTAAATTTAAAACTATTAAACTAAAACCACATATTTGAATAAATCACAGCTACACTTTTCTCTTTTTTTATAAATATTTTGCAATACTCCTCTGTCGTCTGGTCATTTAGTTTAGAATTGTCACTTAATAACTCTATTAAGAATGTACTTTTGAATTTGTCAAAGATAAACTCTGTTTAGTTTGTTCAAAATAATTAGTGGTTTATGAAGTCTTTTAATGGGTAAGTTTTGGAAACATGCTGACCGATTCAGAGGCTATTTCTTAATTAGTCAAACCTCTTAATGACACAATACAAGGTTGCCAAGCAATCCGAAAAATATATATATATCTTTCGTATATTGTCCCTATTTCTTTCATGTTGCGACTTTGACATTGCTCACCCTTCCCCCTCTTTCACATACCCTCATGAATGGTCTCTCTCTTATATCACATCCTCGTCGATGAAAACAAACGTCCCTTTTAAAGATGCTCTAAGCAGTTTGGTTGCTTCGAATATGTTTAGCCAATAATTAGATAAATAGATAAAAACGTGAATAATTAATTGTATACAAGGATTGTTTATAGTTAGAGTATTCGCGACTCGTAGATAAGGCAACTAAATTTCATCACCTAGATTTCAAGTCGTTACGCTAGAATTTCGATAAGTTTTGGCCGTTGAAGATGCATAAAGGGCTGATCGAGAAACTCATAAAATTCTCATAAAATTTTCATGAAATTCATGGAAAATCATGAAGCTATATACAATCTGGATATATGTATTTAGAAAGCTCTAGATATGGTGACTAACAACGGCCGCATAATTAAGTATTGTGACATAATGCTAATGGTTGTTTATTTGTTTGTGTATATAGTGTACAATTAAATGATCCTACTATCGTTGGAAAAAAAATTAAAAATTAAAACTATCAGTCTCACACAAGACTTAAGGGGTGTTTGGGATTACTTATTTTCATCAACTTATAACTTTTTGAAAAGTAATAAGGTGTTTGAGATTGCTTATATTGTGAGAGGGAAAGTTTTATAAGTTACAGTTTTGTAACTTATTAACTTAATGAAAAGTTATAAGGAGTTAAAATAAGGAATCCCAAACCCTTAATAGATTACCAATTAGTAAAAAATCTGAACTAGAAACTTAAAAAGGATAAACAATTATTAATGTTATATTTAAGAAAGTTTTTAAATTCATTAGTTTAAAAGCATTTTCACAATAAGATCATCTTTAACCTAACAAAACAAAAAATATATATATTTAACATACTTATTTAAACATTTCAAATTTGATATTTACATATTTTGTAAAATGAGATTTATCCACAACCATTATACTAAGAGTAAGTTGTATTTAATTCTATAGCTTTTGCTAGATGAACATTGTTTGATCAAGTAGTGAGTGTTCTGCATTGACTCGTATAGATATTGAGCTTTGATAGGTTATGCAATTGTCACATATCAATCTCCTTCATCGATCTAGCCGTTTGTTGGTACGCCAACGTTACAGCCACCAACCTTGTAGTTATCCAATGTTTCTAAAGAAACACTAATGGACCACGGGCAGATTACGGATAATCTGGGGGTTAAATAGATGTTTCCCACGAGGGGTTAGACCCGACAAAGATGGTTCTTCTGATAACCTGCAAAACAGACACCGCGAGCTCGTCACTGAGAAGGGGGGGGGTTCCTCCTTGTGACCACCCTCCGGCGTGAGAATCAGACTAGATTGCTCTTGAATATAAGTATATATTAAGAGATTGCTAGAGCAGATATCAGGTATAATATGTAAGATACAAGATTGTATATGATAAGATGAGATGATCATACCATTTGGGGTATTTATAGCCGAAGGTAGGTTTCCAAGAAGGTATAGCCGGCTGAATAGTATTCATGTTCTACCAACTGTGGCCTACGCACGTGCCATGCTGGTAGTTGGTGGGTAGGCAGCGGCTGATAGTGACCAGGCCTGCTGTGTACTATTCCTTTTCCACCAACTGCCGGCTATGCACGTGGTATGACATGAGTTGGTGAGTAGGCAGCGGCTAATAGTGACATACAGTACAAGAGCATGCTGCTCGCCATACTGTTGTCAATGAGCTGTCGTATCTTTGGTCAGATCTTTTGCCCATACCTCGTCAGGTACAGTACAAAAGATCTTCCCGTATCGTACGGACTGGCTTATTTGGGCGAGAGTATTCCCCATCCCGCCTTTGTGCGGGATTGTTCCCGGCTTTGCTCATTCCTTCAGGTGACAACTGAATTATTGAGAGCTAAGTGCCTTGTGCGTGTAGCCTTGCTGCGCGGGTGGCATTCCCTGATGGCTTGTATCCGCAGCTGCGGGAACAGGCGGAGTACTTCACCATTGGGAGGCATTTCCTGCGGGAACAGCTTGCGTACTGCGCGTAAGGACGTCACGTCTCTGAGCATGGTGGATCCTGCGGATCCAGTTGGTTTCTACGCAGACGTCTCTCTTCAAGGTGAGTCCTGCGGGTCCAACTGGGCTCTGCTGGGACCTACCTCTTCAAGTCCCCCCAGTCCAATGTTCTTCTCATGAATGTTTAATAAAGTGAGGTGAACTTTTGGACTTAAGCAAAGGGTTTTGAAAAGGGTTTAGTTTTAAGGTTTTCCATGGGGATTCTTCCCGCGGAAGTCCTTATGTCACTTGCAGAAATTCCCGACTTTCCTGCTTGATCTTTGGGTATGATGCGGGTAAGTCTGTAACCTCCTCGCAAGTCAGGAGCGTTGAGTCCCACTTGTATGGATTCTCCATGAGGTTTTGGTCGTTTTGAACATATGATCAATTATGTTAAAACCACCAATTCCATCCTGGAGCTTCAAACAATGTAGTTCTCGACGTTCCCGCTATGCGGGGATGTTATTCCCGTTTCCGCAAGCATTGCCCAGAAGATCCTTCTTGGTTTCAATTCCCTGCGGAGCGCTAGGTATGTGAAGGGTTTTGCCTTGACACTGTACCCGCACTCGTCTTACGGTTACTTTACTTCCAAGGTATTCCTGGCGTCAATTCCCTGCGGGTGCTAAGTATGTGAAGGGTTTTGCCTTGACACTGTACCCGCACCCGTCTTATAGTTACTTGGTTGCCAAGGTATTCCTGGCGTCAATTCCCTGCGGGTGCTAGGTATGTGAAGGGTTTTGCCTTAACACTGTACCCGCACCCGTCTTATAGTTACTTGGTCGCCGAGGTATTCTTGGCGTCAATTCCCTGCAGGTGCTAAGTATGTGAAGGGTTTTGCCTTAACACTGTACCCGCACCTGTCTTACAGTTACTTGGTTGCCAAGGTAAGGGGTATTTTCCCGCTTACTTTTGAATCTTTTTGAAATTTTTTGAAATTCGAAGAGTTGGTGAAAGGATAAGAACAGTCCAAACTGCTGAAACGTCGTGCGACGGTTTCTTCTGACTGTGTCAGGACGTGCAGGAAGTTATGGTGACGTGACAGTACATGGTCATTCCAGACGCTTTTTCAGGCGCGTGGGCGCGATTTTTCGGGCGCGTGGCCGCGAAATTAATGGTACGCGTCCTTTCAACAGCTGTTGCCAGCTTGCTTTTTGCCACGTGTCATAGTTTCATTGCACCTGCGATTTCTCTCTCTTCCGCATTAAATTCATCGCATTAATTGCGATTAGTATATAAAGGGGGAGAGAGTTCTTTGTAATCCACACTTTCACTTTTCTCTTCATCTTCAAAACGATTTCCGGCGAATACTCACCTTTTCAGTCGAGCATTCTCTTGAAATCGTTCTCTTTTTCATACGTGCAAGATGTCTTCTCACGATCTTGAGGCTACAGCCCAGGAGGCTGGGGTGTACGCCGATGATAAGAGTACTGCTGGCGAGTGCCAGTGTGCTCTGCCTGTCGATCTATATCAGTACATCGTCAGGAAGTTCATGCTCGAGTCTCTCGAGCCTGAGTTTCCTGAACCTCATCAGACGGTGTATGATGCCCCCAGACGCAAGATCGGGGTATATGCCGCATTCTTTGTCTATGGGAATCTTAGGTTCCCCTTGACAAAGTTTGTGTACCGTGTCGTGGAGAGGCACGGTGTACACCTGACCGAGGTACACCCGATGGCAATCGCGAAGATTCGCCACTTCGAGTGGGTGTGCCGGATTCTGGGCGTTGAGCCCTTCGTCGACCGCCTGATGACCTTCTACTCTTGGAGGTGCATCCAGGGGTGGTATACTCTGATAACCCGGATCAAGGGTTTGAAGATTTGCGCAACCGAGCGCAGTCTTCGTTCGTGGAAGCGGGAGTTCTTTTATATCTCCGCTCGCGCCATCCCCCTTGCCATGATATTTAAGAATGGGCAAGCTCTCCCCAGCCTTCACGCCTCCAACTACCAGGAGGCGGAATGGTTTTCAAAGATTTCCCGAGTCCAATCTCCGGTTTACCGGTTTGCGGAGTCCGGGATGGTGATGCTCGGGATGAGCCGGGTGTGGAAGGATGCGGAGGCGCAAAAGATCCCGATCGTCCTTGAATACGGTTTGAACTCTGTCCCTTACGGTATGCTCTGTCTTCTTTGTTTGTATATGTTTCTCTTCTAACTGTTTTTCTTTTATTTCACAGGGGAACGACTTGCAGTCGCTCTTGTTTCCGCGGGAGGCTGATAGTCCTGCTCGGATGGGTACTCGTGCTCTAGATGAGAACGAGTTGCCCATCCTTGAACAGACGGCGGATCGGTTCGTGGAGGTCTACCCGCCAGGCCACGAGATCCTGAGCGCCAGGCGGCCAGGTAAGGCGTTATTCAACCCTCGACCCCTCAATGCTGAAACCTTTGCTGGAATTCCTCTAATCTTGTGTTCTGATGAGGAATCCGCAGATGGTCCTCCGTTGGTGCGGAAGAAGAAGGCTGCCGGCGGGAAGGGAAAGGCGAAGGCCTCCACTGCCGATCCGGTGCCTCGGTCTGATTCAGAGACCGAGAGCGAGGAGGTGGCGGGGAACCCGGGTGGTGATAGGACCACTGCTCCGGAGGCTGCGACTGTCACCTCCGGAGAGCCCCGGATGACGACGGTGAGCGGCGTAAAGAGGCCGGCTCCATCGGGTTCGTCCCCGCCTGTCCACACTTTTAGGCTCAAGAAAACCCGTAAGTACAAACTTCCCCTTTTTTTTTAACTTCGTAGCTTTCCATCATTAATACTTATCTTCTTTGCGCAGGCGTGGATGCTACCGCATTCCAGGGTGGAGCGGGGAGGAGTACCTCCGGACCCATGACGGTAGGCTTGGTCAGCCTACCTGAGGCGACGACCCAGGCGGCTGCGCCTGCTTCCGTTGGTTCAGTTGCTCACCCCGTTGAGCCAACTGTTCCAACTGTGATGACATCACCGCCGGCTGTCAGTGCCATATTTACCGCATCTTTCACTGAGCCGGTGGTTACTTTTTCTGCGCATTCCGCAGCGGCGACCACGGTTGTGAGTTCACCTCCGTTGGTTTCTACCGCGGCGGCCTCCATGCCTCCGACGTCGGCAGCTACAGCCGATCCTTCAGGTATGCTTGGGGCTTCTCGCCAACCTCTACCTCCTTCCCATCTGCCTGACCTCTTGGATGGATTTCCCTTGGGTTCAGGTGATGGGTTTGGCGGCTATCGGCCTGTTGTTGACCCTACAGGTGCGTAGGGTTCTTTTGGCCTCTTTTTTTTTTTTTTTATATATATCATCTTTTCCTAACTGCTTTTTGTTTTTTGCAGTGTCGGATTCCAATGAAGTGTATGTTCCACGATGGAACATCCGCCGAGGAATAACCCTTCGCACACCTGTGGAGTGCGTGGAGTGGGCTCGTCACGCAGCTCCCAGTGGTGCGTTGGGGGAAGCCATGGCTAGCTACCAGGAGGGTAGGCTGACCAATGAGCTTCGGGTTCTCCTGGCCCGGATGCAGCCGCGCGTCGAGCTGCTTTGTCGTGAAAACGACAAGTTAAAAGCAGCTCGCATTCAAGAAGTAGCTCAGGCGCGGGCTGTCCGGGAGGAGAACAAGAGACTTACCGCAGTGGCTGCGGAAAAGGAGAAGGCCTTCAAGGCCCTCGAGGTTGAAGTTCATGCCCGGCTCGAGGCCCGTTCCAAGGCTGCCCAAGCTGTTAACGAACAGCTTCGGCTGGCTAAGGAAACTGCACGGAACGTAACCGAGAGGGCCACCAAGGCTGAAGCTGTTGCTGAGCCTCTACGCCTCGAGAATGAGGAACTTAAAGCCAAACTAGAGGCGCTCCAACAGGCTCATGATGCCTTGGCGATGGAAGACGCCAAGAAGCTCCAAGAGATCTTGGACCAGAGGGGGGTGCTTGACCATACTGAGCGGAAGCTAAAGGGCGTTGAAGAGGCTGCGGCTAAAGAAGTGTTGCTTGCCAACCTTAACAAAAGTGAAGCCGAACGCGCCCGTAATCAAGCTCAAGCTGCCCTCCAGAAAGCTCTGGTTACCAAGGAACGGCTTCTTCGAGATGCGTTGTCTCAGGTAAGCTTAACTTCATAATGTCTTTACGCTTTTCTTTGTAAATAGAAAAGGTTTTGATACTTGTATTTTCTTTTTTGTAGGTTGTGCATCGGGTCTTCACGGATACATCATACGACGATGCCATGAGCGCAGCCCTCAACGCTTCTCATGAGGATGGGGAAAATGCCGGCTTCCTGCTTGGTCTAGGGTTCTTGAGAAAGGCATCCCGCCTTCCAACTTCCCTTTATTTGATGTGGATACTGAAGCTGTATACGACCAAGCAGTGAATCAGTATGCCGTCTTCCCGCATCCGGTGGTGGAGAAGGTGAACGAAGTTGCTGCTGCTGATGATGGGCTAGCTATGCTTAAAGCTTTCCTTGAACCGCCACGCTCTACTGATGGTGCTGGTCCAAGTGGAAGTGGTCCTGAAGCTTGATCCTGAAGATCCCTTCCCACTGTTAGGATAGGTTTAGCTTGTATAGATTTATATTCTTGTAGGTGGGTAGTTACCCGGCCATTCTTGTAATGAATATTATGAAATATAAATCTTTGTGCGGGTAATACCGCTACTTTCACTTGATGACTTGCTTTATAAACGTTATATGACTTGCTCATGCATACTTTAGTTTAAATTAGCAATTTTCCAAGTGTTTAGAATAAGTTAACCTTTGAACGTGGTAGATAATAGGTTGAAGTTTTGCTTCCTCTTTCGTGATTGTGCGGGTAGGACCGTCACTTGCACTTAGTAGGATGGCTAAACTTTACCTATATCTGACCTGCGTAGAGGTTTTCCTCATCTTTTTAGAAATTTTCTAAGTGTTTAGAATAAGTTAACCTTTGAACGTGGTAGATAATAGGTTGAAGTTTTGCTTCCTCTTTCGTGATTGTGCGGGTAGGACCGTCACTTGCACTTAGTAGGATGGCTAAACTTTACCTACATCTAACCTGCGTGGAGGTTTTCCTCATCCTGTTAGAAATTTTCTAAAGTATTTTGAATAAGTTAACCGTTCGACGCGCGGTTGTCAATAGGTTCGGTTTCCTCTCATGATTTGTGCGGTTAAGACCGGCACTTTCATTTAGTTGGATGACCAAAGTTTACCTATGACTGACCTGTGTGAAGGTTTGCCGTTTTTTGGGTTTATGCGGGTTTCGCCGCCTTCCCCACGCAACGACTTTCCACGTAATTATGCGGTGAAAACCGGCATATCAGTGTTGAATAAATTATCCGTTCGACGCGCGGTTGTTAATAGGTTAGTGTTCAGTTTCCTCTATCATGATTCGTGCGGATAGACCGGCACTTTCATTTAGTGGGATGACTAAACTTTACCCTTAACTGACCTGCGTGAAGGTTTGCCGTTTTTTGGGTTTATGCGGGTTTTGCCGCCTTCCCCACGCAATGACTTTCCACGTAATTATGCGGTGAAAACCGGCATCAGTGTTGAATAAATTAACCGTTCGACGCGCGGTTGTTAATAGGTTAGTGTTCAGTTTCCTCTTATCATGATTCGTGCGGATAGACCGGCACTTTCATTTAGTGGGATGACTGAACTTTACCCTTAACTGACCTGCGTGAAGGTTTGCCGTTTTTTGGGTTTATGCGGGTTTTGCCGCCTTCCCCACGCAACGACTTTCACACTTATGTATGCGGTGAAGACCGGCATATCCGTGTGGAAAGTTCATAAGTATAAATGTAAGATCATCAGCATCGATGTTCTAAGGAGAATCATTTCCATTTGAAGTGGCTCTGGGTCTTTTCTTTACAAATTTGGAATTGATCTACATGCAAACTGTGTAATTGAGCTCCCTTCCATGTTGTTGGGATGGGAGTGCCATCGAGCCGATATGCACCTGGTTCGGGATCTCGTTGTTTACGCAGTATGTAGTCTCCAACATTGAAGCTGCAATTTTATTCGTGTTTTCCCCAACTGGGGTTCTAATGCATCAGCCTGCTCAGCGTTCATTGCGCCACAAGGTGCGCGAGCGTCCCATCTCTGACAAATGCTTCGACCATGTCCTTTACGTCTGTGCATTCTTCAGTGTTGTGGCCTTTTGTCCTGTGAAAGTCACAGTATTTGCTCCGATCAGCATTGTGACGATGTCGGATTATTGGAGCCTTTGGCCATGGGAGCTCCTCAGTGGCGAATATCTCGGTGACGCTTTTGGTGAGTGGCGTCCATCTGGAGTTCTGGTTCGACTGTACGTTATCCCTTCCGCCTAACCGATGTTGCAAGCCGGATGAGGTGTCAAAGTTTACCCTTGACTGCCAAATGCCTAGCTTCCGCTTTTTGTTTAGTCGGGCGGTAAGGACGTTGTCTTCTCTTGTTTTCTGGGTGTAGAGGTTTGTGCTCTGGGGGAGATCTCTACCCAGTTGCTTCTCCGTTTCCGCAAAGCGTTTTGCTGCTGTCATGATGGCATCCCATGTGGATGGCATGCCATCTTTACCCGTTAAGGTGCGGATGAGCTCTGGGTCGTTCGCGCCCTGGATGAAAGCAGCGCGAACAAGATCTTCGCTGATATTACCCAGACTTAGCTTCTTTGAGTTGAAGCGAGTGATGAAGTTTGGCAAAGATTCATCTTCCTCTCGAATGCATTTGAGGATTGTCCATTGCTCTTCGGTATACTTTCTTTGTTGGCTGAAGTGTTGGCTAAACTTCTGTTGGAAGTCTGCCCAGTCGTAGATGTGGTTGACCGGTAGACGATCGAACCACGCTCTAGCTGGCCCAACAAGCGTCATTTGGAACATGTAACACCACGTAGGTTCCGTCCAATTACTGACGGTTGCCCCCGCTATGAATCTGTTTAAATGATCGTCTGGATCAGATATACCATCGTAAGTGCCGATGTTGGACATCTGTTTGGCACTTTTCGGGGCGATTGCTTCCGCAATGTCCCTTGCAAATTTGGACGTTCCCGCATTTGCCACAGTTGGTCTGAATGTTTTGGAGAAGTCACGTGGGTTTCCACCCGCGTTTTTTGGTTTGAAGGTTTCTCCAAAATGCCTTCTCGGTTGGGAGTCCGTTTCCTTACGCTTCCCTTTCGCCCTATGACGAGGGTTTGCGTCACTATCGGATTCCTCCGAATCATCGTCAAAGTATACAAATTCATCAGCCTGTTGGAGTAAACGTAAGCGTTCATCCAACTCAGCTTGGAATTCTTTTTGACGTGCTTCCGCCCACGCTTTAATTTCATCGAGTGTTTGGCGGGGGAGCCTCGTTCGTTCTCTCTCTAACCGGGTATCGGTGAATCCCAGTGAGCGATTATTTACTGCACTTGCCCCAGCTTGGGTAACTGGGGTAGTGTTCGTAAAATTTACTGCACTTGCCCCGGCTTGGGTAACCGGGGTAGTGTTCGTAAAAACTGTGTAGTCGTCGGTATTCCCCCAGTAGCTGGGGTTGTGGTTACCGGAGTTTCTTTAACCATCTTTCCAGAAGTTTGAAAAAACTGAAAAGAAATGTTCTAGCTTTTATGCACGGATGGCGCCAATGAAGAAACACTAATGGACCCCGGGCAGATTACGGATAATCTGGGGGTTAAATAGATGTTTCCCACGAGGGGTTAGACCCGGCAAAGATGGTTCTTCTGATAACCTGCAAAACAGACACCGCGAGCTCGTCACTGAGAAGGGGGGGTTCCTCCTTGTGACCACCCTCCGGCGTGAGAATCAGACTAGATTGCTCTTGAATATAAGTATATATTAAGAGATTGCTAGAGCAGATATCAGGTATAATATGTAAGATACAAGATTGTATATGATAAGATGAGATGATCATACCATTTGGGGTATTTATAGCCGAAGGTAGGTTTCCAAGAAGGTATAGCCGGCTGAATAGTATTCCTGTTCTACCAACTGTGGCCTACGCACGTGCCATGCTGGTAGTTGGTGGGTAGGCAGCGGCTGATAGTGACCAGGCCTGCTGTGTACTATTCCTTTTCCACCAACTGCCGGCTATGCACGTGGTATGACAGGAGTTGGTGAGTAGGCAGCGGCTAATAGTGACATACAGTACAAGAGCATGCTGCTCGCCATACTGTTGTCAATGAGCTGTCGTATCTTTGGTCAGATCTTTTGTCCATACCTCGTCAGGTACAGTACAAAAGATCTTCCCGTATCGTACGGACTGGCTTATTTGGGCGGGAGTATTCCCCCTCCCGCCTTTGTGCGGGATTGTTCCCGGCTTTGCTCATTCCTTCAGGTGACAACTGAATTATTGAGAGCTAAGTGCCTTGTGCGTGTAGCCTTGCTGCGCGGGTGGCATTCCCTGATGGCTTGTATCCGCAGCTGCGGGAACAGGCGGAGTACTTCACCATTGGGAGGCATTTCCTGCGGGAACAGCTTGCGTACTGCGCGTAAGGACGTCACGTCTCTGAGCATGGTGGGTCCTGCGGATCCAGTTGGTTTCTGCGCAGACGTCTCTCTTCAAGGTGAGTCCTGCGGGTTCAACTGGGCTCTGCTGGGACCTACCTCTTCAGTTTCACAATTGTACTTTATTCGTGACATAATTCTATTCTCAAACTCTTCGTGTTCACGATATTTATGCAATTGTTCGTTATAGCATGCTTAGAATGTACGTTGTTGGAAATTCAGTTATCCGCTACTTTTTTAATAACAAAACCTCAAAATAAAAAATAAAATTTATTTATTTTTAAGGATAATCTTTCCAACAATAAACATTGGCATTTACATATGACAGGAACTTGTAAACGCAAATGGGCTTCTATAGTTCTATAAAACATTAGGACCACAATGTCATGTCATGTGTTATTTTCTGCATATTCAAGAGTATATAGGATAACTCAAGACATATGGCTATGAATTTCCCAACAGCACACCAATCCTCGGCCAATGTATGCTATTCTTGCATGCTATATGTGTATATATGCTAACATCAGCAACCCGACCCGACCCGACACGCGACTAGACAAGTTCGAGCTAGGACGAATTGATAGCACGTGCATTTAATTCTTTTGCACTTCAGGGCCGTTAAGAATACATTTTTTTTCAAAAAACTATATATAATTTTAAAAAAATTCGGGACTATATGGGTGTCGGGTCAGGGTCGGTCGACTGACCACCAGGCTCTATTGCACTTGATCCGCGTTTAAACTAATGTTACTTTCATGTGATTTTTTTTTTTTGAAAAGCCAACTTGAATTAATGTTCCTTCCCGCTTAAAAATCCTAACAGAGAGAAAAGCAAAAAAAAGCAAATTACGTATTAAGTAACGGATTTCTAAGCCGCTCTACCCAATTTAACTTAAATTACTATTATGAGATGAAACCATAAAAAAAATATCGAATCAAAGATAGTGTCTTGGAACTCATTCTTTGATCGAAAAATAGTCTCGTTCTGAACCCTCCAATTCTCCAAATGACGCACCAACAAGTAAACACAAACGCCTAGACCACGTCGTTTTTCTTTTTCAGCCATCTAGACGAATCTAACGGTAATACTTTTCGAATCTAACAATAATACTTTTCGCGACTAACAGAATCCTAACGCCGTTAGTTTCAGGTCGTCGGAAAAACGTTTTTTTTTCTGGAAAAAGTCAAATTTGTTGCTGGAAACACCACCTGAACACCGCAACCACCACCAATTGACTCACCACCAACCAACTAGCACCACTTGAGCGCCATCAATCGATTCCAACGATGGTTCTAGGGTTTCCGGTGACCTCAATAATTGGGGCTTTTACTCGAAAAATGTTTCTAAAGGTCCAATACAAAGTTACCAAGATGTTTGGGACGGAAATGTTGAGTTTTTGGTAAAAAAATTGAGTTTTCTGGCCAAAAACGTTTTTCCAGCGACCTAAAACTAACGACGTTGGGATTCTGTTAATCGCAGACCGTTAGGAACACATACGTTAAAAAAGTTGGGATCGCCAGCAACCAATTCGTTAGTTGAAACCGACGATAGATGGGATTAATAAAAATCAATGTACCTATAAGTTATTCAAAACTGTTATTTTTCATATGATTACCATAAACAAAACTTATAAGTTACAAGTTATCCAAAATTAGTGCACAAACTAAATCACAATTTAGTTGACTGGTGTCTAAGCTTGCTACACATAACTAGAAACCTTAACTTGCTAAAACTTCCAAATCAACTCTGGATCATATGAAGGCAAACGAGCAACAGGACATCCTTCAACCTTCGACTCACCCGTCCCCAACGCCTTTAACTCACCAGAAACCGAACCCTCTTCGATCCAAAACCCATCTTCGGACACACTCGCAAACGAAGCACAACTTTCGGTTTTCGCAACACCTTCACTCACTTCCTTCTTTTATTCTTCTTCCTATTATCTTTCCCTATCTTAACCTTCTCGCAAATAGCTTGAAGCTTAGCATCAACCGCACTCTTAACCGCATTCAACCTCTCCATATCTCCAAACAACCATAACTGACTCGAGTCGTGCAAATTCGCAAAGTTCAACTTCGCATACTCGCCTCTTAGCTTATACGCAGCCCGATCATATGCATAGGCCGCAGCCTCAGCCGTCTCAACGTCCCCATCTGAAGAGGTAGGTCCCAGCAGAGCCCAGTTGGACCCGCAAGACTCACCTCAAACAGAGACGTCTGCGCAGTCGGACCCGCAAGACTCACCTCAAAGAGGGACGTCTGCGCGGTTGGACCCGCAAGACTCACCTTAAAGAGGGACGTCTGCGCAAAGACCAACTGGATCCGCAGGACCCACCATGCTCAGAGACGCGACGTCCTTACGCGCAGTACGCAAGCTGCTCCCGCAGGAAACGCCTCCCAATGGTCGACGTACTCCGCCTGTTCCCTCAGCTACGGATACTAGCCATCAGGGAAGGCTACCCGCACAGCAAGGCTACACGCACAAGGCACTAACTCTCAAAATAATTCAGTGTCACCTGAAGAAGGAATGAGCAAGCCGGGAACACTCCCGCCCAAAGCCGGGAACACTCCCGCCCAAATGAGCCAGTCCGTACGATACTGGAGGATCTTTTGTACTGTACCTGCCAAGGTATGGACAAAAGATCTGACCAAAGCTGCGACAGCTCACTGACAACAGTACGACGGGCAGCACGCTCCAGTACTTAAAGTCACTATCAGCCGCTGCCTACTCACCAACCCCTGTCGGGGCACATCCATAGCCTGCAGTTGGTGGAAAAGGAATAGTACACAGCCGGCCTGGTCACTATCAGCCGCTGCCTACCCACCAACCATCAGCATGGCACGTGCATAGCCCACAGTTGGTATAACAGGAATACTATTCAGCCGGCTGTACCTGCTTGGAAACTTACCTTCGGCTATAAATACTCCAACACCTTGGAACGGTATCATTATCTTATATCTCCATATATTATCTGATATCTGCTCTAGTAATTTCTCTTAATATACACTTATATTCAAGAGCAATCTAGTCTGATTCTCACGCCGGAGGGTGGTCACAAGGAGGTAACCCCCCCTTCTCAGTGACGAGCTCACTGTGTCTGTTTTGCAGGTCATCGGAAGAATAACCATCTTGCCGGAAACAACCCTCGTGGGAAACATCTATTTAACCCCCAGATTATCCGTAATCTGCCGGGCTCGATTAGTGTTTCTTCATTGGCGCCATCCGTGCATAAAAGCTAGAACTTATTCTTTTTCAGTTTTTTCAAACTTCTGGAAAGATGGTTAAGGTTACTCCGTTGCCAAGGCCAACGAGTGACCAAGAAACCCCGGTAACCACAACCCCAGCTACTTGGGAGAACACCGGCGAGTACACAATATTTACGAACACTACCCCGGTTACCCAAGCCGGGGCAAGTGCAATAAATTTTACGAACACTACCCCGGTTACCCGAGCCGGGGCAAGTGCAGTAAACAATCCTTCACTGGGATTCACCAATGCCCAGTTGGAGAGACAACAGACGAGGCTCCCCCGCCAAACACTCGATCAAGTTAAAGCGTGGGCCGAAGCACGTCAGAAGGAATTCCAAGCTGAGTTGGATGAACGCTTGCGTTCACTCCAACAGGCTGACGAATTCGGAAGCACTCAATAGCTCAACATGAGCAGTGAGTGCGAGTACTCGGACGATGATCGGGAGGAATCCGACACCGACGCAAACCCTCGCCATAGGGCAAAAGGGAAGCGTAAGGAAACGGACTTCCAACCGAGAAGGAATTTCGGAGACACCTTCAAACCAAGGAACGCGAGGGGAAACCCACGCGACTTCTCCAAAGCCTTTAGACCAACTGCTGCAACTACGGGAACATCCAAGTTTGCAAGGGACATTGCGGAAGCAATCGCCCCGAGAAGTGCCAAACAGATGTCCAACATCGGCATTTATGATGGTATATCTGACCCAGACGATCATTTGAACAGATTCATAGCGGGGGCAACCGTCAGCAACTGGACGGAACCCACGTGGTGTTATATGTTCCAGATGACGCTGGTTGGAACAGCCAGAGCGTGGTTTGACCGCCTACCGGTCGACCACATCTACGATTGGGCAGACTTCCAACAGAAGTTCAGCAAACACTTCAGTCAACAAAGAAAGTACACTGAAGGGCAATGAACGATCCTCAACTGCATCCGAGAGGAAGATGAATCTTTGCTAGACTTCATCACTCGCTTCAACTCAAAGAAGCTGAGTTTGGGCGCTATTAGCGAAGATCTTATTCGCGCTGCTTTCATCCAGGGCGCGAAAGATCCAGAGCTCATCCGCACCTTAACGGGTAAAGACGGCATGCCATCCACATGGGATGCCATCATGACAGCAGCTAAACGCTTCGTGGAAACGGAAAAGCAACTAGGTAGAGATCTTCCCCAAAGCACAAACCTCTACACCCAGAAAACAAGAGAAAACAACGTCCTTACCGCCCGACTAAACAAAAAGAGGAAGCTAGGTATTTGGCAGTCAAGGGTAAACTTCGACACCTCATCCGGCTCGCACCCTCAATTAAGCGGAAAGGACAACATGCAGTTGTCGAACCGGAACTCCAGATGGACGCCACTCACCAAAAGCGTCACCGATATATTCGCCACTGAGAGGCTCCCATGGCCAGAGGCTCCAATTATCCGACAGCGTCCAAACGCTAATCAAAGCAAATTCTGTGACTTCCACAGGACAAGAGGCCACACCACCGAGGAATGCTTAGACTTGAAGGACATCGTCGAGGCATTTGTCAGAGATGGGACGCTCACGCACCTCGTGGCGTAATGAACGCTGAGCAGGCTAATGCGTGTTGAACCCCAGTTGGGAAAAACACGAATGAAACTGCAGCTTCAATGTTGGAGACTACATACTGCGTAAACAACAAGATTCCGAACCAAGTGCATATCGGCTCGAAAGGCTCGATGACACTCCCATCTCAAGAACATGGAAGGGAGCTCAATTACACAGGCTGCATGTAGATCAATTCCAAACTTGTAAAGAAAAGGCCCAGAGCCACTTCTAATGGAAATGATTTTCCTTATCACGTTGACGCTGATGATCTTACATTTATACTTATAAGCTTTCCACACTGATATGCCGGTATTCACCGCATAAATAAGTGGGGAAGTAAGTCGTTGCGTGTGGACGGCGGCAAAACCCGCATAAACACAAAAAACGGCAAAAATTTCTAACAGATGAGGACAACCTTCACGCAGGTCAGTTATAGGTAAAGTTTGGTCATCCCACTAAATGAAAGTGCCGGTCCAATCCGCACAATTATGATAGAGGAAACTGAACTTTAACCTATTGACAACCGCGCGTCGAACGGTTAACTTATTCAAAACACTGATGCCGGTATTCACCGCATAAATAAATGTAGACGTCGTTGCGTGTGGACGGCGGCAAAACCCGCATAAACACAAAAAACGGCAAACCTTCACGCAGGTCAGTCATAGGTGAATATTGGTCATCCCACTAAATGAAAGTGACGGTCCTACCCGCACAATCATAATAGAGGAAACTGAACACTAACCTATTGACTACCGCGCGTCGAACGGTTAACATATTCAAAACACTTGGAAAATTGCAAAGTTAAACTAAAGTATGCACGAGCGAATCATATATTGTTTATGCGGCAAAATAAGTGCCAAATTAACCTATAATATGCATGAGCAAGTCATATAACGGTTATAAAGCAAGTCATCCAGTGAAAGTGGCGGTCCTACCCGCACAAACATTTATATTTCATAAAAAATTCAAACATTACAAGAATGGCCGGGTATCTACCCGCCTACAGAAATATAAATCTATCCTAACGGTGGGAAGGGATCTCAAGGTTCAAACTTCAGGACCATTCCCTCCAAACCCACTTGTACCCGCACCATCAGCTGGCTGTGGCGGTTCAAGGAAAGTCTTGAGAATGGTTAGTCCATCATCAGCAGCAGCAATCTCGTTCACCTTCTCCACCACCGGATGCGGGAAGGCAGCATACTGGTTCACTGCTTGGTCATAAGCAGCTTCAGTATCCACATCATATAGAGGGAAGTTGGAAGGCGGGATACCCTTCTCAACAAACCCTAGACCAAGCAGGAAGCCAGCCTTTTCCCCATCCTCATGAGAAGCGTTGAGGGCTGCGCTCATGGCATCGTCATAAGATGTGTTCGTGAAGACTCGATGCACAACCTACAACAAGAAAAAATACAAGTATCAAAACCTTTTCTAAGCACAAAGAAAAGCGTAAAGATATTATGAAGCTACGCATACCTGCGACAACGCTTCTCGTAGAAGCCATTCCTTGGTAATCAGAGCTTCTTGGAGGGCAGCTTGAGCTTGGTCACGGGCGCGTTCGGCTTCATTCTTGTTAAGGTTGGCAAGCAACACTTCCTTAGCAGCAGCCTCTTCAACGCCCTTCAGCTTACGCTCAGTATGGTTAAGCATACCCCTCAGATCCAAGATCTCTTGAAGCTTCTTGGCGTCTTCCATTGCCAAAGCATCATGAGCCTGCTGAAGCCTCTCTAGTTTGGCTTTAAGCTCCTCATTTTCGGCGCACAGAGGTTCAGCAACGGCTTCAGCCTTGGTGGCCCTCTCGGTCGCGTTCCGCGCAGTTTCCTTAGCCAACTGAAGCTGTTCGTTAACAGCTTGGGTAGCCTTGGAACGGGCCTCGAGCCGGGCCTGCACTTCAACCTCGAGGGCCTTGAAGGCCTTTTCCTTCTCCGCAGCAATTGCGGAAAGTCTCCTGTTCTCCTCCCGGATAGCCCGCGCCTGAGCCACTTCTTGGATATGCGCAGCTGTTGGTACATGTGTGTCAGTAGTTCATAGTCTAGCATTTGTAATCGAGTCTGTAATGTAATTATGTTTATGATTATGTTTATGTTTTTGTAACAAGCGAAGTTGTCAACAAGTTCGCTCAGGCGAACTTGTTGAACAAGCGAAGTTGTGGACAACTTCGCCTGAGGCGAAGTTGTCGTGCTTATATAAACTGTTCGCTGTAACAGTTTGTAGGGTTAATCAGATTGAGAGTTCGTGAGTTCTAGGGTTAGCGAGTTACGTGTTAACAAGTCAGTCTGTAATAGTGACCTCGTGTCACGTGTTCGTGTTATCAATATAACGTGTTTCGGTTATTGCTCGTGTGTTTGATTTATACATATTCTGCACTCGTATCTACTTACGCAGGGATTCCGCACCTGCGCAGATAGCGACATCCCGTGTACGATCCGTCCAGGAGCCTACAATTGGTATCAGAGCTCGGGTCATCGGACCTTCAAAACCTTGTTTTTCAACCTGGTGTTACGTGTTCATGGATAAACTTTTCGTCTTAATTCCATTAATATGTGTTGTTCTTCACTCCTGGATCTTCAAATCGTCCGAAATCATCGGATCTAGAGACTTTGAATCTGAACAGTCGCCGTTTCAGATTCAGGCAAAGTTAGGGTTTAGGCGAAGTTATCCGCAACTTCGCCTGACGCTTAATTTCGCCTGTGGCGAAGTTATACGTAACTTCGCCTTGAACTCAAGTTCGCCTGAGGCGATGTTGTGATAAGGCGAAGTTATCATCAACTTCGCCTATACCGATTTACTTAACAGTTTTTAGACGAACTTACAGATGAAGCGAAGTTGTTCCCAACTTCGCCTCACCTTTAAGTTCGCCTGTAAAGGTTTAATCACAACTTCGCTCGTGGTACAAAGCGAACTTGTGAGTTGCTTAACCGTTCTCTAACTTGTTTTGTTTTGTGCAGATATGGCTGCTGTTGGCGGTGCTGGTGGTGACGACGGTGATGATCAACGACAGTTCTTTCCGGCCCATAACCAGTACATCACGTTAGATCCAGACGCAAGAGGTGTGGAAGACTACAGGGAGATAATCACGTTTCTCCAGCGCTCAAGGATCTTTCATGCGATCACAAATACCCTGCCCATTTCACTGCCTAACATAGAATACTTTTGGCAGACGGTATATTATGATTGCAGGCCTGAGCCCCTGGTGATGCGAGCAACCGTAAATGGTCATAATATACAGTTTTCTTCTGAAGATATACGGTTGGCTTTGCAGTTTGGAGAAGAGACAAGGGATGACCCAACGGAGTTCGTAGCTCCTTTTCGTGATGGAGCGTACCTGAGGATGGGTTATTCAGGTCCGTTGGGGGACACCAGAGGAGGAAAGGTTTTTTACTAGATCAGTGGCGCTTCCTAATGCATGTCTTGATCGTATGCATGTCTGGGAGGAAGGCAGGAACTGATGGGATGGGCGCGACGATGCAGTCTGCCATGATTGCCCTGACTTACAACCGACGATATTCATTTAGTCAGCTGATATTTTACGAGATTGATCGTCAGAGGAGGGCTGTGGCGCGCGAGCGATTTACTATGTATCCTCGGTTCTTACAGATGATCCTCAATCATGTCGCTCCGTCGCTACCGCAGAGACGCCCTATAAGATACGTCGAATGTGTGACGAAACGTATCTTCGCTCAGTGTCGGACTTCGAGCACACGTAGCAAGCCTGAGCTACGTCCCAGGCATACTCCACTGTTTGGGTATCTTATCAACCCGGGGTATGTTCCTGCAGGAGGGGACGAGTTCAGAGACCCACAGCCACATCAGGCGGCAGCACCCCATGCTGTACCAGCTGCGCCTGTTGTATCTACTGGTGTTTCTGCTGCTGTGCCAGCTGCTGCATCTCCTGCTGTGCCTACTACTGAAGAAGTAGATCTTGATGCTGCTTTTAGCGGCCATGGATTGTTTGATATGGATGTCTCAGGTTCTCAAGTCATGGAGGTTACTAGAGCAGTTACTTCGGTAGCTGACTCCGATCTTGACGAAACATTTGCTGAAGCGAGACGACTGATGGTGTCTCGGGAGAGAACGACTGGAAAAAGGCCGAGAACTGTTGACGAGGATGATGAGGAAGTTGATGAAGAAAAAGCAGTTCAACTTGTGCTCAGGCGTTCGAGAAGAGAACGGACAGGTATGGGTTCGGGAGCTGGAGAATCTTCAAGGCTGGTACGTTTTGCTCCACCTGCCTTGTCTGGTATGTCTCTTATTCCTTCTACAGCACAGGTTACTGCCGTCGTGACGTCGGCCCCAGCAGTTGTGTCTCTACCACCCCAATCGCTTACTCCACCGGTGGTAGTTGCACGATTTGTTGAGTCGACCGTCACTACTACTGCAGGGTTACCAAGTGTACCACCTGCGGTCACTTCTGCTGCTGATGTCCCGCCAACTCCAATGCCTACTTCTGACTCCGAAAGGATTGCATCGCTAGAGCGGATCGTTGCTGAACAGTCAAAGACCATTCAAAGCCTAGTGGAATCCAATCAACTGCAAGCCTCCCTCCTGGTCGAACACGGGAAAGTAATAGATGCCTTCAAGGCATTCTTGGCATCTCAGGGGGAGAAGACTTGTAGGGGAGATGAGTTGAGGACAAAACGAAGAGAAGATCAAGACGATGATCCCAATGCACCGGAAGGTGCAGGTGGTGAGCTGCCAAGAACCTCTCAGGCTCTTGGGGCTTCCACAGCTGAGGGGGAGTCTACAAGTGCAGCTGGTGATGAGGTGGTAGCGGTTGATGATGATGATGATGTCGAAGACGTAATCGACGCATTGAAAGAGTTGGATGAGGATGATGATGATTTTATGCTGGAAGAAGATGTGCTGCCGGTTGATGAGATTGAGAAGATCGGTGAGCAAATTACTGTTGAGAATGTGATAGAGGAAGGGGAAATTGTAGATGACTCCGTGGAACACGAGATTCCGGAGGTTGAGATGCCAGAGATGGGTGATAAGACTGTTGAGGAAGATACTAAATGGGAGGAACAACCGAATTGGAAGGAGGGTTGTGCTCACTGGTTCATAAAGACGAAGAAGCCGGCGATCCCTAAAATGTTCAAAACAAGTTACAATATTAAGGGATACGCAGAAGCAAAGAAAGGTATTATCTGCTGGATATATGATGAGCAGCTGCGGCTCTTCGTGATCAAAAGATACGATGGAATTCAGTACTTCAGGAGAACGTTGAGATCTTTAAACACACTGCCTGAATGTGAAGTAAAAGATTTAGCCAGATTGGGATTGATAAACCGAAGTGAAGACAACATGGCTAGAATCATCGGGAAGATCGTGTGGAAGGAGTGTATTAAGGAGAAGAAGTTTGAGCTGATGAGACCACAAAAGGGGAAACTTGTCGAAGACAAGGATAGAGGTCTGAGAGCTGATGGAAAGCCTTAGATGATAATGAAGTATAAACCGATCCGGTGCCTTAAAGAAGTACCGATGAAGCTCATGCCCAAGGACATGCTCAAAGATCTAAAATGGTGGTTCGTGGACTGTGAGACAGCGGAGGCGGTAATGGAAGATGAGGATGAACAAGAAGTGCTTAGGGTTTACGACCCGATGCATCTTGTTAATCTATCGCAGGCTGATCTGAAGGTGCTCAACGAGAAGAAGATCTTCTACATTCCTGCTTGGAAGGATCAAGCTAGGAAATATCAACGGGTGGTGTCGGTGTGTGTTAGAGAGGGAGCGCACGCGTAGAGATGCAAGATTACAAGACTCAAGATTTGAAGATCAAGATATGAAGCTACTGCCAAGGGGGAGTCTGTTGGTACATGTGTGTCAGTAGTTCATAGTCTAGCATTTGTAATCGAGTCTGTAATGTAATTATGTTTATGATTATGTTTATGTTTTTGTAACAAGCGAAGTTGTCAACAAGTTCGCTCAGGCGAACTTGTTGAACAAGCGAAGTTGTGGACAACTTCGCCTGAGGCGAAGTTGTCGTGCTTATATAAACTGTTCGCTGTAACAGTTTGTAGGGTTAATCAGATTGAGAGTTCGTGAGTTCTAGGGTTAGCGAGTTACGTGTTAACAAGTCAGTCTGTAATAGTGACCTCGTGTCACGTGTTCGTGTTATCAATATAACGTGTTTCGGTTATTGCTCGTGTGTTTGATTTATACATATTCTGCACTCGTATCTACTTACGCAGGGATTCCGCACCTGCGCAGATAGCGACATCCCGTGTACGATCCGTCCAGGAGCCTACAGCAGCCTTTAACTTGTCGTTTTCACGACAAAGCAACTCGAAGGGTAGCTAGACAAAGCCTACAGCATCCGGGCAAGGAGAATCCGAAGCTCATTTGTCAGCCTACCCTCCTGGTAGCTAGACATGGCTTCCCCCAACGCGCCACTTGGGGCCGCGTGACGCGCCCACTCGACGCAGTCCACAGCCGTCCGAAGGGTTGTTCCCCGGCGGATGTTCCACCGCGGAACATACACCTCATTCGACTCCGACACTGCAAAAACAAAAAGCAGTTAGGAAAAGATGATAAAAAAATATATAGGCCAAAATAACCCTACGCACCTGTAGGGTCGACAACAGGCCGGTAGCCGCCAAACCCATCACCCGAACCTAAGGGATATCCATCCAAGAGGTCAGGCAGATGGGAAGGAGGCAGGGATTGGCTAGAAGCCCCAACGCTGAACATACCTGCTGAACCGGCCGGGGACGAGGTAGTCGCCGGTGCCGGAGGCACGGTTGAAGTCGCCGCGGTAGAAACCATCGGTGGTGAACTCACTGGAGGTGAACTCACAACCGTGGCCGCCGCTGCGGAGGAACCCGCAGAAAAACTCACCGCCGGCTCAGTGAAGGACTCAGTGAATATGGCACTGACAGCCGGCGGAGACGACGTCACAGTTGGAACAGTTGCCTCAACGGGATGAGCAACTGAACCAACACTTGAAACAGGCGCAGCCGCCTGGGTCGTCGCCTCGGGTAGGTTGACCAAACCTACCGTCATGGGTCCAGAAACGCTCCTCCCCGCTCCACTCTGGAATGCGGTAGCATCCACGCCTGCATGAAGACAAGATGTTTAAATACAATGGCGGAGAGATGCAGTTAAAGTAAATGAAGTTTATACTTACGAGTCCTCTTGAGCTTGAAGGTGCGAATAGGCGGGGACGAACCCGATGGAGCCGGCCTCTTCATACCGGTCACCGTCGTCGTACGGGGCTGTTCGGAGGTGACAGCTGTCTCAACCTCCGGAACAGTGGTCTCGCCACCACCAGGGTTCCCCGCCGCCTCCTCGCTCTCGGACCCCGAGTCAGACCGGTTCCCCGGATCGGCGGTGGAGGCAACCTTCGCCTTGCCCTTCCCGCCAACAGCCTTCTTCTTCCTCACGAAGAAAGGACCATCTGCGGATTCCTCATCAGAAGATGACATAATTAGAGGAATTCCAGCAGAGGTTTGAGCATTGAGAGGGCGAGGGTTAAATAATCCCTTACCTGGCCGCGTGGCGCTCAGAATCTCGTGGCCCGGCGGGTAGACCTCCACAAACCTATCCGCCGTTTGCTCCAAGATGGGCAACTCGTTCTCGTCGAGAGCACGAGTACCCAGCCGAGCGGGACAACCGCTCTCACGCGGTTGCAGAAGCGACTGCAAATTGTTCCCCTCTGAAACTAAACAGAAACAGTTAGAAGAAAAACCCAAAATCAGCAAGAAGATATGAAAGCATACCGTAAGGGATAGAGTTCAAACCGTATTCGAGGACGATGGGAATCTGCGGCGCCTCTGCCCCAGCATCCTTCCATACCCGGCTCATCCCAAGCATCACCATCCCAGATTCCGCAAAGCGGTAAACCGGAGTCTGGATCTTGGAGATCTTGGCGAACCATTCCGCCTCTTGGTAATTGGAGGCGTGAAGGCTAGGGAGCGCCCTCCCGTTCTTGAATGTCATCGCAATAGGGACGACACGGGCAGAGATGAAGAAAAACTCCCGCTTCCAAGACCGAAGACTGCGCTCGGTAGCGCAGATCTTCAAGCCCTTGATCCGAGTGACCAAGGTATACCAGCCCTGGATGCACCTCCAGGAATAAAAGGTCATCAGGCGGTCGACGCGGGGATCAACGCCTAGAATATGGCACACCCATTCAAAGTGGTGAACCTTTGCGATCGCCATCGGGTGCACCTCCGTCAGATGTACACCGTGTCTCTCCAAAACACGGTACACAAACTTCTTCAATGGGAACCTGAGATTCCCATAGACGAAGAATGCAGCATACACCCCTATCTTGCCCTTGGGGGCATCGTACACCGTCTGGTGAGGCTCAGGAAACTCAGGCTCAAAAGGCTCGAGCATGAACTTCCTGACGATGTACTGAAAAAGGTCGACGGGAAGAGCACATTGGCACTCGCCAGCAGTACTCTTATCGTCCTTATCAGAAGTGGACGTCGGGTTCTCGGAATACACGTCCGACTCTTCAGCAGTAACTTCAAGATCATGAGTAGAAGACATGTTTTGGAGGATGGAAAGAAGAACGATTTCAGGAGAATGCTCGACGGAAAAGTTAGAGTATTCGCCGGAAATCGCTTAGAAGAAGGAAGTGAAACTGTGAGTTGAGATGCATCCTCTCCTCCCTTTATATACACATCGCAATGAATGCGATGAATTTAATGCGGAAGAGAGAGGAAAACGCAGGTGCAATGAAACTATGACACGTGGTAAGAGCACGCTGGCAACAGCTGTTGACAAGACGCGTGCCGTAAACTTCGTGCCCACGCGCCCGAAAACTCGCGCCCACGCGCCTGAAAAAGCGTCTGGAGTGACCATATACTGTCACGTCGCCATAACTTCATGCACATCCTGAAACTGTCAGAAGAAACCGTCACACCACGCTGACTTCCCTTCAACAGTTGGACTGTTCTTATCCTTTCACCAACTCTTCGAATTTCAAAAAAAAAATTCAAAAAGATTCAAAAGTAAGCGGGACTTTACCCCCTACCTTGGCAACCAAGTAACTATAAGACGGGTGCGTGTACAGTGTCAAGGCAAAATCTTTCACATACTTAGCACCCGTAGGGAATTGAAGCCAAGAATACCTCGGCAACCAAGTAACTATAAGACGGGTGCGGGTACAGTGTCAAGGCAAAACCCTTCACATAATTAGCACCCGCAGGGAATTGAAGCCAGGAATACCTTGGAAGTAAAGTAACTATAAGACGAGTGCGGGTACAGTGTCAAGGCGAAACCCTTCACATACTTAGCACTCCGCAGGGAATGGAAACCAAGAAGGATCTTCTGGGCCATGCTTGCGGAAATGGATATAACATCCCCGCATAGCGGGAACGTTGAGAACTAGATTGTTGGAAGCTCCAAGATGGAATTGGTTGTTTAACATAATTGATCACTATGTTTAAAACTACCAAAACCCCGTGGAGAATCTACAAAAATGAAACTCAACGCTCCCGACGTGCGAGGAGGTTACACACCTACCCGCATCGTACCCAAAGATCAAGCAGAACAGTGGGAAATTCTGCATGTGACATTAGGAAACCCGCGGGAAGAATCCCCGCGGAGACCTTAAAACTAAACCCTTTTCAAAACCCCTTTGCTTAAGTCCAAAAGTTCACCTCACTTATTAACAATTCATGAGAAGAACATTGGACTGGGGGGGACTTGAAGAGGTAGGTCCCAGCAGAGCCCAGTTGGACCCGCAAGACTCACCTCAAACAGAGACGTCTGCGCAGTCGGACCCGCAAGACTCACCTCAAAGAGGGACGTCTGCGCGGTTGGACCCGCAAGACTCACCTTAAAGAGGGACGTCTGCGCAAAGACCAACTGGATCCGCAGGACCCGCCATGCTCAGAGACGCGACGTTCTTACGCGCAGTACGCAAGCTGCTCCCGCAGGAAACGCCTCCCAATGGTCGACGTACTCCGCCTGTTCCCGCAGCTACGGATACTAGCCATCAGGGAAGGCTACCCGCACAGCAAGGCTACACGCACAAGGCACTAACTCTCAAAATAATTCTGTGTCACCTGAAGAAGGAATGAGCAAGCCGAGAACACTCCCGCCCAAAGCCGGGAACACTCCCGCCCAAAGCCGGGAACACTCCCGCCCAAATGAGCCAGTCCGTACGATACTGGAGGATCTTTTGTACTGTACCTGCCAAGGTATGGACAAAAGATCTGACCAAAGCTGCGACAGCTCACTGACAACAGTACGACGGGCAGCACGCTCCAGTACTTAAAGTCACTATCAGTCGCTGCCTACTCACCAACCCCTGTCGGGGCACGTCCATAGCCTGCAGTTGGTGGAAAAGGAATAGTACACAGCCGGCCTGGTCACTATCAGCCGCTGCCTACCCACCAACCATCAGCATGGCACGTGCATAGCCCACAGTTGGTAGAACAGGAATACTATTCAGCCGGCTGTACCTGCTTGGAAACCTCCTTCGGCTATAAATACTCCAACACCTTGGAAAGGTATCATTATCTTATATCTCCATATATTATCTGATATCTGCTCTAGTCATTTCTCTTAATATATACTTATATTCAAGAGCAATCTAGTCTGATTCTCACGCCGGAGGGTGGTCACAAGGAGGTACCCCCCTTCTCAGTGACGAGCTCACGGTGTCTGTTTTGCAGGTCATCGGAAGAATAACCATCTTGCCGGAAACAACCCTCGTGGGAAACATCAATTTAACCCCCAGATTATCCGTAATCTGCCGGGGTCACTTAGTGTTTCTTCACCATCCAAACCTTAACTCTATTTTGTGGTAATCGAATCTCGGCCACCCATTTCCCCCAATGCCTTTGCCTAACTCCCCTATACACTTTCTTGTATGGACTCGAATAATAATAATAATCCAATTTCCCCGAGTTTTGTTTAGAGAACTTTTGTAGCAAGTCTTTTTGTTTTAGGTAAACCGACGAGCCGAGTGGTTGACGAACCAAGTTGGATGTTGTTGTTAATGATGATGAACAATGAGTGAAGATTGAATCTAAGGTGTTGCTGGCATTGCTGCCATTATTTAATATAAGGTTGGATAGAGATGTTTCAATGTTGTTGTATGGGTGTTTTGGTTGCATGATGGTGAGTTTGTTGGATGTGTTAATGTGTTATGCGTAGAATGATTAGAGGCTAGAAGGCTATTGTGTTATGTGAAATGGAAATCAAATGAAAATTTTTAGGTGTGAAATTATTTTGGTTATTTGGTTTTGTTATGTTGTGTACTTATAGATAGAAGATTTCATGATTTCAATTAGTTGATGTGAAATGACTCTTTTGCCCTCATTATATGTGTGTGGCAAATTTTAGTTTATATATAACTAGTGTTTTTGTTGGCGCGTTGTGCCGGGCTAGTCGGTAAAACACGGGGGATTGTAAAACGCAAGTGTTGATTCGGTAAGTTGACACAAATTCGGTCGGTTTCTTTTACGTGCATTATTGTATTGGAACTAAGAGAAAAATAAAAAAATTATAAAAATTAGGTGTAGACCAATGGCGTAGTGTCGGTCGGTAAAGCTCGATCATTTATAAAACCCGATCGACCGTTATCGATCCTGGGCGTTGAGGCGGTTGAGAGTGGGTTTTCGTCATGTTCGTTACGGTGCCGCAACTAAAAGAACAAAAATCAGCATTCGATCGGTTTTCGTTACGGTACTGAAACTACCAAAACGCGTTGAGTCTGCGCGAATTTAGTCGGTTTCCATTGCGTTTGGCACGGTACCTTAACTAAAACAAAATAATAAAAACAACAAAAACAAAATTCACATTCGGTAGGTTTTCATTACGCTCATTACGGCCGAAACTAAAACAAAACGAAAAAAATTCTACCAATTGGGTGCCGCAAAGTAGCCTAATCGGGGCTTTGTGGCACCAAACTTGTTAATTATATTATATAATAATAATTAAGAAGTTTGGCGACGTAACCACGCGATTGGTTCACGTGTTCTTACGTGGTTGGTTTGCCTTTTTATTTATTTTTGTTTTGTTATTTGTTTTTAATTAGTGTCGGTTCGCTACTGTAAAATACTTTTTTTTACCATGGACGAATTAACTTATTGCTTTAATTTCGATGTCGTAGCCTGATACCAACCGAACTTGTGTCGGTTCACCACCACAACACATGGTTTTCTGTGTACGATTTAGTCCCGACTGAATTCGCGTTAGTTTGCAAACGTAGCGCGCGGGTTTTTTTCTCATTTTTTTTGCCCATCAATTCAGAATTTACGAATTCGTATTAGTTCGCAACCGTAGCATGTGTGTTTTTTTAGCCACGTTTTTTTTATTTGGATGTGGACGAATTTTATGGTTTGCTTTATTTTTGGCGCCGTAACCAGATACCAACCAAAGTGTCATCAGTTTGTAACCACAACGCATGTTTTGTTATGTTTATTTTTTGTATTTTTGCGTTAACAAAGTTTTTTTTTGGGGGGGGCTTATTACTGGTTTCGTAATAAGGCACCGATCGAATTCACCTCGACTCGCAGACGCACTGCACGATTTAATAACTTGTACGAGCACGCTGTCAATAAAATCAACCAGACACCGGGAGTCTTCCTAGTTGACAATAAAATATAAGAGTTAAGTTGGTTTAATTCATGGTAATTCAACAAAATATGTTTATTGAATGAACTATTTACAGAACTCAAGCAAAATTCAATGAATGTCAATCCTAATATGTTTACATGCACTGGTGGACCTACTTGTAATGTATGAGAGCAGCTGTCCCCTTATAAAGAATCAATCAATCATACTCAGTATAAAATTCCACCAATAGCAAAGCTATAAGTAAGGTTTGGAGAGGGTGAGATGTAGGCACACCGTACCTTTATTCAATAGAATAGAGAGGTGGCTTCCAGAAAGACCCTCAGCTCTAAAAGTCATATGTATGGGAGAATATAAAAACAATCAAAATTCACAGTAATATAATTAATAATAACAATTAGTAATAATAATGATAATAATATATAGATATATTAAAATAATAAAAATAAAATACAACAAATAAACTACATAATATATGAAAAGAAAATAACATAATGGCGTGTGAACAAAAATAAGGTAAAGAGAAGCCCCTAAGGTATTACTTTCTCCCTAAAAATCATTAACCTTAATTCTACGTCTCCAAGAATTCCTATCCTCAACCATGTCCTCAGAGAGGTTTAGTTCTAGCAAATCATGTCTAATCCTCTCATCCCAAGTCAATTTTGGTCGGCCTCTACCCCTCCTCCCCTCTATATTAATGTTTTCTACAGATCTAACAGGATTCTCTGGCTACCTTCTCTTCACATGTCCAAACCATCTCAATCTCCACTCTTTTATTTTGTCTAATATGTTATCTACCCCTAATATCTCCCGAAACACACTGTTTCTTATTCGGTCTAGCCTTGTGTGCCCACACATCCAGCGCAACATTCTCATCTCCGCTACCTCCATTTTCCGCTCGTGTGCCTTCTTGATGGCCCAACAATATGTTCCATATAACATTGCAGGTCTAACTGCGACCTTATAAAACTTTCCCTTTAGTTTAGTTGGGAATCTTCAATCGCACAATACACCTGTGGCTGCTCTCCATCTACACCATCCTACCTGAACTCGATGGGCCACATCACTGTCTAACTCCCCATCGCTCTGGACAAACGATCATAGATACTTGAACTTCGTTACTTGCGGGACTACTTGCCCTTCAATGGTGATCTGGATGTCCTCATTGTCATTTACTCCACCGAAAACACAGTGGAGGTACTCCGTTTTAGAGCGACTGAACCTTAAACCTTTTCTCTATAAGGTTGTTCTCCACTCCTTTAGTCTCATGTTTAGATCTTGTTTTGTCTCGGCAACTAACACAATATCGTGTGCGAACATCATGCACCACGGGAGTGTCTCCTGAATCATCTTTGACAACTCATCCAATACTACTGCAAAAAGAAACGGGCTCAATGTTGACCCCTGGTGAAGGCTTACCTCCACGGGGAAGAGGTCAGTATCCCCCACGGGTGCACGGACACTTGTAGCACTCCTGGCATACATATCCATGATTATCTATATATATTTCCTCGGGACCCCTCTACCCTCCAGGCATTCCCAAAGCACTTGGCGTGGCACACTGTCGTACGCCTTTTCTAGGTCAATAAACACCATATGAAGGTCACGCTTCTTCTCCCTATACTTTTCCATCAATCTTCTTATGATGTGTATTGCCTCTGTGGTGGAACGCCCCGGCATGAAGCCAAATTGGTTCACCGTAACCTGGGTTTCCCGTCTAAGTCTAGCCTCAATCAGTCTTTCCCATAGCTTCATAGTATGGCTTAGTAGTTTGATTTCTCTGTAGTTACCACAACATTGGGCGTCTTCTTTGTTCTTATAGATGGGGACTACGACGCTACTCCTCCATTGGTCTGGCATCTTACCAGATTTGAGGATAATATTGAACAAGGAAACTAACCACATTGCTCCTTCTTCTCCCAGACACTTCCACACCTTGATGGGTATGTTGTCTGGGCCGACCGCCTTAGCCCTTCCCATCTTCCTGAGTGCAGTCTGTACCTCTTCGCGTGTGATCCGTCGGCAGTAGCAATTATTCGGTTGTTGTCGTTGTACGATTGTGTAGTCATATTCTTCTTGGTAAGCTCTCCCATCGTTAAAAAGGTTTTGGAAATAGGTTTGCCATCTTAGCTTAATGTCCTGCTCCTTATAAAGAATAGTGTGAAAAATCTAAATCGTCATCTTTTACATTTTAACCATTTGTGTGAAACACCTCATTCCATAAACCTTTTGCAAAGTCACGGATTTATATCTTTGTTGCAAATAATCTCAATGTGAAATGGAGAGATCTTTGGTTTTACATTTAAGCCTCAATTGGCCTCATTTTTAGTGTCTATAAACATGTATTGAATGGATTATTTAAAGCCAATGACATGATCCCATATGTAACTAACTTCATTTTGTCGCTTGCTTTTCATAAATTTAATTTGTGGTAATTAACTTTTGTAGTTTCTAACTTTCTATTAGATGCAATGACAATTAACGTGTTAATAACTCTAAAGATATTTGATTCTCGGCGTTTTCGTTGAGCTGATCTTTAATTGATACTATCTACCTTTTTTATTTATTTTGTTGAACAGGAATTTTTTTTTTCCATTTAAAATCCACTAGCATTGCTCTCGTAAAGATATAAATTCACCACCTAACTTTTGAAGGGGCGAACATTGTATTACTAGACCGTTAGGCCATGGGTGATCCCATGTAGCTCAAGTCTTGTGAAAGCATGATAACTAGGGGTGTTTATGGTTCGGTTTGAAACCGCGAAACCGTCCAAACCGGTCATCGGTTTGGTTTCATGGTTGGTTTTTTTTCTTTACTCTCGGTCGGTTGGTTTGAAAATTTCCAAACCGTAGTGAACGGTTTGGTTTACGGTTTGAACCGAAAACCAACCGCATAAAACCGGACCGTTTGATTTATTTATTTATATATATATTTAAAATATTTCATAATATATATGTGTACATAAATTTATAACAAGACACATAGTATTTTGTATTATATATATGTGTATATACACATATACACACTACTAAATATTGACAAATATTGATAATAAACAAACAAAAAAAAAGTGGGCTAATCCAAAATAAAAAATGCAAGAAACATTAATTGGCTTTTTATTTTGTTAAATGAGATCCTAAAAAGGTAAAAATTAGTTGTTTGTTAAATTACATAAATATTTGTGAGTTGTGTAATATTTACATATCATGAATTATTTTGAACATATTGTATAAAGACCGAACAAGACCAACCACGAAACCAAACCAGAACCAAACCGTTATTAATGGTTCAGTTTGGTTCGGTTTATGAGTTCAACGGTTTGGTTTTGGTTTACGAAAATAAAAAACCGTTACTAACGGTTCGGTTCACGGTTTGACCTAAAAAACCGCAAAAACCGAACCGAGAACACCCCTAATGATAACCTTTTCATTAGAGCTTAAAATCTTCAATGCTTTATTTAGGGGTGCAAACGAGCCGAGCCGAGCCCAAGCTCGACTAAGGTCGAGCTCGGCTTGTTTAACTTACATAGAGCTCGAGCTCGGCTCATTTTAAGATCTATTTTCAAAGCTCGAGCTCGGCTCCTTTACTATTTATCAATTATTTTTTATATAATTATAATTAATCTACATACTTTAATCTATTATAGTTTTATGTATAAAATAATATATATTATTTAGTTATTTTTATTTATTTTTTCATAACATTATATATATTAATTAATAAGTGTTAAATATATATTCTTAAACATCATATAAATGACATGCTCGTTTAAGCTCGCAAGCCAGCTCAAGATCGATAAGTGACGTTGGGGCTCAGGCTCGTTTATTAAACGAGCCTACTTTTAGGCTCGAGCTCGGCTCAATTAAGCTTGGCTTGGTCGAGTTTTTTAACGAGCCGATCTCGAGCAGCTCGGCTCGTTTGCCCCCCTAGCTTTATTACACAATTTCCCAATAAAAGGATAATTTGATGGTCATGTAATTAAATTTTTTACCACTTGTATGAAACCTCTCATTCAATGAACCTTTTTATTTAAGTGACGGGTACAACAACCATACAATTTGTTAAAAATCGTTTCAATGGCAAATGTAGAGATATTTGGGTTCACATTTGAGCCTCAATTGGCCACCTTTTTAGCTGGTAAAAAAAAAGAGTGAACTTTTTGCCTGTTTTTGGAAGAAAAATGGTAAGAGGCTTTCTTCTTACATTAAACTTGTGTTTGAAATATCAGCCATAATAATGCTCACTTGTAATGGTGGTCTCCATTATGCTTTTATCATAGGCTGGTATGGGCATCATCAGGAGAAATTTGCTTCCACTCCTTTTTTCATCAATCTAAAGCTGACATATTAAATGTAAAGAGTGAAATCTAGTTTTGGATCAAGCTACAAGTGTTTAATGCTTGGTGTTTGTTTTAACATCATATCGTTTGTCACTAACGTTGCACGCGTTTATAGATTGAGATAGGAGTGTGTATGAAACCGGTAAAGACTGAAAAAAATTGACGGTTTCGTTTTATATTTATGTAAAAACTGAATTTTCGTTCATTTTCGGTTTTGCGTGTAACTAAAACCGAAAAAACCTAACCGAAATTATAGATATTTATTTCTTATTTTAAATTTTAAGTAATTTATAATAGTTTAATATAGTTTAACATAAATATTTGAGCTCAAATGCATAATAATATTTGATTAATAATTAACTAACAAAAATTTAGGACAAAATTCATTATTTTTGGCAAACTTTTTTTTTTCATGCCAAAATTTTCAAACCGAACCCAAACCCAAAACCGTATCTAAAGAACTTTTGAAAACTCAAAACCGACATTTCAGTTTCTGTTTTGGATTTAGCCCGAAACCGAATTAAATGACTTATGCACACCCCTATAATGAGACTTTTGATTTGTCCTTTAAGTTGCATCAATATATTAGATCATTTTTCTCTATTTAAATTGGTTATGTGGTGAACTTGTAGTCCCATAGCAGAATCACATACACAATGACTAGTGAGTGAACTTGTAGTCCCATATAAAAAGAAGCCAAGGACATGCGTCATCCAAAGATGAATATGTTTTAAAAATATTTTTTTTTCAACCCGTGTGTCGCACGGGCTTATAGACTAGTACATTGTAACTATCTAGACATAACACATGTTATTGGAGCTAAATTCAAAAGGCAAACCAAACCTTAAACCAACACCCATGTTCATTAGTTCATGGGTGAGGGTAACAAATCATACTTCAACTTTCACATAAATGAGGAGACAAAACAAATTGACAAGTTTGAAAATCATACCACGGATGTTTTAAACTTTTAATGTGATATTTTGATGATTTAAATACGTGTATATTAAATTGTATACATGCGGTTTTGTGTAGGCTTGTCTAAACCGCTTGACATTCCGATGCTTGCTCGAAAAATGATTGTTCGGTTTCCGGTCGGTTTGTAAATGTTTTGATCGGCTAGGTTTGGTTTGTAAGAGTCATAGAACAAGCAAAGGTACACTTGTTTTGATTCAGTTGGCTCAAATTATTTCACAAACACACAATTTCTTAAACCCTTTTATCATTTTCATCACTATGTCAATTTCATAATTTTATTTGTTCGCTTTTACGCTACTAGAAGCTTTCACGTGCTTCATATCCAACTTCTAACTTTTTATTTTTATAGAAACTTGCAAGCTTTTACAAGTTTGTCTAAAAGTTACTATTTTATTTTCAGTTAAACTATATCCAACTTCAAACTTGTTTTTTATTTAAAATTTTAAAATGAAAAAAGAAATTAGTAATTCTTGGAAACTCGCTTGATGCTTAATAAAAAATGCTCAGAATATACTTATTCGATTTTGGTTCGGTGTGTAAATGATCCGATCAGCCACATCATTCGAACCTCAGGTTTGGAGCGTGTTGGAGATAGACAATCGACCCTAGAAATGTCTTGCCCCATTGGAAAAAATTTAAGGGTCCACCACTAATAATAAGTTGACTTAAAACAAGTTACTAAAATATCCTTAATTTATCATTTAACTAAACAAGCATACACAATAAGTTGCGTATATCTAATACTTAAAACTTACTATTAATTTAAAAACGTGCCAAATAGATCTTCTTAGAATAAAAGACCAACGATATAACGTTCAAAGACTAGCAAAAAGGCAACTCGTATTTTGGATTTTACCTTGAATGTTAGTTACCTACTTACCGACCCAAGTTATATTAAAACTAATCTCATTAGGTAGCATGATATTGATAAGTTTCTGTGAATGTTTAGACGATATATACCTTCCTCTTCAGTCAACCCATGCACGAAACTACTTTGAATGAATTATTTTTTCATAATATAATGGATTTATACCAAACAAATATTTAAAAAGATTTATCTTGTTTTGTTTATTATGCAAGATTTATTTTCCATCATTAACATTTTGTATAAGTGTGATATAACTGGGATTAGTCTAGTTGTATCATAACATATAGTGGTGTCACTTTTTTGACATTGAGCGTTTGAGTCTCGTAATTTATATTGATGTAGATTTAAATCGGATTTGTGTGTTACCGGTTTTAAAGGATAAGGATAAATTACATTGAATCAAAGTAGAGTGGGGATGAGATGAAAGACGTGGTCCTTTTGTATGTGAAACCCTAAATTCAAACCATCGACTTTATTCCTTGCCATACTTTCATGTTCCAAATTATTAGTTTTAAAAGAATATTTGACAAAGATTTAAATGTCTCATTATTATAACTCTTAAAAATTATAAACATCAACCTGTCACGTAACATTACCAAGTAGCTTATAGTAACGTTAATGATGAAATGCCAAAAGCGATTTCACGTAATCACTGTTCTAGTTTTGTCGCTTCCACAGTAAAAAAGAAAAAAGAAAAAAAGAAAAGAAAAGCCCATTCCTCGTAATCATTTTTGGCACTTTGATGAAAAACAATGGTTATTTTTTTGGTATATCGGTTTTTATTAATTCTAATTATTGCATTTTAGTTACTGCCGGTCTCAACTAATAAATTGGCTATTGACGGTCCTAACTTTTAGCGTATTTGTTCATAATGGTCCGCGACTAACAAAATCCTAACGCCGTTAGTTTCACGTCGTCAGAAAAGCGTTTTTTGGCTGGAAAAGTCAAATTTATTGCCGGAAAACACCACCTGAACACCGCAACCACCACCAACTGGCTCACCAACTACCACCACTTGAGCACCATCAACCGATTCCGACGATGGTTCTAGAGTTTTCGGCGACCTCAATAATTGGGGTTTTTACTAGAAAAATGTTCCTAAAGGTCCGATATAAATTTACAAAGATGTTTGAGACGAAAATGTTGAGTTCTCGTGAAAAAAATTGAGTTTTCCGGCCAAAAGTATTTTTCCGACGACCTGAAACTAACGACGTTAGGATTTCGTTAGTCGCGGATTGCTATGAACAAATATGTTAAAAGTTGGGACCGTCAGTGCCCAATTCGTTAGTTAAAACCGATAATAACCAAAAAATAATAATTGAGATTAATTAAAACCAATATACTTTATTTATTCTCATCCAAGTTAGCTAAAAATCTCTCTATCCTCCACATGGGGTTGAAAAGCACCTTAACGGTGAGGGGAGTGGGCGTATAATTACAAAACATAACATTAGTGTTGGGATAAATTTAAATGAATAAATAAAAATATTTAAGTTCGACCAAATAGTAACTAAGAAGTCTGACGTGTGTAACATATGGTTTACACAGGGCCGGCCCAACAGTAGTGTTGAGCCAAGCTAGCGCTTGAGCCCACAAAAAAATAAGGCCCCCATTTAAAATTAACTGTTTTTTATATATAGAGAAACGTCTACTAATAATGTGTAGTTGATAAAAGAGACACTATTACATGCTAGCCTATTGGTTTCCTGCATGTTTTTTAATCTCTAAAATTATAGCTTTTCCAACTCCCACCAAGTTCGACTCCCACTCACGTAAACTGTATTTTCATTTTTGTTGATTCTCCATATCATTTCTTATTTATTTTGTTTTCATTTTTCCTTAGCTATCTACCTTGAATTTGTATTATATGTATCACGACATCACGTTGTTTTCTAATTGAAAATCCAAAGTATTATAGTTTCATATATGAAACATGATAACCCCTCGGTAAATTTTAAAATAAAAATTATAAATTCTATAATTTAATTTCTTTAACTCTTGGTAGTTGGTAAGAGTCTTAAAAAATTTTTTTGCTTTAGGCCACCAAATTTGTTGGGCCGCCACTGGGTTTACAAAACATAAATTACAAAGTGCGGTTTTGATCTTATACATATAACATTAATAACTAAACCACCAAACTAGTTTGTAAAAAGCAATAACAACCAATTTTTTAAATAATTTGATTTTTTATTCAACCTTGATGAATGATGAGAAGTTTTATTTCGTGCAAAGGTAACGTCGTAACCCTACTAGTAACTACGAAAATGAAACGATTAAGACCTGACCTTCCATAAAAAATAAATAGCATTTCTTAAACATGAAAAGTTGGATGAAATCGACAAAAACGCCACCTTGCCCAACCCAAAACATATACTACTTAAACTTTGATAGCGAATTTTGTTCTTCGTTCACAACAACTTGTTAATGTATCGTTTCAATTTGACTCGGTTAGATTAAGCTAAAATCAATCATCATAGCTTTTAAAATACGGATATCTATTCTATCATTCGATCTAGATGTGTAAAATGATCAACATCAACATATGTTATGGTGGACCTACGTCGGCAATGTTTTTTTCTAGAGGTGTAAGACTTTGTGTACATTTTCAACCAATTGCTTTATTGTTTAAATGCTTCATAAATGCATTGTGGTACTTTTGGTTGGTGGTTAATGTTATACTCCTTGTTTGGTATCAATTTTTTGTTGTTGGATGCTTACTTTATAAGAAAAGCTCAAACAGGCTGACTTGGTATTATTTTTGAAATTTGAAAACTAAAGAATTTAGGGGGAATTTGGTATTTGCTTATTTTATCTTCTTATAAGTTATAAGTTATAGGTTATAAAGTATTAAAAAAGTTAAAAGTTATAAGTGGATAAGTTAAAAATTACAACTTTGTGACTTATAACTTATGACTTGTATAAATTATAAGGAGATTAAATAAGGAATCCCAAACATCCTCTTAGGCTGTTAAATTTTAAAGAGAGTTTAGATTTAATGTATTACAAAAAAGTTACCTAAACAAGTTTCGAGTTTCGACTTAGTGAATATATCTTCTAAAATAATTTTCTTCAAACACTACTTTCATCGCCCAACAATCTTTTTTATAACGACGACTTTCTTTTTTCTTTTTTTGTTTAAGCCATCGTACTCTCTAATTTGGAGAGCCTTGTTTTCTCACTCTGGCTTCAGAGTTTTGCTTGGGCGTTCCCTCAATAAACCATACTGTCGGTTTGCCGCCACAAGAGCAAAACTCTCTGGCATAACACATCGTGGGACGAAAAGCCGGGTAAGCTTGGGATCCAAACTGACAACCTAGGAGGGATCAAATGTTCATAAACATCTAAGTGTAACTACCGGGAAACTCTGAAAGGCTTACCACCCGCATACAACCCATCCTACCTGCGTTTCAATTCTTCTTATAGTGGTGCTGACCACATTTCAAAACGTCCACATGATTCGAAGTCGAACTCAGGACCCTTTAAGAGGAAACCTTAAGGAAAACCTCTGATCATCTAACCAACTAGGATGGAAAATTTTTTTGTTCTAAAAGAAGGAATTAACTTCGGAAAATTTATTAAACAATTCCACCCGAAGCCCAATTTCCTTAAGTTTTAGTTTTTCGGGATGGTGTTTCCGATGTTGCTCCTCTCTTTTCCTATATCCCGAGCCACAGCATCATCTCCTCATCTTGCCGCATCTCATCCCTATGCTTGCCAAATTCATTCCGCCCTCAAAATAACAAGAAATTTAAGTTTTCAGCTCTTTCAGTAATGATAAAATATTTTGTCTTTCAACCCTTAATTTATAGATACTAAATCTATTCCAATCAATCATCATATTACACATATATACATGTGATATGAAAAAAACAATAACAAAAAACAAATTAAAAGGACACTTATTTTTTTCCCCATGTTAACGTCATTGATTTATTTGTGCCTTGCCATTAGTTTGCATCCTAAACAACAGTATCAATAATTCCCATTTTAGCCAATTGCCTTGTAGTTGATATGTTCACACTTAAAAAAAACATTAGAATAGAAAATTGTACAAAATCCACCTAAATAACCTTCTAACTAGGGCAAGTTGACTTTTTCACTTATTGTGACACTCTTGACTCTACTCACCTGCCGACCGACATTTTAATCGTGGCATATATTAATTGGTACATGCGTGCGTTTTGCATTATGAGTCATTTACTAAACTATAGTAGCACGCAAATATAAAAATTTGTCTTCGTATTGTTTTATTTTATTAACCGACTCAAACCAATTTGTTTAGGGTTTAAATATTTTCCACCAAAACCGGTTGATGTTTTAATGACCAAAACCACTTTATCCTCGAACTAGTTTTAACCAAAGTTGAAAATTTGAGCCTCCCCCCTCCCCCGATGTCTTAGTTCAAGTTTCGCCACTATAGAAAATACTCGGTTCCTACCCGTACCTGACCCACGGGTACGGCATGGTATTGGATTTCTCCCGGAACCGAAATCGGGAATACCAAGTCAAAGCCGACCCGAACCTACCCGAAACCCAAAAAACCCGGTCAAATACCCGATTATACCCGGAACTGGTTCCTATCGCCCCGATTTTGACTTTTATTGGCTGAAGCCTGATTCCATTTCCTGAAAACACCCTATCTGGGCACCTCTAGTTAAACGATAAGGATAAAACAGACTCAAAAGCCCATAATGTCATTCATAATTTTATATAACAGATCAGAATCCATAAATTGGGCTGAAAAACATTTGGACTGCTGTGGGCCAAATAACCTTTATATCATTTACGGCTATTCACGAGCCGTATCGAGCCGAGCTGAGCGAAGGCTTGCTCGTTGTTTGGCTCGTTTACAACCAAATTGAATGGCTGAAAATCGAACCAAGCGAAAACCAAAACGAGCCAAAATCGAATCGAGCATTTTTCGATCGAACATTAAGTGATTTTCCATCATTATTTATTTCTTTTTTACTCTAAAATTTTCAATAAAAAACAATTTTAAAGGCTATAAATAATATAATTTATAAAGAAATTAGTAGTTTTTACTTTTTAGACAAACATATAATAGGTTTTAATTTTTAGGTGAAAGAAGTTTAAAGTGAGATATAATGAACATGTAAACAAACATTTAGTATTATGAAAACTTGAATCGAACTGATAATACTATAATATTGACAGAATTGGAAAATTTAAAAAGATTTAAAAAATGTATACTTATGTTTTATGTGTTTGCATACACAGGGTTAGATTATAATAAAAACCCACTTGAGTTGTGAAAACTCTAAAAACTCATTCTTAACCACATGTTTTTAATTAAAGATTAAATTTTGTGGGCCATAATTAAAGTTAATAAAAAATGTTAAGGTTTTCTTACACTTTCTCTTTCCTGAAAACATATATATATAAATTACTAAAAAATGTAAAAAAAATAGCAAAATATTTTTTTTTATGTTTTTGATGTTTTGTATTAAATGTAACAACATATATTACGTGTTACAAAAAAAAAAACCGATGTTACATAGGGTTTTCACGGGTTTTCTCAACTCAAGAGGTTTTAAAACTATACTTCTCCTGCATATACATATTTATATATATGTTCATATATAATATATAAAATAAATTAAAAATATTCGAGCCGAACCGAACCGAACCGAACCGATCAGACCTTTGCTCGTTGTTTGGCTCGTTTATAAATCGAATCGAGCAGAACGGCTCGTTTACAATCGAACAAATGCTCCGCGAGCGGTTTGGATGGCCTGTTATCGTTGATTTGACTTCCAGTCAACAGTCAACACCCTTTAGAGGCCTATGCTGAAACTATCAATGTGAAACACACACTCCAATTGGAGCCCTAATTCGTGACACACCATATTCATCGCAAAGGTTAGATTCATATTATTTTATCCATTGTGATTCAATCGGTTGCAGTGTGTATACTGAATCATATGTGTCTAATTGCAGGAGATGAAGCTGAATTTAACGTTCTTCGTTGCTCTGTTTATAATCTCAGTCGTAGTTCACTCCGTTAACGCGGATCCTGAGGTAATCGTTCGCTTTCGTTAAAGCATGTGGCCTGGTTGATCATTTGATGTAGAATCTGTTTATTAAATTACGAATTGAATGCTTGTTTAATGAAATCAGACGCATTAAATGATTATATGTTTAGTTTTAGAATATTAATTGTGCTTACTTGTTTCATCCGGATTTATCACTATCTTTTCGGTTCAACAAAACTTTTGGATGAAACCGAATTAACGTGTTATCTGGAATTTCGTAATTCCAATATAACAACGGCTTAATATCAATTTCATCCATGTGTTGATTTTTGAAACATGATTCAACATTTAAGAATTTTTGTTAAACTAATGTATGCAAAATATTTTTCACAACTTATGAAATATGTAAGGACTTGATTTTTATAAGGTTTAATGATTTTGATATATGTAAATATGTAATAATTATATTTTGACTAATGCGTATGTTAAACCGCCAATTGAGAAAAACGTGACTTGAATCCGCATCCTTGTGAGATTCTGTTCACTAGGATTTGAGCAGCCTTATTCATGTTCGTCCTTTAAGCTTTTATCAAACAAGCGAACGGTTCACGAACACCTAACCGAACGAAGTTTCTTGTTTGTGTTCGTTCGTTAAAGGGATGAACTTGTTCATGAACACAACACATATTTGATTTGGCTAATTGAGAATTGTCAGTTTCAACAGTTCAGTCCGGCTACCAAGTTTGTGCCGGTGTAATACACATATATACTTTTGTTTTATAGTTAATAATTTTTCTTAAATCTATATGATAAGGTCAGAAAAGTTATTAAAAACCTTTAATGAACAAACATTAATTAACATAAGCGGACGTAAACGGACACATTATTGAACATTCACGAACGCAATTGAACGTAACCTAACCTCTGTTTCTGTTCGTCCATTTAGTTAATTGAGCGGAATCCTTGCTTGTGTTCATTCATTTATTAAACGAATGAACATAAACGAACTTCCCGCCGAACCTTTGGTTCTGTTACGGTCCTAATTATGATTGATGTTTCATTTTCTCATTGTTTTGAATTGCATGACATTTTAGAGATTAAGAAGATTCTGTTATTTTAGGAAGTGATATCTTAATGACCTAAAATTTGAATTTAGGTGAAGAAGAATACACTTGATGGTGTAGGTTTAGACACAAAGATAAAGCCGGACCCGAAAGCTAGTGTGAATGTGAAATCAAGCAAATCTAATTTAGAATCTAATCAAGCGGATCCTGGTGCTTTGAAGAATGACAAAGTTTCAAATGATGTTAAAAATGTTAATGTGGACAATACTAAGAGTGTTTCAAGTAAGCAATTAGGGGTTACAGCTGCTAATAAT
Source organism: Bidens hawaiensis (assembly GCF_021521415.1). Taxonomy (NCBI): domain Eukaryota; kingdom Viridiplantae; phylum Streptophyta; class Magnoliopsida; order Asterales; family Asteraceae; genus Bidens; species Bidens hawaiensis. The sequence continues at coordinate 431,573 of NW_027492353.1, read as the reverse complement.
GTGCACAAAGGTTCAAAAGATAAGGATTTGGTAGACAAGGGTGAAATGAAAACTAAAACAGATGAAGGATCTAAAGACGGGCCCAAGGAGGAAAACTTGCGGTCTATGAGGAAAGGAAGTTTTAGAGGCGAACTATGTGATTCGTCTTTCAAATGCACAATTGGTAATGGTGGTGATCATGAAATGATTGCATGTCTAAGTGTTCCAGGAGATGGTAAGTATTGTTCCTTCATGTTTATATCATTTTGCTTTGTGACATCTTAGTTCATTCATTGATTTGATATTCCAATTATCAATGCTTACCGCCCATCAATATTGCAAAAACCTTTTCTTCTAAAAGTTTTAGTGATCACGCTTTTAAAAATTAATACCACCATTTTCTATTTATTAGTTTTTTTATAACTGTTGATGTAGTTGTGATATGAACCGAATTGGTAATTAGAGTAGAAGAAGATACTGAAGAATATTTCGGGAGAATGACTCAACTCATTTCATTCCTAACTTAATAAAAACCTTGCAACTGCTTATATAGCCAAACAAAAGGGGATAAACATAAAGAACACCAAATACACTGAAAATAACTAGTATCGCTATCCCGTATTCCCGCTACTTGGTAATGACATAGACAATCAGGAAATCGCTATAAATGAAAATAAATGTGGGTATTAATGTATTATGCATGCATGAGATCATGGCACGTCCCCGCCGTGTAGCTCAGTTGGTTAAGGGGGCTTAAGACTTGGAACAATAACCTAGAGGTCGTGGATTCGAAACTGATCCTAAGTGCCAATTGCCTTGCCGCTGAGTGAGGCTGATTTACCTCTCACGTGATGGGCCTGGGACGTTCTGGCGTGGGCCGATTTGCGTGTCCGGAACATCACGTTTGGAACGATGAGATCATGGCACACAACACAATTTTAACTTACAAAATAGGAATAACAGAAAATATACTTTAGGTCATATATTAATCTCTTTTCCATTAAATCAGACAATGCCATTTATAGGCTACAACCAAATTGAGATAGACAAACATAAATGATAGAAACACTAAGTACCACTAACCCACTCATCTAAACACTAATTAAGAATTAACATAAAATAGGGAAAATGGAAATTATGTTTTCCTTTTTTATGCTTATTGTTAGTTAGAGTTAAGAAGAGTGAGTTAGTGGTACTTAATGTTTCTATTGTTTGCGTTTGTGTGTCTCTTTGGTTGTAGCTTGTAAATTTGTAAATGGCACTGCTTGGTTTAATGGGAAGGAGGTTGAAAGTTGATCTTAAAGTTTGTTATTTGTTCTTATCTTCTCAAGTTAAATTGGTACATTACAAGTTGTCTGTTTACTCCCTTTCTATTGTTATGGAACATTTGGTTGATTTATCTTTCGAAAATGAAGTTTCTCTTATATATGTTCTCATATAGATGATAGTATTCACTAACTTAATTAGCAACCACTCATCATCCTGCTTCAAGTGCTTGCACCTTGTGATAAGTGTGATTTACAAGTTACAACATGTGCATTGTTATGATTGATGCTAGTTTTCATGCGCGGTGGTAGGAAAGGTTGTAAACCAGACATTATTCGGTAGCACAGTCATTTTGCTGCATGCAGTATTTTTTTTATGAAATTCATGCCATTATCTATATGTAAGCGAAAAGAAGTGTATCCATTAAAACTGAAAATTTTCTTCTCTACCAAACAGGTTTGGAAGTTCAGTTTTAACTTTTAACCAATTTAAGGAATACTATTTATTGGTAAATTTCAAGAAAAGGTTTGTTGGTTCAGTTTTTACTTGATATGGACAACTCATTCGGTTTTCACCTGTGTGGCAGTCCACACGGGCTGCCATGTAAGCCGTTCTGCCAACGTGATTGTCCACATCATTGCCTACAGATTTATTAATTATATCATACAAATGATTTACATTTTAAGAACCCGATTATTATATATTTTTGGGCTTTTAATTTTGCATGGACGTTATAAATTGGTTTATAATTTTATATAGAAACAAAAGCTAACTGATATCTTGTTATGTTCTAGAGTCTACATTAGTTTCCCTTTTAATCCAGAATAAGGGCAAGGGCCCGCTGGATGTGGATATTAGTGCTCCTGATTTTGTTCATTTGGATAAAACAAAAGTTCAATTCCGAGAAAACGATGACGAAAAGGTAATGTAAGATTAATCTTATAAAACAAAATTCGTAAGTGCATGAGTTAAATTTATCAAGTTACCTTTTGACTCTTGCAGGTTATGGTTTCTATAGGAGATGGGAAAACCGAAAAACTTATAACTCTAAAAACACACGAAGGCAGTTGCAGTCTCGATTTTATGGATTTTCTTACGCATAACCCGATTAAAAAGTCAAACAATGTGTCGCAGTCAACTTACACAAACTTTTACAAACGGACTCCGCTTCTTGGAGTTTTATCCTTGGCTTTGATGCTAGTAATAGTATCAGTCGTGGTGTGTGTGACCTATCAAAAAAGATGGTTTGTGAACAGTGGCATGAAATATCAAAAGCTGGATGCTGAGATCCCGGTTTCAGGTGGGCCCAAGGTTGACTTTGACCAGAAAGATGGATGGGATGACACGTGGAGTGATGATTGGGGTGACGTGGAAGCACCAAGTACTCCCTCCATGCCTCTTACGCCAAGCATTTCTTCTGCCGGTGTTTCTTCAAGGCGGATTAATAAGGATGCATGGAAAGATTAATATTATTATTATTATTATCAAGATTATGTTTTTTGGATTAGGGTAATCTCTGATCTGTTCAACACGTGTTGACACGGCCTGCAATTTAGCGTACAATTTTTCATGAAAAACGAGAGGACTTGTAGGTCATAAGGTAAGAGCTTTTGTTGTGTAGCCTATCTGTGGATCTTCATTTGATTTAAGTTATCTGCTACAATATTTTTTATTTATGTGGATTTAGGTTCATTTGATCGACTTATATTGCTGCTCGATTTCTTATAAATCTTGGTTCTAGAAACTTTTTTTTTTTTTTTTGTCATAATCAAATTGTTGAATCTTGGGTTATATGAGTTAAGAGCTTGTTTTTGTTATGTATTTTACCATTGCATTTGCAGCAATTTTGTTGTTGTATGTTTTTGAGTGTTATAAAGGTGTTAAGGTCTGAAATAAACATTGTTTCAATGACGGTTTTGAGTTTGATTATTTTTAGTTATAACTTCTATCATGAACCTTTGAGGTTTCTCGAAGCTTTTGGTTAATCAACCGAGTTTGAGGTTTCTTAAACTTGATGTTTGTTTCACTTTTAACTTCTAAGTTTTGATATAAAATATCAAAATAGTTTAAATCTTAACATGTAATAACTTAAAAGTTCATAAAAATAAGCACGCTAGGTTGACTCGAGAACATTCCATGTATCTAAATGTGTCAAAGGTTTCACCAAAACTAGCTAAAACTTGTTTAGATTCAACTTAAACCCACGAATTTCATATTAATCACACCCCTCATAACAATAAAAGCAGTCGTTCAGTGAATTTCATTGTGAGAATTCTAAGAAACCAGTTGGATAAACACGGATTATGTCATGCATTGATCACGATTTCGTGTGTATTCAGGAGTTATTAATCCCAAAATTAAAGTGATTTTGGTATTAAATAGACCCTTTTAACTTGTTTACAATTTTTTGATATGGTTTGATTTTGTCACCTAATATTCTTGTCCTTTACATTTTATCACTTTCAGATTTATGGAATCCTAATAATATAATTGCCAGGCGCAGAATCATATAAATTATAAAATGCATGTGGAGATTTATAATTTTGGATGGGCCATTTCTTCTTTTGACACAAATGGGATGTTACTATTTACAAAAGTGTATATATTCCACCCTTTCAACCATTATTATTATATATAATAATTTACAAGTTTTGTAGTGCAAACTTTAACTTTTATTGGGCCACTTTACGGCACGACACCCTATTAGTAGGCAATTTTTTGTTTTGTTTTGTTTTAGTTTCGACACGTAATGAACGTAATAAAAAACTATTGGTGTGAATTTTATTTTTGTTCTTTTTCTTGTTATTTTGTTTTAGTTACGGTATTGTGCCAAACGCGACGTAAACTGACCAAATTCGCGTAAACTCACTACATTTTGTTTTAGTTCAAGTTTCGTAACGAAAACGACCGAATGTTGATTTTTGTTTTTTTAGTTCCATTACCGTAACGAACATGAAAAAAGCGACCGAAATCGAGTAGACTCAACCGCTTCAACGCTCGGGTTTTACCAATGATCTAGTTTTACCGATCGACGCCACGCCATTGGTTCACCCCAATTTTTTATAATTTTTTTTGTTTTATTTTTGTCTTAGTTCCGATACAATAACGCACGTAACCGAAACCGACCAAATTCGCGTCGACTTACCGTATCAACGCTTGGGTTTTACCACTGCCCGGGTTTTACCGACCTGCCTGACGCTACGCGCTGGGAAAAACTCTAGTTTCATCTAAATCATGGGTGTAAAGAGCTGAGCCAAGCTCGAACTCGGCTCATTTAGACTTACAAGAGCTTGAGCTTGAACTCAACTCATGAGTTATTTTAAAAAGCTCGGCTCCTTTATTATTTAGTTTATATACGTTTTTAATTATTTACATATATTTTGAAAAAAAAACCTTAAGCAAGACTAAGATCGGCTTAAGCTTTAGCTCGTGGAGTACCATAAACGAGCCAAAGCTCAGCTTGAGATCGTTTTGCGTTGTGAAATTAATACATTGAAGTTCAAAAAAGGTAAAACTTAGCTCATTTGCACCCCTAAGTCAGCTTGGGTGAATATTTATAAATTCGTTTCAAAAGTATCAACGTTTTACGGGGTATCTTTATATTTAACTGCTTAAAACAAGGCACCAGGAAAAAGCTAGGAGGAAAAATATTTAAGATCTAGTTATAAATTATTTGGATATTTGAATGAGTTGGATCCATGATATATGTATATTTAACACCTTTGTTGCATGTTAGTTAAATGTGTACTCAAATCTTCGTCACTTTTATTTTTATTTGAGAACGGTGATAGTTTATGGCATGGCTGGATGGTCGCATGTTAAGGCTGACCCCGGTTTGGAACCCCCAGAGAGGTTCTCCCAAAGGCATAACCACTGGTTCCCAGGTCCTCCTCGTGTCCTCGGAGGAACCTTCTACGTTGATTCCACATGACAGCAGTTGAACCGTCACAAGAGTCGAAACCCTCTAGCGTAAGATGGGCATGATAAAATATTAAAAATCCCAAGTTTTGGTTTGGATTCGAACTGACGACATCCCGAAGGAAGCTGGTTCTTATCTTCATTGTTCATTGCAAGTTCGTCGCTTTTATTGAGTTAATAAAAAAAGATACATTAGTATTTATTTGTTTAAAATATATAGTGATCTTTTGACTCGTTAAATCTTTTTCAACACGAGAAAATGAAAAAAGAGGTTTTTTCAAATTCCAAATAGCAGTCAAGAAATAAGAAATAAAAGGTCGTCATCTTCTACCTAAAATAAGAAAATTGTTTGAAAGCAAACCAACCAACAATTAGCTAAGGTGTTACCCGGTCAAACCAGAAGTTGATATATTCTTTTAACTAATCATTTAACGTAAAAAAATTATATAGGTTAATCATATATTGTGTAAATTAAATTAATTGATAAAAAATAAGAGTATCTAATAGGACTGAGCACGGTTTGATTCGGTTATTAGGCGAAACCCAAATCAAAACCGAAGTAATCGGTTATTTGAATATGCAAAGCGTTTGGTTTTGATTTTCCGGTTTTTCGGTTTCGGTTCGGTTATTTTCGTTTTTTTTTTCAATTAGTGTTGACGTTGCAAAAAAAATTTTAAAAAAATGAAATGCATATTTTAAGTTTTTATAAGAATGTGTTAGAGTACCACATTCCACATATATTGAATTCAAAAAACAAAAATAAAGTTTAAAAAATAAAAAGTATTAAAAGTTTAGTCACGATCTTCATTCATCATCTTATTTATTTATCTTAAAAGTTTAGTACATTCCTCATCATCTTGATAATCTTTATCATCATCAATCGGTTTTTTAAAAATGGATAACCGAATCAAAACCGAAATTTCGGTTTTTCAAAAAAAACAAAAAATTAACCGTCGTTTAATGCTTTGATTCGGTTTTTTCGGTGTGGTTTTTTTGGTTAATTCAGTTTCGATTCGGTTAATTCGGTTTTCTGCTCACCCCTAGTATCTAAAATAGTATGGCACAAATAAAAAAAATAACAATTATTACACGATTTTATTACCTGTGGTTTGTCCAATTACGCGATTTTAGTACCGTTTTTGAATTTATTGCAAATAGCTACCTCACTTTTCTAAAACTTGCAATTTTAGTATTTTTTTTCTAACCACGTCTCTATTGTCCGTTAAAGTCATTATTTGTTTTCTATTATAGCTAAGTGCCATTTTCATACCTGTGGTTTGTTCAATTACACAACTTTAGTACTTTTTTTCCAATTAATTGCAACTAGATACTTTGATTAGTTTTGGATAGACACGCAAACCAAGAGAGGCATTGTATATTACAATTAAAATATCATCTCTAACCCTAAATAAACAGATCAACCCCCCTCCTCGCGCTCATTGATCCTTCAAACCCTAACCATTGTTCATCTTCAATTTCAATGAATTACGATATATTGTTTTGTTCATGTGATTCGTCAACCGTCATTCATCTACAATTTCAGTTGATGTTATACTAAAAGGTGCGAAGTTGTGTGATTGTTATTTGGCTTGATCCTTCGATGCGTTAAAGAGCTACTATTATCATACCCGAACTTTAAAAAAAAATCTATGCACATAAAGAAAATGCAAGAAAAATGGCTAAGATGAACTCGGATCATCAGCTACTAGAAGTAAATTAGCAATCAAGAACAAAATTGTAACATCCCGAAATTTCTAAAGTAATATTTAATATATTATTTTGTCGGGTGAAATAAACGAGTTAGTGGAACGATAATAATAATAGCAAAATATGAAGACTTAGTAGAATAATTAGATGGGATTAGATATGGACCAAAAGGAAATATGGGTCTTCGGTCCATGGGCTTAAGGGAGTATAAATACCCCCTTAAACCCCAATCCTTTCCATTCCATCCATTTATCCATCCTAATCTCTACACACTCCAAAACACACACAACCCGAACCAAGATCCGAAGGCGAAAACCCGAGCTTGTTGGTGCTGGAACGTCGTGACGGACCAAAACAACATCAAGGCTTAACCGGATTCGTAGTTCGACTCGTTCAAGGTACGTTTATAGTTAGAAATCGTTCGTATAGGTTCGGTTTGATTTGGGAAATCATAGATCTGTGTTAGTTTGTTATAAACGAACCTAAAACAACAAATATTACTGGAATTGAGAAGCATTTGATAGGTTAATTGTTAACCTAAAAGAACCCGTAACCTATATGCCTAAATCGCACCCCTTAAACATCGATGTTAGGTCGATTTGATGGTTGGGGTTTGTAGGCGCTGGTCAGACGATTACGTGGATACCTAAATCGAGTTATTTGGTTAAGAAACGAAGATGATTAAGGACGAACAGTAGCTGCAGCCGACAACTTCGCCTGCAAGCTAAGTTCGCCTGATGAACTTCGCCTGCAAGCTAAGTTCGCCTAAGGTTTAACTTCGCCTAAAGCTAAGTTCGCCTAAGGTTTAACTTCGCCTAAAGCTAAGTTCGCCTAAGGTTTAACTTCGCCTAAAGCTAAGTTCGCCTAAGGTTTAACTTCGCCTAAAGCTAAGTTCGCCTAAGGTTTAACTTCGCCTAAAGTCAAGTTCGCTTAGAAAATAAATTAAAACGATAAGTAAAAGTAAGCTAATACTAGGCCGCCAGATTAGATCAGGCGAGTATTGATACATGTAACTTATACAGTCAGCCGAGCTCAGTTAAAGAAGGGATTTACAACTATCGGAGGAAGAGGCAGAGTTCAGGTGAGTTTCTAGCCATGTTTTCGGGGCTGTGTGCATACTCGATGTGAAGTGTGAATACACTTACCTTAAGTGGTAAGTGTATGCTATAGATGTTATACGAGGTAGCTATTATATAATACTTGTTGGTGCGTGAACGATCTTCGGATATTGCACGCATCGCCAAGGACAGTGATTGCCAAGTGGTTATTAGTGTGTATGTATGCTATGATGTGACTTGCTTATTATGTAAATGATATGAAGCATGTTGTAGATAAGTAGAGGTAGAGCGTGTTAGAAGTGGCAAGGGTGTAGTAAGAGTGATAGTGGCATGACGATAGTACGTGGTAGGGTAAGCCTATACGTGACTACGTCATTAAAGTGGCAAAGTGGCATAACGTTAAACGTTATTAAAGTGGCAAAGTGGCAAAGTGGCATAGCGTTATACGTTATTAAAGTGGCAAAGTGGTAAGGTGGTAGGTGTAAATAAGAGGCTAAGTGGTAAGGTAAGCAGGTTAGATAGTGGACTACGTGTCTTCGGATACGTATATGATGCATGTAGTGGTTGTATGATAAGTTGCTTGATTAACTAGAACTCACTCAGCGTAGCTGACTTTTAGTATGCACGCAGGTGAGTAGGAGGAGGCATCTCGCTTGAGGAGACACATGGCACTGAATAAGAAGCTGGCATCGGAAGACTCAAGATGTTTAAGTTTAATGTTTCGTTTATTTTGAAAGGCAAAATGATGTTTTAAGACAAGACGTGTTTTAATATGAAATGTTTTAAGAAAGTTTTTATATTCCGCGAAAGTTTTAATGAACTCTGATTTGTAAGAACTGTGTTTATGAGTAAATCCGACGCGAAAGTAGGGCTACCGGGTTCGGGGCCTTACAAGTTGGTATCAGAGCCTAAGTTCGAGAGATTTAAGCATCCTACATGCTTAGACTCGAACAGAGAATGGGATTTAAAATGAGAAAGAAAGAAGATGCCAGTTCAAGATAGCTATGTGTCACTCAAGCAAGCTCAGTAAAGGTAAAGTGTATGGTAAATGGTGTATGTTAATGTTGGCTTATTTGCTAAATGAAGAATGAGTGCAGGTTAGGGATAGGATTAATTGATCTTAACTGATTAACTGTTTAAGAATATAAACAAGCACAAGTGAAATCATGAAGGGAAGTATGTAGAACCTGAGGAGTAACGCAAATAGTTAATTACACTTGATCAACGTCATTAACTACTTACCTTACGAATCACGAGCTAAATAATTCCTAGAGTGATAACATTTGTGTTTCCTTAGAGATGAGATAGATGACTGTTACAAAAGAGGCGGACACGAGAAGAATCTGAGGCAGAGCGATATACGAAAACAACATGACTCCAGCTGCAAAAAGTAATGAAGAAGTCACGCTTGGAGCTTGTAGTCAGATATGCTAAGAGAGTTGCCAAATTGTCACAAAAGCATCAAAGGAAGCCCTTGGAAAGACGAGACGAGACTTGAGACATCGAGAGCCTCATGGACAAGCTACCTTAAATAGCTAAAACACATGACCACCATTCGATGGCTGCAAGGTCGGGAGTAAGAAGGATAACCCAGAAAGCAAAGGTGATTCAATAAAGTGTGCGATTATAAAGAAAAAGGTATTCCTTTTAAAGAAATAAGCTAGGTTTCGGGGACGAAACCTCTTTAAGGAGGGAAGACTTGTAACATCCCGAAATTTCTAAAGTAATATTTAATATATTATTTTGTCGGGTGAAATAAACGAGTTAGTGGAACGATAATAATAATAGCAAAATATGAAGACTTAGTAGGATAATTAGATGGGATTAGATATGGACCAAAAGGAAATATGGGCCTTCGGTCCATGGGCTTAAGGGAGTATAAATACCCCCTTAAACCCCAATCCTTTCCATTCCATCCATTTATCCATCCTAATCTCTACACACTCCAAAACACACACAACCCGAACCAAGATCCGAAGGCGAAAACCCGAGCTTGTTGGTGCTGGAACGTCGTGACGGACCAAAACAACATCAAGGCTTAACCGGGTTCGTAGTTCGACTCGTTCAAGGTACGTTTATAGTTAGAAATAGTTCGTATAGGTTCGGTTTGATTTGGGAAATCATAGATCTGTGTTAGTTTGTTATAAACGAACCTAAAACAACAAATATTACTGGAATTGATTAGCATTTGATAGGTTAATTGTTAACCTAAAAGAACCCGTAACCTATATGCCTAAATCGCACCCCTTAAACATCGATGTTAGGCCGATTTGATGGTTGGGGTTTGTAGGCGCTGGTCAGACGATTACGTGGATACCTAAATCGAGTTATTTGGTTAAGAAATGAAGATGATTAAGGACGAACAGTAGCTGCAGCCGACAACTTCGCCTGCAAGCTAAGTTCGCCTGATGAACTTCGCCTGCAAGCTAAGTTCGCCTAAGGTTTAACTTCGCCTAAAGCTAAGTTCTCCTAAGGTTTAACTTCGCCTAAAGCTAAGTTCGCCTAAGGTTTAACTTCGCCTAAAGTCAAGTTCGCTTAGAAAATAAATTAAAACGATAAGTAAAAGTAAGCTAATACTAGGCCACCAGATTAGATCAGGCGAGTATTGATACGTGTAACTTATACAGTCAGCCGAGCTCAATTAAAGAAGGGATTTACAACTATCGGAGGAAGAGGCAGAGTTCAGGTGAGTTTCTAGCCTCATTTCCTTGTTATGTTTTCGGGCTGTGTGCATACTCGATGTGAAGTGTGAATACACTTACCTTAAGTGGTAAGTGTATGCTATAGATGTTATACGAGGTAGCTATTATATAATACTTGTTGGTGCGTGAACGATCTTCGGATATTGCACGCATCGCCAAGGACAGTGATTGCCAAGTGGTTATTAGTGTGTATGTATGCTATGATGTGACTTGCTTATTATGTATATGATATGAAGCATGTTGTAGATAAGTAGAGGTAGAGCGTGTTAGAAGTGGCAAGGGTGTAGTAAGAGTGATAGTGGCATGACGATAGTACGTGGTAGGGTAAGCCTATACGTGACTACGTCATTAAAGTGGCAAAGTGGCATAACGTTATACGTTATTAAAGTGTCAAAGTGGTAAGGTGGTAGGTGTAAATAAGAGGCTAAGTGGTAAGGTAAGCAGGTTAGATAGTGGACTACGTGTCTTCGGATACGTATATGATGCATGTAGTGGTTGTATGATAAGTTGCTTGATTAACTAGAACTCACTCAGCGTAGCTGACTTTTAGTATGCACGCAGGTGAGTAGGAGGAGGCATCTCGCTTGAGGAGACACGTGGCACTGAATAAGAGGCTGGCATCGGAAGACTCAAGATGTTTAAGTTTAATGTTTCGTTTATTTTGAAAGGCAAAATGATGTTTTAAGACAAGACGTGTTTTGATATGAAATGTTTTAAGAAAGTTTTTATATTCCGCGAAAGTTTTAATGAACTCTGATTTGTAAGAACTGTGTTTATGAGTAAATCCGACGCGAAAGTAGGGCTACCGGGTTCGGGGCCTTACAAAAATGCTAAAAAATATGTTAGAAATTTCATAGCTGTTTTTCATCTTCTATCATATATTTAGTTGTCTTTTAATTGTAACATATAAAATGTAATGTCTCTTTTTGTTTGTCCATCTATCGTTCTATCCAAAACTAATCAAAGTATAAAGTTGCAATAAATTCAAAAAAAATGTACTAAAGGTGCATAACTAAACAAACCACATGTATGAAAATAACACTTAGCTAAAAAGAGAAAATAAATTAAATAATCAAAATTACTAATTTACCCTTGACTTAACGGAAAAAATAGACGGGGTTAGAAAAAAGTACTAAAATTGCAAGTTTTAAAAAAGTGAGGTAGTCATTTGCAAAAAAATTCAAAGATAGTACTAAAGTTGCGTAATTGAACAAACCACATGTACTAAAATGGCACTTAACTCTCTTATTTATTTATCTTAAAAGTTTAGTACATTCCTCATCATCTTGATAATCTTTATCATCATCAATCGTTTTTTTAAAAATGGATAACCGAATCAAAATCGAAATTTCGGTTTTTCAAAAAAAAAACAAAAAATTAACCGTCGGTTAATGCTTTGGTTCGGTTTTTTCGATGCGGTTTTTTTGGTTAATTTGGTTTCGATTCGGTTAATTCGGTTTTCTGCTCACCCTTAGTATCTAAAATAGTATGGCACAAATAAAAAAAATAACAATTATTATTAGTAAATTATATTTGTTAAACTTTGAATAAAAAAATCAATATTCTGTTTTTGGTGGGGGTGTTCTTTGGGTTAGTTTTTCGAATCGGGTTATTCCGGTTTCAAAGTTCAAATTCTAGACCCGAAAACCAACCCAAATCTCACGGTTTTTTCGAGCTTGGGTAGTTCGGGTTCGGGTTTGGGTAGTTCGGGTTTTTTCGGGTTGGGTTAATCGGGTTTCAAGTATTCTATAAAACAACTAAAATTAAAAAAACTGCAACACTAAAACAAAAGCTAACATGTTCCTTTTCACTCGTAACGTAAATTACATAACAAAACAAAAATAACACGGTAAAACAATCTAAAAATAGTAACATTTTACAAAGTCCAGCCATAATAAACAATACTAATATAATCGTCTTTGATATATCATGATTAGGGTGTTCGGTTATTGTTGTTTTTAGTCATAAATCGAAAACATTAATAAACAATATATCCATAATATGTGAAATGGGAACATTCGATATAAGCCTGTTATTATTTGGTTTTAAAACTATAAGTTTATTCAGGCTTTTCGGGTTGACCCGAAACCCATAATTCAGACCCCAAAACCAACCCGAATTACTTCGGTTCGGGTTCGAGTTCGAGTTTGTCTTTTCTCGGGTTCAGGTTTGTCGGGTTAGGTTAGTTCGGGTTCGTGCATGGGTTTTCTCAAATTGAGTTTTGGGCAAAAGTGACAGCACTAGTTTATGGTCAATGAATCTTGCGCCCCATATTAAAAAGCTTAAAGTATAGTAAGTTTGTTTATATATATTACTAGCCTTTATCCACCCCCCCCCCCCCCCGGTATTATGGGGTTCTTTTATATTATTTGTTTATAATATCTATATATTTTTTTGGATTTTAATTTTATTTATTGTAAAAAAGTTAATAAATACTTAGGATTTGATGATGAAAGGGCTTCACAAATAAATGAGATGCTATAACCCGGTTTAAAAGCTATCTGGGTTTGGTGGAACCCATGACCCGCTTATTTTTTTACTATAAAATTGTTTCTTAATTATAAATAATATCTTTTTTTAAATAAAATATGATATTAATTTTTAATATATCCTTATTTTATAGGATTTTCATATCAAATATTTGGTGATATTAATTTGTAATTAAATGAGATCTTATAACCCATTTAAAGGCTATTTGGGTTTGGTGAGACCTATACTTAGGGGTGCAAACGAGCCGTGCTACTCGAGATCTACTCGTTAAAAAGCTTGATCGAGCCGAGTTTAATCGAGCCCGAACCTAAAAGTAAGCTCGTTTATTAAACGAGCCCGAACCTCACTTGTCGAGCTCGAGCCAGCTCGTGAGCCTAAACGAGCTTTTCATGTATATAATTTTTTAAAATATATATAAAAATAATTAAAAATATATATTATTTTATAGATAAACTTACAATAGACAAATATATATAAAAATAATTGACAAATAGTAAACGAGCTGAGCTCGAGTTTGAAAGTCTACTCACGAGCTGAGCTCGAGCTTTGAAAATAGAGCTCGAAACGAGCCGAGCTCGAGCTTTGTTTAAGTTAAACGAGCTGAGCTCGGCTCGCGCTCGGCTCGGCTCGTTCGCACCCCTACTTATACCCATGAATTCAGGTTAAATACATAATAAACCTCTATTTACAAACAAAGCAATCTGGTGGTTTGAAAGAAATTAGGGAGCAACCAACGAGCTTTTAAATGTTTCGTTGTAGCTTAGTTTTTTAATATTACCTTATGATAATGTCATATTTTATATTTTATATTAAATAAAGAGCTTTTAAGTGTTTTCTTTGACTTTAGTTTCTTTCCTGGTAAATACAAATCGTTTAAAATTATTTAATTTTACAAAAATTTCTTATTCTCAAGTTTGATATGATAATTAATGGATTAGTTGAAAGAAATTGGTTATGAAATAAAAGATTATACATTTTATATTAAATAAAGTTAAGAGAATAAATTTAATCAAAAAAATTTGTTGATGCATGCAATTTAATTTCACACCACCAACTATATAAACTGTTAATTTACAATGTTGATTAGAATATATACCTAGGTAAAATATATTATTGTTACTAAAATAAGAAGTATTCTAAAAGAAAGTTATGGAAGTGACTATGAAATCGATATTTAAATGCTTAAATTATTATAAGGAGTCGAATTGCTTAGAGAATGTTAAATTATAAAGTGACGTCCGATCATTTATTAGTAATACCAGTCGCTGATTTATTAGAGAAGTCTCTTCATCAATGTTCGGTATCTTTACCGTAGATAAATTAACGATGAATCTTATCGCGGGTACCTAATAGTCTTGCGATCGTCAACATTTGTATTTGTTAGATTAAAATATTTGAATTTTATTTAGACTAAAAAATGGTTGCATGAGTCAAAATTATTCACCATGTGATTACATGTTCACACCCATGAAAAAGAAATGAGAACGTTAAAATGTTCAAATTTTCACCATTCAATTGTTTCAACTTTCTAACGTACATGCACTACATTTTGAACACTCTAGAAGTATTTTACAACACAAAAGGTGCTAAAGAAAACTATTAAAATGTTCCGTTCGTTTATGTTTGTTAATTTGTGTTCGTTAAGTGTTTTCATTTAAGTACGTTTATGTTTGTGTTTATTTACATTTATTCATAAATGTTCGTTAATTTTTGTTCAGTTATGTCCGTTTAGATTTTAAACAAAAGAACACAAATATCTATTTTTAAATAAACGAACATGAACATATATGTTTGTTCGATTAAGTGTCCGTGTTCTTTTAAAATTAAATGAATGACCATGAACTTGCCCTTGTTCGTGTTCATTCGATTCGTTTACAGACTTTCATTATTCACATTAATGAATACATCGGTCTCAATCTCTAGGCTCTGCTGATTTTATTTGTGTTCGTAAACCGTTCGTGAACACGTTTATTTCCTTGATGAACGAACACGAACATATAATCTCGTTCGTGAACACATTATTTTCTTAGCGAACGAGCATAAATAAGACCTTGTTTGTGTTCGTTTGATTTGTTTACAGCCTAACCTAACACTCTGAAGTTAGGCATTATAACTAAATATCTAAGTAGAGTTGAATTAATGTTAATAATTCAATATATGTAAGTAAAAAAAGAAGAAATAATAATCACACAAATCGATATATGGTATAGCCAACAGCCAAGTAACAAATTAAATGGATAAACGTATATAAGCAGACAAAAAGCCTTTCATGTGAATCCACCGAAAAGTACGAGCAGGTATAATTATGTTAATTATATAGAAAAAAGTTGTTATAAACTTAAAATATTGGAATTAATAAAGTAATTAATAAATGTGACATAACATCCATGTCTTGTTTATGCAAATTGAATCATACAATAAGTAGTTGTTGCATTTGAACATTAATTTGTTGAATACTTAGAGCAATGTTGTATCTCATAAATAGAATTGTGTAGTATTTTGTCGGAAGCTTATTAAAAGTTGTCGTTCGTAGAAATTTATAATATTTTGTCACAAACTTAGAATATTTAGTTCCTTTGACCTTCAATTTGTCGGCACGAATGAGCAACGATATATGAACTTAATCGATAGATCATCGACAACTTTTATCGATGGATAACCAACGGATGCATCATCAACGGATAATACGAGCTGAAGGCCATAGTAATATCACCAAGAAGTTTGTCAAAGCAATGATCATTTATACATTAACTTGTAACCAAAGAATAGCATTCGTAGCTAGGAAAAAAATGATATAATCATACACATTATTAATATTGACCGCTATGTATGTGATGAAGATGTTGAAATAGAATGATCATGTACAAAACTAGCGTATGATATTCCAGTAACGCTTCGGCACCATAGTTAACAAACTACTTACCATTGCATTAGCTTAGATGTGAAATTTAATGTCATTGGTAATATCTAACTTTCGAAACCATCAATTCCAACATATAGTAGCGTTTGTGGAGTATGTATAAAGAATGTATGTGAAAACTAGGGAGGTTGGAGACGAGCCATTTGATGTAGGGAGGTTTGAGGATGTATAAAGAATGTATGTGAAAACTAGGGAGGTTGGAGACGAGCCATTTGATGTAGGGAGGTTTGAGGAGTATCTATAGGCATTCGACGATAAGTTCATGTAAAAACCATAGGGACTCGAGTAGCATTTATAATAAATATTTAAACTTTTATAATGATGAACACACCTGTTAAAATATACTCCTAATTCCACCTAATGCCACCTTATAGGACTCGAGCATGCACCACTTTACTGGGATAAACACATGATCTACGGCAAAAAATAAAAATTAAAAAACCTCATTTGCACTTGTCACATTTCTGCTAGTGCTAGTTATTATCATGTATTTGATTATACACTCTCGGTTTAGGAATAAAATGGATATTATTATTTGTATTCTCCTAAGATGAATACAATAATGATTCTTAATTAACATATACACCATTATTATGGGTCATAACATTTTTGTTTCGTTGTCAATAGAAAGGATTTTATTGTTTACTTATTATTTAAACTAAACTACAGTTTTTGTCCCCATGATTTGTCCAAATATACGGTTTTAGTTTAATAGTTTCAAATTTATGATTTTCGTCCCTGTTGTTTCATTTCACTTAATTAAACCCAAATTCATTAGCCCCGTTAAGTCTGGTAGTTAAACCCATCAGCGTGCCCCTCACGTGAGGGGCAGTTTTTTCCCTTTTCTCCCCAAATAAATCTCAGTCCTAATTCGCAAGCCCCCTCACCTGAGGGGTTGGGGTGTATTTGGGGGAAAAAGACAAAAGTATCCCTCACGAGAAGGGTACGCTGATGGGTTTAACAACCAGATAGGGTTTAATTGCAAGTAAAATGAAACCACATGGACGAAAATCATAAATTTGATACTATTTGACTAAAACCGCATGTTTAAACAATCCACATGTCGGAAATCACATTTCACTCTATTATTTAATATGAATATTTTCCAAACCACATGCGTGAATATAAAATGAATTGTTCACCCATAAATATGTTCCCCACTCATAATGCATTACTTGAAAGGTTTTAACAACTCTATTGTCTCTCCAAAATCATTACTCTATTAAAAACCATACATAAAACCGGTCGTCTGGAATACCCTTAAATTTTCACAGCGAGGTGCAAAATTAGTTCTATAATTTTTTTTCTTCATTGTTTTATGCATTCAAATGCCCTTGAATTTTTCTTGTAGATCCGTCACTGATACACAAGTTGAGTACCATGGGAAACTGTATGCAAACATGCATGCAAAGAAAGAAGAAACACTCACACCAAGAGAAGAAGCAAGAATCTAGTGATCATAGTTTGAGCAAAGAAGGTAATAGTAGTAGCGGAATGAGGGTAAAAGTGGTATTACGAAAAGATGAATTAGAGTGGCTACTACTTCAACTTAAGCAAGATGATAAAGGGAAGAAATTAGAAGAGGTGTTGTGGGAGATTGAGAAGAGTAGATGTAGATCATTAATATTGGATACTAGCAGTGTTACAAAGTGGAAACCTTCTTTAGAGAGCATTATGGAGATATAACACTTGCTAATATTAATCATCATCTTGTATTCATATGCTTTCCTTTGCTCTTGCTAGATTTGTAATTATGTCTTCTTTGTTGGGCTCTTTTTTATTAAGGTATGAGTTGATCTTAGCTTAAATTTTTCTTCATTTTCTTTTTCATGTCATTGGATTTTGTTTATTTTTGCTTTACTAAGTCAAACTTGTGTACCATGAAATAAGTTGATAACTAATATGAGTATGGCGTGAGAGTCGAATTCGAACAACTCTTCACAACAAAAGCACATAAATAGCTAGAGTAATTATTATTATTTTACTTTATTTTTTTAGTGTAATTACCCTAGTTAAAAAATATAGAGTAATAATAATCACTCTAGTTATTTTTATTTTTTTAGTGTAATTACCCTAGTTAAAAAATGTAAAGTAATAATAATCACTCTAGTTATTTGTAAGTTTAGTATGTTAATTTCATTTGTACCGGATCTCACCCCTATGAGTATAAAGGTATTTTAACTACAACTAATATGCATACACGCAAACATAATATGTGTTTTTATACAATTCATAAATATTTATTATTAGTTACTTATGATTTTAAATCTTCATTATTTCATCAATAGTTGATTACATCGAGCATGCAAATCTTCATTAAAACTGAATTATTCAATCATACATGGATTTCTAACACAATACAAAATATACATACAAAACGGTGAGCTATGGAGCCCACAAAAACTGCCCGAAAACACATTTGCGAGTTGGTATTGCTTGGAAAACAATTTTTTTCTCGGTTAGGATCATGGATGGCTCGAGTACAAGGCAAGTAAAGTTCGTGCTTGAGGTTGCTGAAAACTAAAAGCCCCAAATTTATATAATAAAATTTATTATATAGAAAATTTTATTTTTGAAAATATAATAGGCAAGAATTCATACATGAATTGCTATTCAATAATTTTTGTAATTTTTCTAGAAAAAATTATTCCGTTAAATGGTAAATCAAACTTATTGTTTTAATTAGACGAATGAATCTATTAAGATATCTGTGGGCCGTGGCTGTGGTTTAGGCCCAACCATTAACCCAAGTCCAATAGTCTTTTTGGGCCTAGTTTCAACCTTCTTTCTAATTTGAAAGATTTTTGCAATTATATATATATATATAGGGTAAGGTTAAAATGAAAACCCATTTGAGTTGTGAAAACCTACGAAAACCCTATGTAACATTGTTTTGTTTTTTTTTTGTTACATGTAATATATATTGTAACATTTAATACAAAACATCGAAACATCAAAAAAAAATGTTTTGCTATTTTTTAACATTTTTTTACTAACTTTTATATATGTTTTCAGGAGAGAGAAAATGTTATATTTATATTTATATTTATATTTTTTATTCACTTTAATTGTGGACCACAAGATTTAAACATTAATTAAAAACATGTGGTTGAGAATGAGTTTCTAGAGTTTTCACAACTCAAATGGGTTTTCATATATATATATATATTAAAAACCAAGTAGTAGTTATCTCACATAAACTACTATTCATGAGATAAACCAATAAGATTTAAACATGTATCCAAGGTGGTTATGTGAGTATTTGCAAGTCAATGAAATAGTTCATGCATTTAGAAGCTTATTTTCATGACTTTATTATTTTATGTTTATAATTAATTTTTACTTAGATGTCTCGACATATGTAATATTCGATTCATTTTTAAATTTACTTCTACCCACATTTTGATGTAAATTTTATTCAAAACCGAGCTGTGGTAACACACTAACAAACTTTATTAACTTGATGTTTTATTAATGTTCTTATCATGACGTGCAAGTTTACATATATAAATGCCCGCTCCCAACGGAATACGCGCAAATGTTTACTAGAACAAACTTTATAAACTTCATATTTTATTAACGTCCCAATTGTGACGTGCGAGTTTAGGGTATCAACGTTCCCGCCGCATGTCACGGGATCATTTACTAGTTTCCTTTAAATCATGTTATCCTGGCACTAAATCCCAGTGGCAGACCCACACCAAAGCCACAGGTATTGACCGACCCCTGTAAAAGTTTTTTAAAGGTACATATATGTTAGAATCTTGATTGACCCTTATAAAATTTTGGCACCGATCTTCTTCCGACCCCTGTAAAATTTTTTCTGGGTCCGCCACTACTAAATCCACAGAAATATTTGAATGGCTCAAAAAACACATAATTTTATTCAGAGGCTTTTGAACCAAAAACTTCGGTCAGCAAGCTTTGGGACAAACAACTAACTAAACAATAAACCTTATAGCTCTACTTATAGATTAACAATTGAGATAAACTAGGAATTTAAATTTTAAAAATAAAAAAAAAAATCTCAATCTTGAATTCAAATAAACATTCTTGTTCCACACACCAAGGTTTCTTCCTCGCGGCTCGTCTTTGTGGCCGGGTCAGCCGGCTTAATGGAACAGATGCTCCCACATTAATTCCATTTGTAAATAACTAGTGTTTTCACACAGCGCGTTGCGCCGGGCAGGTTAGTAAAACACGGGCGGTGGTAAAACCAAAGCGTCGAGGCGGCAAGTCGACGCAAATTTATTCGGTTTTGATTACTTGTGCTATGGTATCGAAACTAAACCCAAAAATAAAACAAAAAAACATATATGATAATTGGCAAAACTAAAACCAAAAATAAAACTAAAACCAATGGGGTTGTGTCGGTCGGTAAAACTCGGGCGTTGGTAAAATCAGGCTATTTAGGAGGTGTGCCAACGCAAATTCGGTTGGTCTCCATCACGTTTGTTACGGTACCGAAACTAAAACAAAAACAAATTTGGCATTCGATCGGTTTTCGCTACGTCGTTACAGTACCGGAACTAAAACAATATGCAGTGAGTCGACACGAATTCATTTGGCTTCCATCGCGTTCGTTAAAGTATTGAAACTTAATAAAGAAAACAAAATTAGTATTCGATCGGTTTGCGTTATGTTCATTACTGTACGATAACTAAACAAAAAAAAAGTTGACAACCACTGAGGTGCCGCCAAGTGGCCCAATAATGGTCCTTGCGGCACCAAAGTTGCCTTTCATACTATATAAATCTATCTAACTAATATATTAAAGCAAAACCAATTTGTCCACTTGTCATTTTCCTAGGGTGTCCACCTAATGTTTCATGTCATCCACTTTCCATGCTTATAATTTCCACATAATTAATCAATTAATTTTAATCATAATGCTAATTAACATTTAAACCAATATATAACACAAGCATTGGTCAAACTTAACATTTAAAGTTTTGAATTAATTACTTAACAAATGTTTTAACCAACCTAAATATAAAAAAATTCAATGTTTAGATTAGATCGATACAGAAGGCAAGCGGGCAACAAGCTACGCCGCTACCCATTTTTGAATTGCAAAACCCAATCTTTTAAAAACTGCATTTGCTGATCTTCGAGTCATAATATTACTATGTGTGACATTTGTCAATTTCGGGTTATTTTATATTTGTATTCTTAATGTAAGCCCGACCCGTTTTGTATCCCGAACCTTTCGATATTATCAAAATGATGAATTGTATGTTAAATATTTGTTTTATAGTTGTTGGGTAAAAAAACACCATTTTCAGTTCTTAAAATTTCCCGAAAACGCTCAAAACGAACTCCAGGGACTAAAACTACCAAAATGGAGACTTGAAGGACCCATTTGTAGTTTGTGCTTCTTGGGTCTATAACCAACCCATTTTCATGAAACACCCTTTATGAAAGACCCATTCAACTTACTCTATATATACACACCCATCTTCTTCATTTGTGCTTGCTCATTTCTTCATTTCTCTCTCAAATTCTTGAATTCTAAGGTTGTTCTTCATAAGCTAATCTTTCATTTTAACTAACTTCTCAACACTTAAAGCTTGATGTTACAACATATATATAATATACACTTCTTGTTTACCTTCGGTCTTTCATTTCTCCGGTCTCGGCCGGTTGAAATGTCGGGCTAGTAAGGCAAGGTTACATGGAGGACTTTGTAGTCCTTGTTTATATATTTAACAAATCTAACCATATAACTTGTTATACTTGCTTAACTTCTACCTATTTTAGTTTATTGTTCATATTTGTCAAGTTCCATGGTATTGGGTATGTGGTGACTAGCTTCGGTTTCATCCCGAGTTGAGAACCGAACCAAAAATTGAACTTTTGTTTAAAAGCATTATTGTTAACTTTTTGAATGTAAAAGTTGAGTATTATTATTTATAAGTTATTTTACAAGTTCTATGGTAATTGGGTATGTGGTAACCATCCTCGGTCTTATTCCGAGTCAAGGACCGAACCAAAAACCGAACTTTTGTTTAAAAGCTTTATTGTTAACTTTTTGAATGTAAAACTTGAGTATTATTATTTATAAGTTATTTTACAAGTTCCATGGTAATTGGGTATGTGGTAACCATCCTCGGTCTTATTCCGAGTCAAGGACCGAACCAAAAACCGAACTAAACCGAGTTCACTCGCTTAAGACACACAAGTGTGTTTTTAGCCACCAAAACTCATATTTTTCTTCAAGATTATATTTTAAATCAATTTTTGTTAGTTTCTAAACATACTTGGCATGTCGGTAACCAACTTGATCTTATAACAAGTTCGAACCGATAAGGTCGTATACTCGCTTAACGAACGTTAAGGTTCTTCACAATAGAACTACATACTTGGTTAAGTCTATTTTGATTTTATTGAGTTATCTCATAACATTTATTATTTTGGGAAGTTAACTGTGAGCTTGGTCAATTATCAAGTCTCGAACCGACAAACCCGAACACTCGTTTAAACCTCGTTTTGGGTATTCTTATAACCAAGGGTTTTGCAATATCGCATTTTAACCCACATTATTACTTAACATAGGTTGAGTAAAAAAAAGAAAAAAACTAATGAATAGAATACCGAGACCCGGTTTCGAGTAAACATATTTTACAAAACTCGTTTCTTTAATTTCTCAAATATCTATATCTTAAATCCTAAATTTTATTTATTTACTTTATTTGTCATGTATTTTATTTTAAACCCTTCCAAGACTACCTACTAACACAAGACCCGTTTAATATAGGTCTTGCTCGTTAAACCGATCTCTCCGATTATTCACGACACTATCTTTCAAGTTACTTGTTAATGTGAGTACTTTTTTATCCCCCGTTTTCCATCTTTCATTTTGGGGGTGGCATTGCATACTTATTCAAATTCAAATGATTTATACTTGAGTCTTAAACCACAACACGTATTGTATATGTTTACTTAAATAAATGCTCGATTTGGTGTTATATGCTTTACATGATTATGTGCAAATTCTTGAATGCTAAGGCGGGTAGCCTCATCAAAGTATGATCATACGTTAATTCCGAGTATATATGGTATCCCCATATAGAAAGGTGTCGTCAATGTATTCTTATTGACGATTTCATTATTGTCGTCAATGTATTCTTATTGACGATTTTATTATCTAAATTGTTGCTATTATTTATTGTTTTCATATACTAGTTGTGGATTTCATACTATATACTTATTGTCCAAAACTATGAAAATTGCTCACCAACCTTCGTGTTGACAAACTCTATTTTATGCAATGTTACAGGTTTGATGTTAGCTTGATTGGATTACTTGAAGAAACTTATTATCTTGGCTTTAGGATATTAGAAAATAAAAGAACAAGTTGTTTGTTTATCTATCTATTTGGCATTTTGTATGAACAATTGTTGTGTTATTTATGATGATATGGATTTAAATGAGTTGTTTAAATATTGTAACTTTATAGTGTCATTATGCAATGAGCAATCATGTCGCGCCTCGATGTTTCCGCCTTCATTGGTCGGGGTGTGACACTATGCATGACACGCTGAACACGGGTAAGTTACTCCACAGCTTCAGGCGCGAGGAAACCAAAAGTGTTAAAATCAAAAGGAATAAATACATGTTGATTGTTAAGACACGCCTTAACATTTGCTTTGACTTTATTACATCTAAGTAATATATTAAAGGAAATCCAATTTGTCCACTTGTCCTTCTCCTAGGGTATCCACCTAATGTTCCATGTCATTCACTTTCTATGCTTATAATTTCCACATAATTAATCAATTAATTTTAATTCTATTGCTAATTTTCTTACTATACTATTAAATCAAAACAAGATATTCACATTACCTTCAAATAAGATGTCCACACAAGCTTACAAGGTTTCCATCTCTAGAATTGCCACATAATTCACTAATTAATATTTTCTAGAATTATAACCTCACTAATTAATGTTTCTCGAATTATAACCAAATATTTCCTTTTTAATTGATTTAAAAACCGATTTTGACTACAGTTAATTATTTATAACTAATTTTTGTTAGCTTTTTTAGTATGACTATTACTTTAGCAATTAAATGATTTGTATATTTATACAGTTTCTCATTCACACAATTTATACATATTTTTCCTACATCTCGTGGTTTTGTAGAAAACAATGTAAAGAATTCTTATGATAGCCACACACACACACACACATATATATATATATATATGACGTTTGAATTTTTTTCCACCCGTGTGTAACACGGGCCACTATCCTAGTATAATAATAATGTAAGTGGAGATTTTCATCAATCATAATCATTATTATTTGAAGCATATTTAATTTGCATTTTGAGTATACTTCATAAATTACACATTGTATCCTAAACAAATAGTCTTTAACAATGTTTAATGCATATAGATTCAAAAATAAAGCCCACTCTATGCATCAGTAACAGAACCCCATATAAGTTTCAAATATTCAGCAAACTGTTTTTCTCTTCCTATTATAATTGTATTATGATTAGCGCCTTCGATGATCTTAACCTCTGCGTCGGTTACCTTAACTTTAATATTGTTGCTACATTCCACTGGCACCACCTGGTCCCTAGACCCCTGGACCACAATCACATGTGCTTGAACCCGTCGCAGTATTTCAAGACACGGGTCCATCATCTTGGCTCCACCACATATCACATTGTGCATTGTGTGCCAAGCCGAATAGTGCGTGTGCCTGAACAAGTCCACCACTAGGAAATTGAGCTTCCAGCACATCACCATCCACCATTTAGTCATTTATATACCTGTCAGATTTCATACGATAGTAACAAAGTTTCTAAACTGTTTCAATAAAGTCACGCGAACTTTTTTTTTTGCTGGTCAGTAAAAAGAATTCAAAAAAAAAATCATTAAAAATTATAACTCAAAATATAAATCGAAAACAAAAAATGTAAAAAAAACACAAAAATATTTCCTCCGTTGTCCTCGTTCAAAAATTAAAAAAAAAACAACCGACCCAAAAACCCATTTTGACTCATTCCAACTTGGACCGTTCCAACCCGAACCTATTGACTCATTCCTATAAGGAATATAAATCTCAATTGATACAGTCAAAGCGGTTACACTAATATCAAGGAACAAATTATGCTATTCAATAATTTTCCTTATTTACTTGCACAAATATCTCCTGTACATTCAATTGATGGTTATTGCTCCTCTTGTATATTTTCTATAAATTGGTTGTAAACATTATATAATTTATCAAAAAATATTCAATCATTAACACATATTTTACATGATAATCAGAGCTCTTCAACTCCTCTGAGTTCTTTTCCGATCCAAAACCACCTTGCTGCCTTCTTTTTTTTTTTTTCTCATACAACAGACACATTATGTCTTCCTCCACCATTATTGAACTTTCAACCCACAACCATTTTCCAATCAAACTAACTACAACCAACTTTCCCTCATGGCGAAAACACGTCCTATCCATGCTCATGGGTCTTGAACTCGAACAATTTGTTGACGGTCGAACCGAACCACCACCAAAAACACTTGAAGGAAAACCGAATCCAGCCTATCGTCTCTGGTTTCGCCAAGACAAAATTCTTCTCGGGGCACTTCTTGGAAGTTGCTCGGACACGATTCAACCAATCGTCTCATCTGCTGAGACCTCTAACCAGCTTTTCACACGTCTCACCGACAGCTTTGCTGGTGTCTCACGGTCCCGGACTATCTCCCTTCGATCAAAACTTGCTACAAACAGCAAAGGCACCAAACCTGTAGCAGAATACCTCAACGAGATGAAAGCTATAGCCGATGAATTAGCCTTGGCTCACAAGCCGATTGATGATGATGATGATCTCATAGTTCACATACTCACCCATCTGGGTGACGAATACAAAGAAATCTCTGCCGCCTTAAAGATTCGAGACACACCGATCACTTTCTCTGATTTCTATGAGAAACTTGTAGATCATGAGCGATCGCTACAAGCCTCTAAACCAGCAACCCTAATCACCACAGTTAACAGCACGTATCGTCACAACAACACAAATGCTGTCCGATACCACCTGTCACACCCGGCCCTGAGCGGCGGAAACAGCCGGGCGCGCGCGAGTGGGGATTGATAATTAAGCACGGGCCATTGCAAACATTCAAAGATTTTCATTGCGCATGAAATGTTTAATACAATACATTACATTGTTTAGAAATTACATAAAAACATCCAAGTATAAAACTGTTGAAGATTTCCACGCCATATCCCCATGCGCGGCGGGAACAACCACGCTCATCGAAGGGATAGAACTAAAATCTTCCAAAAAGCTAGTTTAGAAGTTCAGCGTGAGGTGCTCTAAGTGTGACTCCATGCGCTACCTAATTATCTCCTGAAAGACACGTAAAAACATTTGAATCAGTATAAACTGAGTGAGTTCACAAGTTTTTGCAACTTGATAAATCGTATTGCATCATAATCATTCTGAAACATAATTCTGGTAGCATCATTAAAACACATGCTTGGTAAAACATAGTTCTATCAACATATTCTGATAAAATCGTTCCGCGGTTTACGCGCGAACATTTCTGGGAACTGTGCTCGTCTATGCAAAGTGGCGCTGCCACTACGAGCTAAAATAAGTAATACCGTCCCGCGGGTTACGCGCGAACGTTTCAGGAAAATGTGCTCGTCCATGCAAAGTGGCGCTGCCACTACGAGCTAATCAATAATTCCGTCCCGCGGGTTACGCGCGGACGTTGTGCCGGAAAACAAGGCGCTCGTCCATGCAAAGAGGCGCGACCCCTACGAGCGGGCTCAAACCCATAGTACTGCCCCATGACCATACTAGGCACTCGTCCATGCAAAGAGGTGCGACCCCTACGAGTGGGTGGATCAAACCAGCAGTCCATACCCTTAGAGTTCCAATGGTAAAGTGATCACTTACTCGAATCTGGTGCACTAACATCGAAATACCATAGATAATTGTTCGCATTGCTCATCATGAAACATAACTTAAACACGTAATCGTTTGCATAGCTTGTAAGTATACCATGATAAAACATTATTTAAGTACGTGTCCCTCGCCCCGAAAACAGTTTAAAATAGTGAAAATAGTGAAAATAGGGGCTGTGAGACTCACCTGAGGTTCTTGTTAAGGGATTAATCGAGATTCGGGTTTTCTTGGTGTTGGCCTCGGAATCGAAGGTCTAGAATACGATTAAATAACAAGAAGTATATGTATTAAGATCAATAAACGGGAGAACATAAGGGTTGGAAAGTAGATCTCAGGGTTATATTCTCGGCTTACCTAGTAACAGGATCGGAAATGAAAACAACGGATGCTTGGGAGAGGATTAGTGCAAGTTTGTAGTTCTTTGAAGTGTGTTTTGGGTGATAATTTAGGTTACAAATTTATAGGCAAACTCAAGGGAACACAATCCCTTGCTTTAGGGGATTGAAATCTTTTCATATCTAAATGTAATGATGATAAAGTATGGAAGTTATTATTATTTACTTAAGAGTGGAGTGGTGGATAAAAGATTTTGATTTGATTTGGACAGAACATGCAGGTCTGGGGTTGGTGAGAATAGGGTGGCTGACAGTTGACTTTTCATGTTACAGTGTGCTTTTTCAGGTACTTTTGTCAGTGTACAGTAAAAAGTGGAAAATCTCTGAAACACGCTACTGTTTCCTTTTGGGCGGGAGTAATCTCCTTATGTCTGGAGAATAGACTAAGTGTTCTGTGCGCATCACTTTGTGCGCATAGCTTTCTGCGTGAAGGACATTTCTTTGCTGCGGGTAGGTGCGTAACCTTCTCGCAGTTAGGGACATTGAGTTTCATTTGTAGATTCTCCAGGGGGTCTTGGTATTTCAACATAGTGATCAGTCATGTTGAAGTCAATTCCATCTTGGAGCTTCAGACAAACTAGCTCTCAACGTTCCCGCCATGCGGGTAGGTTAGTTCCCCTCCCGCACGCGCATAATTGGTTTTGGGATGCACCCGCCTTAGCCTCATGCGTGACGGTCAACCCATTTAGACAACATAAAGTTTCATGAAAACATAAGGCCAAAACGTTCACGCATGGCGCATATAACATATGCTCACGCTGGTTCTTAACATGGTGCGCTCGCGCAGGGCGCACATAACAGATGCACGCGCTGACTATCATGGCGCGCTCGCGCAGGGCGCACATAACAAATGCACGCGCTGACTAATATGGCGCGCTTAATATTCACAATCACCTAATTATTAGGTTGATTACTTAGCTTATGGGTTTGGGAATTTACCGGTTGTCACATTCTCCCCTCGTTAAACGAATTTCGTCCCGAAATTTAGGAGACGTTGCTGTCAGAAGCCATGCTCTGAAAGAGGTGTGGGTATTTCATGCGCATCTGGTCTTCTCTTTCCCAAGTGAATTCAGGCCCACGCCTCGAGTTCCATTGAACCTTTACTAACTTGATTCTGCTTCTGCGTAACTTTTGTTCTTTCCAATCGGTTACTGCTATAGGTTCTTCTATGAAGTGCAGCTGTTTGTCGATGTGAATCTCTCCCATCGGCAAAATTAACGTTTCGTCAGATAAGCACTTTTTGAGGTTGGACACATGGAACGTATTATGAACTCCATTGAGTTCGGCGGGTAAACGGAGCTTATAAGCAACCGGACCGATCCTTTCCAGGATCTCAAATGGCCCAATGTAGCGTGGATTCAACTTTCCTCGCTTGCCGAAACGGGGGACTCCTTTCCATGGAGAGACTTTCAAAAGTACTTTATCCCCTACTAGAAATTCCAATGGTTTCCTTCGCACATCTGCGTAGCTCTTCTGTCTATCGCGCGCTGTCTTAAGGCGATCCCTTATCTGAAAAATCTTGTCTGTTGTTTCTTGGATCAATTCTGGACCAGTCATTTGCTTGTCACCCACTTCAGCCCAGCACAGTGGGGATCTACACTTGCGCCCATACAAAGCTTCGAACGGCGCAGCCTTAATGCTTGTGTGATAGCTATTGTTGTAAGAAAATTCAACCAATGGAAGATGAGTATCCCAGCTACCTTCGAAATCGATTGCGCACGCGCGTAGCATATCTTCCAATGTCTGGATTGTTCGCTCGCTTTGCCCATCCGTTTGAGGATGATAAGCTGTACTCATATCAAGGCGAGTACCTAGAGCTCCTTGTAACGATCTCCAAAACCTTGATGTGAACCGACTATCTCTATCAGAAATGATGGACACTGGGACTCCATGTTTTGAAACTACTTCTCGAATATACAATCGGGCTAACTTTTCCATCTTATCGGTTTCCTTGATCGGCAGGAAGTGCGCTGACTTAGTTAGCCGATCTACAATAACCCAGATCGTGTCATAACCCCCAGGTGTCCTTGGCAGTTTGGTGATGAAGTCCATAGAGATTTGTTCCCACTTCCACATGGGAATTTCTGGCTGTTGAAGCAATCCTGATGGTTTCTGGTATTCAGCCTTTACCTTTGAACACGTCAGGCACTTACTGACATACGTCGCGATGGCGCCTTTAAGATTGGGCCACCAATACAGCGTTTTAACATCTTGGTACATCTTGTCTGCGCCAGGATGTACAGAATACCGCGTCTTGTGAGCTTCGTTTAATACTTGCTCACGCAATCCTCCCTTGAGAGGGACCCATATGCGGTTAGCGAAATATAGATTGCCGTTCTCTTTCAGTTCCAAATTCTTAACCATACCCCCAAGGCATTCGTTTTTAACAAACTCTGGTTTCAAGGCTTCTTGCTGAGCGTCTCGGATGCGGGTAGAGAGATCTGCGTGAATGGTCAACCTTAGAGCCTTGACTCGTAGCGTTTTTATTCGCTCCTTCCTACTTAGCGCGTCTGCTACCACATTCGCCTTTCCAGGGTGGTACTTGATTTCACAATCATAATCATTCAACAACTCCACCCATCTTCGTTGCCTCATGTTTAAATCCTTTTGATCAAATATATGTTGAAGGCTCTTGTGATCCGTAAAGATTATACACTTTGTACCATAGAGGTAATGGCGCCAAATCTTTAGCGCGAAGACAACCGCTCCAAGTTCTAAATCATGCGTTGTGTAGTTCTTTTCATTGGTCTTGAGTTGGCGCGAGGCATACGCTATGACTTTGTCTCGCTGCATAAGGACACATCCGAGTCCTTGATGTGAAGCGTCGCAGTAAACGACGATGTCATCTGTCCCCTCGGGCAGAGATAGAATTGGCGCACTACATAACTTCTGCTTCAACATTTGAAACGCTGCTTCCTGGTTTTCGCCCCAAACAAACATCCTGTCTTTCTGAGTTAGCGCGGTCAGAGGTAGAGCTATCTTGGAGAAGTTCTC
Source organism: Bidens hawaiensis (assembly GCF_021521415.1). Classification (NCBI taxonomy): domain Eukaryota; kingdom Viridiplantae; phylum Streptophyta; class Magnoliopsida; order Asterales; family Asteraceae; genus Bidens; species Bidens hawaiensis. The sequence continues at coordinate 401,213 of NW_027492353.1, read as the reverse complement.
AATGAAGCGTCGATAGTAGCCAGCTAGCCCTAGGAATTGCCTCACCTCAGTTGGGGTTTTTGGCGCTTCCCAGTTTTCGATGGCCTTGACTTTAGAAGGATCAACGTGTATTCCTTTCTCGTTTACAACGTGACCGAGAAAATGAACTTCTCTAAGCCAAAACTCACATTTGGAAAACTTCGCATACAACTTTTCTTTCCTCAACAATTCCAAAATCAATCTCAGGTGTTGCTCATGCTCGGCCTTGGTCCGAGAGTAAATCAAAATATCATCTATAAACACAATCACAAACTTGTCCAAGTATGGTTTGCACACGCGGTTCATCAGATCCATGAACACAGCCGGCGCATTAGTTAGCCCGAAAGGCATCACTAAGAACTCATAATGGCCATATCTAGTTCGGAAGGCTGTTTTCGGCACATCTTCCTCATGGACCCTAAGTTGGTGGTATCCTGACCGTAGATCTATCTTCGAATAATAACTGGATCCTTGCAACTGGTCAAATAGGTCGTCAATCCTCGGTAAGGGGTACCGATTTTTGACTGTCAGCTTATTCAGCTCCCTGTAGTCAATACACATTCTGAACGAACCATCCTTCTTCTTAACAAACAGTACTGGGGCTCCCCAAGGTGAAAAGCTTGGGCGTATGAAACCCTTATCCAATAGTTCCTGTAACTGATTGGATAGCTCTTGCATCTCAGATGGAGCTAGTCGATAAGGCGCTCGAGCTACTGGCGCAGCTCCTGGGACTAAATCAATACGAAATTCTACTTGTCGCGGCTGCGGCAATCCGGGCAAATCTTCAGGAAAAACTTCTGGAAATTCGCGCACTACTGGTAAGTCTTCAATTCTTCGCTCATCTCCTTTCTTCTCTACTACATGCGCCAGGAAGGCGTAGCACCCTTTCCTTAGGCACTTACGCGCCTTTAGGCACGAAATCAGTTTCGTCGCAACTCCCCTTCTTTCCCCTTGAATCACCAAGGTTTCTCCGTTCAACAGTGGGACCCGAACCTGCTTCTCATGGCAAATAACTTCCGCGTGGTTCTCGACTAACCAATCCATACCTACCACGATGTCAAAACTTCCCAAGTCTATTGGCAACAAGTTAATATTGAACCCGTGACCTCCCATGACTATTACACATTCTTCAGTTCTTTCGTTCGCGCATAACTGCCTACCATTGGCTAGTTCTATAGTATAAGGCGTGTCTAGCCTACTGGTTGCTAGGCCTAGGGAGTTTTTAAACTCAGCAGATATAAAACTTAGGTCAGCGCCAGTATCAAATAAGACAGATGCAAAATGTCCGTTAAGCAAAAACGTACCGGTTACCACATTCGGCTCTTCTTTAGCTTCGCCTGCGCCGATCACAAAAGCTCTCCCGCGAGCTTGGTTCCCCTTTTGCGGGCAATCCCGACTAAAATGCCCTGGCTTTCCGCATGCGTAGCAGTTGTCATTGGCTCCAGCTTCTTTAGCACGGCAATTCACCGTCTTGTGTCCTGGCCTGTTACATTTGGCGCACGTGACGCTCGCGCATTCACCCTCGTGGTGAAACTTGCATTTGTTGCACCATGGGTAAGGGCCACTGTATCCTTTGTCCAAGGCTCCTGATTCGGGTTCTGGGGTCTCATTCTGACGACCCTGACTAGATTCGGCCTTGCTGGCCTCATGTGTCGCAATCGCCTGCGCGATTATTTCCGCGAGTTCCTCGGGTGTCATGGTAATTCCCTTGGCTTTAGTTGGAGGCATTCTCGCTTTAAAAGAGTGAAAATATATTAAACTTAGCGCATGTACTCTGAGCACATAATGTTATCATTATTTACTACACTGTGTGACCCGTGTTCCTAAGTGTGTGTATAGTTTCTTTTGAAAATATTTTCTTTGAAAAATATTTCATGCGATTCCCCAACGGTTATAGTCTAGGTTAAAACTTCTTTTCCTAGTTCGCTATAACCATTGCTCTGATACCAATCTGTCACACCCTGCCCTGAGCGGCGGAAACAGCCGGGCGCGCGCGAGTGGGGATTGATAATTAAGCACGGGCCATTGCAAACATTCAAAGATTTTCATTGCGCATGAAATGTTTAATACAATACATTACATTGTTTAGAAATTACATAAAAACATCCAAGTATAAAACTGTTGAAGATTTCCACGCCATATCCCCATGCGCGGCGGGAACAACCACGCGCATCGAAGGGATAGAACTAAAATCTTCCAAAAAGCTAGTTTAGAAGTTCAGCGTGAGGTGCTCTAAGTGTGACTCCATGCGCTACCTAATTATCTCCTGAAAGACACGTAAAAACATTTGAATCAGTATAAATTGAGTGAGTTCACAAGTTTTTGCAACTTGATAAATCGTATTGCATCATAATCATTCTGAAACATAATTCTGGTAGCATCATTAAAACACATGCTTGGTAAAACATAGTTCTATCAACATATTCTGATAAAATCGTTCCGCGGTTTACGCGCGAACATTTCTGGGAACTGTGCTCGTCTATGCAAAGTGGCGCTGCCACTACGAGCTAAAATAAGTAATACCGTCCCGCGGGTTACGCGCGAACGTTTCAGGAAAATGTGCTCGTCCATGCAAAGTGGCGCTGCCACTACGAGCTAATCAATAATTCCGTCCCGCGGGTTACGCGCGGACGTTGTGCCGGAAAACAAGGCGCTCGTCCATGCAAAGAGGCGCGACCCCTACGAGCGGGCTCAAACCCATAGTACTGCCCCATGACCATACTAGGCACTCGTCCATGCAAAGAGGTGCGACCCCTACGAGTGGGTGGATCAAACCAGCAGTCCCTACCCTTAGAGTTCCAATGGTAAAGTGATCACTTACTCGAATCTGGTGCACTAACATCGAAATACCATAGATAATTGTTCGCATTGCTCATCATGAAACATAACTTAAACACGTAATCGTTTGCATAGCTTGTAAGTATACCATGATAAAACATTATTTAAGTACGTGTCCCTCGCCCCGAAAACAGTTTAAAATAGTGAAAATAGTGAAAATAGGGGCTGTGAGACTCACCTGAGGTTCTTGTTAAGGGATTAATCGAGATTCGGGTTTTCTTGGTGTTGGCCTCGGAATCGAAGGTCTAGAATACGATTAAATAACAAGAAGTATATGTATTAAGATCAATAAACGGGAGAACATAAGGGTTGGAAAGTAGATCTCAGGGTTATATTCTCGGCTTACCTAGTAACAGGATCGGAAATGAAAACAACGGATGCTTGGGAGAGGATTAGTGCAAGTTTGTAGTTCTTTGAAGTGTGTTTTGGGTGATAATTTAGGTTACAAATTTATAGGCAAACTCAAGGGAACACAATCCCTTGCTTTAGGGGATTGAAATCTTTTCATATCTAAATGTAATGATGATAAAGTATGGAAGTTATTATTATTTACTTAAGAGTGGAGTGGTGGATAAAAGATTTTGATTTGATTTGGACAGAACATGCAGGTCTGGGGTTGGTGAGAATAGGGTGGCTGACAGTTGACTTTTCATGTTACAGTGTGCTTTTTCAGGTACTTTTGTCAGTGTACAGTAAAAAGTGGAAAATCTCTGAAACACGCTACTGTTTCCTTTTGGGCGGGAGTAATCTCCTTATGTCTGGAGAATAGACTAAGTGTTCTGTGCGCATCACTTTGTGCGCATAGCTTTCTGCGTGAAGGACATTTCTTTGCTGCGGGTAGGTGCGTAACCTTCTCGCAGTTAGGGACATTGAGTTTCATTTGTAGATTCTCCAGGGGGTCTTGGTATTTCAACATAGTGATCAGTCATGTTGAAGTCAATTCCATCTTGGAGCTTCAGACAAACTAGCTCTCAACGTTCCCGCCATGCGGGTAGGTTAGTTCCCCTCCCGCACGCGCATAATTGGTTTTGGGATGCACCCGCCTTAGCCTCATGCGTGACGGTCAACCCATTTAGACAACATAAAGTTTCATGAAAACATAAGGCCAAAACGTTCACGCATGGCGCATATAACATATGCTCACGCTGGTTCTTAACATGGTGCGCTCGCGCAGGGCGCACATAACAGATGCACGCGCTGACTATCATGGCGCGCTCGCGCAGGGCGCACATAACAAATGCACGCGCTGACTAATATGGCGCGCTTAATATTCACAATCACCTAATTATTAGGTTGATTACTTAGCTTATGGGTTTGGGAATTTACCGGTTGTCACACCACCCAAATCGGTCCAACACCTCTGGGCCTCACACCGGACCAGGCCGTTTTTCAAATCGGGCAAATCAATTTGGGTCGCGATCCACTGCTGCTCCAAATGCAATCGGAGGCCAACCGACAAATTATCGTACTAACCGTCATAATTTCTTTTGTCAATTTTGTAGCATTCCAAGACATGACACCAAGGATTGCCGGAAACTTGCTCGGTTTTTGCAAAACAACAACATTGCTATTGCCAAGCCATCCTCAAACCCGCAAGTCAACTCATCCATGGCAAGCTTATCAACCTCACTAATGTTTGACACCGGTGCCTCCGATCATGCCGCACCCAACCAAGCCTTCATGCACAACCTCTCCGAATACGGGGGGCCCGACGAGATCGTTCTCGGTAATGGTAATACTCTTCCCATTTCTCACATTGGTCACTCTTCTATTCCTACATCATCTCGCTCTTTACTACTTCACAATGTCTTACTCGTTCCTAAACTACGTAATCATCTTATTTCGGTTGCTAAGCTTTGCAAAACTAACAACGTTTCTGTTGAATTCTTTCCTTTTCATTTTTTGGTTAAGGATCTTCGCAGGGGACGCACCTAATGCGGGGAGTGAACATCAATGATGTCTACTATGCAACACCCAACCCTCGACATTCTCCCATGCAAGTTAATTTAAGCACCAAGACATCTAGCTCTCTCCTTTCGTGGCATCACAAATTTGGACACCCATCTATTCAAGTTCTAAAGCGCCTACTAAATAAATTAGGACTTGTTTACAATAATATGTCCGCTAGTTATTTTCATTGTGATGCATGTTCGTTAAATAAAAGCCCTTTGGTGAAAACTCTTTTACTGTGTCTAAACCGCTTGAACTTGTTTACACGGATGTTTGGGGACCGGTTCAAACCTCAAATGATGGATATTCCTATTATGTACTTTTTGTCGATTTTTACTCTAAGTACACTTGGCTATATCTCATTAAAAAGAAATCGGACGTTTCTATATTGTTTCCACAATTTAAAACACTAGTTGAAAAATTCTTTCGTACACCACTAGTGTCACTTTTTTCGGATAATGGAGGTGAATACATAGGACTTACTTCATATCTTCAACAAAATGGTATTTCTCATTTTACAACCCCTCCACACACTCCGGAACAAAACGGAGTCGTGGAACGCCGACATCGACATATCATTGAAACCGGGCTTTCTCTCCTTTATCATGCTAATCTACCACTCACGTTTTGGTCTCACGCGTTTCAAACCGCGGTCTATCTCATAAATCGACTTCCCACAAAAATACTAAATTTCTTGTCACCTTTTGAACAATTATACAAATCCACACCTACCTACACCAAACTTAAACCCTTTGGTTGTTTGTGTTTTCCATGGCTCCGTCCATATGCTAAATCGAAGCTTCACCCTCTTCTCATCGTCTATATCACTCCCGCCATGTTGAATTTGTTGACCACAGTTTCCCATTCAACACTCAAAATACTGATCAAAGTCCTCTACCCACTCCTGCCAACTTCCTTTCTACTATTTATAAAAGAAAACCACCTTCTCTAAACAACACCTCATCTCCTTCTAGAACTAGTTCTACCTCCATGCAATCCCCACGTCAAATAAACCCTTCTGTCCCATCAACCCACTCCCAACAACCAAACACCTCACACTTCCCCATCAATCCCTCTTCTACTTCCTCATCTACTTCAAGCCAACATATTTCTTCACCCACCAACTCTTCAATCAACTCTTCACCATACACATCCGACCCCACATCAAATTCACCTACTACCACACCCACATCCCCATCTGACTCCAATACTATTCCAGCCGAAAGCCAAACTTCATCCACACCTGAATCCAATCTCATTCCAACCGATAGCCAATCACCACCCTCCACGACCGCCACTCCCACAACCGAAACCACTTCTTCTTCCCCTACTGCTCCCTCTCGGCCTCAACGAATTAGAAAACCGAACCCAAAATATTACAATTCTCATACTGTTAACAACACTACTCTCCACCCTCTTCCACCCACACTTGAACCTACAACTCACAACCAAGCATCTAAGGACCCACAATGGCGTGCTGCTATGGACTCCGAGTTCAACGCGCTACTTCAAAACCAAACATGGGAACTTGTTCCCGCTACATCCGATAAACCAATTGGTTGCAAATGGGTCTTTAGAATTAAACGTAATCCAGACGGCTCTATTACAAAATACAAAGCCCGTCTTGTAGCGAAAGGGTTCCCCCAACAACATGGAAAGGACTACTTCGATACCTTTAGTCCCGTCACTAAACCAATCACCATTCGGACTATTCTCTCCATTGCACTTACCAAAAATTGGCCACTACGTCAATTGGATGTCAATAACGCCTTCCTTCATGGAACACTTCATGAAGATGTCTTCATGATTCAGCCACTAGGCTATGTTAATCCACAATACCCCAATCACATTTGTAAGCTCAAAAAGTCCTTGTACGGCTTAAAACAAGCACCACGTGCTTGGTATATCAAACTTGCAAACTTTCTTCTTCGCTTTGGATTTCAAAAATCCTTAGCCGATGCCTCTCTTTTTATCTACAAACATCAAGATATCATTTGTTATTTCATGGTTTATGTAGATGATATAGTTCTTACGGGCAACAACTCACAATTCCTTGAGCATTTTATCGAGGCTTTAAGCCGCAAATTCTCTATCAAGGATCTTGGTATGCTCCATCACTTTCTAGGTGTTGAAGTCATTCCCACACCAAAGGGTCTTTTTCTATCACAACATCACTACATCCAAGACATTTTGCATCAGTTTAAAATGGATGGAGCAAAAGATGTTACCACCCCACTTAGCGCCACTGAACCTTTATCCGCCTCTGACTCCTCTCCTACGGTCGATGTAACACCATATCGGAAACTCGTAGGATCACTTCAATATCTGGCATTCACTCGCCCGGATATTTCTTTCGCCATTAATAAACTCTCCCAATTTATGCACCACCCACGCGAAACACATTGGCAGGCCCTCAAACGTGTCCTCCGTTATCTTAAAGGTACCATTCATCATGGCCTTTTTCTAAACCGAAATTCATCGCTTGATCTCTCGGCCTTCTCAGATTCGGATTGGGGCGGTGTACATGACGCTGGTCGGTCTACCACTGCCTACATGCTTTACCTAGGCACTAATATTATTTCATGGAAGTCTACTCGTCAAAAGTCGGTTTCACGCTCCTCAACCGAAGCCGAATATAAAGCTCTAGCAAACACTGCAGCGGAAATCACTTGGACTAAGAATTTATTGCATGAACTTGGCTTTACTTCAACAACGCCTCCAACACTGTTTTGTGACAACTCTGGTGCTACGTATCTTTGCGCCAATCCCGTATACCATTCACGAATGAAACATATAGCACTTGATTATCACTTTGTTAGAGAAAAAATTGCGGCTGGACAGTTACGGGTTCTTCATATTAGCTCTCAAGATCAATTAGCGGACATGCTCACCAAACCTTTAACGAGAGCACCATTTCTTCGTAATCGGTCCAAGATTGGCGTATCCGATGGATCCTCCATCTTGCGGGGGCGTATAAGGAATATAAATCTCAATTGATACAGTCAAAGCGGTTACAGTAATATCAAGGAACAAATTATGCTATTCAATAATTTTCCTTATTTACTTGCACAAATATCTCCTGTACATTCAATTGATGGTTATTGCTCCTCTTGTATATTTTCTATAAATTGGTTGTAAACATTATATAATTTATCAAAAAATATTCAATCATTAACACATATTTTACAATTCCGACCCTAACCCGATCCAACCCATGACCTGTTTCGACCCAACCCAACCCAGTTGCCACCCCTACCGGTCACAAAACTTTCCTTAGGCGTTCCTATATTGCGAACTTAAAAAACAAATTATTTTTGTTTTCTAAATTATGTGATCTAAATGGATAATATATAAATCCTGGTTATACTGTCTATTTTTTTTTTCAGTTTGGCATAAAATGAACATTTATGAAACCTGAATATTATGTAGTGAATTATTTTGAAAACAAATTAACACTTTTAAAAAATTTAACAATTTTAGAAAAAATTCAGAACATTGGAAACCTTAATGAAATTTGTGTTACTTTAGTAGAAGTATAGAACAGTTGGAAATTTTGGTTGTTATTAGACTTTCCCTTAAGAAAGAAGAAATTTGATAAAAAAATTTAAAATAATAATAATAATAATAATAATAATAATAAAATCTAAAAATTTTGTACCTTTTTCGCGTAACCAGCTTCAAGATCTTTTCCCATTTTCTATGATTCCTACACAAAACAAAACACACACATCTGCCCAAATGTTCATACCATGTCATGAATGCTGATCCAAACAACAATGGTGGCCATACACTCTTGCATGCAAGTCTTTTCAATGCTATTTCACTAGCATCCTCTTCTTTGGACGATAAAAAGTAAGGCTGCAGGTTAAATTTAACCAAATTAAATAAAAAACAACAAGCTTTGACTTTTAAAGTCAAACTGATACGTTCTGAATATTTAACAAAAAGAGTAGTCGTTCATATGAAAGAAAGCTATAACCATATCATGTTACACTACACAACAATTTTTAAATATTTACTTCTAAAATGGAAGTTGATATAGATTTGATCATTTGAATTTGAAAATTACTAGTTGACTTTGACTATCTTGAACATGTAAAGGGACTTGCAAGATTTTGACTTTGAAAGTCAAACTGATGCATTTTAAAAATTTAACGAGAGGAGTATTCGTTTACGTGAAATAAATTTATAACCATGTTTAGTTTTACTTTAAAAGTTACAACACATTTTGAGCTAAAAAGAAAACCTTTTTTTCTAAAAGTACTGAAGTTGACTTTGACTTTGACTTTGACTATGGTGAGCATGTAAAGAGACTTACAGGAGCAACTAGAGTGATGGATTTGATATTTTTGGGATATTTTGCTGCTAATGCTAAAGCAATAATACACCTCATGGAGTGTGCAACTAAATGGAAAGATTTCAACTCGAATTCACGGATGACTGATTTTTCGACGGCTTCCAAATGGTCATTTAAAGTGTAAAGACAGTCTCTTGGCTTTGGGCTGCTTCCAAATCCCAAAAGATCAACAGCGAAAAGTCGGTATTTAGTATCAACTAGTTCTGGGAATATGGTTTCGGTCCAAATAAACAAAGACGACATAAATCCGTGTAGAAATATCACATTTTCTGTCGATGTGTTACCAAAATCTTGATTTCCTGCATGATCATCAAGAATCAATATTTAGAATAATCAGATACATATTTACACTAAGATTTTTGTTGTAAATCAGAATTTATCAAATCTACATCCAAACACTGCTTTTGCTGCGCGTTCATTACCAACGATCAGTTTGATTCGGATTATTCTATATGAGTAATCACTTTCAAAGTGAATAGATGTTAATAAAGATTGGTCTTTAGATTTTTGCTGTTACATGAGGTACTCAAGCCTAAAAATAAACTTGTTTAGTTAACAAGCCTGAGCTCAAGCTGGCTCGTGAGTGTATTATTTATGTAAATTTTATTTAATATATTAAAAATTATATTTAAGTATATAACTAATAATAATAAGTGTATATAAACTAATTGATAAACAATAAATGAGCCTTTTCCAAGCTCGAAACAAACATAACTCGAGCTCTCGTAAGTTAAACGACCCCAGCTCAATTTAAACATATACTCCTTCCATCTAAGGCTGTCCAAACTGCTCGCCGTTCGACGCTCGCTCGAAATTGCTCTAAAATGCTCGTTCGATTTCCGCTCGGTTTGGAAGTGAGCCGTTCTGCTCGGTCCGGTTTGAAAACAAACCAAGCACGAGCAAAGCCTCGCTCGGTTCGGTTCGGTTTTGCTTGAATTATTTTTCATTTATTATTTTTATACATATATTTTAAGTATATATATATAAATAAAGTATTTTTTAAAGTTTTTGAAAATTCTCTCTTTTGTGTTGACTTTAAAGTTCAATTTAAACTCTAGTTGCTCCTTTTAGATATGTTTTTTTAGTTAACTTTGAGTTTTAGATATTTTAGGGTTGGAAGTCTAGACATTTTGGAGCTGAAAGTCTTGAATTAATGATACTTTTTACTTTTATAAATTTTAAATTAAAAACTTTGTACGAAACCAAGCCAAACCAAGCGCTTGGTTTCAAACCAAACCAAGTTCAAGTATAAAAATATCGCTCGTTTCTTAAAATTCAATCCGCTCGGATCGTCTCGCTTTCAAACCTAATCAAGTATGAGCAAACCTGCGCTCGGTTTTGCTCGGTTCATGAACAGTCCTACTTCCATCCATTATAAACAGTTACACTAAGTTATAATTAAGCTGCAATCTTGGATGTCACAAATAAACAAGATTAATCCTTTAACTACTTTGGCTACATGTTTTCTTTTTTTTCCCTATTTTTATAAATTATCATATACTGTTTATAACAAACTTTTGGGCTTCTAAATGTTTTTAACATCCTGTTCTTTCTAAGCTTATAGAATCCACTATGTTTGATTTGACATCCAAAAGTCAAACCGTATATTTTCACCTAATTAACTACAAAATGTACAGATGCATAACATAACGTAACATAACATTAACATGAAACTAATAATAAAAAGTGTTACCTTTTAATGACTCCTTAACAACAACATGAAGCTTCTTCTGATCACCACCACTACTCATCCAAGAAACACACCCCTCACACCCGCAATCCGACCACCTAGTTTTCTCCGAAACATCCTTAACAAATCTCCTTTGTGTCTTTCCAACAAATCCCATTTCCTTAAAAACATTTTTCCTACCAAACAAAGTATTTGAAATCCCATTATTCATTTCCTCAAAATTGTTTGTTGGATTTTGTCTTTGACTTTGACAGTAGCATGGGGTTGACTTTCCCTCCAAATATTCATCAATATATTTGTAAAAAATGCACATTATGAAGTCTAATAAATCAAGAAAGATGAACACCATTGGATTTATTATAGATAGGATAATATCTGCCATTAAAGCCATCCTTGTTACCAAATCACAAATTTATACATACACACACATATATATATATATATAGAGATAGATAGATAGAGAAAAAAAAACACAAAGAGAACCTAACTAGAAGCAATGAGAGGATTCAAAGATGAAGCATAATTTGACAAATACATGCGACGTACTTTTTGCCACGTCATGTAGAATATTGAGTAGTTGGAAGTTACACTTTTTGCCCTTGCACTTTGCTTATTTGGACTTTAACTAACTAAACTTTTAAAAGGTGAGGTGATTTATCTAGGGGGTAAACAAGCTTAGGATTGATAATTAAACGAGTTTTATTTAAGGCTCGGGCTTAGCTTGTTTCGAGTTTATTATCGATTTGAGCTCGAGTAGATCGCGATCAGCTTGGTTCATTTGCAACCATATAGCTTTATCTGTTTATAGCTAGTTGGACTTTGGACTAGTCGAATACAACTAAAGGTTGTTTTTTTATGGCTAGCGGTGCAACTTGTTACCCACTTTTCTGTTTGCCTTCTATTTTGATTTTAAAAATGTTTGGAAAAAAGGAGAGTATGACAAGCATGTTGAAGTAGACGGTTCAACAAATGAAAATTTTATACTTTTAAATGATTATAACCGAATAAGCGAATGATTAAATACACTTAAACGGATGCATTTTTTTTTTGTTTGAGTTCAATCGTTATGTATATGAAAATAGGGAAATGAGTATAAAAAGACATAAACAAACCCAAAAAGTAAATAGAAATATCGTAAACAATATACAAATTAAAGTCCTAGTTGTAGGAAGTTTGGGTTTCTCAACGGAGACCCAAGTTTAACCCCCACTTACAACACTTTGAAGGGGACATGGGCGGCTTAATAAAGGAAGACTGGATCTTTGTGATCTACAGTTCGATACTGCGGGTGTCCGGGTTTTACCACCAGTGAGCCTTCAGGTGGGTGGATTTTCCCCGAAACTGAAGATAACTTGGAGACACTTAAGGTCTCCGTACGACTGGGTTAGGCCAGCCGACGGTGGCCTTTTACCATTAGGTCACCTCGAACGGAGTACCTAGCTATTCATTTTATGTTTGTTGGCCGTTAAAAAAAATATATATACAAAATTAAAGTCTAAATGTTATCACATAATTCAATAAGATAATAATAATTAATAATATACTTAGATTAATATATACACAATCAAACATAAATGAGTCTAATTGAACGAAAAGGGTGTGTGTTTAGAGGGGAAGGGGCACATGCAAGGGTAAGCTTTATGGGTTTCAAGTCACAAAGTAAACCCACCCCTACCTTTGTAAGTAGATTGCCAAATTGCAATTCATGGCAAACCTTTGTCAAGAAGAATATATGATAATTGGAAAAAATAAATGAGTAATTAATTATTATTATAAAAAACAAAAACACAAAAAGTTCTAGGGTACTAGTGGGTAGGTGCCGCCGGTGAATTTGTGGTTTGTGGGTACATAAGGGTAGAAATGAGATGGCAGTACGGGATTGACCGATGCATAGATAATACCCATGAGTGCCCCTTCCCCTCTATTCGTTCTTTTAACAAAACAAAAAAAAACACATTTACGTTGGTTTATTTATAACAAATTGATTGATTTTAAAACATATATCCAAACATATTGATGCAAGTAAAGGGGTTGTAATGTAATATATTAATTTATTTTTCCATTTTTGCCGATTGGCCTAATATTCTATTGGCTTTTACGATAGGGTTATTCGACCAAAACTGTCGTTCAATGAAAGCCCATCACGTACATGATTCGGTTTTGGTTAATACTCACAGGATTTAAATCTAAATAAATGTGTTTAAAATAGGTTGATGAAATTAATGGTAATAAATAAGCGAAATAAACTAACTTATGGAGTTATGGTTACACCATTCTTATTATCAACCATTCATCTATCTATAATATATATAAACGAAACTCCTAAAATCCTATGTGTCGCGATGTGATCGCTCCTTTCTTTTATGGAATCCATCAGATTGCTTGATTTTAAATGAAGGTCTCTCATTGATTTAACCCAAATTCATGGGTATGGGTCTTACCAAAACCAGATAGCTCTTAAACGGGTTATAACATATCATTAAATTAAAAATTAATCTTACCAATTATTTGATATGAAAATCCTATAAAATAGGGATATACTAAAATTTAATATCAAATTTAAAAAGAAAAAGATATTATTTATAATTAATAAACAACTTTATAGTAAAAAAAAAATATAAGCGGGTCATGAGTCATCAAATCCAGATAGCTTTTAAACGGGTTATAACATATCATTTATTTATGAAACTCTTTCATTATCAAACCCTAAGTATATTATTAACTTTCTTACAATAAAGAAAATTAAAATCCAAAAAAATAAATATTTAAAAACAAAAAAATATAAAACAACCATTCTCTCAAGCCATCAGATTGCTTTATTTGTAAATGAATGTTTCTCACGCATTTGACCTGAATTCACCGGTAAAGGTCTCACCAAACCCAGATAGGTCTTAAATAGGTTATAACATCTCATTATATTAAAAATTAATCTCATAAAATATTTGATATGAAAATCTTATGAAACAGGGATATACTAAAAATTATATCCTATTTTATTTAAAAAAAAGATATTATTTATAATTAAGAAACAATTTTATAATAAAGAAAATAAACGGGAAATGGGTATCACCAAACCCTGATAGCTTTTAAACCAGATTATAACATATCATTTATTTATAAAACTATTTTATTATCAAACCTCAAGTATATTAATTATTAAATTTCTTACAATAAATAAAATTCAAATCCAAATATACATATATAAATATTAAAAACGAATGATGTAAAATAACCCCTCATAATACGATAGATAAAATCTAGTTATTAATATTGCTAACTAAATGTTTTCAAAAGTAATAAAAAAAACACAAAGATGTTTATAATATAGTGGCATCAAGATAAAGGTGTTCATCTCAAATATTTGAGAGTAAAGGTAGTTTAATAAATAAATATATAGTCATAATATAGTTACTAATAATAGTTCCCAAAGCCTATGTTTATTTAGTCATATTAATGATATTTACAAAGTCGTTCTGTCTTTTAATGGTGGGTTTGATTTATGTAAAATGAAAATGAATGTTTTCGAATTAGACCTAAAAGATTCAGACATCAAACAATTATAAGTCTCGTATCAAGTATCTAGAAAATTTGTCTTTAATGTCTATTAAGCATAGGAGTTTATGAACATGTTGAAGACTATATCTGGGTTGATGCTATGATATTCACATTATATCATATCATATTATATCGTTACAGGGTTGATTTTGTCTCATTTAAAGACGAAACATCAGATCAAGGGGGTATTAGGAGATATGTTTGGTGCGTATGTGATTAGATATGTATATATTGTCTCAGACCTGTGTTGTATTCATATTATCTAGATATGTGGGTAAATTTTCTTTGTTTTTTTTGGTTTTCGGTCAATGGACTTGTCATAGATGTACCCTGCACATCTTTTGGGATCTACAAGCACTCCTCATTTATAATTAGAGTATTGTAATACAAGCCGTCCTCATATGGATTTGTAATAAAATCATAACGTTTTGGTTTTAAAAGCACAAATATTGTTGATTTTACATAAATCAAGTGTTACCTTCACGTTTCGCCTTTTTCACGGTGTTAATCGGTCATACAAATTAATAAACGAGTTGGAACAATATTTTATAAAAACGACTAAAAGAACAAGGCATAATGCAAGGACTGGATCACCTGTTTTCGAACAAGAAAATTTAACCGACTCTGAGAAACGTTGAGAACAAGGTATTTTTCAATCATAATATGAAATACCAGTTAATTGAGGAGTCTTACATGTAAACTATCCGTCCAATTTCTTCAAAGATTTCAAGTTGATTTTGATTTTGGAAGTCCGGTTATTTTTCAATTGTTTGTGAGACAACGCGTAATGGTAACTAAGCACATAGAGGGGTTGTGCGACACGTGACGTCCCAGTCAGCAATGACTAGTTTTGCTAAAAGTGGCATAGTAGTAAAATGTTACATAACCTGTAACATTCGTTATTTTTCAAAACCCAAAAACCCGACCCATTTTAAATGGTTTTGTTTATTAAAATAAATACATATAGTATATAACTCTCAAGTTTTGATTCCTCGTATTTTATTTAGCATCCGTCAACGTTTATTACTCGTAACTGTATTTGTATTCGTTAAACCAACCCGTTTTGTCATTTCAGTGTATTATTGTTTGTCGTGCATCATTAATGTTTCAATCTCGATACTTTACGGTTAACTTTTGTCACACCCCGACCAAAGGCGGCGGAACATGCCGAGATGTAACGATTGTCCATAAGCACATGACACTAATTAAAGTGACAGTATTTAATAAACTCATTTCATTTCACAACATCGAAAATGTCACATAACAATTATCCATAAAATAACCATAAACAAGATATCACAAAATATGGTAAATTGATATTGTTCATTTTTACTAATATCCTAAGGTCTTTGATGTCGTTTTCTTCACAATCATAAATCAACCAAGATGCAAACCTGCAACATTTCATAAAATAAAGTTTGTCAACACAAAGGTCGGTGAGCAATTCATAAGTTTGATCATATTAGTATATAATAAAGATAGCCACAAAACTTGCATACGAAACGATAAATAAAAGTGGTAATTTGGATAAATAGATATCGCTAAATACATTAGCGACACCTAGCTATAAGGGGATGCCAAATAGTCTAGGATTTTATAGTTATCGTTAATTGCATTACGTTAACGACACCTTGCTATAAGGGGATGCCAAATAGTCTAGGATTTTATAGTTCCACCAACCAAAAGCGATAAACACATAGGCATATAAGCATAGAACACCAAATCGAGCAATTATTTAGGTAAAGTATACAACTACGTTTGTGGTTTAAGATTCAAATATAAAGCATTTTGTTGAATAAGTATGAAATGTCACCCCCAAAATAAAAGATGGAAAATGGGGTATGAAGTACTCACCTTCAAGTGGTAAACTTGAAAGATGATAATTTGGAGATTTGTCGGAACGACGAGTTTAACGCACAATGCCTAAAAAGAAAAGAAGTCTTGAATTTAGAAAGGTTGTCTTGAAGGTCTTTAAACAAAATAAATGTTGAGAAATGTAAATAATTAAAGTTCAAGGTTTAAAATGTGACTATTTAAGAATTTATAATAACAACCCTTTAAAAATGTAAGTTTGCTCGAAACCGGGTTAAAGTATCTAACCTTAATATTTACTCAACCTATGTTAAGTAATAAGGTGGGTAAAATGCAAGAATGCAAATCCCTTTGGAATAAAGATACTAAAACGGGTTTTTTTTATCGAGTGTTCGGGTTGTCGGTTCGGGTCTTGATAATTGGTCAAACCCAAAGTCAACTTTCCAAGATATCGAATGTTATGAGATAACTCAATAAAATTTAATAAGACTTAACAAAGTATGTAGTTCCATTGTTTTAGAACTAACAACGCACGTTAAGCGAGTGTTCGGTTTTGTCGATCCAAACTTTGTTATGAGATCAAGTTGGATCCAACATTTCCAAGCACTTAAGAAAATATTTAAAAATCAATTTGTAACTATTTTTAAAGAAATATACAAGTCTTGATGGCTAAAAAAAACACACTTGTGTGTCTTAAGCGAGCAAGAATCGGTTTGGTTCGGTTTCCATCTCACAACAAGTTCATAGATGGTTTCCACATGTCCAAACACTAAATAACTTGTATAATAATGTACAAATAAAAAAATACCAAAAGTGAACAATAAAGTCTTTAAACAAAAGTTCGGTTTTCGGTTCGGATCGTGTTTCGGGTTAAGACCGAGGTAAGATTCTACAAACCCATAAACATAGAATTTGTAAAAATGATTTTAGAAACTTTGATCTAGCACTAAGTATGTTTAAACAAACAAAACTAGTAACAAAGTTCGGTTTAGAGCTATTTACGGTTAAACCGAAGCATAGACTCTTAAAAACTCATAACCATGGAACTTGTAAACATGACCAACAAACTAAAATAAGCAAGATTAATATGTATGAACAAGTTATATAGATGTATATATATCAAGGACACGAAATCCTCCATGAAGCCTTACCTTATGGGGTCCGAAACCTCACCGACCGGAATCGGAGAAGTAACTACCAAAGGTAAACAAGGGGTGTATATTATATATATGTTGCACAACCATAAACAAGTATTAATAAGGCCACATAAACTAATTAAGATGAAAGACCAAAATCCTTCAAGAACACTTAAGAAGATAACCTTGAATCTTTGATGTTTGAGAGAGTTTTTTTTTTTGGAGTTGTAGCAAGGGAAAAATGAAGAGGAAAGGTGGTGTATATATAGGGTAATGTTGGTGGTCAAATATGGGTGTGAGACACAAGAGTTTTCATGCAAAATGGATCAAGACAAAAACACAAAACAACAAAAAAAAAATAATAAATAAATAAATAAATAAATAATAAATAAATAAATAAAAATACAAATAAAAATAGGATGTTTTCAAGACCCAACAAGTGTGAAACAATATTGTAACATAAATCCATCATTTTGATTATAACATAAGCTTCGGTTTACAAATCGGGTCGGTTTACATAATAAACAAATACAAAAACGAATACAAACAAGACCCGAAATTGACGAATGTCACAACTTTCGTTCGTCTCTATTTGTTTTTGCTCGATTAACGAATCTCCGAGATTTAGAGTTCTATAAAGTTATGTTTATTCAATTTGCAAACAATCCGGGTCTAATACGATAAGTATCTAAGATCTATCAGTGTCATATCAATATTAATACGTTTCAAAGTTTGGGACCCAATGCATAAAATTATTTTAATCTTTTGATCTTAAAACAATTCGAAGTTCGAGATTTAAATTGTAATTATAGTTTAATATCAGTTTTAAGGTATTTAGAAACTATAGGGACTAAACATGCAAATTATAATTAAAATATAATATAATATGCAGCACCCCCCCCCCCCTTACCCCGCTTTTCCGGCGAGAGTACTGACCGGCGACCCACCGTAATTCCGGCAACACCCAATCACTCCCTAATCCTCGCATTTTGACTCGTTAAATCAGTGCAACGACTTTTGACGTCAATAGCAAATCATAATCAACATGTTAATTAAGTTATAACGTCCATTAACCATCGCTAATATGGCCGGATTTTATGTAAATTCAATTAACGAGAAATTAACACTAATCGATCCAATTGATATTATATATAGGACATAATCAGCAAGCTAAACTCGCTCACAACCTCTAAATCCACTAATAAACGCATTGTAATCGGTATTGAATCCTCAAAACCCGTCTTCGGCCAAGTCCCTGTTCTCCGTCAATCCGCAATATTAACAGGTAATTTATACATGATTTCTAATAGTTTATAGCCAACGAATAAAACCCCCAACATGGATTTAACATTCATGGAACATATTAAGATGATCAGAACCTAGGGTTTGTTGAGGAAGATGATGAACATAACTCTATTGGTTTTATTGTTTTGTTTTCTGTTTTACAATCAAATTGATATTCTGGTCTAGTGGTTAAACATGTTTGCTGATAAACCACAGACCCGGGTCGGGTCAAAGCAGTTTTTGTTATTATTTAAAAAAAAAACCATTTATTTAATTGTATAAAAACCAAATAAATCATGTAAAAATCATAAATAATCAATTTTAAATCAAATAAAAATTTTATAAAATTTAAATTATCATTTTCAACTAAAACCCAACTTTCACGTTCGTTAAACCATTAAAACTAAGTTATTTTCTTTTCATTACTTTCTAAACTTTAAAATTTGTTAGATCGTTATAAACGAGTTTATAAATTTCGTTACATTAAATTTAATTCGTTAGCTTTAAAATTCATTAAACTTTTGATTCACTAGATGTTGTTCGTTAAACCATAATTCGTTAGCCTATATTTCATTAAACTTTAGCTCATTAACTTTTAAACCGTTAGCGTGATAATTCGTTAGTCTTAGTTTTACTTCGTTAACTCAGTTATAACCGTACAAGATAAAATCCCTATTAAAATTCATACTTTGAATTCTTGAAATTATCGTAACTTCCACATGAATGTTTAAGTTATAATATTAAATTATAAACATCGCTAAAATTTCGTTAAAACTTAAATATAATATTATAATATGAATCCCATAAAATATGTTAAAATAAGGTAAAATCCCGATAAACCAAACGTATTTAACTTCTTCAATCCCGTTAGTTATATTTCGCTTTTGTTTTTATTATAGTTCTTGAAGTTTGGTTGCTTCGGCTTTGTTATTGTGCTTTCGGCTTTTATTACAAGTTTATCTTTAATTTTAAGGTAAGTTTCTCACAACCCCTTTTTAAATGTTTTCATATTTTGGGTAGCATATGTATCCTACAAAAATTCAATTATTACGATTTCGATTACAAACTACAATTCACTATATGGACTTGTGTGTTACTTGATTACTTTGCTCATAATTACTTGCTCGAATTTACTTGCACGTGGTAGCCTCAATAAGTATGATCATACGCCCACCTTTGCACTCAGGTCCATCGTATCAAGTGGAAAAGGGCCTCATTATCCGAGTACGTTGGTTGTTACCAACTGGAAAGGACCTTACTTGCGCGATTACCCGAGTACGTTGGTTGATACCAACTGGATAGGACTTTACTTGCTCGTTTATCACTTGTCCATGAATTGTATGATTTTTACGTATTATATCAAACTGTGGGAATCTCACCAGCTATGTTCATAGCTGACTTTATTTTATACATATGTTACAGGTGTAAAGATACGAGGATGAAAGTTAGAAGACACATAGCATGCCTATAGGATATTCAAAGAACAACTTATCATATGTTTATTTATTTGTTACAACTTGTATTATTTGATAAACTTGTGTTACATGATGATTTAAATGAAATAATGTTATTATGATCACCTAATAGTGTCACGTGTGTTTGAGCAATCTGTACGTCACACTCAGACATTTCCGCTTTAGCTGGGGTGTTACATAACCCCTTTCAATCATTACACAATTAATAATTTTTTTAAAATTTTCTAATATAAATTGAAAATCAAAAAAGTTTAAATTGACCCCCCCCCCTCCCATGGTGCACAACGAACCCAACCAACACGAAGACGAAAATGAAGGTGGGGGTGGTGTTCGCCACGTTTCGACCTTCACAACGAAACCAGTACGTCTGGTCTAATCTGATAGACGTAGAATTTGGACGGTTTAATGGAGGTTTTTGAAATTAAAAACACATTTTGACAAGTATCCCCTTTTTAAGAAGAGGAAGACACCAATAATGCATAGTTGGAACATTTTTAACCATCAGATTAAATATATATACACTATTTGTTGAGCTTTAAGAACTTAAAAACTTCATTTTTAACCACACATTTGATTAAATATATTAGATTATGTGGTTGAGATTAAATTTGATTAAAAAATTAAGTAGGAGAGAGAATAAAGATGTACAGTGATTACACTAATTTAAACGTCCGTTACACCTATGTAAAAGGTCGACTCGGTACGTAAAAAATGGATCCGACGAAATTCGAGCCACGTGTCAACGTATCAATGGATCCGACGAAATTCGTTAAAGAATCGTCGCATCCGTTGTAATTATTCATCTTCTAACTCTCAACCTCTAAACCTCCATAACCAACCTCCATCTCCATCTTTCTTATTTATCTACAAAATCAAGCAAATCGCTTAGTTTTTCGAGAAGAACACAACCATAATGTTCAATTTCACTCTAGAACTCAAAATCAAAAACCCCCAAATTGAAAATCTAGGGTTCGACAAACAAATTAAACAATCGGATCCGACGGCAGCATGAATTAAACAGTCGGATCCGACAGTTTATTATCACGTCGCCTAGAACACGAATTCGTCAGATAGCTTAAAAGACGTCGGATCCTCCGGAAAATTTGAATCCATCGGATTAGCTCTTGTTTTTGTTGGATTCAACAAAAAAATAGGCTATTTTGAAGAATTATGTACAACATAGGCTATTTCTGAAAATCTTTGGTTAAAATAGGCTATTTTGAGGATTTTCCGAATATAAAATTGTGATACAAATAGTAGATATAGTTATAGTTATCCACATGGTCATATCCTAGATCTCCAAACATACGAAATGATGTTTAAATGATCAACAACGAATCAAATCAGTTAATAAATATTAGACAAAGGCATCATGACCGGACGACCGATGCCTAAATGTGGGTAGTCAAAAAATCAAAAGTTATAAGTATCTTATACCAGATGTTATGATTGTATCATGCATAAGTGGTCCAATACTCCAATGTGCATGCAAAAATGTTATAAACAGTTTTAAAACGGGTGAAGAACCAAGCAATCGAAGAACTACAATACATGAATAATGCGGTTGTGGATCAAACGTGAAAGATCGAAAGGTATGAGTAAATAAATCAAGTCAATCTTTGAGCTTCAAGTCAACAACATGTCTACATATTATTTGCATTTTCACACTATATAAACAGTCATTCACCCTAAATATGAAATGCCCTCTTGCACAATAAAACCTTAAGTAATCTTTAACTTTAAAAACACATTTGAACCAAAAAGAAAGAATGTGGCTTGCAAGAGATGGTGTTGAATATTTTTCATATATCATGTATGAGTATTCACACTTACCTTCATTCTAAGATCTATAATGATGATCTATATACATATAAGATAAACATTGTATTTGTGTTCTCTAGGAGTGTAACATTCCAAATGTTGTGAAACATAATTGAAGACAGTGAG
Organism: Bidens hawaiensis; assembly: GCF_021521415.1. Taxonomy (NCBI): domain Eukaryota; kingdom Viridiplantae; phylum Streptophyta; class Magnoliopsida; order Asterales; family Asteraceae; genus Bidens; species Bidens hawaiensis. The sequence goes on along the minus strand of NW_027492353.1, from coordinate 379,151 downwards.
ATCTTGGCCAACCCTAGAACTTAAATTTTCATCATTCAAAAGTCATGTTTGCGCCTAAGATCATCCACACTAGCCTTAGCAATTTTGACTTTCTTTTAATATATATATTTTTAATAACTTTTACTTAAAACAATAAAATACCGATCTTCAAAGAACAATTTATTTATCTTATCTACTATATTGTTATCAAACTGCTAATGAGGATGACGATGATTGTGAATTCCTTTTTTAAGTGATTGTAAACTTGATATTCAACACTCAAATATCTTAAACCTATTATAGACTTTTATTTAAATGACTTTTGATTACATAATTATGTAGTTTTGGATTACTTTTTGAGATAAAGTTGTATTTCAAAAAAGGATTTAAATCATATAGTATTACCGGCTGTACCTTTGTTAAGCCCGACCCATATAAAAACGTGATTGCAAACTTTGTCATCTTTTGTTTCCTTTTGACAAATATGTTGACAAATTTGAGATATTAATTCAAAATATAAAAGGCTATATATCTATCCATAAAACGGTTCAAAATAATACACACATATTTATAAAGGGTATTTTCTTCGGTTTACTTCTAATTATCAAGTACACCCCAAACCCAAACACCATTAATTACAATTATTATTTGAGGTGAAGCTATATTTTAAAACCGATTGATGTACAACCCAACTTAATTCATATTTTTACTCTCATTCAATAAAAAAAGAAAAATACTCTCTATTCTAGTTCTACGTATACAACCCAACTTAATCCACATTTTCACTCTCATTTACAACCCAACATAAATCAATTTTTTTTATTAAACAAATATGTTTTGTGATCCTATAAAATTTATAAATATTTTTATATAGTAAGTTTATGAACTACTAATATAAATATCAAACCCATATTAAATAAATACGTGTTTTAAGCTATATTTTTTATAAAATTTATGTCGAAATGTCCTAAAAAACACAACTAAGCAATATTGTGTTCTTATAAATTTTAAAAAATGTTAAATTTTATAAATTACTAAACAAAAATCAAATCATATGTTAAATAAATTATTAGAAAAGAAAAAAGGAGAATGCAACATAGGTTGTGGCACCAAGCTAGGTTGTGAAAGGTTGTTAAAATTAATTGATTTTACATTTTTTTTAAATCCACATGATAATCCAAGCAACATTGGGTCACCAATAAAAATAATCTTACTGAACCTAACCTAGTTACAATATAAAAACCGGTTTTTAAAGCATTAATTGCAAACTTTGTTCTTTTTTGTTTTCTTTTGACAAATATATATGTTTTGACAATTTGAGATAATTCAAATTTCAAAATCCAAATATATAACATTAAAAAAATATAATAATAATAATAATAGTAGTAGTAGTACACTCATCCATCATATATATATTTATAAAGGGCATTTTCGTCCGTTTGATTCTAAATTAAATTATCAAGTACACCCCCAAACAAACCCAAACACCATATTCACTTTCCACATAACCAAAACGCCTCCATCCAAATTCCATTCCATTCCATTCAATTAAACTCGCCGCCGACGGAATATTCCGATCACTAGGGTTTTGACTCGTCAACGCCGTCACTAGGGAAAAGGACGGGAATCGAGGGGAAAAGAGCGAAAAGCGGAAGTCGGAGAGAGAGTCTGGGAGGAAGGAGAAGGAATATAAGGTCGAGAGTCAGTCAAGCAAGAAAGAAAAGGAGAGTACTGGTATGAAAATATGTCGATACTTATTATTATTATTATTATGGGCATATGGTATCTTTAGTTTAAAGATTGCTAATTAGTGTATTTTGTTGAAGTTTTGATTTGAATTATCAAAGGTGCACACATGAGGATTAAGTTATTGGGAAGCTGGTTTGTAGTAAAATGAATGTGCATATGGTATCTTTAGTTTAAAGATTGTTAATTAGTGTATTTTGTTGAGCTTTCGATTTGAATTATTAAAGGTGAAAACATGAGGATTAATATTAAAGGTGCAAACATGAGCATTAAGTTATTGGGAAGTTGGTTTGTAGTAAAATGAGGAAAAGAGACAATGCTAACCTTAGTAGTTATCCCACAGTGTGTTGTTATTTTGATATGTTTTTATGTTTGTGAATTGGTTTATAGTAGGAAAGTTAGTGTTTTTATGTGCATATGGTATGTTTGGTGGTTGAAAGATTGTTAATTTGTGCATTTTGTTGAACTTTTGATTTGAGTTATTAAAGCTGGAAACTTGAGCATTAAGTTACTGGGAATTTGGTTTGTAGTTAAATGAGGAAAAGAGGCAATGCTAACCTTAGTAGTGATTTATGTGCATATGGTATGCTTGGTTGAAAAATTGCTAATTTGTTTATTTTGGTGAACTTTTGATTTGAATTATTAAAGCTGCAAACCTTAGCATTAAGTTAGTGGGAATAATGTTGGTAGTAAAATGAGGAAAAGAGGCAATGTTAACCTTAGTAGTAACTTATGTGCATATGATATGTTTGGTTGCAACTTACAAGATTGCGAATTTGTGCATTTTGTTGAAGTTTTTAATTTGACAGCTGGAAACTTGAGCATTAAGTTATTGGGAATTTGGTTTGTAGTAAATAGAGGAAAAGAGGCAATGCTACCCTTAGTAGTAACTTATGTGTATATGATGTGTTTGGTTGCAAGATTGATAATTTGAGCATTTTGTTGAACTTTTGATTTCAATTATCAAACGTGCAAACATGAGCATTAAGTACTGGGAGTTTGATATTTACTAAAATGAGGAAAATAGGCAATCTAACCTTAGTAGTAACTTTTGTGCATATGGCATGTTTGGTTGCAACTTGCAAGATTGCTAATTTGTGCATTTTGTTGAAGTTTTTAAATTGAATTATTAAAGCTGGAAACTTGAACATTAAGTTACTGGGAATTTGGTTTGTAGTAAAATGAGGAAAAGAGGCAATGCTAACCTTAGTAGTGACTTATGTGCATATGGTATGTTTGGTTGCAAGATCACTAATTTATGCATTAAACTTTTTTTTAATAAAGAGCTTAAACAGCAGTGTTTGTATTATTAAAGCTGCAAACATGAGCATTAATCTACTGGGAATTTGGTTGGTAGTAAAATGAGGAAAAGAGACAATGGTAACCTTAGAAGTTATTCGTGTGTTGTCATTTTAGGTGCTACTAACTGCTTGTCTGGTTATACTTGGCTTTCACTTTCAATTTCAACACCTTTAAGTTTTCACCCCATGTGGTCAGCATAATGTTACCTAATTTGTGGTTTTTTTATATGTAAGGTGAAGGGTTCTTGTTTTGCTTTTGCCTTTACATTTGCACAATGTCTAGTTTCATCACTAAATCTAGATATCACCAGCTGAAAGCTTATATCATGCTAGCTAGTAGCCTAGTACATGTATCTTTTGCGGGCCCATCTATGAGTGAAATACCAAGAACAATCCTTTGATGCTAGATAACTGGGATAATTCATGGTAAAAAAGGAACATTTCTTCTCCATCACATGTATTCTGGTCTGTTATTAGTTATTACATCTTCATACACAATCAAGCCTTTTTAGAACGTTTTTCTCGTGACATTCTAGTCCATGACATCCCTTCATATGCCTTAAATGTACTCCATTAAACATCACATACATATTATTCTTGTGCTTCTTAATACTCTTCATGCGGTTGCTAATAATTTTATAAGATGTTATGGTGGACAGAGCATTTGATGTAGACTAAGAGTGCATAGAGAATTAAACATATTACATACTGAAAGAGTAATCAATTACCATGAACTTTTGTTCAGCACGAATTACTCTTTCAACAACACCTTTTGGGAATGTTATATAAAAAGTCAACCTTGAGTAGTTTTTCTATCTGCTAATCATATAATGGCATTTAAGTTATTCGGATTTCAAAAGTTATTAAAGTTATCTGCTTTCTAATCGTTATTTTTATGTTCTATTAGAATGGTCAATAGAAGAAGAGTTAAGAAACCCTGAGTTAGAAAAGGAGCTCGAGAAGAGGATGAGAAGAAGAGGAGAAGCGTCTAGTGTAAAAGATAAATATCAAGATGATACAAAAGAAACCGAAGATAGACACTTATCTACAAGAAACGATCGTTCCAAAGAAGAAAGACATAAAAACGAAGAATATGGAGACACTAAAGAATCTCGACATAAAGACGAGAAACACCGGGAAGATGGTGAACGCGATAGAAAAAGTCGTGATGTTAAACACCGCGGTGAAAGTGGAAGATACAGCAAACACAAGGATGACAAATATTATGAAGATAAGTATAGTGAAGATGGAAATAAAGAAACCAAATATAAAGATGATAAATATATGGAAACCAGTGATAAAGATGAAAGAGGTAGGGATCGTAAACGCAGACAAGATGATGATAGAGATTATAAACATAAGGAAGAGAAGAGAGCACGTGATTCCAAACGTTCAAGGGATGTTAATGATAGAAAAACAAATAATCGGGATGGAAGCCCGGTTTATGATGATCGTGTAGCTAGATATAAAGATGATAAAGATAGAAAAAGAGGCTATGAAAAAGACGAATCTAGTGATTATAGATCCCGTAGTAGCATTAAAGAACGGATTGAATCAGAAAAGAGATCGAGTGCTAAAGCTGAGTCAGCTTCTGAATGGGGAAGATCCAGTTCTCGTTATGCTGATGTGGAAATTGCATCCAACCATAGCCGTCGTAGGAGTTCACCCAGTTCAGCAAGAGATCATCATAGGTAAATCTTTGTTGCATATTTATAATTATTGTTAGTTTCTCTGTCTGAATAATAAATAATGTGTAACATTTATCAGGGTTTCAAAGCAAGAAGAAACCAAGTACCGGGATTATTCTTATGAAGATCGATCCCGACATAATGCTCATTCAAGTAAAGATTACGATTCTGTCCATGGACAATCAGGTAAGAAAGTCACTTTAAAGGATGACGGTTACACGGGTGTTGATTTATCAGGGGAAAAACGTGCTAGGCCCGAATCCCCGTCATCAACGAGTAACGAACGCAGGAACTTAATTAAAACTGACGGTAGAAAAAGTCTTGATCTTGATGAACCAGGCCCCCGAACTGGTGGATCTAAAGATACTGTTAAAGATGGTAAAGGAAGTCGGGAATTGGTTAACGAAGTTGATAACGATAATTTATCGGTTTCATCACCGTACATGAGAAATTCTCATTATTCTGGTAATACAAAGTCTCACCTACCACCTCCATCTCCATCTCCATCTATGTTTGAAGATGACAGAAGTAAGTCAAACAATCGGCACCGGAGGATGGTTGACCCGAACATGAACAGAGGTCAAAGTCAAAGTCAAGGTAATTGGAACAACGTTTCAAATTGGCCTTCTCCAATGGTGACTGGGGGTTACATCCCATTCCAGCATGTTCCACCGCCCATGTTTCATCCTCTTATGCCTCAGTTTCCACCACAAATATTTGGTAGACCACCAATGAAAGTCAACCCTGGTTTATCTTACCATGTTCCTGATCATACCCGACCACCTTTGTTGCACGGTTGGGATGCTAACAATGCTGTATTTGGTGATGAATCTCACTTATATGGTCGGCTTGATTGGGACCACAGGACCCAAATGAGCAACCGAGGGTGGGACCAAAGTGGCACGGATGTGCAACCGGGTCAACAAAAAGACGGGTATTTGGGTCACAGACATGATGAAAACTGGACCGGACCGACAGGTCAGCCTGATGAAGGTGAACAGAACCAACCTGATTTACTGCCCGACACCTTGAATTTTGATAAAAACGGGCCTGAAACTCAGAAAGTAACCGAAAGCCCTCAAATTTTTGAGGCTGTTAAGGAAATCAACAACGCTGTTATTTCCCAAGTGTATCTTTCTAAGGTTGATGTATCTAAAGATCTTACCCAACCTGAGTTGTATGAGGAATGCACAAACATGATTGATTTAGATCAGGAAGCATCATTATCTGATGAATTCGACTGCAAGATTTTGTTTTTAGAGGTAATACCGTAATAAATATATGTTTTTAACGTTGTTTTTCCACCTGGACAAATGTACTTAGTTTTTTCTCTTTATATGCTACAGGATGCTGTAGATGTTGATGTTATTGATAGTGCTTCACTATTTTCTGTCACAAATGATTCCATTTTTCAGGTTCGTATCTTTTGCTATCAACTTAAATGCATTAGTTATGATCTTATGATTACAAAAAGAATATTACGACAATGTTGGTCTAAATCTTTTATAAAAATATGAACTTTATTTTGAGATACTTTTGTTATTGCGTGTTTTAGAAAGCGATGCTGCTTTACAAGAGGCAAAAGGAAGAGTTTGATCCAATGAATACAAAGAAAGAGAAAGGCGATTCAGATGGTGATAAGCCAGCAGATGAGGTGGCTGCTGAGTTGGATCGCGAGGATTCAAAGGAAAATGTTGAACCACTGAATAAACCTGAGGAACCAACAAATATGGAGGTGGATCATGCTGTTGTAAAGCAAGAGGAAGAAGATGAGGCTGTAAAGCAAGAGGAAGAAGATGGTGACAAGTCAGCAAGTGACGAGAAGAATGGTGGTGGTGGTGTTGTGTCTACTGCTGACGTGGCAGTGACACCAACAGAGTCTAATGAGTTTGGGTCAGTAAATCTAAATCGGATACATCACCATTCTCCTGAAAGTACACATTGAGACAATTTTTTTATATTTGTGCCTTTAAAATGCCATTTTATTCCTGGCCCTAGCTTATTATCGTTGCTTCTTGATTAATAAAACTCTCGCTCGTTCTATTAGTTTGCTTGTGTGGTTGTGTTGCTTGTTATTTGCAGGTGGTCGGTCAGATCAGTCTTGCACTGCGGTAGTGGTGATTAGGACAACACCTTCTTGGGTGATATCTTATCAGGTGAGTTTTAGAATCAAATCTGACTACAACTGTTTTTGTTATAAACAAGACCGCTAACTTAATAATACACGTTTTTTTTTAAGTTTTAAAAAATATTTATATTTATAAGTATATGATACTTATAACAGCCTTAGAATTAACTGTTATAAAAATTGTCCATTGATGCCACTAGTTCATCCATTGCCTTCCCACTTTTCGATCTTGGTCTTCACGCCTCATGGTGTGCTAGAAAGCTTGTTTACTAGATAATAATGTCGATATGAGACACATTAAATTTATAATTCTCTAAGAATGGGGTCAAATTTCCCCATGTATGCTTCACTATTTAAGTTATTTAACTACTCAACTACGGATTAAATCATGCTATCAGACTATCAGAGATCAAAGTTACGTGTTCCATTTAATCGTCCTCGAGGGAACAACCAGTGTGGTAAAGAGGTGTACTCTCAATTAACAGGTTGTTCAAATTTTGTGAAATGCATGTGTGGTGATTTTAGAAGTAGAGAGTGTTGTTTTCGACCGATAAAAAACATGTTTTATTTAATTTGACTATTTGTCACATGCATAAGAATTCATGTTCATTTGTCATCAATTATGATGTTCTTCCGACCCGTTACTAATAGCTATGAAATTGACCAAATGTATTTAACGTATTTTACAAAATAGCTCAAACAAATAAACGATAAAACAAATAAGCAATCTATCCTTTTAATTTCTTATTAAAAACTAACTTAGGCTATGTGTAGTGGAGGGCTACAAAATGGAAGGATTTTCGACACGTAGCACATTGTCAGCAGATGAGCTATTTTCATTTTAAAGGTACCAGTGTTGTAAGCCAACCCCCCCCCCCCCCCCCCCCAAAAAAAAAAAAAAAAAAAAAACAGTTATTGGTTTATTTAATAAATAATACTTTTTAACCCAACCGGTGACAAAATTATGTTGCCCCTCCTAAAATCTCTCTAATATCGCCTAGGGGGACGGCGTTGTCGCTCAAAAACCACCAACTTGTCGCTCCACTACGCATACACTTACAAGTTAGAAAATAATTGTTGTTATTTCTTTTTTCAAGTTACTTCAAATCTTTTATGGATTTTATTAACATATCGACCTCTGATATACATTATATTTTTTTTAAGTTACAATTCTTTCATATTAAAGTTCTTTTAAGAAATTTTATATTAAAAAAAAAATAGTGAACCAAATGGTTGTTCACACAAGGTTACAAATAGGGAATGTTTCTAAACCATAAAAATTCATTTTGAAAATCAAATTAAGAGAACGGTAATCACAAAAGTAATCATCATTAATTAAAATTGAAGGAAAACGTTGTAATTTATAAGCATAGGCATGCCAAACTAGAGGTGCAAATATTGGTTTTAAAGCATCGATTACTAGCCATACCTGGTTATTGGTCAAACGGTCAAAATCGTTTATTGTAAATTGTAATTAACCAGTTACAATTCATAATCGTTTTCTTTTTAGTGAAAAAGGTTACCAATCTTTGTAACAAGTTAACCTTATTAACCTATTGAAATCATCTTATAAACACGAAGCTTATTATCATAACGGAATTAACAGATTTTCTGTTAAACCGTTGTTAAAATCTGTAATATGTCTCTAACCTACAGTTATTATTGATTAGGGATGAGCTAGTGGCACCGGTACGAATTAGGTACCGTCGAAACCAACTTTTTTTTTTGGGGGGGGGGGGGGGGGGGTTGGGATCGGTATGGTACCGATAATTTACCGAACTTTTGCCTCTGGTACCTGTACTGCACTGGTACCAACCGAGCATTTTCATTATCGGTACTGATATCCAATTTTGATTTTCGGTAGCGGTATTTTCAGTACCGAGCTCATCCCTAAGATCGGTTACAAACATGTTTCCACTATACCGGTTAATAACCCGTTTCTATTTATGGTTAACCGAAAAAGTCAGTGTCAAACCAAATAGAGAATTAGAGATGCACAAAAAACCGGTTTGGAACCGGTTCAATGCAAACCGACCCGAACCAGCTTGACAAAAAAACTGTGACTTGGGCCGTCGGTTCTATCACTAGGTCCCCTTCTAAACTACCAAACCAGTTTTAAAACTGAATCGGTGTAAGAAAAAACCAGTTAAAACAGTTCTAAACCGAACCGAATCGATTTGGACCAGTTCTCATGCTCCTAAACCAGTTTCTAAACCGAACTTTTGTACACCTCTAAACCCACCAAAGTAAGTTTGAGATTATTAGTCAGGCGCAATACTCAATAATATTTGGGCTTTTGCATTTGAAACCGAATTCATGTACTCATTCTGTATACAACACACACTCTTATTCTGCCCTGTTTCCGATCACCATCTCCGCCGTCTGTTACCGCCAGGTATATATTATTATTATTATTATTATTATTATCATCTCGATCTACCTACCGATTTGTTTTTGAATTTCATTTTTCCGATTTGTGTATTAAGGCCTAGGGTTTCTAGTGTAATCGTAGAATTTTGGATTTAATTTTCCATTGTTAGGTATCTGGTTTAACAATTCTTCAACAGCTGTAACATTTGGAGTTATGTATGCGAAAACCTCTAGCTAACTTGCTTATATTGTTTAGGATAGTTGATTTATCTTAGTGCATTAAGGCCTAGGGTTTGTAGTGTAATTGTAGATTTAAGTTTACGATACGGTGGGAATGTATAGGGGAAGTTACATTGATGGAGATCTGGTTGAAGGATTTTTATTTGAAATTTGATGAGGTTTTCGTATAATGGCGTCTTTGTTTAGATTTATGTATGCAGTACCTTTAGCTGACTTGCATATATAGTTTAGGCGTAGTTATCAAATGCGCTAGGCGCATAGGCCTCACCTAGGGCCTAGACGCAAGGCGCTAAAAAGCGAGGGCCTGAGGGAAAAAAAAGCACTTAAATAAACAATTTAAAATAGATTATGTATATGGAAAATAATACTATTCTTCAAATAAAATAAACAAAAGCTATTATATAACATGTAGTATCATCTAATTAGTACCAAAAGTTCTAAAATAGTCAAGATTCAAATTTAATTACAGAACTTGAATTGCAAAATGTATCTATATAATGTCTTTGACCTCTTCTAGATCCAAATTTCAATAGCACATTAGCACTTCTTGTGTTTCTCTTGCTCGGCTTTTACCTTCTCATGTTCTTGGCATAGACAATGCTGAAGCACTTGCTTAGGAACTAGAGGCGCATTTATTGAGCCTAGCCTGTAAAATGGGCCTAGGCACAAGAAGCGAGGGATTTTAATAACTATGAGTTTAGGATAATTGATATCTCAAAGTATTACGTATGTTTGTATGCATGCTTTCTTGTGAATTGTTATTCTATTATTTTATTTGCTATGTGGAAGAAATTGGATGTTAAACCGTGTAGGAACTAGCAGCAAGTAGTCAAGTAGTTGCTATTGGTTGCAAATTTTGCTTTCAAGTAGTTCTACAATGTTGGTTGTTTATGCTTGGCAAAACTTTCTATATAAGTCATGCACCCACGCTGCTATTGGTTTCTTGAGTTCTTGTTAGCTTTTAAGGTTTTAATGATTAAAAGAGTAAATGAGATCACCATTGCTTGTTCTATGCACACATAACACCATGTTTGATTGAAATGGCAAACTTTGATAGTTGCACATTACTCTGGTGTACGTGTATCAACAAAAATGTGCTCTTTTGTAATGCTGTAATTATCTACCAGTCAAATGATTTATAATGAGTTTTATTTTATTTATTTATGCTCGTCTGATTTTATCCAATACAAAGAAATGATGAATACAGACATCTTGTTGTTGCTAAGTGTGCTAGTCTTGTTTGATTGATAGCTATTTCTCATATCGTATATATAAAATTATAAACCAAAGGCTTTAGTTTAAGATGATGAAATGAAACACTATTTTTAGCAAGAAGTGTATTATGCACAATGTATTAATATTTCAATATGTTGGTAAGTTATATGTAAACATCAACTATAAGGGGAGGAACAAACTAGTGAAAAATGAAACGGGAGAGTGGAAATTATGGTATTTTTGCATCCGATTCTTTGCATTTGAATATGTGATGTATAACTGGAGAGGATAACTGTTCGAATTTGCTGCTAGCCTGTATAACCTATGATCACCTTTTTCTGTTTAGTTTGTTTGTTCTTGTGTTTTATTAAGTGCAGTGGTTAATATGTTTTTGGTGTTTTATGGCTTTTTGCATGTTTTTGTTGATCACTTCTATTCTCTCGTGATACAGTCAAATTTGATCTTTTTTTGGGTGAATCAATACAATCCGCCATCTCAGTCAACGCCGTAATCACCCGACAACCTCAGGTAGAGACATTATATGCATTTTCTCACCACTTTCAATTATAAATCCATACTAGTCAAATGATCTTGCTTTAGTTAATTAGCACTGTTCCCATTATTTTTCACTCTTTTGACTCTCAGATTGAAATATGTGAACTTATAAATGATAATTAACAGGAATTATGATGGATGGAGGCTCGCCTAACTTCAAAACATGGAATACAATATATCCTGTTTACATCAACTCAAAGAAGACCATCGCTGAAGGTAGAAGAATCTCCGCATCAAAAGCATGTGAAAACCCTACCGCGTTAGAAATTGGCGATTGTTGTGGCCACCTCAAAATCCCTTTTGCCATTGAGGTTTTTTCTCTTCTAAAGTTTACATTTTTACCTAATTTGCATTTGGTTAATTGTAATTCGTATTTGTAAACTCATTATAACGGTTTTATAGATTGATAAGGCGTATCCAAGGGATTTCATGCAAGTTGGGAGGGTGCGTGTTTTACTGAAAAGACCAGACGGGAGTCCGTATAATCCCCTTATTACATCCAGTAAGCATAATTCTCTAATTTATTGCATTTTTCTATGACGTCCGTTACATATATTCTGTAAATAATAGCGGTTTGTTTGGATGGTGGCAGAAAAACAGCTGATGATTCGGATTGCTGAACTGGTTCCTAGACACCCTGGTAGATTGAAGAAACAAGAAGCTGCTTCAAAGTCTGCTGCGTCTGCTTCAAATGCTGGTGCGCCTGCAAAATCCGGCAAGGGTGGGAAGAAGAAGAGATAAATTTATCGATGTCGTGTGTAACTTTTAGTTGAGATTTGCTAAGCCCTTTGGTCGGTCGGTGAGATAAGACGTTTTTTATCTTGTGGATGTTTGTAATTGAACATGGTTTTAAATGCATAGACAAAGAACTTAAGTGAATAAAAGCCTGTGGTCTGGTTTTAGTTTTCAGTTTTGTGAGTCTATACCGGTTTTCACAATGTTTGGTTCATCATAGGACGAAAAGTAGGGCTGTAAATGAACCGAACGAACACGAACAAAGCCGTGTTCATGTTCGTTCGTTATGAAAATAATGTGTTTATGAACGGTTCATGAACACTTACCGAACGAGATTTTGTGTCCGTGTTCGTTCATTAAGGAAAATAATGTGTTCACGAACGGTTCACGAACACAAACGAACACAAATAAAATCGACAGAGCCTAGAGATTGAAACCGATGTGTTCATCAATGTGAATAATGAAAGTCTGTAAATGAATCGAATGAACACAAACATGGGCATGTTCGTGTTTGTTCATTTAACTTTGAAATAACACGGACACTTAATCGAACAAATATTTATGTTCATGTTCGTTTATTTAAAAAGGGATATTTGTGTTCGTTTGTTTAAAATCTAAACGAACATAACTGAATAAAGATAAACGAACATACATGAACAAATGTAAATGAACACAAATAAGCATAAACGAACTTAAATGAAAACACTTAACTGACACAAATTAACATATATAAAACCTTTAAGCAGATTACCTGTCTAGATAATATTTAATTATTTTCTATTAATACATAAATTAAAATAAATAAATAGACATAAACGAATATAAATAAACGAACATAAACGAACGTTCATGAACATAAATGAACGAACGGAGCATGTGTTCATGTTCGTTCGTTTAATTAAAAGAACACAAGTTTTTTGTTCATGTTTGTTCGTTTATTAAATAAACGAACTTCCCGCCAAACGGTTCACGAATAGTTCACCGAACATTCGGTTCGTTTACAGGCCTAACGAAAAGTTTTCCTGTTTGAAGAAATTTATTGAACCCTTTCAGCGATCGTTGAGTTAGATTGAAGAAGAAATAGAAAAAAATATGTTTGATGAAGAAACCACGTTGGGAATTAAAGATGTTATGAATCGTTTATTTTATTTATTATGATAATGATATTATATTTTATTTATATGACCGATTGACCCATCCAAGCCCAAAAACTTTGACGCCATAAAAAAAATCAAACGTCGAAAAATCCTGAACCCATAGGAAAAATTACTAGCTCCGCCAGTGTCTATTTCTATCTCATGAAAGGGGTAGTTTGCAAACAATTTAGTAAGTACAAATTAGAAGTCCTGTTGAATTTTACTTCACTTTCTTGGGACATTTATTGTCGTTACACGTGAGACATAACCAGTTTTTCTTGTTTAATCGGTAAATCTTTAAGTTAAAAAAAAAATCTTTCAACATAAATCTCTTTTGGTAGGTAGGTATGATCATCGTAACCATTCAATTTAGTAATCTGTTAGCATATCAATTTCAGTATCTTGTTATCAAGTATTAAATGTTTAATACAACTTCAAATGTCAAAATGGGGATGTAGCTCATATGGTAGAGCGCTCGCTTCGCATGCGAGAGGTACGGGGTTCGATTCCCCGCATCTCCATATTTTTTGTCAGCTCCAAGTTCGAATTCAATCCCCACCGGGTTTTACCGCAACCCATCCCTTTAGCCATTGTGTCACCCCGGATAGCTAAACTTTATTCGTTTTTTTTTTTCTATTTTTAAAGAGCCATTCCTTTGTTACTTTGTAGCATACATGGTTACTGAAAGACCTCACAAAAGTGGAAAACATAATATCATGGCATATTTCGAAGGGTGCATCCAATGCATGGTAATTGAAAGATCTCACATGCGAGTAGCAAGTTTTATTTTATTATTAATTTTTTGTGTATATAAATAGTCTTTTAAGTTATTTTCCCAAATTTTATAAAATGTGCAGGCCTTTGAGCACCTTGTTGATTGGCAGCTATTCTTGTTTGGCTTTGGGAACTAGATTAACTATAGGTTCTACCGAGTGTTTCCGGGAAGTGCAGTATTTGCACCCGAAAGATGGGGTGTACCCGGAAAAAGTCAACGCGGGGCGACAAGGTGTGGGTCAAAACATGAGGTCAATTGGGAAAATGTTGGCCCTATTGAAGTCAAGTTTACTGGCAAGCAACCTTATGATATATGAATGATGAGTGATGATGGATATGTGCTTCAGTGCTTGTTATGTAATGATTTGTTTTGTAATTAAAAGTTAAAACAAGTGTGATATTATCAAATTAAACATTACATCGAAATAGAAGGCAAACATGCACCAATTGTTTGATGTCATATTAATTGTGTACTTTATGTGTTAACATTGATTTTTGTGGTTCACATGGTAGCAACATAAGTTCACAACATAGAATACAAACCCGAAATAAATACAACTTGTAGTAGAGAAAAACGAAAAAAACAAAAGTGAATACTTGAGAAATACGCGTGGTAGAGGCTCGGATTATACTACTACTTCTAGATCCCGGACTTTGGTATGCAACACGAAGTTTGGAAACGCTTGAGTGATCTCCCTGTGACAAAACATATTACTCTTTAATCAACAGAATCAGGTAAATCACAGCTGACTTGTGACCTTTTAGAGGTTACAAGGTTACAACAGGAAACCAGTGGATTGTTTACCTTTTTTTCTTAGTTCTTACCCCTTACCACTTACCACTGTACCACCCCGGCACCCCTTGAAGATTTACTTATTCGGATTTTATAGAATAAAATGTTATAGAAAAAGATAAAATGTTAAATGATGAAAATGGAAATTAGAACTTGCCTTAAAAGAGGAAGTGTCATATTTTTTGAAATGGGTGGATTTTTTGAAACAAATATTTTCCACTCTTCTAAATCAATCTTTCCATCTCCATTTAAATCTGCATCCTGAATTGTCTTAACAAACAATAAACAAAGAGTCAAAGACTAAAAAGTCAAATTTGATGATCAAAAAGTCAAACCCATGATTATTACCTTATTCAATATACCTTCAACTGCATCATCTGATAAATCAACATTCATTTCACTCAACAGAGCCAAAACCATCTCTTTCAGCTTCAAGTTATAAAACATTTCCAATATTAGAGTCCAATAAAAAGTCAGCCTTTGACTAAATGTCAAAACTTTTAGTATACTAGTTCTTTTTCATTTACCTCGTCACGTTCTATGAAACCGTTGTGCTTCAAGTCATATAATTTAAACATGACTGTAACCAAATCATAAAATGTGTCAAAAGCTTCAAAGATAGTCAACTTTGACTTAGAAGTCAAACCAATTCATTTTGGTTATATGTCTTACATTCAATTTTGTCCGATTCGGGTGTATCTGGATGGAAAACATTTAGAGAACGAACAAATTCGTCAAACTCAATCACTCCATTTTTTTTCATGTCAAATGTATCAAACAACTGCAAAAATGTTTTTATACCATAAAAGAAGTCATCATTTTAGGACAAAATCACACATTATAATTAAGAAATAATAATAATAATAATAATAACAACGCTTACTTACTCTATCTGCAAAAAAATTCTTCATGCTACTATTGCTAAAAAGTGCAAGCAAAAACTCTTCCTGTTCATTAAATCACAAAACTACTACCTTCTTAATTTTTTTATCTAATAATTAGTAACGTTATTTAAAGTTCATCATCGTACTCAGTATATCCCACCAATAGCAATGCTATGGTAGGGTCTGATGTTATTTAAAGTTGTAACAATTAAATAATCAGAAAGAGTACCTTGTGAATACGTCCGTCTTCAACAATAGCATAACTTAATCGCTCAAAAAGATCATATAACGCCTCTATTTCATTAATAGTAACTGTGAAAAAAAAAAGATGTGATCATATTAATTCACCCAAAACTTATGTCAAAAAATGTTTTTGCTACTAACATAATGTCTCGGAAGCAAGACGCGCATATAGTATAGCTTGACTCGGGTTCTTAAGTTTCTTCAAGAAACAACAACATTCTTTTATGGTCATATTTGTCATTGTCAAGTAGTGATGCATATACACCTATGATCAAAACCATTCAATTAATATCAAAAGTCATTAATAAATCCCATTTTTAGCAAAAAAAAAAAAAGGAAAAAAAAAAAACTCAATCAACCATCCAATATTCTTGAACTGGAATCAAATTATCATTTATCAAGCTTTCTTAAATCATAAATCAAGACGCGCGCGCATAAACACAGATACGTACCTGAAGATTACAAAGTAATGGTGTATAGCAATGAGTTTAATAATCTTGTGGATTTGATTTGTTCTTGTGAAAACTATTGCTTGTTAATGACTAATGAACTCAGATCAAGGTTTGTCATGATCTGTGAAATATGTCAACTCCAGTTTTTTAATATTATAAAGAGCACTGGTCATGAAGATATGAATATAAATAATATTCCAGTTTTACTTTTTGATCTTGTTTCAATAATTTCATTTTTTTAATAAGCAATGACTTTCTTGAGATGGCTAAGTGTATTAACCAATCTCTTTGATCCAATCTGATATTGTATTTTAATCCAATAAAAAATTATATACAAACTAAAATAATAAAATATGTAGAAGGGTAAATATAATCATAGGTTTAAAAAATTGGTAAAAGGTTATGATGTTTAGAAAGTTATAAACATGTTTAAATTTCTAATCTCGGGTTTATTTAATAGTTAACTATTCATTACCCTTCGGGATTGTGGGACGTTTATGATTTCAAGTGTTCAAATTTTATCTGTTGAAATTCTCGTCAGTGTAAACCGTACCTAAAATTGAATTGAAATATATACAAACTTAAATACGTTTATACCGTTTGCTAAGTTTGAATAATTTAAAGTTTTTAGGAAAATTGGTTTTAAATAATCCCAACTATGTCTTATTGATAAATAACAGTCTCAACTTCATGCTTGACTGGTGGCGGTCTTAACTAAAGGTGTATTTGTTTTTAATGGTCCACAACTAATAGATGGTTAGCTCCAATTAGTCTGTTGCTTACGTGGCACGTCCAGCTGTCAAAAAAAATCTTACGTGGTACGATTATGTGGCATAGACTCTTTATAAACATTTTTTAAGTATTATACAATCAAAAAATTGAACTCCAGCTCTTCATTCAGTTTGTAATCGTGTTAGCGAATGAATATTTAACAAAAAAATATTGAACTTCCTTTCTGAAAGTGGAAGATGAATAGGTGATATTTATGCTACACTATTTATATCATATTAGAACACTACAACACTTCAATAAGTATTTATAATGTATAAAGTAACTTTAGGATATACAAAAGTGCCTTTTGAATAACCTTATTTCTTGTTTTATTTTATTAAGTCAAGTGATATCATGATCATTATATTAAGTTTTAGAAATAGTTTATACCAATTGTATTATTACCGACACTGTAGATATCATTATTGAGGATGTCATGGGCTTTGACATTCGTTACATACATTATTTGTCACAAATATTATATACATTTCAAAGAAATAAGTTGAGTGTTACATTAAACTATAAACAACTAATTTCAAAGTTGAATAAATGTACAGTTGTCGTACTAATTAACATTTAAAAAAAAAACTCGCATGTTGCATTAATGAACCAACGCGAATTTGACCGGTATCGATTTAAGGCACAAAACCAAACCACAGAAAAGCTGACACGTTTATATATAAAAACAAAAAAAGAAAACAAAATTCATGGCAAACCAACAAAAAATAAATAAAACTAACGTGATGCGGTGATGAAGCGACCCAAATTCGGCCGTAACAAACGTGTAAGCATTAAACCGAAAACATAAATTAGTATGCCCCTAACACTCTAACAGTAACATAAAGTATGAATTATTGTTGAGGGCGCTGAATTCTCAATTATGTATTCTTTATGCCATTCTTGGTTCACTGACTTCACTCATAGGATCTCTTATAATTATTATGTATTCAATAGGAACTTACTAAGGAGAACCTTACAATTTGAAACCTTAAATAAAGCTGGATAAATGAAAAAATTTCCCTTCGGAAAATAGTAATTCGACTTATTGAGGCTTGGCTTCAAAGGATTCAAATCCCAAGATATATGAAACTCCTTCATTAATGGCCTACTTTTTTGCCAGCTGAATTGACGCGCCGCTATACTAGGGGTTGACATTGGCAGCAGTCAGACGGGAAAGACCTGTCAAATCAAAGAGTCAGAACAGTTGGCAAAAAAGTAGGCCAAAGCAGACGGACCCATAACCAAGGGCACTAAAAGACAAAAGTAAAAATCAAACGACCCAAACCCAAGCCTCACGTCGACTGACTAGAGGACCTGTAGGGGTAACACCCCAAATAACCTATCTACAGCTATGCCACTGCATCTACAGGTATGAGGCTGAGGGGTGTGGGGGGCTTTAATGAGGCTTTAGTGGGGGCTCCAACCAATAATATTATGACGTGTGGCAGAGAGAGAAACTGGATAAGGGGGTTGTTGGAGCCCCTGTTGGAGCCCTGGCCCCTGGTGTGGGAGGGGCTCCAGCAGGGGCTCCAGCGAAAATTTTTTTTTTATTTTTTATAAATATATTCAAACAACGTATTATTAAAAAAACTCATAAATTATTAAAAAAACACACATTAATAAAAAAAACACATTAATATCTAAAATTCAAATTACAAAAAAAAACATACTAAAAATTAAACAAACAATAATACTTAATAATAACACTAATCTAATACAAGATCATCGGGTCGCCTCGCCCACAAATGTTCAACCAACTCATGTCGAAGATTCCCGTGTATCTCACGGCTCTTGATATTTGCTATGTTATGAAGTCTTTGTTGATCACTGATTGTGGATGGTTGTGGCGGAATGTCACCTTGAGAGGATTTTAGGAGGAAAGGTGTATAATTGTGAAATGAAGTATATTTTATAAAGGTATATATTTATAGTTTAAGAAAATATTTTTTTTTAATTTAATATGAGCTCAACGGCTCTTTTCCGTAAACCTATATAGAAAATATTTTTTTTTTGTTTTTTTCGGCTCCCAACGATCCAAAATACCTCAAAAGGTGTGCTCCTCTCTCTCTTCTCCCGCTAACCAGCTCACGCCTGCATTGTTTTTCGCGTTAGCGCCCCCGTTAGCGCCCCGGTGGTGTGGTGTTAGCGCCTGGGGGCGCGAGCGGAGGGGCGCTAGCGCCCCCGTTGAAGCCCCACACCCCTCAGCCTGAGACAAAAGGACAGCATCTACTAAATAAGACAAGATAGAAGATCGTACATAACGGCTGGAAAGGACATACCACTATGAGGTTACAATTGGAATATACCTAGATAGCGACGTTTACCGGCCCCCCTCGGGAACCACTAGGAATACAGTACTATTAGATAGATGTGATGTGTCCTCTATAAATAAAGAGTCTTGTTGTGTGACAACCCCTACTCTTCGAGTCCTTAATTATATTGTGCTATTTAAAAAGACCAAGAATCGAATATAATTGATAACCGCTAAGCATGCCAATTTTGTTGAGTTTAGTAATAATTATTTTTAATTAGCAACAATTAAATAAAAAAACAAAAGAATGAATATCCGGATGATTAAGGTGTTTAACTACTCATAATAATAAAAACATAAACAAATCAATTAAGTTCATAAGAAAAACAAATTAAAAGGTTCAAACCGAGTTGTTAACGAGATAAACGTTAACCAAAGTGCTCTATAATTTTCCTCCAAGTTTCCATGTTCATTGTCCAGCCCAAGTTCACGTTTATTAAAAGAGCCCACCATCATTATCGAAGCCCACTTGGTTAGTTAACAATATGGCCCACTTGGTTAAACAAAAATGTTTTTTTTTAAGTAGGCATGGTCAATAGAGATGAAAAGAAAAACCCGGAATCAGACCCGAAAAGAAAAAACTTGGAATCAGGTTTTTTATACCCAGATTTTCATTACCCGAACCCGTAATTGATCGTACCCGTAGGGTACGTATAGGGTATGCATTTCAGTACCAAAACCCGTACCCGGAACCGGACCCGATTTGTACCCGGTAATACCCGAAAACCAGAACCGGTTCCATACCTGGAGTTGGGATTTTCCAATACCTGAAACCGGGTTTTTCAAATTTCCGATCTATACCCAAAATTACCCGTAATATCTAAAAAGTACCAAAAGAATATCCCCAAAGCGTGCAACCCTTTAAATAGCCCAATCTATACCTAAAAATATGGTATTTAAATACTCGGTTTTAGAATGCACGGTTCTATACCCGAACAGAACCCAATGCATAGGGTATGATTTTAGAGACAACACTCGAACCGGTATTATTAATACCTGATTTTCTAATACCTGGTTATACCCGAATCTGATTCCATACCCAAAACCGGATATTAGACAAACCTGATGTATACACAAATGGTCATTATCTATATAACAAAAAACAATTTATGAACAATTGCAACTCACACATTTTATTTTGTACATATGTGCATATATTTTGTTTTATTGTATAATTTCTTATTTTCAATTTCACCTCTTATGATAAAGATGATATAAGGCGGTTTTTTATATTGTAGGACATCATGTCGAGCATAACCAATACGACTGAACAACATTAGTACCAGTATCAATATTATCGGAATCAATGCTTGTATTTGTTTTGGTTTCAATCGATATAAAACAAGATTTTTTTATTTTTTATTTTATTTTATTATTATTATTATTATTATTATTATTATTTGTGAAACATTAGTTAAATGTGGTTTGAAGCATATTGAGATTCCAAACTTTTTAAACAGAAAGTTTACTTTAACAAGAACTTGTGACCAGTTGTTGGTATGATAAGTGCAAGTCATGAAGTCATATTATTAGTAATTAACTTTAAGATCTGTGTTATCATTCTTAATCTTTGTTTTCTTAAACTAAAAGACATGGTTTTAATACGTCATTAGTATCGTCACATACAACAATTAAGATTAAATTAATTTCATCAACTCCAAGCTGGAAGTGAATTAGTAAAGTTGTAATATCAAGCTTTAAGGTCTTAATTTCGTCTTAAAAGATTAATCAAATAAAATACTGACAGAGGGTCAACAAGAGGTTACTTTCGTCACTAATAAAACTTTCTCGCTCCTTGTTTTTTTCCAATGAATTCATCATTTTTGTCCTACTCATGAAAATCTATTTTATATATGGGAAAATTCCCAAAATAGGTATTTATGAAAATAAAATTCTAGTTTTAGGTATGATTTTCAAATAATTCCAAAAATATGTATTATAAACTAGTCGTGACGAGTATACTATTTTTGTACACGAGTAGTTTGCAGATCCAATCAAAACATGCCACGTGGCCATAAACTAACCGTGGCGAGTAAGTTCACTAACCATTTAGTCGTCACGACTAAAGTAGTATCATGTATCGTAATCAACAACCACGAGTATTGCATAGATGTTTTAGTCGTGACGAGTAGATTACAACTTTTCAAGACACGAGTAGTTTACTAAATTAACCATAACGGGTTGTTTTGTTTACCAAATTCATCGAACCAGTTATTTTTACAAAAAACTAACTGGACCGGTTAGTTCTTCCTTATACATTCCCAATACGAGTAGTTCTTCCGTAAACATGTCCAATACTAGTAGTTTGTTACCAGCTAACCCGTCACGACTAGTTTGACCTTATAATCTACTCGTGGCTACTCATTTTAGCGTTAATACGATTTAATTTAAAATATTCTAAAAGATTACCAGCCGCGGTGCAATTAATTAAATCCTACTCGCCGTGGTACGGATTTGTAGTTTGAAGATAAAAGACTCTAAGCGGTTGATTATCACATAATGGTGTTTTTTATTCGTAAATACGATTTGTGGTATTGTGATTCCAATCAGAAAACCCTCCAATTTAATTATAAAATATTCAAAAAGATTGCTCGCCGCGGCTTGAAGAAGTGAGTTCCGATAAGTAGACGCGCGTTCATGCATTTGCAAACGACAATTACATGACTACAATTAATTGCACCGTGGCGAGTAATCTTTTAGAATATTTTATAATTAAATCGAATTGACGCTAAAAATGATTAGCCACAAGTAGATTATTAGGTCAAAGTAGTTGCGACGGGTTAACTGGTAACAAACTACTAGTATTGGATATGTTTACGTAAGAACTACTCGTATTGGGAATGCATAGGAAAGAACTACTCGTAGTTACTATTTGAGATTCAAACTAACCGGTCCAGTTAGTTTCTTGTAAAACTAACTGGTTCGATAAATTTGGTAAACAAAACAACTCGTTATGGTTAGTTTAATCAACTGCTCGTGTCTCGAAAAGTTGTAATCTACTCGTCACGACTAAAGCATTTATGCAGTACTCGTGGTTGTAGATTACGATGCATGCAACTACTTTACGCGTGACGACTAGATGGTTAGTGAACTTACTCGTCACGGTTAGTTTATGGCCACGTGGTATGTTTTGATTGGATCTGCAAACTACTCGTGTACTAAAATAATATACTCGTCACGACTAGTTTATAATACATATTTTTGGAATTCTTTAAAAATCATACCTAAAACTAGAATTTTGTTTTCATAAATACCTATTTTAATAATTTTCCCTTTATATATTGCATATATATATATATGATATATCAACCGTTACAAAATCCGTCATGATTTACTTAATATTTGTCTCAAATTTCGTTTACAGGGATAGACTTTTAGTTTTATTAAAATACTAGGTTAGCTACCCATGTACAACATGGGTTTAAGAAGTTAATTTTATAACTTCAAAACGTTTGAAATATTAATAACGAAAAGTCATGAAAGATAAATTTGCTTATTAAACAAAAATGTACAAACAAACATTACAATTATTAGATAAATAAAATTCTTGTGACAAATACATTGATCATAAATAGGAAAATCAGTTATGTTTTCCAACAAAATGAGATTTTCTTGGTATTCTACACATGCTTAACTTTTAGCACATTTTCAGCAAGTGTTCCTATTAAGAAAACACATATTCAAAGTTAGGAAAGTAAGTTTTAAACCCGGCTTGCTTGCGTCTTCATTCCCTGAGAGTTTAATCAAGTTGTGATTGATGAATATAAAAAAAAAATGATGTTGAAAATTTACCTCCCCATCCATTATAATGTCATCACATTTTGCTATTTATAACACTATAGAATTACCAAGTTGTTAATGAATTAATTTGATATAAAAATGTCATCACGTTTTGCTATTTATAACACTATAGAATTAGCAAGTTGTTAATGAACCAATCGTTTGCTTTGGAAACAGAATAATTGTTTTGATTATTAATCAAATTTCCATAATTTGTATAATAAATCACAAAATTTCTTGTTGATTTAAATAAGTTTGTAACTGAATTGAAGGATTAGACCTAATTTAGGTTGACATCTAAGTTTACATAGAAATTAAATGACACAGTCAACTTGCTAAATTAGATAGAGTCATTGTAAAATCGTAATTTGAATAATTTGAATTTCACACAGCAAAACAAATAGCTTGACAAGTTTTGCTATTTGGAAACGTTTTTAGAGGACTGTAATTAGGGAGTAAAATACGGAAAATACTATAATTAATTAATTATAATTTCTATTCATAAATGATATATTCAATTATAGAAAAAGTCATAGAAAACTTACTAGTTAGTAAAAATTAGTAGTTATTTCCAAGATTAAAATTATATAATCAAGTCAATTGTTTCTCAATAACTTAAATGAGTCAAAACGGGTTAGGTCAACCTCGAAACACATTTTTGTACCGTATAAGAAGTGATACCAAGTTATTTATAGTAAACGTTACATAAGATATGATTTATTTATTCCAAAATCACTTAATCATCATCTTGACTATTATTTTAAGAAGAAAAATATATTTTATTAAATTTTCAAAAAAGAACATCGAATAGGTATCATATGTCATATGAACACAATATCGTACAAAAATCATATATAAAATTAAAAAAGAACATTTTTTTTTAAATTACAAAACATCAAATAGTTATGCAAGTGTTTACGCTTAAGTATACCGGAAAATATTTGCAGTGAAAGTGTTTGAGAAGCCTAAAAAAAAGATTAGGTCAAAAGAAAAGAAGATTTATAGGTTTACGGACAAAAAAAAGTTTGTAAATATAATTTCATTTTTGTTACACAGTCAAGATCATGGCGGCGCTATCGTTTTTTCATAACTATTTTTATGACTATAATTTCATATAAAAAATCCTAGTACAGATAAATATTTGTAAGCACGGTAATCAAAATTGGCTAAACATGTATAAGATAGATTAAATTATAATATAAATGTAATTAAAAATTCAGAAAGATTACGAATTTATTATATATGATACGTTAGACACAAGAAAAATGATGAATGGGTAGGTGATGATTCAGATTCATTTCCTGTAATTAAAGATTGATTTACAGTTTCTCGAAGAAACATTACCAAACTCCAAAAAAATGATTTAGGGTTTCCGATATGATATGAGAGAAATCGAAGAAAGTCATTAGTTCTAGTCGCCAGTGATTTTGAAGATGAAATTAGAGGTTTCTGATTTAGGTTTTCTGGAGATGAAATTCGAAGTATTGCCGCCAGTGATTTTGGAATTTGGGATCGATTTGATAGATCAATGAGAGGAGAGATTGGAATGTTAAACATTAGGAAAGAGACAAGAAATAGGGCTTCTGAAAAATTGTCAATGTGTTTGTTCGGGTTATAAGTAGTTAATTGGGTTGGGTAAGGATATGAATCGGGTTTGTAAAAGGAATGTGGTGGGAGGCGGGAAATTGAAATGAATGATGGGCTAAAAAGAGGACACGTGGCATAAGAAAATCTTTATTTATTAATTAGTATAGATTAGTGATTTGTGTTGGAATGAATTTTGATCTTGTTAGTTCATCAAAGCTTTGGTAAATGATTAGTTAATTTTAGTCGGCGTCCAGGCAGTAAAGTCAGGGTGCAAATTGTAATTAGTAAACAGTTTGTGTAAATATTGTAATTAGTTAGAAGCCGTCGATGGGTATAAATGCCACTGACGGCCACCATTTGTAAACCATCGGTTCTAGACAGATCGATCATATATGTTCTTCAAGATTTATAATACATGTTCACTTTCTATTGTTATGTTTAATCGATCCAATCAAGAAGGGCCCATCAATCTTGAATATAAATTTTTAATCATTTGTTTAATCTAATTTAACTAGTTGGTCAATTATGTAATAATAATATGGAGTAACTAAAAAAATCCCACCTCCATTAATTAAGTTAATGGTGATTACTATTAACTACTAGAACGTTGTTCAACCACCGGCAGTGCTTAATGTTGGCAGGTAAACCATCATTAAACTCAATGACATTATAAATAATTTTATGTAACATTTATTCACCTATGATATATGGTAAATATTTGTTTATAATGCAAAGTATACATGTGATGGGATCCAGTGGCAGACATATATTGTGCACCGGGTTCAGCCGAACCCAGTCTTTTTCTGGTTTTCTATATAACATGTAGCATTGAATTAATAAACGAAGTCATTCTTTTTCGTCGAACGAACCCAGTATCATTTTAAAAAAATGTCGAACACATTGATTATGAAAATTTAATTAAAAGTTCTTTTAGTAATAAATACCTTTTTATAAAATATAACCAAATCGTGTGTGCTAATTAAATCGTTGCCAAGCGAATCGGGCATTGATTACAATGACTAAGGTTGTCGTTTTACCTTTGCCAGACGAATCGGGCTCCGGTTACTAAGACGGTCGTATGATCATACTAATGAGAACCCTCTACTAGGGGATATGTTGGACCTCTCCGAAACGTTATCAAATAAACAATAAAACATGTAGCAGCTAGCAAATAACATTCAACTGATATTCACACAATGATTATATTTGCGATTTTGTGTATATATATAGATAGAAAATATGAATAAGTACGCAAATGTTCCCAAAACGTTTAAAAACAGTAGATAAAAAGGGGAATGATCAAACTCACCTTAGACGGAAGGCAAGTGATTAATAAATTCGACAAACGAACTAATGATTTAAGCGAGTCGTCCAATACGCGTCCAACGAGATTAATGATCAGAACCCGGAAAGTGAAAGGATCAAGAGATATAACGAGTCAAAGATCAACGTATAAGCAAAGTCAAACATCAAGGCTTGTGTCTTTAACGAATATGCAAAATTCGGTTTTGAGAATGAGCAGAGGTAGGTGACGGCTGGAGGAGATGTAGTAGGGTTAGGTTAAGGTTTACAGTAGGGAATTATGATGTGTTTATGTAATAATAGCTAAAACGAACTAAATATGAGCTTTTTGGCCCGTTTAAGCAAGTATATACGATTTAAGGAAAGAATCTTCGATTTATTCACAAAGATCTGATATTGGATGAAGGAAAACGAATTAGGAATGGTATTTTAGATGTATGATGCTTACTTGGACCTTAATTCACTCTAACGTGCCTAAAATAAACGATTTTATACCTTAAACGAACTAGAAAACGAACTAAGGCTTAAACGATCTGTGCAGGTACCCCGTCGCGCAGCGCCCCGGGCCACAATGGGGAAAGTTTCATTTTTTGTATTTTTAGTCCATGTAGTTTGATATTTTGGTCCATTATTGAACTTTTTATGTTTTAAATAAGGATTTAGACATTATATAAAGTATGAGGGGTATAAATTGAACATTAGAAACTTAAATATATTATTTTTGTTTAATAATGAAAATCTAAATTATTCCCGGTCGGTTTAAACGTAAACGAAAAATCCGAGATGTTACATGTATTTTATTGAATGCTGATGATTTACTTTTGATATTATTGTGATATTGCATTTTTATTTATCTGATCGAATGATCAAACCGACCCGACTCATCCGGCTAGGAAACCTTGACATAGAAAAAAAATCGAGTACCGAAAAATCCCGAACACATAGGAAAAATTCATGACTCCGCCACTGGATGGGATCCACAATCATATGATGTTTAGGTCTGACTTAAAAATAGACAATAACTCCAACGATGTTTTAAGTCCGACTTAAAAATAGACAGAACCCTAAGCAACCGGGTAATGATTAATTAATCGTTAAAACTTGAATCATGACATTTATATGGTTCTTAATGTGTGTGGGATTATAAAATTGTACATGTATCATCATTCATCAAACACTATATAGAATCCTATATGTGAGAAAAATTATAGAATTAATGTATAAACGCTTGAACATGAAATTCTAAGGTAAATTGATGTGAGAAAATTATATGTGTTTGGTGTAGTGCACGGCTAATAACGCCTGGCCATCTACAGTGTATGCCTTCAATGGATCATTGCAATCCGAACATGTTGTGGAGATTTCAAAAATAAACGTAACACCACCCGCATGTACTGAAATAATGATTTATCAGCGTTTAGTTAACGAGATTAATCATCATATATAATATTTTCAAAGGTTTTACATTGATATAATAACTTATAAGCTTTTGTTGATTATAATTTTCTAGTCAACATATAGTACATCTAGTGACATAGACCTTTCTAGCCGTCTAATAATGTCACTTTAATAATATATATTTTTTTTCACATGTACGCATTAATGATATATATAAAACTTCGTCTTACGTCCTTGACTAAAAGCCACATTTGATATCGTTACTTTAAAGATCTATGGCATACATATACTAACAATTGCTTTATTCTTTTCAACTGAATAAATTGTATTTTATTGGAAGGAGCATTGCCATAGATTACCCTCAAAATTTAGTAATTTACAAAATTTATATGTCAAAATAATGCTTGAAGAGTTTTGTGACTTTTGTCCAATATGCATTAAAAACTTGTAATTTGAGAAAAAATAATTTTGTAATTTGTAAATTTATAAGTGGATATACGCAAATAGGGCTGTAATCGGCTCGAGTCAAGTCGGGCCAGGATGCGCTCGAGCTCGAACTTAATCGAGCTGGTACTAGCTCGGCTTGTTTTCTTTATCGAGATGAAAAATCGAGCTCGAGCGGCTCATTTAAAGCTCAAGCCGAGCTCAAGCGCGTCGAGCCGGGCTCCTTTAATTTTTTAATATTTTATTTTCATTTATTTTTTATTTTACAAATTTTGATATATAAAAGACAAAAATTATAATTTTAACATACATATTGTATAAAATGTATAAACTAGTGAATTTATAACTTTATATGATTTACTTTTGTTATTTTTTATAATGTTTTAGGGATTGAGTGGCATAATATATGTATAATTGTTATTTATTTATTTCTTAGTGTGCTATTATTATATATAGATATTTAAATTTAGGGTTTAATCTAAACGAGCCAACGAGCCAAGCTAACGAGCCGAGCCAAGATTGATCCACGAGCCAAGCTAACCTTGACTCGAGCTCGGCTCGTTTAGAAATAGAGCCGAGTCAAGTCGAGCTCATTTAGAATCGAGCTTTATTCTAGCCGAGCTATTTTCGAGCCGCGAGCTTCGAGCGTAACGTAAATTCCTCTTACTCACATGATAAATTTTGTAAGTGCATCTAATTGTCTTCTTACTACTTATTATGCTTCACGTACTATGTGTTAATGTATTAACCGGTGTTTTTATGTATCAATGCTTTCTATTTCCACGACACCTAACAGGCATCTTGTGTTTCTTGTAATTTAAACTGTTCCAAGCAACTTTCTATTCATCGTCGTTCCAAAAAACATATACATATATTAAGGGTATTATATATTTATATGTTTCATGTGCTATGTATTAATGTATTACACGATCACTTTCATATTTTTGGTATAAACTTGCAAAGCACCTTACTTATTCAAAATAAATAGATATTGTATGGTGGGAAAAAAGAATAAGGTGGTGTGCACTTTAGATTGATGCCTTAATTGACCTAATCTGCTACACTAATCTCATAACTAATAGGGTTTGGTCAGCAAATCATTGAGATTTATAAAATGCATCATTGACTTTTTTTTATTAATAAAGAGTGCTCTTCAATTGATATTCTCTTTGACTTGTCTTAATCTAGATTTTCCATTCTACCTTTGCTAATTTTTCGCATTTCTAATCATTTTATTTGTATTTTACGTTTCGGTTAAAACTATTATCTTTTTGTAAGAATTGCTACACATTATACTTTAGGAAGACCGAAGAATTGTTGTCATAACATTTTTAGAAAAATACGAATTAAAAAAAATTAAATTTGTATGTCTGTGTGTAATCAAGGTTAAGTAAAATTTATTTTTCCCAAATTCGTAAAAATAGGAATAAACCACTCATTTAAGATACACAAAGTGAAATTAATGCATCGAATTCATATGAAATGACAAGATAAATGATAAAAAGAGTAAACCAACAAACAAACATACTCTGTAAAATCTAGAATGAATTAGACGGGAGCAAAACTTACGTCTATCAAAAAGATAGGTGATAAAAGAGCAGTTCTTGTAAAATAGTAAGTATTTACCTACGAGTGAATAACGGACATGTTCATTAAACAATTGTAATAACCATATAAGCATTTGTATCTTTTCCAACAAATGTGATAAATAAGGTTGTTGTTTAACGTTTTAACCGTCCACCCCCACTATTTTTCTTACTCACATCATATCCATCAAACGCCTACACATATGTATAATGCGATCCTAACAGTTTTTTCCTTAAACCAAATTATCTAATACACGGAGAGAGATCACTAGTCATGTGTGTGTACAGACAGTCACACAACACACACTAATTATATGTGTATGTGAGAACTCAACCCTATAGATTTCTTTTGTTTCCACACATACACATGTGTTTAAGGTTTGTCTTTGCTAAGTTGGGAAAAGGGAGATGTTGGAGTTGAGAAAACCTAAAATGATTGAAGTTGTTTTATTTCCTTTTATGTACTCTAGAAAGAAAGGGTGGTGAATGAATTCATTATCCATTATACATGCTCCATAGTCATGGGCTAAGACCTTATCTATGCTACTCAGAAAAGACTTGGGCTTGGTCAAAAGTCTCTTCAACTGTTTATTGGGGACCATTGGACCACTCCCGTCTTTTACTTTTTTCTTCTTTTGTTACACTTACAAATTTAGTCCCTCTTTTACAATGTTGAAAGCTTGAGTGATTTGGAATTTCATGTTATGGTTATGTTTTTTAACAGCTAAATGTTGTATGCTATGGGTAATTGAACCCTTAACCTTTCCTTTTACACCCATACCATCTTACTACGTCACCAAAATGGAAATGGCTGTGTTATAATTACGTTACTCATTATGCATCAAATTTATAAATCAAGCCCGTGCTCATATTATTTCCTAAAAAAGCACCTTACTTTTAATATTTTTTTGACACAATTTTCGCTTATCGAATCTATGCAGTGCAGTTTAATTTAAAATATCACTTTCAAGGGATACTGGATTATATTTCCCTATTATATATCCCTGACTTGTGGGTTGTGGTCTAGTGGTAAGAATGTTTGGTTCTCTAGTGAAGACCCAAGTTTGATTCTTACTTGTGTCACTGGATAATATCACTTTCAAAATGGATTATATCCCCCATTTGTGGGTTGTGGTCTAGCGGTAAGAATTTGATTCTCTAGTGAAGACAATTAGGTTTTATTATATGGCTAATGAGATACTATGTTAATTTAATGTATACTCAAATGTGTGAAACTAGAGGAGAGGAGATATTTTGGTGGCAAAAATGGTATATGATTAGTTGTGTCATAATACATAGATTAATCATTGAAAATAATTTACTATACATTGTTGATCAAACAATTGCTTCATGTAAGAAATGATGACTCCTATGATGTTGATGAAAATGGCATATAGAGTTTCACTTTTTATCTTAAATAATGACAACACATAACTTAGCAAAAGTGAAAAAGTTTTCTTCTTAATTTTTGTTAGACGACTTTACTTTTGGGCTTAGGCTACCGTATTTTCTAATTTGAAGAGCTCTTTTTTTATTTTGGTCAGACTGTGTTGTTTTAACCTAGCCCATGCTGGTTTCAGAGTTTGGCTTGGGTGTTCCCCCGAAAACCATACTACTGACTAGAGGTGGGCAAATAAACCGGTTAACCGAACCAACCCGAAAATTGAATCGAAACCGAACCGGTTTGAAACCGATTATGTAGAAACCGGTTTGAACCAATTGAAACTGTAGGTTCGGAACCGGTTTTTAGTTTTCTCCACCAAAACCGGTTCCAAACTGGTTAACCGAACCGAAACCGGTCAAAACCCGAACCGAAACCGATCAAAACCCAAACTGAAACCGATCATAAACCGGTTTTGACTTTTGTTGACCAAACCGAACCGTTTCAACCCAAACCGGTTTTGAGTTTTAAACCGGTTTGTGCACCCCTACTACCGGCTGCCACTTGACAGTCATTGTGCTGCCACAAAAGCATAACTCTCAGGCGTAACACACGGTGAGACGAAACCCGGGTGAGCTCGAGATCCGAACTGACAACCTCGCAAGACTTAACTTAAATCTTCATATAATAAAACCTAATTGTCTTCACTAGAGAACCAAACATTCTTACCGCTAGACCACAACCCACAAGCGGGGGGATATATAATAGAGATATATAATCCAGTATCAAAAGTGAAACTCTACATGCCATTTTCATCAACATCATAGGAGTCATCATTTCTTACAGGAAGCAATTGTTTGATCAACAATGTATAGTAAATTATTTTCAATGATTAATCTATGTATTATGACACAACTAATCATATACCATTTTTGCCACCAAAATATCTCCTCGCCGCTAGTTTCACACATTTGAGTATACATTAAATTAACATAGTATCTCATTAGCCATATAATAAAACCTAATTGTCTACAATTAGCTTTGAAAGATATCTAAGCATCAAAGAAACTGAATCTACTTACAATATTGGGAAAATCATTTTCACAATTTCCTCAATTATCATTATGGATTCCAAAAAGTTCTAATCAATTTCCCTAATGACATCATAAACTTAATTACATTTGTTTTACTTTAATCATTTTTGCTTTAAACCTACTTTCTTGGGTGTCAATGGGTTCTAGCAAAGGAACAACAAACAAATTGGTCTCCACATGGGGCATGAATTCTAAAATAGTTATTACTTTAATGAGTTAATCATTTTTATTAATAGCTTTTCGCCTATTTATAATTTACACGAGCATGAAATATAATATTTTATAACCATGTCTATTATTGTCACTAAAAGTTAGATACTTTTGTGATAGTTTATTATACTGAAGAGGTATGTACCCGCCTCAACACCGAGCAAGGCGGGTCAACCCACAAGATATAGACAAGAGGCTTGAAATCAAGACATTACGAAGTCACAAAGCCAAAACCTATGCGCATGGCGCATATCACATATGCTCAGGCATCATATGCCCAGGCACCACACATGCTCAGGCATCATATGCCCAGGCACACATATGCTCACGCATATCACATATGCGCGTGGCGCATCAGCGCGCGGCGCATATCACATGCTCGTGCATATCACATCCGCGCGTGGCGCATATCACATGCTTGTGCATATCACATCTGCGCATGAAACATCTGCGCGTGAGAATAAAGAGAAGACCTCGCGCATCCTCAGGATAGGCGCATATCACACATGCACATAATCAACCTCGTCCTTATCCAAATCAGGATTAGGGCAACCTTGATTGTGCACGTCAGACAACCTTCCAGAAGGTATCTTTTTAAGGAATAAGAATATGCTGATGTTGACAGCTGCCAAATGAAGGACGGACAACTCAGCATAACCTATGTGCTACCACGTGATTACAACCAATGAGAAAGCACCAGGTGTCCCAGAGGACACGTGGCGCAGAGCAATTGGAGGAGGCCAACAAGGCTGAGCCCAATCAGTGGAAACCCTAGCACTATAAATACAGCATCAACTCCACAAGGAAAAGATCATCCAACAACACACAGTTACAGCCAGTAACATATTCAATCATATTCAATCACATTCACTCACAGGCAGTTACAGTCAGTAACACACACAATCACAGCAAATTATAAAGTATTCAGCTATTAAGCAATACTCCCCAGATTTCCTTACTCTGATATTATTATCTTCTCTCACAAATACTTATTCTCACACCGGAGGGTTACCCCAAAGAGGACCCCTCTGTCCCTTTCTGAGGGGTAAGTTGACGGTGCTGTTCATTTTGTAGGTGGAAGAACACAGATCCAAGAAAACCATTGGTGAAATAGTATAATCACACCCGAGGAAAGTAGATCGTCTACCAGTGAGTCGATCCACGTTTCTTCATTGGCGCCATCCACTGTTACAACGGCAATCAGATCTCATCAGATCTATATATAAAAAAAAATCACCATGGTTTCTGTCGTTCATAACGTTGATCAAGTTTTGGAGGATATTGAACGTGAGGATGTTAATGAGGGACAACAGTTTCTGAGGGGGCCGCGTGATTCTACGCGCACCACCAGTAACCGTCCCTTCATCACAACTCCTCACGGCCAGACTGAAACTCCTCCAGACGATCTCACGTTACAGAATCTTGCCGGCGCGAAACAAAAAGGACCAATGGGTCCAGAATATGAAATAAATGATCCTAAAGAATGGCTCATAAACGAGCAGCGGCGTCTAATGGACAAGTACAATGAGATGGTCAAACAGAAAAAGCTAGCCGACTTAACACAAAGGCAAGCGTTTGATAAGCAAACTGTTCATGGAACAAAAAGGCCGCGCGCGCCGGAAGAAGGACATTCTGTTCACACTGCACACACTGAGTTCAGTGATGAAGAGGTACACAGCATGAGGAAGACGCGAGATACTCATGCAGGAGGCTCACAGCTCCGCGCGCCTGTGAACATGGCGCCTGGAGTCAGAGCCGATCTGGATCTGCACATACCATACAGCCCACCAGTTAGAGGGCAAGTGGACGTAACCACACCGTACAGACCAGCCATCTTGGTGAAACATTCAAAGTTCACTGAGCGCATCGCTAAGGCCCCCATCCAGCACAAAACCAAGATGCCAAGTGGTTTGGGCAAATATGACGGCACAACAGATCCAGACGATTTCTTGCAAGGTTTTTACAACACGGGAAACCTAGAGAGCTGGACGATGCCAACATGGTGTCACATGTTTGCTCGCTGCCTAACGGGCGCGGCGCGTGTCTGGTTCGAGAGCTTGCCGACTGGGCAAATCGATGGGTTCGAGGAACTATTGGAAAAGTTCCAAGCCCACTTCGTGCAGCAGCGCAGACACACGCGCGACCCTGATGACATCATGCATTGCGTGCGCAGGAATGATGAAACGATTGAAGACTACATCACTCGTTTCAATCAGGAGTCTCTGGCAATCGGAGGTATCACTGAGCAACTATTGCGCGTGGCCTTTATACAAGGCGCGCGCAGTGATCAACTCCGCCGAGCTCTCGTAAGCAGAGATGGCATGCCCACCACTTGGGCAAAACTAATGGAAGCATCGCGAGTCTTCGCGAGAAATGAAAAACAAATTGCCCAAGATAGGGCAAGAGAAAGAGCGCATCAAGCTGAGTCACCGCGCAGCAAAGAAAAAAGGGGCAAACAGAACTCTGTATGGTCCAGGTTGCAACCAACCAGTTTTTCTTCCGCAGAAAAGCAGGCGCAACAAAGCTCACCCCAGCCCCAAAAAGATGTTCGTAATCGCGGGGAGGGTGACAAGAGGGAAGGCGGCAGAGATCCTAACAGACCTCTGCCAAGAATATAGACTCCCCTCACTAAAACGCCTTCACAGGTGTTAAACACTGAGAATGTCCAATTCAAAAGCCCCAAGCCACTACACTACAAGGGACCATCAGACAGTGGCAAGTACTGTGAGTTTCACAAGTCCACAGGACACAACACTGATGCATGCCACCACTTGAAGGATGCAATTGAAAAGGACGTGAAATCAGGCAAGCTGACTCACCTGGTAAAAAACTCAAGACCAGAAATGAACAACCAGAAGGAGCCTCTGCCAGCAAAAAGTACAAAAGAATCTGTGTAGCCGAGGGAGGAAGGCAAGGGCAAACATCAAGAAAGAGAAGCGCGCAAATACAAGGAGATTGGCGCGAGCAACAAGTAATCTTCCCAAGAATCAGGGGAGGCCCTTCCATCAGCAGTCCTCTTGTTATCACTACACACATTGCTCATTACGAGGTGTCAAAAGTCCTGGTGGACACTGGCAGCGAATCAGACATCATGTATGAGCAATGTTTCAGAAAACTTGATCCGGCAGACCAAGCAAGGCTTGAGATTGTGAATGCACCAATCTCTGGTGTTTCAAATGAAATCATTCATCCCCTAGGTCAAATACAATTTGAGCTAACTATGGGGGATGAGAAACACAAGCGAGCCGAAGTTGTTAACTTCTTGGTCTTGCCCACCACTTCTTGCCACAATATGATCTTGGGTAGGGGAACGATTGCCCAATTCAACGCCATACCGTCGCCAGCGCACGGCGCGTTGGGGTTCCCAACACCAACAGGTGTAACTTTTGTATACCGAGATCATTTTGCGCAGTGACAAGTACTCCGCGGGAGGGGAGAATGAAAATTCCAATGGCAGAAAACGCGCCAGAGGAATGGATTCTCAACCCGAAATTCCCGGAGCAAAAAATCACAATTGGCGCTACGATATCAGACGATGCGAGGTTGAGAATGAAAAGGTTGCTCACAGCATATATGTCGGTCTTCACGTGGCAACACTCTGATATGACTGGGGTTCCGCGAGACCTGGCACAACATTCTCTCAACACGTTCAAGTCTGTAGAGCCAATTGCTCAAAAGAAGAGAGTCATGGGGGATGAAAAGGCGAGGGCCATGAATGAGCAGGTTGAGGATCTACTGCGCGCAAACATCATCCGCCCGATACGATACCAGACGTGGGTAGCCAATCCTGTGATGGTAAAGAAAAGTAACGGGTCGTGGAGGATGTGCATTGACTTCAAGGACCTCAACAAAGCGTGCCCAAAGGATTGTTACCCCCTCCCAAACATCGACGCAAAGGTGGACTCCGTGGCGCCATTCAAGCTCAAATGTTTCCTGGATGCCTACAAAGGCTATCACCAGATTCAAATGGCACCACAAGATGAGGACAAGACCGCATTTAGAACCGACAAGGGTGTTTATTGCTACACAAAAATGCCCTTTGGTTTGAAGAATGCGGGCGCCACCTACCAAAGACTTATGGATGCCGTTTTCAGCGAGCAAATCAGAAGAAACCTAGAAGTCTATGTGGATGATTTGGTGATCAAGAGCAGGGAGGAAAAGTAAATGCTCAAAGACATCGAAGAAACCCTTGGGCGCCTAAAGGAAGTTAACATGAAGCTCAATCCGAGCAAATGTACTTTCGGCGTACTAGAGGGAAAATTTCTAGGTGTAATGGTCACCAAGGATGGTTTCAAGGTTAACCCTGAGAAGGTGGAGGCCATCCTTGACATGCCCTCGCCATCCACCATG
This sequence comes from Bidens hawaiensis, assembly GCF_021521415.1. Classification (NCBI taxonomy): domain Eukaryota; kingdom Viridiplantae; phylum Streptophyta; class Magnoliopsida; order Asterales; family Asteraceae; genus Bidens; species Bidens hawaiensis. Next base: position 342,698 of record NW_027492353.1, on the reverse strand, counting down.
AAAGAGGTCCAGAAGCTGAATGGTAGATTGGTTTCAATCAACAGGTTCCTAGCGAACCATGCAAGCAAATCTACCCCATTTGTCAATACGTTGAGAAACTGCTTAAAGAAAAGCCAGTTCAAATGGACTCCTGAGGCCGAGCAAGCTTTCAGTGAGATAAAAGAATGTTTGATAAATCTGCCCGCGCTCACAGCTCCACTTCCTGGTGAAACTTTGACGTTGTACCTATCAGCAGGAGAGCGCGCCATCGGCGCAGTATTATTGGTGGATCGCAAGGGAATCCAAACGCCAATATACTATGTGAGTCGGGTGCTGACAGATCCTGAGACGCGCTACTCCATCATGGAAAAGTTAGTTTTGTCACTAACACACGCGTCGCGCAAGCTTCATAGATATTTCAATGGTCATCCCATTGAAGTACTGACTGGTTACAACATCCAGCAAGTCTTGCGGCGCCCCGCGCTCTCGGGAAGGCTGACAAAGTGGGCGCTGGAATTAGGAGAGCACACGATCTCCTATAAGCCCCGTCCAGCAATAAAGGGACAAGTCTTGGCTGATTTCGTTGCAGAAGTCCCAGAAGGAAGAGTTGAAGAGGCTCAGCGCGAGGTAGACCCTCCGCGAGCCAATGATGAAGAAAATGTTTGGAGATTGTTCACTGACGGAGCTTCAAACAACGAAGGGTCCGGCGCAGGCCTTAAACTGGTGGATCCAGAAAATCATGAATATACTTACGCCATCAGGTTGGACTTCAAGAGCACCAACAATGAGGCTGAGTATGAAGCCCTGCTAGCTGGCCTGCGCATCGCGCACAAATTCGGGGTTAAAAAGCTAGAGGCCCATGTTGATTCATACTTGGTAGCAGCACAGGTCAATGGCCTTTATGATGCCAAGGAGAACACCATGCCTCTATATCTAGAGCAGGCGAAAAAGCTCATCGAGCAATTTGACTGCTTCAGAATCATTCATATTCCGCGCAGTGAAAACAAATCTGCAGACGCGCTGAGTAAGATGGCATCAACCAGTTTTGATCACTTTGGCAAAGATGTCAGGGTAGAGGTAATGAGCAACCCGTCGGTGGTAGCGAAGTCTGTCCTGGTAACTCATACAACCCCTTTATCATGGATAACTCCAATAATGGAATTCTTGAAGGAGGGAAAGGTACCAGATGATCGCGCACAAGCGAGGAAGATAAGACACAAGGCGCAGAACTATGAACTGCTTGATGGTACATTATATCGACGCTCTTATCTTGGGCCGCTCATGAAATGCCTAGATGCTGAGGAAGCAAGCTATGTGATCAGAGAGATACACGAAGGAATCTGTGGAATTCATGCTGGCCCGCGCATGGTGGTTGCCAAGGCAATGAGCGCATGCTACTATTGGCCAGGCATGTACTTGGACGCTTTAAAAGAGATCCAAAAATGCAAAGCATGTCAGAGCTATGCGCCAAACACCATGCGGCCAAAGAACAACTTGATTCCGGTGACCTCCGCATGGCCTTTCCATAAATGGGCAATCGATATTGTGGGTCCCCTACCGCAAGCGCCTGGGCGAGTAAAATTTTTGGTAGTGGCAGTAGACTATTTCACAAAATGGGTTGAAGCCAAGCCACTAGCAAAAATAACAGCCGAAGCGATGAAGCAGTTTATCTGGAGCCACATCATATGCCGTTTTGGCTTGCCCATGGAAATTGTGAGCGATAATGGCAAGCAATTCACTGACAAGAAGATATCCAGCTGGCTCAAGGAATTGCGCATCAACCAAATTTTCACTTCTGTTTATCACCCTCAGGGGAATGGACAAGTGGAACGCGCGAACCAAAGTTTGTTAAATGGGCTGAAGAAAAGGTTGGAGGGAGAATCTCATTCTTGGGTCGAAGAGCTACCTACTGTCCTGTGGGCACACAGGACATTAAGCAAAACCAGCAATGGCGAATCCCCGTTCAGCCTAACCTATGGAACAGAGGCAATGATTCCAGCAGAAGTTGGATGCCCATCCCATAGAGTGCTCATGATGAGCAAGATTGATAACGAGCGCGAAAGAAGGTTGGATCTCAACTTACTTGAAGGGCGCAGAGAGGCGGCTATCATCAGTGAAGCCAAATACAAGAAAAAACTGGAAAAATATTACAACCAGCGCGTGAAAGAATGCCACTTCAAGAAAAATGATTTTGTCCTTCGAAACAATGAGGCTAGTCGCGCGATAATCCCGGGAAAAATGTCCCCCAATTGGGAGGGACCTTATCAAGTCTCGGAAGAATTGGGAAAAGGCGCATACGCCTTAAAAGATTTGAATGGAAAGAAGATCCCGCGCGCATGGAACGCAGCGCAGCTTAGAAAATGTTTCATGTAAAAAAATGTCAAGTTTGTAATCAAGGCTTTTTAAGTCATTATGAATAATGATACGCGATATCTTCTCTTAATGTGAATTCTATTACCTTGCATACATGTTTCACACTTCCTTTTAATAGTTTTGAGCAATATGACAACATTGTATTGACGTCAAAACGAAATAAAAAAGAAGTAAAACATACATGCGCGAGCTTCAAGCTCAAACGCGTTAACGAGTCTTAACTCTAAAACGTCAGGGCCTTAGCCCAATTCTACTACCTTTTGCATACATGTTTCACACTTCCATTTATTAATTTTGAGCAATATGACAACATTGTATTGACATCAAAACAAAATAAAACGAAGTAAAACATACATGCGCAAAAGCGTTAAAGAGTCTTAACTCTGAAACGTCAGGGCCTTAGCCCAATAATGTGAGCCTTAGCTCAAATAACTCACAACATCCATCCTGCATGCTGCGCAGCCTGACCATAAAATACCTAAACACAACTAAGGCAAAGCAAATGCTAAAACATAGTTGTTAAGGTCTCAGGTCGAGGTCGCGCATAAAATTGTAATGGATATCTGAGTAACACATTGACACGTAAGGCTAAAAAACTCATAATTCCATAAACGCGCGATAACGTCGCGCAAAAGAGGAATAATGAAAGCGCCAAGACACGTGTCAACATAATCAAGATATGGCAAAATCACTTACAATATGACAAGGGTTAAGTATAATAAATTCATTACAACCTTGTTCTTATTCCAACGTGCAAGCATATCTTATATAAAGAGATGGATGGGAATGCGCAAGATGCGAAGAAGGGAAAAACAGAATTTCATTCAAAAGCATTGAAATTTACAAGTTTACAAGATGAGATACAAACTACAAATAAAAATAAAAAACATGAAGGGCTGCTCAAGTCTCCACGTTGACATCAGCCTCTTCATCATCCTCATCATCGCCCTCAGCATCTGGCGCAGCCTGCTCCTCATCATCTCCAAACTGACCATAGTCAAGTTGTTCATCTTGAATGGAGTCTTCTAGCACGACAGTGTCAGGAGCGGATCCTTTGGCCACGACAGAGCCGCTAGCAACGCCAGCATTCGCCGCGCCATCATCGCCGCCGCCAGCCCCTTCGCACTCGTCAAGTAATTTCTTTAGCGCGACGAGATCGGGCTGGTCAGCAAGCGCGGATATCTGCAAATCATAAGAAAAAATATGAGTACAAAAAGACTTAGAAAATAAGTCAAGGTAATCTCATTAAGGTTAAAATACCTGTGCAAGGATGGGAATGGGAGTATTCATATACTTCTCCCCCATCGCGGCCATTTCCGCGCAGGCCGCGTCGCTCTGATAAGGGTACTCGGATGGGTTCTTCTTCAACATGCCATATTCATAACCATCCGTGAACCCTTCAGCTTGGCCCACCAAGCGCGCGGCAGCGTTGCAATCCATCACCAGGGCCTGAAACTCGTATGAGTATTTCATCGCGTAAGCGCAACGAGTCATGCCCTGTGAGATCAGCCATTGGCGATCCTGCGCGAGGCCAGCAACAGACGTCTCGAGGGCAGGAACATGAGAGTTTAATAACTCAACAGTTTCCTTAGTCTTTTTCAGCTCCTCTTTGTCGGACGCTGCTGCCGCCAAGATTTCTTCTTTTTCTGCCCGCGCAGCATCAAGTGCTTCCTGGCTAGACGCTGCCGTCGCCAAGGCTTCATCTTTATCGGCCTGCGCGGCCGCCAGCTCCTTCTTCAGGCGCGCAACCTCACGCTCCAGTGATGATTTTTCAGTGATAGACTGGACAAGAGCTTGGTCACGCGCCTCTGCCTCCAGCTCCAAGTCGCGCGCCCTGCGCGCGTACTTGGCCGCGTCCGCCTCCGCCGCCTGCAGCTTCTCCCGCGCAGCCTGAAGCTCATGCCCGCGCTTCACGAAGGCGCTGTTGGCACTTGCTCGGTTCTCACTGAGCTCTGCTTGGAGCTTCTCAGCTCTCTCGCGAGCATCAGAAAGATGCCAAGCAGACACCTTAGCCTCTTGCTTGGCTTCCGCAAGAGCATCACGTACTTTTAAGTAATCAGAGCGAAGCTCTTGGGAGGCAGCAATGAAGGCCGACCCAGCAAACATATGATCGTTGAGCAGGTCGTCGCGAGCGCGGTCCTCCTGGAACCTCCTTTCAGATGGAGGCACAGCATGAGCCCAGAATTCCGCACACACACCCATGGACTGAAATGTGCTGTCTTCAGTAATATTCCATCTCGGGCGGTAAGTGTGATCGGCTTCCTGCAAAAACAAAGAAATTATCTAAGTCATCAAAACATTAAGATGGAAGTCCGCGCAGCGGAGCAAAAAAGAACCTATACCTGCGGGGATGAAGCAGAAAAGTCAGCGCCAGCCCCACGAGAAGGCTCCGCCGCGAAACCTCGTGGCGCTGCAGGGCTGGCGCGGGCGCCGTAGGAGTCTTCAGCATGAACCTCCTCTGAAATAGGCCTCTTCTCCTGCGACCTAGAGTCAAAATCAGTCTCGCGAGGAGGGCTGTGCGCAGGAGGAGGTGAGGGAGGTCTCGACGCCGCCAGGTCGGCACGCAAAACGGCCTCCTGCTCCTTAGTAATCCCAATGAGGGGAGATTCATCGCTTGCAGGAGCAGGAGCAGAGCCAATGGCGCTGGCGCCGGCGCCAGGAGTGCCGCCAGAAGCTTGTACGCCAGCTACGGCTTCTATGAAAAAATCAACAACAAGAAATGGTTCATGACTTGATCTAAAAGAAAGTCAGAAAAAAAGAGCGCAATACGTACCTTGGCGCAACTCCGTTCGCGAAGCAAACATCGCCATGAAGTCCATTCTACCCTTCTTTGGGGGTAAAACAGGGGACTTCGAAGCGACCTCCGGCGCAGCCTCGGCATCTTGTTGCGCTGTCGCCGGCTCTACAAATATTTGAGTGAGCAAAGATTCATTAGTAATTCTATTAGAATCGCGCTCATAGAACCATAAAAGATAACCAAAGGATAAGCAAGGTATACCTGTCGAAGGCGCAACACCGCTTCCCTTTTCCGCCGCGCGAAGGGAGGAGGTAGCGCCACCATACCTCAAGTGGACAGGAGGTCTGCCCACTTTTTGAGGCAGGGAAGCCAAGGAAACCTTGGTAGTAAACCCCTGGGTTTTCCCAAATCCCCCCGCCTGAGTAGGAGGATCCTGAACAACAGGGGCATCATCCTTCTTCTGTTTCTTACTGGTCCCTGCGCCAGTTTTCCCCTTAGCTTTACGCTTTAGTTGGGGTGGCTCCTCCTCCTCCTCCTCTTCCGCGAGCTCCAGCTCGTAGTTTTCGAGCGCATCTACAATACATGCAACAGAAGTGTTAGCAAAATTTGGTATTATAAAGGAAAAAGCATAAGTACAAAGGATTACCAGGCGCATCGCTGTCGAAGACAAATCCCAGATCAACAGGGATGAACATGTCATCAAAGCGATCGGGGAAACCAACCTCCCCAGCGCCGAGCGCGACGGAACCACCCTCCATATGCTCATCATATGCGGCGTGGATATACTCCTTGGTGACTGCACAAAACAAGTCAAATGATATCAGCAAAAAGAATTATATTCGCGCAGAAGTAAAGCAATGAGATAACTTACACAACCCGTCGACTTGGATAACGGGCTCGAGCGCGCTGTCCGCCCACCTCTTGCTCATACCAACCCCCACCAGCGCCTCCTCACAAATGTTCTTGGCGGGGGATGGTTCGGCGGTCAGCTTATTAACCCAGGCGCCAGTTGGGTTCTTGAGGACACCCACATCCGCAGGCGCCGAAGAGATCGAGCGCATGGTCATACGGATGGGGATTACACCAGCCCTTATGTAAAAAAACCTCTCAGACCAGTCATGAAGGCTCTTGAATGAAACAGTGGAGCACTTCACCTTCTGACTGCGAGGAATAAATGAGAACCAAGAGTCTTGGATCTTGGGCTTGTAAAAAAACTGAAAGCGCCGAGGGGTGGGCTCCTCGCGCTGGGATTTGCACATGAACTCAAAGTGAGTCATGCGCACAAGTCCAAACGGATGGACTTGGGATATATGAATCCCATAGAACTTCAGCAGTGCACCCACAAACCTTGTCATCGGGAGACGAAGGTTGCAGTGGGTGAAAAAATGGCTATAAAGGGATATATAGCCGGTAGGCGGGTCCGCCGCCGTTTGCCCGGCCCCAGGCAACATGCAGCCAAACACGGGGAGGAAACCCTAAGAGGCGATAAGGCTGTCAAGATCAGCCTGCCTCAGTTTGCAGGGGATTTCATTCCACCTCTTCACGGCCTTGGTCCTCCCTACCTCCTCCGATGAGACCTCAGCAGCCTTCTTCCCCTTGCCGGTCTTCTTCAATGTAGACATTACTAACGATTTTCTACGGCAATGGATGGGGGAGATTGTGTTGTCTGAGCTATCAGACATACAACTGCGACAACGAACAAAGAATGCTTCTGAAAAACAGATGTTTGGAAGCAGAACAAAGATAATCGGAAGACAAGGAAAGAAAGAAAAGAGCTCTGAATAATCAACAAGAAGATGAAGGATAAAAAACTCTAAGGGCTGGCTTTTATAGGCCCAAGAGAGAGAAATTTTGGTGCTGAACGGACTTCACGCGCCCCCACTCGCAGGTCTAAGCCAATGCGAGCGCGACACGTGTCCCTGACCCTGTGTGAGGGGACATGAAAGGAAACTATACGGCTGCTGCCAGAGTTCACGCGTCACCACTCGCAGGAACGGACCAACGCGAGCGCGACACGTGTCCCTGACAGCATGTGAGGGGACACGAAAGGCAACTGTAGCACCTCGAGCACACGAAAGGCCTGACACGTCTCCATCACTGGCCCACGTCAGCAACAACCAACCACGTACAGGGACGATTCGTTTGCAACCAAAAGGATATAATTTCGCGCAACGGTGAATAATAAGAAGAAAAACACAAACCCCTACTAAAAAAACAAACTGTTAAGTCTAATATCTATCTTGCCTCGCTCGCGCGAGACAAGACACACATTAGACTGGGGGGGCTTGAAGAGGTATGTACCCGCCTCAACACCGAGTAATGCGGGTCAACCCACAAGATATAGACAAGAGGCTTGAAATCAAGACATTACGAAGTCACAAAGCCAAAACCTATGCGCATGGCGCATATCACATATGCTCAGGCATCATATGCCCAGGCACCACACATGCTCAGGCATCATATGCCCAGGCACACATATGCTCACGCATATCACATATGCGCGTGGCGCATCAGCGCGCGGCGCATATCACATGCTCGTGCATATCACATCCGCGCGTGGCGCATATCACATGCTTGTGCATATCACATCTGCGCATGAAACATCTGCGCGTGAGAATAAAGAGAAGACCTCGCGCATCCTCAGGATAGGCGCATATCACACATGCACATAATCAACCTCGTCCTTATCCAAATCAGGATTAGGGCAACCTTGATTGTGCACGTCAGACAACCTTCCAGAAGGTATCTTTTTAAGGAATAAGAATATGCTGATGTTGACAGCTGCCAAATGAAGGACGGACAACTCAGCATAACCTATGTGCTACCACGTGATTACAACCAATGAGAAAGCACCAGGTGTCCCAGAGGACACGTGGCGCAGAGCAATTGGAGGAGGCCAACAAGGCTGAGCCCAATCAGTGGAAACCCTAGCACTATAAATACAGTATCAACTCCACAAGGAAAAGATCATCCAACAACACACAGTTACAGCCAGTAACATATTCAATCATATTCAATCACATTCACTCACAGGCAGTTACAGTCAGTAACACACACAATCACAGCAAATTACAGAGTATTCAGCTATTAAGCAATACTCCCCAGATTTCCTTACTCTGATATTATTATCTTCTCCCACAAATACTTATTCTCACACCGGAGGGTTACCCCAAAGAGGACCCCTCTGTCCCTTTCTGAGGGGTAAGTTGACGGTGCTGTTCATTTTGTAGGTGGAAGAACACAGATCCAAGAAAACCATTGGTGAAATAGTATAATCACACCCGAGGAAAGTAGATCGTCTACCAGTGAGTCGATCCACGTTTCTTCATATACCGAAAGCGTTTACAAATGTTAATTGCCGTATCGAGTCAGTCATATATTTCACAACTTAATATATTCAAATGATTGTTCATAACTGTGTACTATTTAAAAGCTCGTCAAGTTCAACATGTGAAATTAAAGGCAAACCTTTAGTACATTTTGTTTTAGTTCAGTTTCAATTTTATGTTAAGGAGATTAATAATCATTACTTACGGTTTGACTCACGGTCTAAATTACGTTAGAATCAGACCATAGTCCATAATTAAGGTCGTTTAGGTCTAGCTCTTCACCTCTTTGTTAGTATTGGTTGTAGAATAGCATTATTGTTTTTGTTATTTGGATCTAATTGCAATCTAAAATGTTTATTTGTTTATTATCAAACCTAGAGTGTTTTCTACTGATATATCTATTTAATTATTTTTTGTACACAAAATACTTTTGAGAATTAATAATGGCTTATATGTAACAAAACTGATTTTGAGACTTAAAACATCAAATATAAAATTATGTATAGTTTATTTTCTTTCTTCTTATATTTACCTTTGATTTTACTTAAACAAGGTGTAATGGAGCGACAAAATATATGAATTTGAACGACAAGTGGGCTATAACACCACCCCCACGCTACAAAAGGGCGATAGGGGGGGGGGGCATGTATTTGTTGTCGTGATGTGTTTTGGGTTTAATTATATATATATATAGGCTAAGTATAAAATGAAAATCCACTTGAGTTGTGAAAACTCTAGAAACTCATTCTCAACCACATGTTTTTTAATTAATGTTTAAATCTTGTGGTCCACAATTAAAGTGAATAAAAAATATAAATATAAATATAACTTTTTCTCTCTCCTGAAAACATATATAAAAATTAGTAAAAAAATGTTAAAAAATAGCAAAACATTTTTTTTGGATGTTTCGATGTTTTGTATTAAATGTTACAACATATATTACATGTAACAAAAAAAAACATGTTGCATAGGGTTTTCGCGGGTTTTCACAACTCAAATGGGTTTTTATTTTAACCTTACCATATATATATATATATATATATATGATGTGATGAAGCTATAAAACCATTACACCCTAAAATAAAAACTAACCATTTACTGAGATGACGTCAAATATCAAAAATCAGCCTCTAGACATGAGCTTCTAGACATGAGCTTATCAACCATGCTGTAAATTTTTTAAAATGTGTGTTTAAATTACTATTAACAGTATAATAATTGAAGAGAGATGATAGAAAGGAGTAAAAAAGCATCCTTTTTTTGGGGGTTGGTGGGGAACATATGGCATGTCTCTTGGGGGGCTATTGAGGAGATCTCAAAGGTACTTGTCCCTTAAAACAACTCTAGAGTGTATCATCACCTTAATTATAAAACAATCCAATGTCTATTATGTGTTACTATATACAACTAAGATTTTTTAGTAAAAGACTAATTTATGTAAAATAACTTCACTTTTATAATCTTAAACTTTTGATACACATGACAACATCTATTTGTGTTATAATCCTGAATGGCTTTAATTTCTCATGTTATGGCCTTTCCATCCACTAGCTATAGTCTATAGAAAAGTAAATGATTTAAATTGTTTTGAGTAAACAAATTTTACATCCTAATTTTATATAATATTATTAAATATTAGAGACTTTAAAACCCTCTTAGTTGAATGTAAATTTGTTTTTTAATTGGTTAGCTTTTTTTAACCACATTTGTGAGTTTTATAAATATTTGTTGTTAAAAAATCATAATAAATTTCTTATTTAAACACAATAAAAATAATTTTAGCCATCACTTTATAATGTATAATTGTGATTAGTTACACTAATAGACAAACCTTCACACAACCTAATTGTGATTGGTTTGTCTCTTCTCTTGTCCACTTCTGGATGATTTTAACTTTTTTTTTATCTTTTTGTCATGAGGCCTTAAAATTAACAATTTTTTTATAATATTAAGGAGTAAAGTGTAATTTTCGTCCTTATGGTTTGGCAAATAATGCAATTTAGTTCAAAAGGTTTATTTTTTTGCATATGGACCATCCACGTTTCCATATTCTTGTCAATTACATCCAAATCACTAACTCTGTTAAATTGAATCGAGAAATTTAACGATTAAATTTAACGAGGTTAGTGATTTGCATCTAATTGGCAAGAATTAAGAAACGTAGAGGTCCATATGCAAAAAATAAACTTTTTGAACTAAATTCGCGCTATTTGCCAAACCATAAGAACGAAAATGATACTTTACTCTAATATTAAGGGTTCTGATTTTAGTGTAAACCGGTTAAATATATGTTTGTTTTTCAACACGTCAGTTAGTTTTTTTTACCCACAACACGTGTTAAACAATTTATAAAATATCAAATTTGTAGGTATAAAAAGACAACATAACTTTCCTTATTCCAACAAATGGGTTCAAAATAAATAAATTAAAAAAATCAATTCAAGTAGTAGTGTTAGGGGCATTGCGGACAATTCGTGTCTTATCGGGTTTAATATATTAGAAACGACACGTTGAACACAAGTATCAGACATGAATATGACTCGTTTAACTATTTTATATGCCATGACTATAAGACAGTTTTAAGTTCCATGCACCAATAAGGGAAAATAACGAAGTCTAGCCTACTTTTTTAATTAGCATGTCTTATCGTGTTTTAAGCAGGTACCCAATTGTCAGCCCTAGTTGGTGGCAATTTGGATGATTTGATAATCAAGAAAAAAAGATGATTTAATTTTTATATTTTATTTTTTTGAGCGACCAACAAAAAATATAATTAATAAACGTTTTAGCAAGAGGCTAGACACACCCTCCTTACAACCACCAAAACAGAAAAGGAAAACGACACCCCCACCGACATATTCATTAATAAACGTTTTAGCAAACGGCTAGTCACACCCTCCCAAAACAAAAAAGGAAAACGACACCCCCACCCTACCCGCCCAATCACAACCGAAATTCATGCCAATTCCCCATATGTTTCTACACTAAATAAAGGCAGGCACTTTAATTTGTTCCACTAAATTAACTAATTGAATTATGGCCCCTCTAAACACTAGCACGTTTCTAGCCTTCCACGGGCACCAAACAAATAGCATGAAAAGCATTTGCCTTCCCTTTATGAAACTAGAAGTACTTACACCATTGAGTAATTAAGCTCCACGTCGCTTGGGTAATATTGCAAGACAGGAACAAATGTTCAGTATAATATCACCCCATATCGGACATATCATCGAAGAGACAAGAATATTTCTACTTGCCAAGGCAACTTGCGTCAGTAACCGCTAAAACAAAGCATGTCAATGCTCATATGCGAGAGGAGAAGCTTTTAGAAGAAATAAAGTCAAGTAAATTCCTTCGAACTAAAAGCAATGCAAAGTTTTGATATTTATAATTCATGATTATCTAGATGGAAGATTTCCAATTTGTTAACGAGGGGTCGTTTTAAATTGGTTTTGGACTCTTTACCAATTTATTCTATCATTATACAAGGTTTCGTGCAAAGTTTTGGATCAATTGGAAAGACTAAGGAGCTAGTTTTCTTGGGAAGGAAGTATGATGAAAAGAAAGTCCATTATGTCAATTGGGAAAGGGTTGTAGTGAACAAAAAAGGCAATGGATTTGGTATTGGATTTCGTAGAAACATATCCTAGCCAGATAGTGGTGTCGTTACAAATCGTAACCAAAATGGTTATGAAGAAGAGTTGTTACAAACCATCATTTCTATTGTCGGTGCAAAACCCAATTTCGTGTAAATCCATCTAGTTGGGAGTTCGGAATGATATTAATCGAATGGATGGTGACTTCCTCGGTAGAAACATTGCATTAAACTCCTTGATGAAAGGCATGGTTGAAAAATGATAGAAATATCCCTTTTTATTTTGATAATTGGGTTGGTTATCCCCGTTATATACCGAATCCCTCTTTTTCATGTAGAAACAAGATTCTTGGTGGATCTTTGTTCAATGGTCCCCCCCCCACCCCCCCACCCCCAAGCAAATATGCTAAGTCTCAAGAATAAATTATTGCTCCAGTTTGATTTTGAATGTTACTTTGGTTTCACATGACGATTCATGGAAATAATCAGCTAAAAGCCATGGGCATTTTGCAACAAAGTCGTCCAAGTTTTTGTGCAACTAGCTGGTACAAAGCAATAAATTAGAGTAAATGGGTGCCAAAGAAGATAAATCTCTCTGGTTGGCGGGCAGAGATGGGGGTGATCTCGACTCATATGCATTATTCCATGAGAAAATAACTGATTTCCCTATGATGTGACCATTCTGTCATGACGGTGGAGACGGCGAAACATATTTTGATCTCTTGTTACCAATGTATGGCAGTTTATAAGCACATGGTGTCGTATCCCTCCAGAGTCGGCTCAACGTGCCTGGAGGCCTAAAATTAACTAAAATGTTGAGGCATTTTTTGTGTAAGCGATAGAGAGTATCAATAAATTATAGAATATGGATGATATGCAGTGATAATGGGTACGTGACATTCCTCTTTAACTTGTGGCTCATCACTGAGTTATTGATTCTAAAAAAACGACTTTCAAAAACCCATAATACAAACCTATATTTTAGATTGAGACCCTATAAAACTGGATGCCCAAAGCCTTCGTCTTATTTGGCTTACCCACGAGACGACCATGTATCGCTCTGGCATTTGCATTTGAGGCTCATGATATCTTGGAGCTTCATGACAATATGAGGGTTGGTAGTGTTAAGAAGAAGGTGATCCAGTCGGTGATTCTTATAACTTGGTGTTTATGGAAATCTTAAAATGAGGTGATTTATAATCCTAAACGAGCTTCTATTAATCAGATCATCAAATACATTAAAAGAGTTAATTTCTTTGCGGCGTGTGACTAATGTAACTCTAGTTTTTTTATTTGTTTTTGGATGTAGGGCATATTCCTGCTTTAGCATCTTGTTAGAGGATTCACGTCTCCTCGACCATCTTTAAATTCAAAATTACAATAAAAAACAATATATTTAGCTTTTCTTTTCAATTAAATAATACTTTTTATATACCTTTATCATTACCCTTTCTCTTTTTTACTTGCAACCGCTTTCAATAATATTAAAAAATTTATAGGGGTGAGCAATAGTTTTTCAAATACACAGAAAAATCACTGAATTTTCTCTTTCATCTACTTACAACATCCTAAATCACTTTATAAATTATAGAAAACCAACTTACAAAATTTGATAGTTTGGACGTGAATGCTCTATTTTTAATAAAACTGGCCATTAAAAAAGGTTATTTGCGGAAATAAAAAAATTACTTAAATTTAATTTTTTCAAAGTGAAGCAATAATTGGGGTGGATTCCGAAGTTTGAGGCATTTAAGGTATTTAGGTGAGTATTCTTCCGAGGAAACAATCTCAATCATGATATTTAATAATAATATAATATAATATAATAATATCCTTACTATTGTATTTGAGTGGCAACAGTATAAATGTGTGGTGTATGTCGACCCATATGAAAGAGACAAAACAAGTGAGTATGAAATGGATAATTTAGTCATGTGGGACCACGCAACTTGTCACGTGGCAACAGTATAGTTCATGTACTAAGTGGGGACCTTGAAATAGGTAAAAAGGTTTCCTCAGTATTTACCAACCAACAACTTCCCACGTGGTAATGTGGGCTCCATTTATGTCATATTACTTTATTTTATTTTGTAGGTTAGAGCTCGTGTTCTATATAGGTGAAAAGTATAATAAAAATAAAAAATTTATTATATATCATACGTAAATTCAATTGTTTCATATAATAATTTTTTATTTATGATTTTTTAATTAAGTTTTTGATATACTATACACTATAATTTTAAGTTGAAAACCAAATCTTGATGTTTGATTTATTTCAAATAAAACATTCGTACCGATATATATATATATTAAATATTGTGTGTATAAAATGATATTTATAACAAAATGTTGTCATAAATTTAAAAACTAAATTTGAAAAGACTAAGGTTTTGTTGTAAAAGAAAACAAATAAAAATATATTATATTTTAAAATAAAGAAAGAAACGATGAACAATCTTAAATGGTTGTGTTAAAGATATATGAGAACACAATGTCATATTGTGAACTGTGAAAATGTTAATAATTAAATATAATTTTGGTTTTATACTTGAAGAGAAATCACATTTATATATGTTAAGTCAAGAAATCAACCACAATTAGCATTTTAGTGGAGTTGGTAAACACATTTGGTTTGAAACATGAGGTCTTAGGTTTGAAACCCATATCATACAATAATATATTTTTCAACATTTTATAAAGCCTTACGGATCATCGGTTATAATAGAAAAACGGGTCATGGGTTATAATATAATAGGAAATAGTGACAAGACATCTACTTGCATCTTATATGGAGTGCATGGTTCAATGCCATATGGACAACTTGTGTTACTTTAATAGTATAAGTTAGATTAGATTTTATACAACTTAATAATAGGGGTGAGCATCTCACGGATTATACCCCCACAACCCGTCAAACCTGAGTACCTGACCCATCAAACCCGTTAAACATATACGGATTAAAAATCGTGTCGAGGTTTCGGGTTTGAAAATCATAGCTAAATGGGTTATGGTCCGGGTCGGTTTTCTACCCATCGGAAATGTCAAAACCCGTTAAGTTTAAAAGGCAACAAGATTCTTGGAAATTTAAATACTTGATTATCCTTTATTATAGGAAACACAATTGTCATTTCCAAAACCCTAGATTCCAAACCTCTAAACACGTTTAAGTTGGACGGCTTTTGTTTCTTCAGCCTCTAAGCACAATTGTAATATGTAACTGGATTGCTTGAATTAGTGTGTTGTGTGCCCAGCTTTGGTGTGTTTCCTTTCAAATGCATAATTTGCAAAAACGATTCTCATGGTGAACCCGTTTAAAGCTGGTTCTGAAACCCGTTTTAAACCCGGACCGACCATATATAAACGATCCGGTTCCGAGTTTGAAAATCTTGTCTAAATGGTTCCGGTTCCGGTCCAGGTTGGTACGGGTCGTACCCGTTGCACACCCCTACAACTTAAGACCAAGACCGGTTGTTTAGTTAGATCATTCGTAATAGGACATTATAGTCTCTATAGAAGCGGAAAAAGGTTTCTAAACCATCCTCCCGGGTATTATGGGACATTTTTTGGGCATGAGTGTTTAATGATTGAAGAAACATTAACTAGTACACATGTTTTTGGTAAAAAAAAAAGTGATGATGACGTGACAAAAAATATCCTTTAAGGGGTATTAACCAATACGTATAGCCTTATTGCTTTAGGGAAACTCCTACGTAATTTAGTAACGACAGACGAGGCTTGATAGAAAATTTATTTGACTAGAGATACGATATTTTAGTTGAATTATTAGCTTTAATCTATGTTCAAAGTCAAAAGTTAACCGATGATTAAACGAATTAACCAAACCGTCTATAACTGAATTGAATAATTATCAAAAATCTATAAATGATAATTATAAAAAAATAATAATAATAAATTTAACTAGTAACCAAACCTACCGGCAGTTACCTCTCACCCCCTAGACTTTCGATTGCAAAAGGGAATGTTAGCATGGAGAGAGCTTTCATAAGAGATAGTGTCAACGAACATGTTGATGAAAGATAGTGAGCGATAATGTTTATTGTGAAAGGACACAAGAAAGCCGGTCCGTGAGTTTTCTTTACAGGGTTATTATTTTTGAAATTTATTGCAGATGTCGTTGTGAGTGTTGGAAAACAAAACTAGAAACGCGTTAGCAATCAATATGTCGTTCATGTGTTATGGTGACATGCCAAAGAGTATAACATGTGTTATAGCGATATCAGTATGTGTAGGATGTTTATTAGCCGTTAAAAGAGATCGTATATGGTGATATCCGTACAGAAAAGGTTTGCTCATGAATAGGATCATATCTACAAAAGGACAATAATAATTATTACAAGTAGATGTGCTGATTTATTAAATTATGTTTAAATGTTTACAGCTAGAATAATCGCCTCCTTTATCGTCCTATGTATTTTAGCATTCTCCTCTAATTGTTGCTAAAACGGTAGAACTGAAAAGTTCAAATTTGATAATAAATGTGATCTTTTGCAACCAAGGTTCGAATTGGAGCGTAATACTTTCGTGAAGTCATTATTCATATATATGGAAAAGAATTTGCATGCCCAACTTTCAATGACTCCAACTTTGAAGAATTGCTCGATAGAATGACGGTGCTAATGCACAAGAGGCTAGGCTGTCACAAGTAACCAAAAACTACATAGGCCGATTTTTAATGACATAAACTTTTTTAATCTTTTCTATTTATTTATTGTAATCAATTAGTAAGAAATAAGAGTATTAAAAGTATTTTTTAGAGTCTTAAATAATACAAATGTGATCACTCTTTTGAAAAATATATCAATTCAATTTATGATAGCCAATTATCCCCAACTCAATTGGCAAATGTTAGTTCGGTTAAGTGTGACGCAAGAACAATTTACCAGGGTTCGAACCACATGCGTCAAAAAAGTATAGGAACCTCTTTGATGGTTCTGGTTAGATTTCAACAAGTGTATGCTAGTAATAGTGGACATCACTATTATATGATTTAAACTCGGGTAATGTGGGTTGTATATGAGTAATAGTCATTCATAGTTCTATATTCCGACAACCAGTTGTACTAAAGTCAGAAAAAATTCAACTAATGATAATAAATTATGAAAGGGTAAGGGGCATGTGGGGGTGGCAGTGTAATGTAGTTTATGGGTGGCAATGAAGCTGAAAATGAAACGTGAATAATAACAATAATAACAATAATAATAATAATAGTAATAATAATAATAATGGAAACTGGAAAGACTCGAGAAATAATAATGTGCCGGGTTTAGCCTAGCCAGCCTTGTTACTTACCCACCACCCATGCTCCATGATGTCCTCTTTTAGTAATTTATCCAAGTTTCCTATTAATAAACAACACTTGTTTTATTATTTATTAAAGAAAAATGACTAAAATGAATTGATTAGATAAGTAACTTATAAAAGTTAACAACGCTCAAATTGAGTTATTAACAATAATAAATGTCAATGAGCTTTATCTAAACTGATATTAGAAAGAAAGTGAAAATTTGGGATGAAGATCACAAAGTCTTAAGTTTGAATTTGAACATATGGAATCAACTTTTCTCATTGAACCCCGAGTAGCTGGACTTTAGTTACTTTAAGTGAATCAATAAACATGGCTTTCTAAACGACAATTTAGAAAATGAAAATGTTCACGACTGTGTTGAATACGTGTATTGAATATTTGCTTATAACGGTTTAAGAGAGGTTGAAAAAGTAGCCAAATGTTGAAATGTAATTTAGTCCTCTTTTCTTTATAGAATGGTCCCCTCGTTTTTTGGTCTTTAGCTGACTGAATAAACGACCGTGAAAGTTATGGTGGTCCCCACACTCTTGTCATAGTTTTGCTTGTTTTGAATCGTTAATCAAAACCTTAAAAGCAAACGTGAGAAGAAGCACAAAAGACCCAAACTAACATGAGACCAAAAGGTTAAGCATGATCTGATAAATTGCACATCTGTACGGATAAATGCTAGAGATTTTAGAGAGACGTCTTGATTTGCCTAACCGTATCTTGGTGCCCTAAAACCTCATGTAGGTTTATACATTACATGCGTATATTAGTTAATTGATTAGATCATATAAGTTTATGTTTTTTTTGAACGACTGAGGATCTTACGTGTAAATCTACCCTTTCGGGGTCATGTCTAAGTTTGACTCATCGACTGTTGTGAGACCAGACCCCCTGATGCGTGGGAACCTGGTGAAATTCATAAACCCTAACCCCTTGTCGGGTTTGAACTCAGAATTAAAGCCCTGATTCATCCCTTCACCAAAATGTCTTGTAAACCGACTCAAGTGAGAGTCAAATCTACATCTTTACATAAGAAGAACAACCTCTTACCGTTAAACCAAATTCTCGAGACATAAGTTTATGTAGATTAATTATATCATAATGCCTCAATTAAAAACAACCAAAAGTTAATTTGTATTAAACAATCTCATGTGGTCCCAATGATTATTTTGATCTTTAATATAGATTTCCAAAACAATCCGTTATAACGTCAGTTAAGTTGGCTTCAGCAGTTTGTTTTTTGGGAAAACCCCCAAAATAGCCTATTTAGAAAATGAGATTCCAACTTTATCCCCTAAACTTAATACCAAAATGACCCTCTCTAACTCATCTTTGACCATGTATTAGGAAATTTAACGCGTCTTTGACGACGTGTTAGCAAAGACGCGTTGGATCCTAACACATGGTTAAAGACGCTAACACGTCGTTAAAGACGCGTTGGATTTCCTAACACATGGTTAAAGACGCTAACACGTCGTCAAAAACGCGTTAGATTTCCTAACACATGGTTAAAGATGAGTTAGGCCCCCAAACACGTAGTCAAAGATATGTTAGCATCAAACGCGTAGTCGAAGATATGTTAGCTTTTTTGTTTGTTTTTTTAATATTATATTTTTATAACTAGTTTTACTTATTTTATTTTTCTTTTATAACTTTTAATATATAATATTTTATATTATTTCGAATATACCGACGAGAAATGTTTACTTTTATCTAAGGACCGACATAAATTTTATTTAAAACCGAGTGGGGTCAAAATTTTATTCAATATTTCGATATTGATTTGGCACGGCTCGAGTTTGAGTTAGTTTATGTCGGTCAGTAGGTAAAAGTAAACATGTCTCGTCGGTATATTCTAAATAATATAAAACTTTATATATTAAAAGTTATAAAAGAAAAACAAATATAAGTTAAACTAGTTATAAAAATATAATATTAAAAACAAACAAACGAAAAGCTAACAGATCTTTGACTATGCGTTTGATGCTAACACATCTTTAATTACGCGTTTGGAAGCCGAACTCATCTTTAACCATGTGTTAGGAAATCTAACGTGCCTTTGACGACGTGTTAGCGTCTTTAACCATGTGTTAGAAAATCCAACGCGTCTTTAACGACGTGTTATGCTAACATGTCGTCAAAGACGCGTTAGGTTTTCTAATACATGGTCAAAGATGAGTTAGAGAGGGTCATTTTCAGAAATATTAAGTTTAGAGGACAAAATTAGAATCTTATTTTGTAGATGGACTATTTTGAGAATTTTCCCTTATTTTTTCCGTCAGAATAATGTCACCTGTTAAACCTTTTTCCTTCTAAGCTTCATACATTCATTTTAATCATTTACATGATTACATATCCCAAAAAAGACGAATAACTGATTTATACATGGCATGCATTTAATTCATATAAGAATATAAGAGTATTTGAATCCAAGTCGAGTTAAGCTGGCTTATTTAACATCGAGCATAAGTGAAAGCTAGCTCTATTTAGGTCAAGTAATAGACTAGTTTGCACCAAAACTCGTATCCTTGGTTAAACCCTATTACAATTTAGTTATAATGGAAGATTTAAGTAAAACGGTTTTTTTTCTATATGCTATTTATATCATAAAGTTTTTTCTTTGAACGATAAAATATTAAAATTTACAATGAAAGCGAAATACAATACGTAAAAGCTTATGAGAAGAAATTAGATTATCATAGATACATGCGTACTTTATGGGGTTGAACTACTAAAGTCAGACAACTTGAAAAAAAGAAGGTTAATATTGATTGATATTAGAATTTAAATAAAACTTGGGGAGGCACTAAAATGGAAATAATTGAAATTAAGCATTGCAGCTGGAATCATTTGTCTTGGTGGCCACAGCTCCGTTTCGTTACGAGTAAACTATAATGACATTTCTAGAAACGTAATAAAAGTACATCTTACACACGTGATATATACGTTTTCTTTTATATAAATTTAGGTTAAGAAAATTAGGGCATAAACGAGTATCTTATTTTGACAATAAGATTGACCACCCGTGTATATTATTAAGTTAATTCAATTGATAGTCAAATTTAATTAGAAAGTTTCGAGGTCATTCCGCAAACCCTTATCTTCCAAGAAAACTGCAGCGAGTAAAACTATTTTCAAAGATGGGTTAGATTTTCCTGGCAAATTGGTAAGTTCACAATCCATAAGGATCAATGAAGTAATCTTAACGATTGTCCCCTTTAGAAACCAAAAAGGTCTTCAAATCCCAAGTGCATAAACATGTTCCCCTAGATCCAATTCCCCTTAGGCCGAAGTTCACGTTTCATCCTACCTGTCCTCCATGATGTGTTAGAGGCTTCTCTCGGTTTGTAGTGAAATGAATGTTCGTTTACCGTAAAAAAACACACCGTGTTACCTATATATGAAATCTTTTGACATAAAATTTGTCAAAATTCTTGCATCACACCCTCTTAAAAAGTTATATTTTATTGAAATAAAAAACCAAATAAAACAAAGCAAGTTCACTCACCATAAAACATTTAAAACCCTTAAAACTATTTCCGTGAACTCTATCTTCCAAGAAAACCGTGACGAGTAAAACTATTTCCAAAGATAGGTTTGGACATTCCTATCCAAATTGGTAAGTTCACAATCCAATCAATAAAGTAATCTCAATGATCGTCCCCTTCAAATCCCGAGAATATGAAGACAAGCGTCACCCCAAATCCAGTCCCCAAAATTCTCGTTTCATCCTACATATCCTCTATGATCCGCTACAACCTTCTCTCCTTATTTTCATAAAAAGAATTTTCGTTTACCGGACAATAAAATTACAAAAATCTTACATCACACCCACTTAAAAAGTTTTATTAAATGATAATAAATAAACCAACTTCACCTAACATAAAACACTTAAAAAATTCACAAACCTAACCATGGTTAGTTAAGCTAAGTTAGCTTCATGCACTACACACCACCAACAAAGGAGACAAACTTAGGATGATTATTATTATTATTATTATTTAATGATGGGAGACTAGACGGGTATGTGATTTTCAAATGTTGGATCTTTAAACTGAACGAGTTTTATTTTATCGTACTGCCAGCACTTTTCAAAGACAAGTGTATCCCGATGTGATACCTATCTCACCACACTGCCGTACCTCCGGTTAAGCGTTCACGGGCGTTGGCCTTAGCCCTTAGGTAAGGGTTTTTCCTGGATCGAAAGACGAGTGTATCCCGATATGATAAATTTAGCCACTAACCAATTTGGAGTCGTATTAAAAAAAAAAATAAAAAGAAAAATATATTAACATTAAATATTCTAGAGAGAAAAAAAGATATCATCAAGGCATATATTAACTCCATTTCCACATTTCTTTCATTCATATTCATTCTACTGAAACACATTATTATTAATAATATTAATATTATTATTTTCATATTAATAATATTATTACAACAACAAAAACAGCAACAAGAAACACCTACTGTGTTTCCAGTTCTCCGATCTAGGGTTAGGGTTTCATCGAGTTTAAGCGTATAATGCGGTTTCATTTCACGGCGATTTGAGATTCGTACCGTTTCTGCTATGTTGGATCGAGGGTCATCGTTTTTGCCGCTTGAAGGTGAAATTCGTTTTTGATTTTGAGCTTAATTGCTTCGATTTACTGTTTTTCTCAAATTGATTTTGTTATTGATCTGGGTTTTTGTTAATTTGTTAATTTATGATGCAATTGATTGTTGTTTTATGCTTTAATTGCTTTGATTTACTGTTTTCCCCCAAATTGATTTGATAATTGATCTGGGTTTTTGCTAATTTGTTAATTTATGCTACAATTGGCTGTCGATTTTAGTATTTATGCTAAAATTACTGTTTTTTCCCAAATTAATTTGATTATTGATCTGGGTTTTTGTTTATCTGTTAATCTAAGCTACAATTAGTTGTTTTATGCTTAATTGCTTAGATTTACTGTTTTCCCCAAATTAATTTGATTACTGATCTGGGTTTTTGTTAATTGCTAATCTATGCTGCAATTGGTTGTTGATTTTAGTATTAATGCTACAATTACTGTTTTCCCCAAATTAATTTGATTATTGATTTGGGTTTTTGTTAATCTGTTAATTTGACCTGATAATTGTATAATTAGCTGTTTTTTTTGCTACAATTGGTTGTTAATTTTGCGTCAATGCTATAATTACTGTTTTCCCCAAATTGATTTGATTATTGATCTGGGTTTTTGTTAATCTGTTAATTTAACCTGATAATTGCACAATTAGCTGTTGCTTTTGATAAAATTGGTTGTTAATTTTGTATTTATGCTTCAATTTACTGTTTTTCTTAAATTAATATGATTACTGATCTGGGTTTTTGTTTATATGTTAATCTATGCTACAATTGGTTGTTAATTTTGTATTTATGCTAAAATTAATGTATTTCCCCAAATTAATTTGATTACTGATCTAGGGTTTCACTTAATCCATGCTAATTTGATTAATTTGACTCTTACATGTTTCTTTTGATACAATTGATTGTTGATTATAGTTTATTCTTGTTCAAATTTGTTAATGATGTTAATTTTGTGCAGATCCACTGTATAAGGAGTTATGGAAGGCGTGCGCGGGCCCACTAGTCGAGGTTCCGAGAGTTGGAGAGCAGGTTTTCTACTTTCCACAGGGTCATATGGAACAAGTGAGTGAAAAAGTTTATTATTTTTGGCTTGAAAATTTCACATCTGTGTTGTTTAAGTTTTAAAGTTTTTTTTTTATTAGGGTTTTTGATGTTATTTAATTATTTAAATTTGGTTTGGTTTAGTTGGAAGCATCTACGAATCAGGAACTAAATCAAAGGATCCCACACTTTAATCTTAAGTCAAAGATTCTTTGCCGGATTGTTCATACTCAACTAATGGTATGCATTTATTTCTTGTTCAATTGTGGTTGTAAAGATTTTGACTTTTTGAAATTTATGAATATTTCTTGTGGATTTGTAGGCTGAACAAGACACAGATGAGGTTTATGCACAGATCACTTTACTCCCCGAGGCAGATGTAAGCTTGTTGATGATTTTTTTTATAAAATTATAAAATAATGAAAAGTTATCGTTTTTAATTAATGTTGTGTAAAATCGTGCAGCAAAGTGACCCGACAAGTCCAGATGACTGTCCACCCGAGCCAGCCCGTCCAACCGTGCACTCCTTTTGTAAAGTGCTGACCGCTTCCGACACGAGCACTCATGGAGGGTTTTCGGTGCTCCGAAAACACGCGAACGAGTGCTTACCTGCTTTGGTAAATCCGTAATTCGTAACTCTTGTTATTAATTTATGATATCTTTTTAATGCTGTAATCTTATTAAGTTTCCATGTTTAGGATATGACTCAAGTTACGCCTACACAAGAGTTATCAGCCTACGATCTACATGGAACCGAGTGGCGGTTTAAGCATATCTTTAGAGGTCAACCAAGGAGACATCTGCTGACAACAGGATGGAGTACCTTTGTCACTAACAAAAGATTAGTAGCGGGGGATTCCTTTGTATTCCTTAGGTACTTTCGGTTGTATTTTGTTAAATTTTTTTAATCAACTTTTACTAATATGTTTCTGTTTATACTTTATAGGGGTGAAAATGGTGAATTACGCGTTGGAGTTAGACGTCAAGCTCGCCAACAAAGCTCTATGCCTTCTTCAGTTATTTCGAGCCAAAGTATGCATTTGGGCGTGCTAGCAACTGCGTTGCACGCGGTTCAAACCCAAACCCGGTTTGCAGTTTACTACAAACCAAGGTATGGTATACGAATCAGTTTTAAGCGAGTCTTCACTGTTTTTCTTGTAATATTTGATAAAGTTTGATTTTTTTTTTCAGGACGAGCCAGTTCATCATCGGCGTGAACAAGTATTTAGAAGCTGTGAAAAACGCGCTTAATATCGGTATGCGATTTAAAATGGTGTTTGAGGGTGATGATACGCCGGAAAGAAGGTAAATGATATCGGTATTAAAGTTTCTTTATTTGGATGCTTAGTTAATCGCTTATTAATTTGTTTTTATGTTATTTGGATAGGTTTACCGGCACGATTGTTGGAGTTGAAGACATATCTCCTCAGTGGGAAGACTCCAAGTGGCGATCGTTGAAGGTTAGTAGTATTATTAGATGCTAGATTTTGTTTGGATTCGTGAGTTGTCGATAAACTAAAACATGTCTAACCTTTTGTTGACCATACCAGGTTCAGTGGGACGAACCGGCTAATATTACAAGACCGGACCGCGTTTCACCGTGGGAGATTGAACCGTTCGTAGTGCCGGCTCCAACAAGCTTGGTTCAACCCGTTGCGCCAAAAAGTAAAAGACTTAGAACTCCCTTTGATATCCCTAATCTTGGTAGGTTATCTTTTGTTATTTATCACCTTATTATATATTATTTATAATTTTATATCCAGTATGCATATTAAGTTATTAACCATTTAACCTTGTCTAATTTGTTGTAGAACCAGCGTTTTCAACTGCATCCGCTCAGTTTAGCAGTACTCATGACAGACAAGCGGCTGATAATCTTCTAAGGACACAAATGGAGACTGGCTTATCATCTTGGTCGGGTCATACCTACTCGCCTCGTGAATCGCTCAAGCAGACGAAGGATTCGATTCCAAGTCCTGCAAGCGGATCAAATTGCAGAATTTTTGGTATCGACATAAATATCTCACCGAAATGCGACGATAACGTAACGCCATCAGATGTGTTATCTGCTGGCGTTTCAGATATTAAGTCGGACCTGTCAAAAGAAAACGGGATCTTGCAAGTCTCACCAAATGGCGCAAAAGAAATCCAAAGGAAACCAACCAGTTCCACCCGAAGCCGTACGAAGGTACATACATCTTTCTATTTCCATAAGTTTTACTTTGACTTTCTTTGGTTAAAATGAGGATCTAACATTCTAAATCGCGTGTGATTTGATAAGGTCAAAATGCGAGGGGTGGCGGTAGGTCGAGCGGTGGACCTGACCGTGCTGAGAGGGTATGACGAGTTGATCGAAGAGTTGGAAACAATGTTTGAGATTGAAGGAAAGTTACGCCCTCGGAATGAATACGAAGTTGTGTTTACTGATGATGAAGGAGACATGATGCTCATGGGGGACGATCCGTGGCCGTAAGTTTATCTGTTTAAGTTTGTTTGCAGTAATAAAGAAACGCGCACGTATCATTTATTAACAAACTTATATGTATTTTTGTTGCTGCAGGGAGTTTTGCAGCATGGTAAAGCGCATCATGATATGCTCGATACAAGACGTGAAGAAAATGAAGGCGGGAAGAATGCTTCACTCTGCAACCGACTTGCTGATAAGCGATAAACAAGAGAGATTGAGGAATGACGATTCGATGCTTAGCTGTTTTTAAGTAGTTTTTTTTTTTTGCTTTTGTTTTTAAGAAGTTGTTAAAGGTGTCGGTTTCGCCTAGTTTGAAAGGGTGGCTAAGTTGATTAGATGATTACCGACCTGACCCGACCCTACTGCATGGAGTATGTGAGTATTTAGGAGTAAGCTTATATATAATATGTATGTATATTAGAGGTGTGTTTGACTGCTGTAATGATGATGATTGCATTGTATATATGATTATTATTAATATGTTAAATTGACTGATTTACATTTAAGGTTGTTAGCCACTTTTCTTGTTGTTTTATATATCTGTACTTGATTGATATGATATCAAAGTTAAGAGCTTTTTGTAGTTTAACAAAAAGTTTCCAATATCTCAACTTTATTTGGTCTTTAACAAAAAGAAATCAAGTCTTTTGTCATTGTGCCAACAAGGTCAAAGATGGCTGCTGAAAATCTCAATATTCAATTTTATAACAATCAAACAATTAACCCTAAATTTTATAAAATTAAACATATAAATAATTCTAAATTTTATAAAACTGAACATATAAATGACAACTAAACATAAATAACAATCAAACAATTAACTCTAAATTTTATAAAACTAAGCTTATAAATAACAAAAAACTATTAGTTTAATGGCATTAAGGTTCAGTATTTTAGTGAAAAATTCAAAAACCTAACTGTGGAGTGCTGACTGGCGTACTAGCGGAGGCTGGAAGAGGGAGGCCGGATCCGGCACCGGCAGAGGACTGGATGGTGTTCTTCGACGTTCACTGTTTGTCTGAAGTATGATCGTCTCCTTATCTTTACCGCGCCTTAGTATTTTGCGAAGGTTTTAAATGGGCTATGGGCTGGTTAATGGTTATGAAGTTATGGACATAATAGATATTAATTCAGATGGACTCAATTTGAATTGGGCGGGGCTGGTTATGAACTCAGGGACTTATTATGAATTGCGCCGGGCTGCTGTTACAACTAATAATAACTTATAATTTTCACCTTTTTTTTTGAAAAAAAAATAATAAACATATATAATTTTTTTTAATAATTTTCGAGAATAGCGGGGTGTTGGGCCGGGGTCGGTCGGCTACCCTGCAATGGTTGAGAGTCGGCCTTGCCCACAGTTTGTATCTTTTTTGAATGCGAATTTCTTTTCTCTCTCGAGACTTGAACCCAACATCATTAAGTGCTTAAAAGACTTTGTCTACATGTCAATAGAGGTGCACAAACCGGTTCGGCTTGGTTAAAAAAAGTAAAAACCGGTTTATGATCAGTTTCGGTTTCGGGTTGAAACCGGTTTCTTACAATGTTACGATCAGTTTTGGTTCGGGTTTTGATCGGTTTCGGTTCGGTTTTTGACCGGTTTCGGTTCGGTTAACCGGTTTAGAACCGGTTTTGGTGGAGAAAATTCGAAATCGGTTCCAAACCTACGGTTTCAATCGGTTCCAAACCGGTTTCTACATAATCGGTTTCAAACCGGTTCGGTTTCAGTTCAGTTTTCGGGTCGGTTTGGTTAACCAGTTTGTTTGCCCACCTCTACATGCCAATGGTGTCTTTTTCTATATTAGAGTTACTGAAAACTTATATTAATTGTCCTTTGGATTAGAATGCATGTGATCAACTGTTATAAAGTTTCCATGTTTGTTAAATTGCTTTATGCATGTTTATAGTAACTTGTTTGTTATTAAGTAGCTTAAGTTTCTTATTTCTTGTAAGTCAGAAAGTTAATAAAGAGTACCAATGTACCATAATTAGCAGGATAGCGTAAAGCAAGTTGTCGTTAGCGCAAAGTAATCTACAATTAGCATAAAGTAAGTCATAGTTTAGGTAAATGATAGTCGTGGCTTAATCAATAAACGATGTTTAAAGAGAAACGTGGAATCGTTAAAGTGTTCTTTAGTTAAAGCTAGAAATATAGCGTTTGTAATTGATTGTGTTGTAATTAGGGTTACAAAGAGAGGGTTCTCTATATAACGAATCATATTACATTGAAGACTCGCTGTTCGATGATAGTAGGTTAACGTGTTTAGCACGTATTTTAACGAGGCTATAAGGCCTCTAGTAGTAATGGTAATGAAATGATGCGTTAAATTTTTCCGCTAATTATTCTAACAATAAGAGTTTGATAAATTTTGATTTATTTTCTGTATTATTACTTTTAAACTTAAATTTTTAGTGAAGTTTTAAACAAATTTCTAAGTACGTTTGGAAAACCTAGATTTTAGCATGATGAATAAAGACAAAGTATATGTTACTAATAAAGGATTAAGTAAATCTAGTATAAATCACGAATTAAGAAACAGAGGTACGAGACAAACCCTTTCGATTTCTCTTAAAACTTCATTAAGTCGGGCTATATGCCTTTGTGATGAGTGCCTTATTATGGTAATTATTATTATTGTCACGCCAGCTCAACGTGACAATAAAGTTTTAAATTCGGATGTTGCGTTAGTGCTGAATAACCTTTGCATTTCTCTCAACTTAAAAAAAAGATAAACATACAATAAAAGTTAGTTTTTTACAAACTCATAGTTACAATCGCTATAACAATAATAGCTATAATAATAATAATAATAATAATAATAATAATAATAATAACAATAATAATAATAGTAATAGTAACAACAACAACAGTCAACAACAACAACAATAATGATTGTTATTAAGATGTATTATCCTAGAAAATTACATTACAACCACGCCTAACACATTACAACCACGCCTAACATATTCATAGTTTTGACAATTATATTTGTTGTTGATGACCCGTTAGAATTTATCAACATCCATATTCCGTAGGAATATAGGATTATAGGAATAGGATTACGAGATATGATACCTTATACCCAACTATTTTAAATAAAATAAAATAAATAAATCCGACTTTTATAATCATTAAATATCCAAATTCATTTAAAAAATGAATCATTATTGAAATTGTGAAAGAACATAACCACCTTCTTCTTCTTCTTCTTCTTCTTCTTCTTCTTCTTCTTCTTCTTCTTCTTTGAACCCAAGACCTCACGGTCTCAAACTATGCTTTTTTTAGAACGGGAAACCTAAATGTTTAAAGGGTTTGTTTTTGCCTATAAACCATCACCCCATATATGCGAAAGAACATAACTAATCGGTTTGACGCAAAATATTCAAACTATAACTAATCTTTTAATTAAGCAATATGTTAAACTCTTATGATTAATATACTCTTGTAATAAGTTTTGATACACGTTATTATTGTAGTAAATTACATTTTCAAAAACCGTAGAAGGTAAGGAAGTAAATCGCCATTGAAGTCACAATCGATGCTAACGTTATCTTCAACGGCATCTTCACTTGATCTTTCCTCAAAAGCATACCTTCATTTATCGGCCAACTATTCACTACCGCAAAGCCAGATATAAAAATTTGCAAAAAAAACTCGTCTAATCTCCCATATATAACCACACCCGTAACTCCTTTCACAAACGACCATAAGTTAACCATCGACGCTACTGAAATAGGATAAAACAACACCGAATCAACCCCGAATTCAAACACGCCTTGTTCATACAACCTTTTCCGTTCTTCATCCACTGCTTTACTAGTAACATTAAAACCGAATGTTGATAAACCAAATGCTTTAAGAAACCATTCAAGCAATGCGAATGGGTAGCTTGACAACCCCCACATCAACCACATTCTCTGGTGGTTCCACCACCGTGCTGTGGCCCCCCTTCCGAACACCACAAAATCAAGAAAATCTTTTATGTAAGCTCCAATAAAGAGGAACCCGTACAAGGAAAAACTATCTTCTGAAACCTATAACATTTAAGCGTTAACTAAGTTAACGGGAAAACAACCAAAATGTCCATTTTACTTGTCAAAGTCAACAAATTAATGTCCACTTTACCCACATTTTCCAAGAATGTCTACTGAAAATCCCGCTGACTCACCACCTTTTCAATCATTAATCCACGAAATTTTTAACCAACAAAAATTCGCCACTTGTCCACTTTGAGAAAATTCTGTCGACTTGTCAGATAATTCCATTGGCTCGTCATAAAATCCCGTTGACTCACACAAAAAATCTCGTTGACTCGTTTATAAAATCCAGTCGATCGTCCGGAAAATACCCTCAACTCGACGGGATTTAAAAAAAAAACTTGTTGGGAGACGAGAAATGGACGAGTGGCAATTCTTGTTGGCTGAAAATCTCGTCAATTAATGATTAAAAAAGTGGCGAGTCAATGATATTGTCAGTGGACATTCTTGGAAAAAGTGACTTGACTTTGTCTGGTATAATAGACATTTTGTTTAATTTCTTAAGATCAAGTTATTTGATTGAATACCGAACTTGCTATTCGTACCTTTGTGAATATCGGTACCGAATTTAAGAGCAAAATCTGAGGGACAAACGCGTAAATAACTATTGGAATCGACCAAAAAGATCGAAGAGTGTAGTGAGTGTAGCATAAAGCGTGAAGCGGATTCATGGATCGAACACCGTTAATTAAGGGACAATATTTGTTGAAGAATATCTCAAGGAGTCCCATGTACCATCTTTTGATTTGGGTGAGTGCATCATTCAAGCTTGAAGGTGAACCTCCAAGAAATGCGGCTCGTTTTGGATTGCAAAGAACCGACTTCCAGCCTTCGCAATGGAGTCGAAAGCTCGTGTATGTGTCCTCCGTTATGGTCCCGTATCGAAAACCAATCTGCAAAACAACCATTTGTTTGTATTTGTTAGTTTCTAGTGGTGACTAGTGAGAAATATAGTATGTGTGCATTTTTGGATTCTAGACACTTAGTTACTATTTAATTGTGTTGTTTAAATCATTAAAATAGCCATTTTGACAAGAGAAAGATTTTAATATGACAAAATAAACATCACTTTGGCGCAACAAATTCAACTCAGCACAACAAATTGCCTGCTTACATGGCGGTTTATTGTAATTGAAATATTTTATTTTATATTACTCAACATGGCACAATATATCCCTGCTGGTTGTTGAAAAAGCTCGCGACTCGAAGCTTGGGCTCGTGGCTCGCTCGAAAAAAGCTTGAATAAAACTAGCTAAAAAACTTGATTTGAAACAACCTTAGCTGAGTTGGCTAATTTTTGTAACCGAGCCAAAATAGACCCAAGCTCGGCTCAACTTGTTGGCTCGATCTTAGGCTCGTTTAACTTCAAAATCGAACTCGAGCGTAAATAAGTTGCCTCGTGTAATTTCGAGCTTGAACTCGAAACCACCCTGGCTTAACTCAGGCTCAACTCGTGAACAACCCTATCCGTGTATTTTGTTCCGGATTCATGCATGTCACACCAGAGTCAACCCATGGATTTTAAAAACTGAATTTAAGGAAATTAAAATTGTATATGTAATATAAAAATAACTAATTTAAGAATGAAATATTTAATGCAAAAATAAATTACTACAAAAATGTTACCTTTTAAAATATAAATAGTTAATAAAAAAGGTATATGTAATGCAAACATATTTATTAAATTTAAGTAAAAAAAGTAATCAAATATACAATTTTTGTGAAAAGAATTACACCATTGTAACCAGGGATGGGCAGGTACCGGTACCAATACAGAAAATACCGATACCGATTTCTTCAAATTCTTCATACCGGTATTGAAGGCAAAATTCAGAAAATACTGATACTGAAAACTCAATACTAGGTACTAGTATTGAAGCGGGACGGGTACCCGTTTTTGCTTCTCTCTGATGGTCATAAATAACAATTTGTGTTCTTTATAGTTAATGACTAACAAATGGCAAGAAAAGAAAAAAAAAAAACTGTTGGGAATAAAACTAACCTCTGAACCCCATTTGGTATCATCCTCATAGTTGCAACTTGCTACTTCATGTGCCAAAGCTAAAACATCTTCAGTGTTCATACTTTTCAAATTTATTTGAACACTCCCTTTAGTGACACCACACAACGAAGCGTCGCAAATAACGTATCGTTTAAAAAACCCTCCAGTGCCCATAAAATGCGCGCCTAATAGCCCATCCATACCGAGAATTAAAATTTGTGTCTCGGGCATGAAATCGGAAGCATAAATGTCACTTTTATTAATGCCATGAAATTTTTGAGGAAACTGAACAAATCCGAGCTTAGGGTCCGCCTTTGGGTCCATAAAGTAACACAACACACGAAGTGGTGTTTCGGGATCGTTTGAGTACATGTCGCAATCCAGAACAAGGACTATCGGTCCATTGGTCATCAAATCCGATACTCGAAGCTATATGATGTAAAAGATATGAGAAAGTGGGGGTGTACCGAAAAAACCGAATCGAAACAAAAAAAGACGGTTTAGTTTTATTTTCCTGGAAAAACCAAACTTACAGTGGTTTTGCAATTAATAAAAAATGAAAAAAATCAAATCAAACCGAACCAAATTTATAAGTTTTTATTATTTATTATTAGGAACTTATTAGAATTTAGTAACTATGTAACTCAAATTTAGCTCAAATGTATAATAATCAATTAGTCAGACTATGTGTAGTGGAGGGCTACAAAATAGAGGGAATTTTTGACACCTGGCGTCACGTCAGCAAATGGACGATTTTCATTTTAGGGGTGTAACAGTGTTGTAGCCAAATATTGCCTCATCAGATCATATATATATATATTACACACACCAATATAATAATATTATCCAAAAAAAAAACAACACAGAAAAAAATCTATGCCCCCCCCCCCCCTCTCTTATCGCCCAAACGCATAGTCTTATTAGTTGAGAAAATACTTAGGTCCATTAATTTGGGCCTAAGTTTTTGGGCTCAAAATATTCAAGCTCCAATGGAAAAATTGCAAAAAAACAAAAATGAACTAAACTCAAGCTAAAAACTGGAAAACTAAAACTGAAAGGTTTCTAAAACTATTCGGTTTTAACCAAAAAATCGACCCACACAAAATTGTCCAACCCGTTGATTGTCACGAAAGGTTTTATATCGGTCAATAATGTAACATACGAAATGAAAGTTACCATGACATTAAGTGCACCAGCCTTAAAGTTATGAGGCTTGTTGCTGTTTTTCTCTCTAGACACATAGATGAGATTCGGCATGACACCACCTGATATATCTTTGTCCACATGGTTGTTTAATAGAATCTGTGTTTTGTGTAATCATGAAGATGTTTGAACGGATTTATTTAGTTTTTAATGGCGATTTAGTTATTTATAAAAGAATGGGAACCTGGATGACGGTTGGATGATCTCGGCGTGTGAAACTAGGTGTCCATTTGCTGAAAGCATCCCGAAGTCCGGGTTCTATTACTTGATCCAAACTGAGGGCGCCACTCTCCATCACCGCCTCCACACTTGATTTCATGTTTTCATACATTAACAGCCAATATTATTCGCAGTCTATTAAAGAGTAGTGTTTATATTGAAACAGAAGGTAAACGATAACAAGTTGTCTCGCTAGTCCTTTTTGAATAACAAAATTAAGTCATTTAAAAATTAGATTTGTATATCAGGGAGTCATAACATAGTTAACATTACTCTTTATAAGTTATAACTTGTTTGACACAATTAATTAACTCCGCATTTGTTAGCTGTCAAGACTCAAGACACTTTTTCGTGATTGATCGCTTCGTAGTAAATGCCAATATTTAATTTATAAGCAAAAGTTCATTATAACATTAAAAAAAAAAAAATAGATGGCTACTTTTCATGGCTAGTAATAGTTAATTTATATACTTCTATATAATGTGTAATATGTAATATTGTTATAGGGTTGAGTTATTTTATAAATGCCGATAAAAATTAGAAGTGTGAGAAATCATAGTTGATTGATATGTGTCAAGTGGAGACCAAAGGTAAAAGAGTATAAAAGTAATAGTATATATTTTCTTTCTCCACATGCAAGTCACATGTTAATTTCCCCATCATTTTAAAATGTCCATGACTTGTACATGCAACATTATTTTTTTAAAAAAAATTCACCATAATAACAAGCGTTTTTTATCTTTAATATGAGTATCACTTTGTTATTTAAATTTAAAAAAAAATATTACGTCATTGTGTCTTTTCGTCGTTGTGTCTTTCTGTTTATTATTGTGTTTTTACGTCATTGTGTCTATCAAATCATCATTGTGTTTTTTTAAATGCTAATAATATGGTTGTGTAATAATAGTACGTAAATATAATGATAACATAACGACAAATTATCTAATACATAAAACACAATGATGAATACATATTACACAATTGCATGAAACGTAATACACAATAATGAATACATATCACACAATGACCAGAAACGTAAAACACAATGGTGAATACATATAACACAATGATCTGAAACGTAAAACACAACGGAAACTACATATTACACAATGACATGAACGTAATACACATGACTAAAACACAATGATAAGTAGTAAGACAAATGATGAGCACAAAGACACAATGACAAACAAAAAGACACAATTATGTAATCTTTGTTTTAATTGCTATCTTTAATATGAGTATCAATTGATAACACAATGACCAAAATCTATAACACAATGCATAGAAAAACCCAATTAAAAATCATAATGAACAATCAATAACACAATATAAAAAACCCACTAGTTTTTTTTTATTTTTATATAACAATATGGTACTCATATTAAAGATAAAAAACGCTTGTTATTATGGTGAAATTTTTTTTAAAAATAACGTTGCATGAAAAAGTTATGGACGTTTTAAAATGGTGGGGGAATTGACATGTGCCTTGTATGTGGAAAGAGAAGGTCAACAAAAGTGGGTTATTACCTTTATGCCCTTTATTTTCTTAAATTAATCTCCACTATTCAAATATACGATCAATGGATTAGATTACTTCTCAAACTTCTCATTTTTTTTGTCCTTTGTATTTAAACTTTACCATATTGTTATATACCGTATAACTCATATAAAAAAGGCAAACTGGAAATAAAGAATCTCACTTTTGTGTATTGGCCGATAATAATCTCACCTTTAAAAATCACTACCAACGATCCAACCTTTCAACTATTTTTGTCTCAATGGTCCCCCATTAAAAAACACTTAACGTCGTTACTTTTTTTTTTCCGAGTTTCAGACAAATGTTTTAGGGTTTTTGATCGGAAGAAGGATACGAGTCAATTGATATAAAACTTATCTCGAAACGATGATCCAAACGATGAAACAATGTTTCAATTCGGGTGTTTGAATTTCCAATGAACAAAAATCAATCCATTTGATACATCGTTTTGAGATAAGTTTTACGTCAGTTAACTCGTATCCTTCTTCCGATTAACCCTAAAACATCGGTTTGAAACTCGGAAAAAAGCGTAACGACATTAGGTGTTTTTTAATGGAGGACCATTGAGACAAAAATAGTTGAAAGGTTAGACCGTTTGTTGTGATTTTTAGGGGTGAGATTATTATCGGCTAATACACAAAATGTGTGATTATTTATTTCCAATTTTCCTATAAAAAAATATTGTTATACACCCGTTTCGGAGGCTGCCATGCAAACTCAAGTGACACTATGAAACACTAGGTCATGACATAATCATGTGGGCATTATGTCATGCAAAAAATAGTCGTACGAAGAGCCATATGACATCTTCATTTATCTAATCAATCACTTATACGTTAGTCAAACACATCATACGAGCCGTATAATTCGATGAACACCATCTTACGGAGGTGCCATCAAACTTATATGTCCATTTCTTGCATACCATGTGTCACATCCATACAACGCATATATATTATCTTACATGCTGTGTTACATGTCAGTATTAATTGGACAATAACATATCCGTTCGCTTTAAACTCCCAAGACGATCATCTCAAAATAAAATATTCACATATCAAATATTAATATATTATTCTCTCTCCTTTTTTTATTAAAAGTATCATGTATATATCCTAATTTTCTTATTGGATATTGGCATTTTCGTAGCTCTTATTTTAAGTTTTTAACCTTTTGTTCCACCAATTATTCATCTTTGCTTTGATTCATCTAATATTTCCATAAACTGTTTCTTTCCAATCAAATCAAAAACTTAAATAAACAAAAACAACGTTTTCAGATATTCTCACATCGTCTTACATCTAATCCCACACCGTTATAATAGTCATAGCATGAGGTTGGAGAGTCGTTTTGACCAGAAACGTACTCCCAAAGTTTTTCCGTCAATTTTCAGAACGGCTGTCCGGATACTTAGACATGCCGTTCTGACCAATAATTTAAAGTTTGACCCCTCATGTCAGACCGGTAATAGCATTCATCTTTTTAAATGTTTAATAACTATAACCTAAAATTAAATTTACCTTGATTTCATTTGTCTCAGGATACCATGCATGCTCACTTCCAAAATAAACCTCAGGAGCCCTATCCACAACACCATGCATCTTACAATACGGTATCCACCTCTTAGCAAACTTAGCACACTCCATGAACGCGTAAAGCGTCATCTCGGACACTTCGTCGTCCGAAACATACACCGACAGCTTCTCGGGCGGGTAGTCATACGCCAAAACTGACAACGCGGTGTTCACCACCCCAATAGGGGGCTCTTTAAACGGATCAGCCGTGCATAAGAACACATCTATCGCGGGATACTCATTCTCCATCACAAGTTGTTTTAGATTCTCAGGGTAAACCTTCAAGAACGAATTGATATAACTCATCAAAACGAAACGATATATTAATTTGGATTGAATGACTCTCAATCTTATAACCAAAAAAATACTCTAAAATTGATTAAATAGTCATAACCATAATCACAACTTTGATTGATTCATATAGACTAGGGATTAGATCGGTACCGTACCGGTACCAAAAATTATGATCCCGAAAAACGCAAATTCTTGGTACTGGTACATGTACCGAAATTATCGGTTTGGTACCGGTATTTAGGTAAAATTCGGAAAATACCGGTACCGTACCGTACCGATACTCAAAACTTTGGTATTGAATCGGTACCGGTACCGAATTTGTTCACCCCTAATATAGACCATCACTCGATACAATTACCGATGGCATGTGCGAGGCTTCTCAAGGGCCAAGGTGGCCCAGCCCCCTCCGTTTTTTTCTTAGTAGTGTAAATTTAACCGTTTTCGTCCAAAAATTTTTATACGTAGTGTAATTGTACCATTTTCGGCTGAAAATTTGAGCCCGGCCTCCTCCGTTTATGATTTTTTCTAATACGTATTTTCGTCCGGCCCCTTGGCATTTTCGTCCAAGCTTTGACAATGACCGATGGTCTTGAACTCCTGGTTATATAATAATAATAATAAAACCCATTTATTTATCTACTAATCTAATTAGCTATCATAAATTAAATACAACTTATTTAACTTATCTCTAATTGATTTAATTAATTAACCCAATTTTCATAACTTGGAAATTACGTCCAACAAACCTTGCGTTCGATGGGATTCCAATGTAAGCTTTGTGCGGTTAGCCATAAGAAGGCGAAGACGAAATCGGCTAGAAAAAGAGCGGTTGAAGAAACACTAATCGACCCCGGGCAGATTACGGATAATCTGGGGGTTAAATAGATGTTTCCCACGAGGGGTTATGTCCGGCAAAGATGGTTCTTCTGGTGACCTGCAAAACAGACACCGTGAGCTCGTCACTTAGAAGGGGGGGGGGGTTACCTCCTTGTGACCACCCTCCGGCGTGAGAATCAGACTAGATTACTCTTGAATATAAGTGTATATTAAGAGATTGCTAGAAAAGATAAGATGTGATAAGGTAATGTAATGTAATGTCCATACCATTCCAAGGTGTTGGAGTATTTATAGCCGAATGTAGGTTTCCAAGCAGGTACAGCCGGCTGAATAGTATTCCTGTTCTGCCAACTGTGGGCTACGCACGTGCCATGCTGATGGTTGGTGGGTAGGCAGCGGCTGATAGTGACCAGGCCGGCTGTGTACTATTCATGTTCCACCAACTGCAGGCTATGCACGTCCTCCGACAGGTTGGTGAGTAGGCAACGGCTGATAGTGACATACATTACAAGAGCGTGCTGCTCGTCATACTGTTGTCAGTGAGCTGTCGTATCTTTGGTCAGATCTTTTGTCCATACCTCGTCAGGTACAGTACAAAAGATCCTCCAGTATCGTACGGACTGGCTCATTTATGCGGGAGTGTTCCCGGCTTTGTGCGGGAGTGTTCCCAGCTTGCTCACTCCTTCTTCAGGTGACATTACTAAATTATTTAAGAGTTAAGTGCCTTGTGCGTGTAGCCTTGCTGCGCCGGTAGCCTTCCCTGATGGCTAGTATCCGTTGCTGCGGGAACAGGCGGAGTACGTCGACCATTGGGAGGCTTTTCCTGCGGGAACAGCTTGCGTACTGCGCGTAAGGACGTCACGTCTCTGAGCATGGTGGGTCCTGCGGATCCAGTTGGTTTCTGCGCAGACGTCTCTTCAAGGTGAGTCTTGGGAGTTTAGCCTTTGCGCCGACGTCCCTGTTGAAGGTGAATCTTGCGGGTTCAACTGCGCAGATGTCCCTCTTTGAGGTGAGTCTTGCGGGTCCAACTGGGCTCTGCTGGGACCTACCTCTTCAAGTCCCCCCAGTCCAATGTTCTTCTCATGAATTGTTAATAAGTGAGGTGAACTTTTGGATTTAAGCAAAGGGTTTTGAAAAGGGTTTAGTTTTAAGGTTTTCGATGGGGATTCTTCCCGCGGAAGTCCTAATGTCACGTGCAGAAATTCCCGACTTTTCTGCTTGATCTTTGGGTATGATGCGGGTAGGTCTGTAACCTCCTCGCAAGTCAGGAGCGTTGAGTTCCACTTGTATAGATTCTCCATGAGGTTTTGGTAGTTTTGAACATAGTGATCAATTATGTTAAAACAACCAATTCCATCTTGGAGCTTCAAACACTCTAGTTCTCGACGTTCCCGCTATGCGGGGATGTTATTCCCGTTTCCGCAAGCATGGCCCAGAAGATCCTTCTTGGTTTCAATTCCTTGCGGAGTGCTAGGTATGTGAAGGGTTTCGCCTTGACACTGTACCCACACTCGTCTTATAGTTACTTTACTTCCAAGGTATTCCTGGCTTCAATTCCCTGCGGGTGCTAAGTATGTGAAGGGTTTTGCCTTGACACTGTACCCGCACCCGTCTTATAGTTACTTGGTCGCCGAGGTATTCTTGGCTTCAATTCCCTGCAGGTGCTAAGTATGTGAAGGGTTTTGCCTTAACACTGTACTCGCACGTGTCTTATAGTTACTTGGTTGCCAAGGTAAGGGGTATACTTACTTTTGAATCTTTTTGAATCTTTTTGAAATTCGAAGAGTTGGTGAAAGGATAAGAACAGTCCAAACTGTTGAAACGTCGTCCGACGGTTTCTTCTGACAGTGTCAGGACGTGCAGGAAGTTATGACGACGTGACAGTATATGGTCATTCCAGACGCTTTTTCAGGCGCGTGGGCGTGAGTTTTCGGGCGCGTGGCCGCGAAGTTTACGGCACGCGTCCTGTCAACAGCTGTTGCCAGCTTGCTTTTTCCACGTGTCATAGTTTCATTGCACCAGCGTTTTCCTCTCTCTTCCGCATTAAATTCATCGCATTCATTGCGATGAGTATATAAAGGGAGGAGAGGTTGCATCTCAACTCACAGTTTCACCTCTCTTCTTCTTTTAAACGATTTCCGGCGAATACTCTAACTTTTCTGTCGATCATTCTCCTGAAATCGTTCTTGTTTACATCCCAAACATGTCTTCTCATGATCCTGAGGTTACTGTCGAGGAGTCCGATGTATACTTCGAGAATCCGTCGTCCACGTCGGACAAGGATGACAAGAGCACTGCTGGCGAGTGCCGGTGTTTTCTTCCGGTCGACCTTTATCAGTACGTCCTTAGGAAGTTCATGCTCGAGCCTTTCGAGCCTGAGTTTCCTGCACCTCATCAGACGGTGTACGATGCCCCCAAGGGCAAGATAGGGGTGTACGCTGCATTCTTCGTCTATGGGAATCTCATGTTCCCATTGACGAAGTTTGTATACCGTGTTCTGGAGAGACACGGTGTGCATCTGACTGAGGTACACCCAATGGCGATCGCCAAGATCCGCCATTTCGAGTGGGTGTGTCTCATTCTGGGTGTGGAGCCCCATGTTGACCGCCTGATGACCTTCTATTCCTGGAGGTGCATCCAGGGGTGGTATACCTTGGTCAATCGGATCAAGGGTTTGAAGATCTGCGCTACCGAGCGCAGTCTTCGATCTTGGAAGCGGGAGTTCTTCTATATCTCCGCTCGCGTCGTCCCCATAGCGATGACGTTCAAGAACGGGAGAGCTCTCCCGAACCTTCACGCCTCCAACTACCAGGAGGCGGAATGGTTCTCCAAGGTTTCCCGGATCCAGTCTCCGGTTTACCGCTTTGCGGAGTCCGGGATGGTGATGCTCGGGATGAGCGGGTGTGGAAGGAGGCGTCACAGATTCCCATCGTCCTCGAATACGGTTTGAACTCTGTCCCTTACGGTATGCTTCATATTATCCGTTAATTTTGGGTTTTTGTTCTAACCGTTTTTTCTTTTTGTTTTCAGAGGGAAACGACTTGCAGTCTCTCCTGCAGCCGCGGGAGAGTGATGGTCCCGCTCGGATGGGTACTCGTGCTCTAGATGAGAACGAGTTGCCCATCCTTGAGCAAACGGCGGATCGGTTCGTGGAGGTCAACCCGCCAGGCCACGAGATCCTGAGCGCCAGGCGGCCAGGTAAAGAACATTTTGACCCTCACCCTCTCAATGCTCAAACCTCTGCGGGAATTCCTCTAATTTTGTCATCTTCTGATGAGGAATCCGCAGATGGTCCTTTCTTGGCGAGGAAGAAGAAGGCTGCCGGCGGGAAGGGCAAGGCGAAGGTTGCCTCCACTGCCGATCAGGGGAATCGGTCAGAGTCGGAGACCGAGAGTGAAGAGGTGGCGGGGAACCCTGGTGGTGATGAGACCACTGTTCCGGAGGTTGAGACAGCTGTCACCTCCGGGCAGCCTAGTACAACGACGGTGACCGGCGTGAAGAGGCCGGCTCCATCGGGTTCGTCCCCGCCTATTCGCACCTTCAAGCTCAAGAGGACTCGTAAGTGTAAACTTTAACTTAAACTTCATATCTTTCCGCCATTATATTTAAATATGTTGTCTTCATGCAGGCGTGGATGCAATCGCATTCCAAGGTGGAGCGGGGAGGAGCACTTCTGGACCCATGACGGTAGGTTTGGTCAACCTACCCAAGGCGATGACCCAGGCGGCTGCGCCTACTTCACGTGTTGGTTCACTTGCTCACTCGGTTGAGGCAACTGTTCCAAATGTGACGTCGTCTCCGCCGGCTGTCAGTGCCATATTCGCTGATTCCTTCACTGAGCCGGCGGTGAGTTTTTCTGCGGGCTCTTCCGCAGCGGCGACCACGGTTGTGAGTTCACCTCCGGTGAGTTCACCTCTGTTGATTCCTACGACGGCGGCTTCAACCGCGCCTCCGGCACCAGCGACCACCTCGCCTCCGGCCGGTTCAGCAGGTATGTTTGGGGTTGGGGCGTCTAGCCAATCTCTGCCTCCTTCCCATCTGCCTGACCTCTTGGATGGATATCCGTTAGGTTCGGGTGATGGGTTTGGCGGCTACAGGCCTGTCGTCGACCCTACAGGTGCGTAGGGTTATTTTGGCCTGTTATGTTTTTTTTATCATCTTTTCCTAACTGCTTTTTGTTTTTGCAGTGTCGGATTCGAATAAGGTGTTTGTTCCGCGGTGGAACATCCGCCGGGGAACCACCCTTCGGACGGCTGTGGACTGCGTCGAGTGGGCGCGCCACGCCGCCCCAAGTGGTGCACTGAGAGAAGCTATGTCAAGCTACCAGGAGGGTAGGCTGACAAACGAGCTTCGAATTCTCCTTGCCCGGATGCAGCTGCACGTCGAGCTGCTTTGTCGTGAAAACGACAAGTTAAAAGCAGCTCGTATCCAAGAAGTAGCTCAGGCGCGGGCTGTCCGGGAGGAGAACAGGAGGCTCTCCGCCGTTGCTGCGGAGAAGGAGAAGGCCTTCAAGGCCCTTGAGGTGTTCAGGCCCGTCTCGAGGCCCGTTCCTAGGCTGCCCAAGCTGTTAACGAACAGCTTCGGTTAGCTAAGGAAACCACTCGGAACGCAACTGAGAGGGCCACCAGGGCTGAAGCTGTTGCTGAGCCTCTACGCACCGAGAATGAGGAGCTCAAAGCCAAATTAGAGAGGCTCCAGCAGGCTCATGACGCCTTGGCCATGGAAGACGCCAAGAAGCTTCAAGAAATCTTGGACCAGAGGGGTATGCTTGACCATACTGAGCGTAAGCTAAAGGGCGTTGAAGAGGCTGCTGCTAAGGAAGTGTTGCTTGCCAACCTTAACAAAAGTGAAGCCGAACGCGCCCGTAACCAAGCTCAAGCTGCCCTTCAGGAGGCTCTGGTTACCAAGGAATGGCTTCTACGAGAAGCGTTGTCGCAGGTAAGCTTAGCTTCATAATGTCTTCACGCTTTTCTTTATACTTAGAAAAGGTTTTGATACTTGTAATTTTGTTTTGTAGGTTGTGCATCGGGTCTTCACGGACACATCATATGACGATGCCATGAGCGCAGCCCTCAATGCTTCTCATGAGGATGGGGAAAAGGCTGGCTTCCTGCTTGGTCTAGGGTTCGTTGAGAAGGGCATCCCGCCTTCCAACTTCCCTTTATATGATGTGGATACTGAAGCTGCTTATGACCAAGCAGTGAACCAGTATGCTCCCTTCCCGCATCCAGTGGTGGAGAAGGTGAACGAAGTTGCTACTGCTGATGATGGGTTAACCATTCTCAAGACCTTCCTTGAACCGCCACAGCCAAGTGATGGTGCAGGTACAAGTGGGTTTGGAGGAAGTGGTCCTGAAGCTTGAACCTTTAGATCTCTTTCCACTGTTAGGATAGGTTTATGTTTTTGTATAGATTTACACTCTTGTAGGCGGGTAGATACCCGGCCATTCTTGTAATACTTGAATTTTTATGGAATGTAAATCCTTTGTGCGGGTAGGACCGTCACTCTTGCTTTATAAACGTTATACGACTTGCTCATTCATAGTATAGTTTAATTTGGCACTTGTTTTTCCGCATAAACAATATATGATTCGCTTGTGCATACTTTAGTTTAACTTAGCAATTTCTTAAGTACTTTGAATAAGTTAACCTATCAACGTGG
The DNA here is from genome assembly GCF_021521415.1 of Bidens hawaiensis. Taxonomy (NCBI): domain Eukaryota; kingdom Viridiplantae; phylum Streptophyta; class Magnoliopsida; order Asterales; family Asteraceae; genus Bidens; species Bidens hawaiensis. Next base: position 299,886 of record NW_027492353.1, on the reverse strand, counting down.
CAGATAATAGGTTAAAGTTTTGCTTCCTCTTTCGTGATTGTGCGGGTAAGGCCGTCACTTGCACTTAGTAGGATGGCTAAACTTTACCTATATCTGATCTGCGTAGAGGTTTTCCTCATTTTTTCCTTGAAGATATTTTCTAAGTGTTCTGAATAAATTAACCGTTCGACGCGCGGTTGTCAATAGGTTAATGTTCAGTTTCCTCTATCATGATTGTGCGGGTAAGACCGTCACTTGCATTTAGTAGGATGACCAAACTTTACCTATGACTGACCTGCGTGAAGGTTGGCCGTTTTTTGTGTTTATGCGGGTTTTGCCGCCTTCCACACGCAACGACTTACTTCCCCACTTATGTATGCGGTAAAGACCGACATATCAGTGTGGAAAGTTCATAAGTATAAATGTAAGATTATCAGCGTCAATGTGATAAGGAGAATCATTTCCATTAGAAGTGGCTCTGGGCCTTTTCTTTTACAAGTTTGGAATTGATCTACATGAACTGTGTAATTGAGCTCCCTTCCATGTTGTGTTGGATGGGAGTGCCATCGAGCCGATATGCACTTGGTTCGGAATCTCGTTGTTTACGCAGTATGTAGTCTCCAACATTGTAGCTGTAGTTTCGTGTTTTTCCCAACTGGGGTTCTACACGCGTTGGCCTGCTCAGCATTCTTTACGCCACGAGGTGTGCGAGTTCTCCATCTCTGACGAATGTCTCGATGATGTCTTTCAAGTCTATGCATTCGTCGGTGTTGTGGCCTTTTGTCCTGTGGAAGTCACAGAATTTGATCTGATCAGCATTGTGACGCTCTCGGATTATTGGAGCCTTTGGCCATGGGAGCCTCTTGGTGTCGAAAATCTCGGTGACGCTTTTGGTGAGCGGCGTCCACCGGGGGTTCCGGTTCGACGACTGCCTGTTGTCCTTTCCGCCTAACCGAGGGTGCGAGCCGAATGAGGTGTCGAAGTTTACCCTTGACTGCCAAATACCTAGCTTCCTCTTTTTGTTTAGTCGGGCGGTAAGGACGTTATTTTCTCTTGTTTTCTGGGTGTAGAGGTTTGTGCTTTGGGGAAGATCTCTACCCAATTGCTTTTCCGTTTCCGCGAAGCGTTTAGCTGTTGTCATGATGGAATCCCATGTGGATGGCATGCGATCTTTACCCGTTAAGGTGCGGATGAGCTCTGGGTCTTTCGCGCCCTGGATGAAAGCAGCGCGAACAAGATCTTCGCTAATACTGCCCAGACTTAGCTTCTTTGAATTGAAGCGCGTGATGAAGTCTAGTAAAGACTCATCTTCCTCTCGGATGCAGTTGAGGATTGTCCATTGCTCTTCAGTGTACTTTCTTTGTTGGCTGAACTTCTGTTGGAAGTCTGCCCAATCGTAGATGTGGTGGACCGGTAGACGGTCGAACCATGCTCTGGCTGCTCCAACCAACGTCATCTGGAACATATAACACCACGTTGGTTCCGTCCAGTTGCTGACGGTTGCCCCCACTATGAATCTGTTCAAATGATCGTCTGGGTCGGATATACCATCATAGGTGCCGATGTTTGACATCTGTTTGGCACTTCTTGGGGCGATTGCTTCCGCAATGTCCCTTGCAAACTTGGAGGTTCCCGCATTTGCAGCGGTTGGTCTGAAGGTTTTAGAGAAGTCACGTGGGTTTCCACCCGCGTTTTTTGGTTTGAAGGTTTCTCCAAAATTCCTTCTCGGTTGGAAGTCAGTTTCTTTACGCTTCCCTTTCGCCCTATGGCGAGGGTTTGCGTCGGTGTCGGATTCCTCCGAATCATCGTCCAAGTACTCGCACTCATTGCTCATGTTGAGCTGTTGAGTGCTTCCGAATTCGTCAGCTTGTTGGAGTGAACGTAAGCGTTCATCCAACTCAGCTTGGAATTCCCTTTGACGTTTTTCCGCCCACGCTTTAACTTGTTCAAGTGTTTGGCGGGGGGGCCTCGTCTGTTGTCTTTCCACCTGGGTATCAATGAATCCCAGGGGAGGATTGTTTACTGCACTTGCCCTGGCTCGGGTAACCGGGGTAGTGTTCGTAAAATTTACTGCACTTGCCCCGGCTTGGGTAACCGGGGTAGTGTTCGTAAAATGTGTGTATTCGCCGGTGTTCCCCCCAATAGCTGGGGTTGTGATTACCGGGGTTTCTTGGTTACTCCCTGGCCTGGGGACCTGAGTAACGTTAACCGTCTTTTTGGAGGTTTTGAAAAAACTGAGAATTAGTTCTAGCTTTTATGCACGGATGGCGCCAATGAAGAAACACTAATCGACCCCGGGCAGATTACGGATAATCTGGGGGTTAAATAGATGTTTCCCACGAGGGGTTATGTCTGGCAAAGATGGTTCTTCTGGTGACCTGCAAAACAGACACTGTGAGCTCGTCACTTAGAAGGGGGGGTACCCTCTTGTGACCACCCTCCGGCGTGAGAATCAGACTAGATTGCTCTTGAATATAAGTGTATATTAAGAGATTGCTAGAAAAGATAAGATGTGATAAGGTAATGTAATGTAATGTCCATACCATTCCAATGTGTTGGAGTATTTATAGCCGAAGGTAGGTTTCCAAGCAGTTACAGCCGGCTGAATAGTATTCCTGTTCTGCCAACTGTGGGCTACGCACGTGCCATGCTGGTGGTTGGTGGGTAGGCAGCGGCTGATAGTGACCAGGCCGGCTGTGTACTATTCCTGTTCCACCAACTGCAGGCTATGCAGTCATCCGACAGGTTGGTGAGTAGGCAGCGGCTGATAGTGACATACAGTACAAGAGCGTGCTGCTCGTCATACTGTTGTCAGTGAGCTGTCGTATCTTTGGTCAGATCTTTTGTCCATACCTCGTCAGGTACAGTACAAAAGATCCTCCAGTATCGTACGGACTGGCTCATTTGTGCGGGAGTGTTCCCGGCTTTGTGCGGGAGTGTTCCCGGCTTGCTCACTCCTTCTTCAGGTGACATTACTGAATTATTTAAGAGTTAAGTGCCTTGTGCGTGTAGCCTTGCTGCGCGGGTAGCCTTCCCTGATGGCTAGTATCCGTTGCTGCGGGAACAGGCGGAGTACGTCGACCATTTGGAGGCTTTTCCTGCGGGAACAGCTTGCGTACTGCGCGTAAGGACGTCACGTCTCTGAGCATGGTGGGTCCTGCGGATCCAGTTGGTTTCTGCGCAGACGTCTCTTCAAGGTGAGTCTTGCGAGTTTAGCCTTTGCGCAGACGTCCCTGTTGAAGGTGAGTCTTGCGGGTTCAACTGCGCAGACGTCCCTCTTTGAGGTGAGTCTTGCGGGTCCAACTGGGCTCTGCTGGGACCTACCTCTTCTGCGGTGGAGACGAGGGTCGGAGAGTGGAATAGGTGGTGGCAGTGGCGGATGAGGAGGACGGAGACCGCGGCAGCGCAGACGAGTTAGAATATACGGTTGAGATACGTTTTGGATAATGGTTTATGAGAGTGAAGTAGTAGGGTATGCATGGTTTACTACAATGACTTAATGAGTGAAGAAGGGGTTTGGGATGCTTGCTATATATATCATTTTCATTACCATGTCACTCGATACTTATTAAAGGTTTTGCTTATATATATTTAACTAGATTTTGAACCCGTGTATTACACGAGATTTGTCAAATAATAAAAATAAATAAGATCCGTTGTTTGAAAGAAATGAACAAAATTAAAGGTAAAAATGAAATAAAATATATAATACAAATAATAAGATGTCTGTAATCTTAAATTTACAAATTAGAAAAAATATCTTTATATATAATATTTGCCAAAATTATTTTGACCTATCACCCATGGATAGTTATGATGAATGAGATGAGAGTTAGAGAATTAGAAGAGAAATTATAACTCATTTGTTAAAATTGTTTTGACCCATGACCCATGAATATGTATGATAAATAAGATGAGGAATTAGAGAATTATAAAGAAAATTATAACCCATTTGTCAAAGTTATTTTGACCCATAACCCATGGAGAGATATGATGAATGAGATAAAAGATTAGAAAGGAAATTATAACCCATTTGTCAAAATAGTTTTGCCTCATAACCTATGGATATGTAGAATGAATGAGAAGAGAGATTAGACTAAGAATGAATGTGAGATTGCCACATCATCTCTATTATTTTATTAGTATTGTTAGATGTTAGATAAGAGATAAAAGAGATACATCAAATAATACACGTCTTAAGATGTATGGAGACTAGGCCATGTCTTCTTGTGAGTTTTGGTAGAAATGTATCGTATACACTGTTCTAAAAGTAGGTCTACAAGGTATCACATCGAGATGAGTTCTCTAACTTCGCGTAGTTACTAAGAATCGATCAAATACGGTCAACTTGGGCCGACTTTGACTTAAAAAGTAAAACACAATTCATATTTCTATATAATATTAAAGAATGAATACTATTTTTTTAATTAATGATTAGCCATTTATATAATAATTTAGTATTAAAAAATGTGTTTCTCTAATTTGTATTGATATTCGTTTATTTTGTTATAAATATTAGTAACTTAGTGACCATTTATCATAACCGGTTGCAAGGTGGTACAAAAAGATAAAAAAAACATTTTAATTAAAAAATTAGAAATTCTTTTTTGTCTACAACCGGTTACAACCTAGGTTGTTCCAGCAACCAGTTTGCAACCAAACTTTTATATAACTTGGTTTTTTCATGAAAAGTACAACTTTTAACCTTTTTTTTAAATGCAATGACACGGTTTATTAATAAAAAAATATTGAACATTTTGATATAAATTTTATAAAACATGAAGCATTTTTATTTAATAAAATATTGGTTTAGGTTGGGTTGTGATAGTGAATAAAATATTGGATTGGGTTAGATTGGTGAAAGAGAGAGAAATTAGCTTTTTAATAAATGGTCGGGTTGGATTAGGTAGTGATAGTGGATAGTCTTATGATATTTGACATACTGATACATAATATCCAAAAATTAATTTTTCTTATATTTACCATGTTCGAGTACTTCGAGTACACACAACTCCTTAGTCCGCCACCTAAGGTGCGCCTAGCAACTTTTCCAACCTTGATTGTATATGATTTTCGTAGCTATCTACGTATGTAGTCAATTTTGTGGGTGTGTTAAATTTTAACACGAGTAAAATTAATTATACACTTAAGAATAGTCAATTAGATGCATTATTAATCATAGATGCACATGCAACTTTAAAATAGTGTGCCGTGAATCATGATTGCAGTTATGAAATCGTTCTCACATGATACCAAAAATGATTTTCTTGACTTTCTCTAATGACAAATAATAAAGCGACAGTATTAACAAAAGGAAAAGGACATACTTAAATGAGAAGTAAAATAAATACTTTTAGTAGACATTAATAATTAGTTCTATAAACGAATCGAACATTCAATAAACTGTTCATAAATCATTCGGCAGAAAGTTTATTTATATTCGTTTATTTAATAAACGAACGAACATGAACACATGTTTCGTTTGTTCATTTACGCCCGTGAACGGTCGTTTATTTATGTTTGCTTATGTCCATTTATATATGTTCATTTATGTTCGTTTATGTATTCATAGAAAGCAATGAATATTATCAAACTGAATAATTTACTTAAAGATTTTATATTTGTTCATTTGTGTTTATTTAAGTGTGTTCGCTTATGTTTTTGTGTTCATTTGCATTTGTTCATATATGTTCGTTTACATTTGTTCAGTTATGTTCGCGAACTGTCCGTTTAGATTTAAACAAACGAACATGACCATGTTCATTTTTTTAAATAAACGAATATGAACACAATATATTTGTTCGATTAAGTGTTCATGTTTGTGTTTACTTAAAGTTAAATGAACAAACACAAACATGTCTTTGATCGTGTTTGTTCAGGTTGTTTACATGTTTATAATAATATGAGTGGCGAATGAGAATACGAGTATATTTATCTACCTATTCTAATAAAGTAAAATAATTGTGGACACTTGTCATCTTTTGGTTAATTCTCTAAATTCTTTTCCCTTCAAAACTAAAACCTTAATTAGCCCTAATATATGTAATATACTAATAATTATCCACTTTCCTTTTATACTCTATTTATATTATATCTATATATTTTTATAAAGATAAATATTAGCATATTATTTTACTATATACTTCAAAATACTTGATAAATCCAAAAATAAAAAACAAGCCATGTTTGTCAACGATTGAAAAAAAATATAATTTTAAATGTTATCATTAACATATTGTACTATATACATTGTAGAAGATTGTAAAGAAAAACAAAAACCGAATAAGTTTTCATTTTACAAAGTAATTTTCTTAATCATTAAATTATAAATATATACTTAAAAGTCGATCCATTTTTTTAAAATCAATCAATTTATATATTATTAAGAGTGCTGATCACACTAGCAATGATTTAGTTTTTAATGTCAAACAAGCACTTATTTTAAAGTTCAAACAATTCACAAAAGCAAATCACACCCAGGGTTCAAGCATGTAACAAACAGCAATCTCATGTCATTTATCATATTATATATTAATAACCGAATCTGGTTAATCAATTAGTTAAACTTTAGGCATCAACAATCGCTAACACACGACACTGGTTATCAAACGGCCTCTGATAGTGTGACTCAATTAAGGGCAATTGTATGCTTTATCACAACCAAACTAATTAATACAACCCTATGAACACGTATCGCAGCTACTGGCAAACTAATCGTTCTGATAGAAATAAACCTAAACCGACTGGGTGCACAATAATACCAATCATCAATGTTCATAGATCGACAGTCAATAATTACAAATAGTTAGTTATTAAAACATGAGAAAAACTGAACAAGTACAATACTCTAAATTCCATGTATAACTTGAGGAGACTAGCCGCTCATGGTGATGATTTGGTCTTCACTCAATGTTTGGTAGGCCATCTATATGGATTGAATGGTGAATGAATATTAATATGGATGCCCCTTTTTCTTCTTGCGTGACCTGCTCCTCTCTCCAAGTAAACTGCCGTAAAAAAACCACACTCAATTCGTACGTCCTAACTAGAGATGTTCAACGAAACCGGTTCCTGGAACCGAAACGGTGGACCCGAACCGGTTCCTACCCGTTTTTTGTAGGAACCGGACCCTATCCGATTCAACCCGATGATCCGTGACCGGTTCTTGCATTTCTGAGTGGGGGCGGGTAGGAATCGGAACCGGTTCTGGAACCGAACCATCAGGAACCGGTTCCTAACTGGTTCTAGCCGTTGGATCGAATATAGCCGTTGGAAATCGTTTTTTTGGCCTTTTTTGATCGTTGGGGTCAAAAATAGCCGTTTTTTGGCTCCCCCAAGCACCCCACTACTAGTATAAATAGGTATTTGGTGTCATGGGTTCATCACAACACTCAAAACGAAACCCGAACGCAAAAAAATACAAAAAAACGCTATTACAACGTTTTGAGTTCTCTAATCTCTTGTTTTCTCTTCTTCAATATTCATATTTGTTGTTATGACTGCCTCACAATCATCGGTTGGTCAAGGTTCCAACGCCGAACCAAGTTTCGTTCATATTGTACCTCATAATCGTAATCAAGAGATTAGGTGTAATTGGGATTTGGTTGAATTAAGTGACCATTCATTGAAGGCTCGGTGCAAGTTTTGTGGGATTTATTTAAACCCACTTTCGAATTCAAATTTGAAGAAACACATCGGAAAACTTATAAACTAGAAAATATCTTCAGTAGTTGTCTTCAGTGGCAAACATCTTCAGTAGTTGTCTTTTCTTCATCAGTTAATTGTTTATTTTTATATTAATTGTTTTTTTTATTTTTCATGTTATACAAATACGAATCGTAGTTTAGAATCCAAATCGCAAACGAAAAACGAAAAAAAAATAAAAATTTTTTACACTGTAACCGGTTGGAACCGGTTACGGTACAGGAACCGGGTTAGGAACCGGTAAGAACCGGTTAGATAGGTTAGGGGTCCGAGGGTAGGAGAACCGGTTCGGTTCCCTAACCGGTTCGAGCCTGGAACCGGTTTAAAAGGGTTTTTGAATATAGGAACCGGTTAGGAACCGGTTCCGGTTCCTAGTCCCAAACCGTTTTGAACATGCCTAGTCCTAACTGCCCTCTTTTCTTTCTTGTTGTGATTCCCTTTAATTTGTAGACCTCTCTCTCTTTCTTTCTTGGTTGGACCGACCCAATGAGTCATAATTCAATTGTGGCCCACTAACTTTCTACTCATATTTCCAACTTTACGTTATAAACTCACAGTAGCCACAAATTGATATTTAATTTAATTCATCCTTCTATATTTATTTTCTTTTTAACTCATGCCGTAATCAATAATTAACTTCATATGTTAACTCCATTTCCATAGAACTATATCCGTATAGACTATGTTTAAAAGTGTATCTTTTGTTTTCGCTTTAAATCCTGATATTCCCGGAGACTTCAAGGCTTGCTCATAAATGCTTTCAATTAATATCTTTAACGTCCAATAGCCTGAAACACCAGAACACGTCTGAAGTACCAAAATTCACACAATAAACTAAATAAAAAAAACATAATAACATATTTAAATACCAAACTTATACGCGACCATCACTTACACAAAAACATATAACATACACTTGTTCTAAGAATAAGAAAATATATAACATACACACGAAAAACATATAACCGACACACAAAATTCAGCATCAATAAACTATACACGCACACGAAAACGTATAACCTACACACAAAAAACATATAACTTACACTCGAAAATTTTATCATACACAAATACAATGTATTCATACATTAACAAGTGTAGGTTATATAATTTTGTATAGGTTGTATATTTTTTGTTTATATTTAATGGACACATTTATATGATATTTCATTTATTTTTATTTATCACAATAATTTTTCTAAGTATATCAATTGAAAAAAAAATATTCTGTTTTGATTTTTATTGTTGAAAATTATGTGTTGATATATGCTAATAAATTGAGTGGAAATAAATTGTTTTTTAATAAAAAGAAATAGTATTATATGAATAAATTATATTTTTGTTGGATAAATGAAGAGGGGATAAATAAATTATATATAAAACTAAATTAGTGTTTTTATCTTTTTTAATTATTAGTTAAATTAGTTAGGTATATTAATTAGAGGGACATTTATTATGATTATATTAGTTGTATTAATTGAAGAGAAAGAATGCCTTTATTGTTGCATTTATATTTTTTTCATTTATTTTTAAACATTTAAAACCTAAAATAAAACTAGTGGCTCATATTCATTTCTCGTAGTAATCTTATTTATCTCACACACACACACACACACACACACACACACACACACACACACACACACACACACACACACACACACACACACACACACACACACACACACACACACACACACACACACACACACACACACACACACACACACACAGGGGATGGATTTTGCGATAAGTAATATTATAACGAGAAGTGCGAGAAGTAAATCTCAACAATTGATTATAAAGATCAATGGTTTATGTTACAACATGGCAATTTAGTAAATATCAATAACTTTTAACAAGATTTTAATTGCTTGCACGGGGCTAAAATGTCATTAGTGTGTAGCTATAAAAAAGAAACGGCTGGAGTATCACTAAATTCACTATGTAGTATCTGTAATTGTCTTGTTGGCGTAACGATATGTATGAGTGGATGAGTAATTTGTTGTTGTGTAGGGGCGATTGTTTTTGTTTTGTATGCAGGCTGTTTAAATATTTAATGAATTAAATATGAATAATGTTGCCTATGTAGGGGTGTATGCAGTTTGTTTTATGTGCATGATTAATGGGCCTGTTGTGTAAGTAACTTCTTATTGCATAGTGGGATCATGGTTTTCGTGTATGCAGGTTGTTTAAATATTAAATATGAATAATGGGACTGTTGTGTAAGTAATTTATTGTCTGTGTAGGGTTAATGGGCTTGTTTTATGAGTAATTTGTTTTATGTGTAGGGTTAATGGGCCTCTCATGTAAGTAATTTGTTATTATGTAGTGTGACTATGGCTGTTACGGATGGTGCTTGAAAATATTCCAAACAAAAGAGGGGAGGGTTATGTAACACCCCGACCAAAGGCGGATTATACATCGGGGCGCCACATATTGTTTCATTACTCGTGACACTATTGGGTGTCAATATTTAATAAATACATTCATTCGCGCACGCGCAAAGTAAACAAGATAACATAAATCATCATAAATCAATATATTATAAGGCAAAATATTAGAACAACAAATAACTTGTCTTGATACATTTTAATCTAGGTCCAAAATAAAGAAAACTTCATATGTGTCCACAAGCTCCAAAACAGCTACTGCAAACCTGAACATGTGTTAAAATAAACGTCAAACACTTGCGTGTTGGTGAGAAATCAAGCTTAATATCATACATAGATAACAATAAATCTGCGCGCAACACGTGTATGTCTGGTGTTTAACAAGGGTGCAATCAGATTGTGATCAAGCCTAAATAGATCATAGCTCATAGTTCATAGTTCAATCCGTGCTCCCAAATGAGCACAAAAACGAGAAAACATCTGTGCAAGTGTAAACAAAGAAAACCGTAAACGATAGGTCTCCCGTGTTCATCTAATGGATCCATGAAAACTGCGGAATAGGCCGAACAAAGCGGTTAATGATACACACATACAAATAAACAGCCAAGTAAACGTCCTCAACACATGGGATACTGCGCGACTAAAGTTCATAAACCAGTTTAAGACTCAAGTTTGTACGAACACATGAACATCCCAAAACATTAAAAATAAAAAGGGATTAGGTACGAGATTACTCACATGATAAACGATGCGGTGTAAGATAAAGCAAGAACCAACTTTAAACAAGCACAAGTTAACCTATAAATAAGATTATTGTTTTAATGATTTGTTTTAAGTCTTGATTACAAGTTAGCATAATTAATAAGTAAATTATTATATATAATATGTTACCGGAAAAGCAGGACAGAACAGGGAGGAAGACGGAGGCAAAGAGAGACGGCAGAGGATCAACGGCAGAGAGCAAGGAAGAACAGGAGAGATCAAGTGCTTGTGTGTGTAGTGTTAGGAAAAATAATACTATTATTTATAGAAAAACCCTAGGGAACACAATCCCTAGAAAAGGGGAAAAGATCTCAAAAAGCAAAAGATTCCAAAAGCAAAAGATATCAAAAGATATGGCCGCAGGAAAAAAAAGAGAAAAAGGCTGACAGGGAACAGTAAAAAGGCATGGGCGGGTCAGATAAAGGTACTGGTCAAGCATGGAAAAAGCAGATCTCAAAAAATAATGTCAGTCACTTTTTCTGTCAACCAATGGGGTTGGTGCGCATGCTGCGCCAAAAGTGGCTTTTCAGACATAAGATAGGTCAGGTCAACAGCACAAAAGATAAGACAACACAAAAGCAAACGGCTAGATTAAACAGAAGAAAACTCAAAGGGTTTAGCGCGAGAAGGCTAAGGCGCGCCGCGGGAAGAATCACATTTGTTAGCGCGCCGCGGGAGGAACTAAAATTCCTAGCGCGCCGCGGGAAGAACTATAATTCTTCGCGCGTCGAGGGATGAACTACGATTCTTAGCGCGCTGCGAGAAGAACTACAAATCCTTAGCGCGTCGCGGGAAGAACTACCGTTCTTAGCGCGCTGCGAGAAGAATTACAATTCTTAGCGCGCTGCGAGAAGAGTTCGTCTCGCGTATCGCTGTAACAGGTGGTCTTCACGCAGGCTTCCTTGTAAGGAGTCTGGCGCGTGAAGCTGCGCAGACAACCTTAGGCGGGAAGGAACAAAGGACAAGCAAAGAGTTAGAAGAAAAAGAGGGAAACAAGGCGTAAGGGCGGGACGGCGACAAGAGGGAAAACAAGGCGGAAAGAGAGAAGAAGAGGGACGGCGGAAAGAAAGAGAGAGAGAGAGGCGGGAAGGAAAATATATTATTATTATTAAAAGTAAAATATAAGTATAAATAAATATTAAATCATAAAAGAAAGAGATCGGGTCAGAGAAACGGGTACCTGGGTCGGGTCGGATCGGGGCAGATGTCACAGGTTATGCTTAAAAATAATATTATACGCATATCGTGGTACATGTGTGGAGTCAACAAAGTAGAATCTGCCATGCTGAATTTAAAGATTGAATTTGCCACTAAGATTTTTCTTTCGAACATAAACAAGAAACAACATGCCACGTTATGTTATGTGTAGACTACGCATATGCAAATTGCTAGTTGGTTTTTCTAAAAATCGGTACTCTGTTTGTCTGCAAATTGTGTACGGTTCATCAAAAAATTGTGTAGGTTTCATCTAATTAGAATTCATGTTACATTATGTCATGTGCAGACCGTGTAGGGTTTATAAATATTGGTAGTTGTTTTTTTTTTAAATTGGTACTCAACTTTCTATAAATTGTGTGAGGTTCATCTAAAAATTGTGAAGGGTTTGATAAAAACAACGTTGAGCAAACTGAAGGGCGATGACACAATAATGACATTCACCGCATTTGATTCTGGCTATATACAACTTCAGTGAAGTATTTATGAATCGTTTATGGTTTTTTTTTTTTTGAGGAGTGGCATGTTTGAAATTGTTTTCTGTTTAATGTGATGGACTAGCATCTAAAATTGATGTTATGACAATATAGAATTTGACATAATAAATGCAATATAACTTAGTTTGGTTGATTTTGTGTTTTGAATAATCAAAAAATCAAAATCGAAACTGTAATACAAATAATAGAACAAAACAAACGTGATGAGCTGATAGAAGCCGGATATGGGATAATTCAAAAATATTGAATTTCTGATTCATATAAAATTTGATAGTGTTAGCATAATCTTAAATAAAAAATTGGTGAAAAAGAATTAATTTGACGAAAAACAAAATCGTGAATTACGGATTATAATAAAACATAATCAAATAAATAATAATGATTAGTAACTTGCAAAAAATAATTATTAGTTACCATAATAACAAAACTATTTAATTTACTAGTACACCCATATGATTAAATAAAGTGTAAATAAAAAAGAAAATATGTGATTGGTTAAAGTCTTTTCTCGCACTAAAAATAATTCTGAAATTAACCTAAACCTGTGTATATATATGTATATATATGTGTGTGTGTGTGTGTGTGTGTGTCTACCTATATTCTAATAAAGTAAAATAATTGTAGACACTTGTCATCTTTTGGTTAATTCTCACAATTCTTTTCCCTCCAAAAACTAAAATCTTAATTGGCACTAGATCAATAATTATTCACTTTCCTGTTACACTTATATTATATTTATATATTTTTATAAAATAAATATTAACATATTATTTTACTATATATTCCAAAATACTTGGTGAAATTCAAAAATCATCCACAAACCATGTTTGTCAAAGGTTGAAAAACATATAATTTCAAATGCTATCATTAACATATTGTACTATGTATATTGTAAAAGATTATAAAGAAAAACAAAACTCGAATATGCTTTCATTTTACAACATAATTTTTTAATCATTAAATTATAAATATACGCTTAAAAGTCGATCCATTTGTTTTAAATCAATCCATTTATCTATTATTATTATTATTATTGTAAATTGTCATATAAATTTATAAATTATAAATATATTCTTTAAATCTATCCATTTATTTTTCAGTAAATTTAGTAAACTATATATATATATATATATATATATATATATATATGCTAAAATGTAATGATACCAATTACTTTCATACATTACAAAGTTTATCATATTTAATTTCTTAGTTTTTTTTATCAAAAGACTGTTTCGGGTTTTTTGTGGAACCTAAATTTGATTTTTGTTGGTCAAAAGTTGGTAAATAGATTGTTTATTACAAGTTAACTACATTTAGAGCAAAATTTGTTACATATCAAAAATGGGAAATCTGAGTATTTTTAAGTTTTGAGAATGCAAATAGATTTATCATCAAATTTGTTACGGGTTCAAAGTATTGACTTGAAAATGTTAAACGGATGAAAGTTAGAATTTTAAACATGATTACGGGTTCAAAGGGCATTTTTAGAAATAATCAAAAGGTTCGGGATTTGGTAAATTGACTATTTTTCCCTCGACTATTAAAATTTAATAAAAGATTGCGAACACTTTCGGCATGCCACCTCAAGACCTATCAATGCTTCTAATTTTTATCAAATTTGAAAATTTGTGTAAACATTAACTTTTCCTTCGATGATGATCAGAACGTTGTATGGGAAGCATGTCATGAAAACTATGCTCGAATGAAGCAATATATTCACAAAATTGAATGGGTTAACATGTTATTTTTTATGTTGTTATTATGACAAAGTCGAAAAGTCCCCTGAAACTTATCAAAATCCTTTTCATGGTATAGCTCAGAAAATTATAGTTCTTGAAGAACATCCGTCGTTACAATTTAATGTTTTGCTTTCCTTTGATAGGTGATAAATTGATAAACATATCAATAAAGGTAACGCTTCTTCTGTATTTAGGCTGAGTGGTTAAAATTACTATTGTATGAGAAGTCTTATTCCCGAAATTGGTTGATAATCAAAATTCTTTCAAATATACATATATGACACTGATAATTAAATTTTCAATAGAAAGAATGTTCTCAAGTACGTTTTTGCACGTGCATTTTTTTATTAAGTTCATTTAAAAAAAAATCATTTGAGATATAAATAAAATTAATTTATGTACATATACTATAGATACAAACATAGATGTAATACATTTTTTTCATGTACGTTATTTAATTATTCGCTTTACTTATAATTTTATAATTTGAATCATTCCGTGTGTTACACGGGCTCTAAAACTAATCTCTAGTATATATCTATAATATATATAAACGAAAACCCTAAAATCCTACGTGTCGTGATGTGGTCGCTTCCCCCTTTTATAGAAGCCACCAGATTGCTTAATTTTTAAATGAAGGTCTCTCATTGATTTAACCCAAATTCATGGGTATGGGTCTTACCAAAACCAGATAGCTCTTAAACGGGTTATAACATCTCATTAAATTAAAAATTATTCTTACCAATTATTTAATATGAAAATCCTATAAATTAAGAATATACTAAAATTTAATATCCAATTTAAAAAGGAAAAAATATCATATATAATTAATAAACAATTTTATAGTAAAAAACATAAGTTGGTCATGGGTCACCAAATCCAGATACCTTTTAAACGGGTATAACATATCATTTATTTATGAAACATTTTCATCATCACCCTAAGTATATTATTAACTTTCTTACAATAAAGAAAATTAAAATAAAAAAAATAAATATTAAAAAACAAAAAATGTAAAACAGTCATTCACTCAAGTCATTATATTGCTTTATTTGTAAATGAAGGCTTCTCACACATTTTACCCGCATTCACGGGTAAAGGTCTCAACAAACCCAAATAGCTCTTAAACGGGTTATAACATCTCATTATATTAATATTAATCTAATCAAATATTTGATATGAAAATCCTATAATAGGGATATATTAAAAATTAATATCCTATTTTATTTTAAAAAATATATTATTTATAATTAAGAAACAATTTTTTATAACAAAGAAAATAAACGGGTAATGGGTATCACTAAATCCAGATAACTTTTAAACCAGATTATAAGATATCATTTATTTGTGAAACCATTTCATCATCAAACCTCAAATATATTAATTATTAACTTTCTTATAATAAATAAAATTAAAATCCAAATACACATATATAAATATTAAAAACGAATAATGTAAAACAACCCCGTAATACGGGGGGGTAAAATATAGTATTATATATACACAACAAGTCCTAACACGTTACAATATAATGCCAATGAGCAACGCCCATTACTAACAATGGGTGGTTATATTATTTGAAAGTCATAAATATTCATAGTTTCACAATTATATTTATTGTTCATGATGGCCCATTAGAATTTATAAACATCCATAGGAATATAGGATTACGAGATATGATACCTAATACCCAACTATTTTAAACAAAATAAAATAAATAAATCCAATTTTTATAAATTATTAAATATCCAAATTCATTTAAAAAATCTACCGTTATTGAAACTATGAAAAAACATAGCCTTTTTATTAGTACTTTTTATTAACAACTTTCTTTTAATCTTTGTTTGAACTCAAGACCTTTCAGTCTCAAATCCAGATGTTTAAAAGGTAAGTTGTTTCCTATAAACCATCACCCCATATATGTGAAAGTACATAACTAATCGGTCTGACCCATATATTCAAACTATAACGAATCTTTTAATTGAACAATATTTAATGTACACCAATTTACAAAGAGAAGTTAAAACTCCGATGACTAACATACACTTGTAATAGTTTTGATACACGCTATTATTGTAGTAAATTACGTTTTCAAAAACGGTACAAGGTAAGGAAGTAAATCGCCATTGCAGTCGCAGTCGATGCTAACGTTATCTTCAACGGCATCATCCCTTGATCTTTCCTCAAAAACATACCTTCATATATCGGCCAACTATTCACCACCGCAAATCCAGATATAACAATTTGCACAAAAAACTCGTCTAATCTCCCATATATAACCACATCCATAACTCCTTTCACAAACGACCATAAGTTAACCATCGAAGCTACTGAAATAGGATAAAACAACACCGAATCAACCCCGAATTCAAACACCCCCTGTTCATACAACCTTTTCCATTCTTCATCCACTACTTTACTAGTAACATTAAACCCAAATGTTGATAAACCAAAGGATTTAAGAAACCATTCGAGCAATGCGAATGGGTAGCTCGACAACCCCCACATCAACCACATTCTCTGGTGGTTCCACCACCGTGCCACGGGCCCCCCTCCGAACACGACAAAATCAAGAAAATCTTTTATGTAAGCTCCAATAAAGAGGAACCCGTACAAGGAAAAACCATCTTCCGAAACCTATAACATTTAAGCGTTAACGAAGTTAACGGGGAAAACGGCCAAATTGTCCCTTTTACTTGTCAAAGTCAACAAAATGTCCACTTTACCCACATTTCCAAGAATGTCTACCGAAAATCCCGCCGACTCGTCACCTTTTCAATCATTAATCCATGACATTTTTAACCAACAAGAGTTTGCCATCGGTCCACTTTGAGAAAATTTTGTTGAGTTGTCAGATAATTCCATCGGCTCGTCATAAGATCCCGTCGTCTCGTCTGAAAATCTTGTCGACTCACACAAAAGATCCCGTCGACGCGTTTAGAAAACAAGTCGATTGTCCGGAAAACACCCTCAACTCGACGATATTTAAAAAAAAACCCTTGTCGAAACGACGGGAAATGGACAAGTGGCAAATTCTTGTTGGCTGAAAATAGGGATGAGCTAAGTACCGGTACCGAAAATCTCGATCTCGAAAATTGTAAATTTTTGGTACTGGTACCGAAATAGACATTTTGGTTAATTTCTTAAAATCAAGTTATTTGATTTAATATCGAACTTGTTATTCGTACCTTTGTGAATATCGGTACCGAATTTAAGAGCGATATCTGAGGGATAAACGCGTAAATAATTATTGGAACCGACCAAAAAGAACGAAGAGTGTAGTGAGTGTAACATAAAGCGTGGAGCGGATTCATGGATTGAACACCGTATATTAAAGGGCAATATGTGTTGAAGAATATCTCTAGGAATCCCATGTACCATCTTTTGATTTGGGTGAGTACATCATTCAAGCTTGAAGGTGAACCTCCGAGAAATGCGGCTCGTTTTGGATTGCAAAGAACTGATTTCCAACCTTCACAATGGAGTCGAAAGCTCGTGTATGTGTCCTCCGTTATGGTCCCGTATCGAAAACCAATCTACAGAACATCATTTGTTTAGATTTGGATACTAGACACTATTCAATTGTGTATATTTAATCATCAAAATAACCATTTTGACGGGTAATAAAATATACTTGAATTTTAAAAGCATCCATCAAGCAGGGCACAAAAATGCTATTTGTACAAATATGATAACCGGGCGCATTCAATCATTGCTTGTATTTTGTTTTCAGTTAAAATGAATCATTTGACACGAGATTTTAATATGACATAACAGACATGGTCACTTTGGCACAACAAATTCAACCCGACATAATAGATAGGTGCATCCATCCATGGCATGTCACAACAGACTCGACCTACGGATTTTAAAAACTGAATTGAAGGAAAAATTAAAATTATATACGTAATATAAAAATAACTAATTTAAGAATGAAATTTTTAAGGCAAAAATAAATTACTACATAAATGTTACCTTTTAAAATATAAATAGTTAATAAAAAAATGGTATATGTAATGCAAATATAATTATTAAATTTATGTAAAAACAGTAATCAAATATACATACATTTTTTGTGAAAAGAATTACAGCATTGCAACCAGGGATGACAGAAAATACCGATACCGATTTCTTCAAATTCTTCGTACCGGTATTGATACCGGTATTGAAGGCGAAATTCGGAAAATGCTGGTACCGAAAACTCAATACTTGGGACCGGTATTAAAGCTGGTACCAGACCCGTTTTGCTCATCCCCGATGGGTACAGTAACAATTAGTGTTCTTTATAATTAGTGACGAAAAAATGGCAAAAACAGTTGGGAATAAAACTAACCTCTGAACCCCATTTGGTATTATCCTCATAGTTGCAACTTGCTACTTCATGTGCCAAAGCTAAAACATCTTCACTCTTCATACTTTTAGAATTTATTTGAACACTCCCTTTACCGACACCACACAACGAAGCGTCGCTAATAACGTATCGTTTGAAAAACCCTCCAGTGCCCATAAACTGGGCGCCTAGCAACCCGTCCATACCGAGACTTAAAATTTGTGTCTCAGGCATGAAATCGGAAGCATAAATGTCACCTTTATTAATGCCACGAAATCTTTGAGGAAACTGAACAAATCCAAGCTTAGGGTCCGCTTTTGGGTCCATAAAGTAACACAATACGCGAAGTGGTGTTTCGGGATCGTTCGAGTACATGTCACAATCCAGAACGAGGACTATCGGTCCGTTGGTCATCAAACCCGATACTCGAAGCTATATGATGTAAAAGATATGAGAAAGTTGGGGTGTGCATGCATGAAACCGAAAAAACCGAACCAAACATTAACAACGGTTTAGTTTTACTTTTTTGGAAAAACCAAACTTACGATTCAGTATTGCATTTAATAAAAATTGAAAAAAAAAATTAAACCGAACCTAATTTATGTGTTTTTATTATTTATTATTAGAAACTTATTAGAACTTAGTAAATATGTAATTCAAATTTAGCCTAAATGTATAATAATCAAATAGTTATTAGTTGAGAAAATACTTAGGTTCAAATTCATTATTTTGGGCCTAAATTTTTTTTTTGGGCTCAAGATATTCAAGCTCCAATGGAAAAACCGCAAAAAACAAAAATTAACTGAACCCAAACTAAAAATCGAAAAAACCTAAACTGAAAGGTTTATAAAAATATCGGTTTTAGCCAAAAAATCAAGCAAACCAAATTCTCCAACCCGTTGATTGTCACGAAAGGTTTTATATCGGTCAGTAATATAACATACGAAATGAAAGTTACCATGACATTAAGTGCACCCGCCTTAAAATTATGAGGCTTGTTGCTATTTTTCTCTCTAGACACATAGATGAGATTCGACATGACACCAGTAGATATATCTTTGTCCACATTGTTGTCTAATAGAATCTGTGTTTTGCATAATGATGAAGATGTTTAAACGAATTTATTTAGTTTTTAATAGCGGTTTAGTTATTTATAAAAGAATGGGAACCTGAATGACGGTGGGATGATTGCGGCATGTGAAACCAGGTGTCCATTTGCTGAAAGCATCCCGAAATTCGGGTTCTATTACTCGATCCAAACTAAGGCCGCCACTCTGCATCACTGCATCCATCCTCGATTTCATGTTTTCATACATTAACTGCCAATATTATCCGTTGTCACATAAAGAGTAGCGTTTACATTGAAATAGAAGGTAAACGGGCAACAAGTTGCGCCACTAGCCCTTTTTGAATAAAAAAATTAAGTCGTTTAGAAATCAATTTAGTATATCAGGGAGTCATAACATAATTAACATTACTTTTTCGGGGGGGGGGGGGGGGGTGCTCAAAATGTATTAAGTAATGTGTAAATGTTTAATATTGTTATATACGGTATAACTCAGATAAATAGTCATACGACGAGCCATATGACTTCTTCAATCTTTATTGATCAAATCAATCACTTATACGTTAGTCAAACATATCATACGAGCCGTATAATTCGACGAACACCATCTTATAGAGGCGCCATCAAACTTATATGACCATTTCTTGAATGCCATATGACTCATCCACAGTTCCACACAACACATATCCATCATATACATGCTGTGTTACATGTCAGTATTAATTGGATTTTATATATCTGTTCGCTTTAAACTCCCAAGAGGATCATCTCAAAATACATCCCGTATACATAAAATACAAATAAAATATTCAGATATCAAATATTAATATATATTATTTTTTTTTATTAAAAATATCAGGTATCCTAATTTTCTTGGGATAGTGACATTTTAGTAGCTCTTATTTTAACCTTTTGTTCAAATCAATTATTCATCTTTGCTATGATTCATCTAATATTTCCATAAGCTGTTCCTTTCCAATCAAATCAAAAAACATATTCGACAAAACACAACATTTCAGACGGAAGCTATATGCACGCATTGTCTAACATCACCACTATAAACTTGTATAAGATCGGACAGTTGTTTTGATCAGAAATTTCCAAAGTTTTCCGTCAATTTTCAAAACGGTCGTCGGATATTATTCATATTAGACATGCCGTTCTGACCAATAATTCAAAGTTTGACCCCTCATGTCAGATCAGTCATCTAAATATTGTTCAAACAACCGTTCGGACCAGTAATTTTCAAAATTTAACCTTTTTTTTTCCAAAACAGTCGACTAACAATAATACACGTAGACGTAAAATAATAACAATGTTTTAAGAATACACGTATAAATTAACAGTAATTTGCAAAATACACGTATAGAATAACAACCGTTCGGACTAGTAATTTGCAAAATACACGTATAGAATAACAAAATAATGTTTTAAGAAAACTAGAAACGTGACCCGTAGACGTAAAATAAAATGTTTGTATTGGTTTTTATTAATCACAACTATCATCTTTTAGTTGCTGTCAGTCTCAACTAATGAATTGATTGATTGATTATGATTCCATATCGTATTTGTTCATAGCAGTTCGAGACTAACAGAATTCTAACGCCGTTAAAAAAAAGTCGCCGGAAAACTCACATTTTTTTTCCTGGAAAACTCAACATTTTCATCCCAAACATCTTCTAACCTTGGACTGGACCTTTAGAAACTTTTTTCTAGTAAAAACCCTAATTATTGAGTCGCTAGAAACATAGAATCATTGTCGGAATCGGTTGGTAGTGCTCAAGTGGATTGGTTGGTGAGTCAATTGGTGGTGGTGGTAGTGTTCAGGTTGAGTTTTCCAACAAAAAATGTTGCTTTTCTAGTTAAAAGCGTTTTTCTGACGACCCAAAAGTAACGACGTTAAGATTCTGTTATTCGCGGATCGTTGGGAAAAAATAAGTTAAAAGATGGGACCGTCAACAGCTAATTCGTTAGTTGGGACCGACATCAACCAAAAGATGATAGTTTGAGATTATAAAAACCAATATACAGTATACTAAATAAAATAATCACATAGCTGAGAAATTTAACAATAACAAGGATCTTAATTTTCATATTCAGCCATTACTTCAATTAACATTTTACTCTTATTTTAACCTTTTATTCCATCAATTATTCATCTTTGCTTTGATTCATCTAATATTTCCACAAAGTGTTCCTTCCCAATCAAATCAAAAACATATTCAACAAAAACAACATTTCAGATGACAGCTATACACGCGTCTGAAATCTAATCTCACACCGTTATAACTGGTATAAGATCGGACAGTCCATTTTCACCAGAAATTTTCTTTTCCGTCAATTTTCAGAACAACCGTCCGGATATTAGACATGCCGTTCTGACCAATAATTCCAAGTTTGACCCCTCATGGTCAGACAAGTCATTCAGATATTTTTCAAACAACCGTTCGGACCAATAATTTTCAAAGTTTTTATTTTTTTTTTCCAAAACAGTGGACTAAGTGTTTCATGGAAGTCCTGTGAAATCAACTGAGAGAGGTGTATGGTAGTTGTAGCATTCACCTTTTAACATGTTTAATAGTGTGAAATCAACTGAGAGAGGTGTATAAACTAAAATTAAATTTACCTTAATCTCATCTGTCTCATGATACCATGCATGATCACTCCCAAAATAAACCTCAGGTGCTCTATCCACTACACCATGCATCTTACAATACGGTATCCACCTCTTAGCAAACTTAGCACACTCCATGAACGCGTAAAGCGTCATCTCCGATCCTCCATCGTCCGAAACATACACCGACAGCTTCTCGGGCGGGTAGTCATACGCCAAAACCGACAACGCTGTGTTCACCACCCCAATAGGGGGCTCTTTAACCGGATCAGCCGTGCAAATAAACACATCTATCGCGGGATACTCATTCTCCGTCACAAGTTGTTTTAGATTCTCCGGAAAAACCTTCAAGAACGAATTGATACAACTCACCAAAACGAAACGATTAATTTGGATTGAATAACTCTCAATCTTATACAAGAAAAATATGACTCTAAAACTGATTACATACTCGAAACTAGAGATGTACAAAACCGAACCGATTTCAGGTTGAGTTTTGCATGGTCAAAACCGGTACCCAAACCAGTTTGGTTTAGTAACCGGTTTAAGCGTAGAACAAGTCAAACTGATCTAAACCGGTGTGGTTCAGTTTAGAACCGATTTTAACTGGTTATAGGTAGAAAAAAACCGGTTTGATTGTGAAAGTGCCAAACTGCTATACGAATCGGTAGTTCTGTTCGGTTTAGGAACCAGTTTTAGAAATGAACCGGTCCGGTTCAGTTTCTAATTAACCGGTTGTTTTTACACCTAACCATAATCACAACATATACACTATGACTCAATACAATTAGATATGAACTCAAGCTCCTAATTAAGTAATAAATAAACTCACATGTTTATCTACTAATATAATTAGCTATCATATAAATTAAATATAACTACTTATTTAATTAACTGATTTAATTAACTAACCCAATTTCCATAACTTGAAAATTACGTCCAACAAACCTTGCGTTCGATGGGATTCCAGTGAAAGCATTGCCCGGTTAGCCATAAGAAGGTGAAGACGAAATCGGCTAGAAAAAGAGCGGCGGAGACGAGGGTCGGAGAGTGGAATAGGTGGCGGCAGTGGCGGAGGAGGAGGACAGAGACCGCGGCGGCGTAGACGAGTAAGAATATACGGTTGAGATACGTTTTGGATAATGGTT
Organism: Bidens hawaiensis; assembly: GCF_021521415.1. Taxonomy (NCBI): domain Eukaryota; kingdom Viridiplantae; phylum Streptophyta; class Magnoliopsida; order Asterales; family Asteraceae; genus Bidens; species Bidens hawaiensis. The sequence goes on along the minus strand of NW_027492353.1, from coordinate 276,436 downwards.
TATGAGAGTGAAGGAGTAGGGTCTGCATGGTTTACTACAAAGACTTAATGAATGAAGGAGAAGGGGTTTGGGATACTTGTTATATATTCATTTTCATTTTATCATGTTTAACAAACCTCTTAAATTGGTTTATAATTGAGCTATATTAATGTTGGTGTCACAAAGATTTTTTGGATTTCTTTTTGTTTTTTATTTTATTTTTTAACAAACCTCTTAAGTTAGATGTTGATATTTTTTATTTTTTTATTTTAGCTTGATTTTGTTATTTGGTTTTCTTTTTAACTTAATTGACCGTTGAGTCTAGTTTCAGTGCCATCAGGAGTGGATACCGACCGAATTCACATATGTTGTTTTCAGTTCTGGTATCGTCACGAATTTAATTGATATCCATTGAACTTTTGCGTCGAGTTGCACCCGGAACGAGCGGTTTTACCAAAGTTGCGTCATCACTCGTCGAGATATTATTTTATTGAGTTTTCAATATGTTATTTTTTTTTTGTGTTGAGTGTTCACGAATTTATATTTTGGGTGTAGTTCTAGTAGCGTCGTGAACGTGACCGGCATCGACCGAATTCGTATTGACTCGCAGTCAGAAGCGGAATTTACTAACCGAATACACGTCATTTTAAATATGTTTAATTTTATTTAACCAAGTAATTTTCATCGCAGGTAGTTTTACGTTACAGTTTATCTGTATAAAAATATGCACATATAAATTGATAGTATGGTTTTTCGAATTTAATAAACATTATTTCATTACTTCATTAAAATTATTAAATATTCTATAGGTTAGATTATATTGTTAATTTATTAATTAAAAGCAATCAAATATGATAGAATCGATTTTTAGTGTAGCGATCCTCGAAAGAGTGACGTGTTTTATACTTTATTCAAAATATCGCTTAAAAAACATTGGCGTGGACCCCTAAAATGGTTGATCCGCTCCTGAACCTCCTCCAAACATTTTGCGATGTACACAAACTCCTGGGACCGTCTTCATCATCTTGCTTACGATTATACCATGAACTCTCGAGAGTAATCAACTCAACTCTTGACCAACATGGAAATTCGTCAAAGATGATATGCATTAAAAAATAAATAAATAAATAAACAGAATGTCTCCATGTTGCTCGCCACGACAACCTCACTTAAAATTGACTTATGCTCAATTGATGTTTGTTAAACGCTTGAGCAGGCGAGCAACACCCATTTTCTCGGTCGTTAGAGTAACGACAAAGCAAATAATATATAAGAAACCTTAACTTTAGAAAAGTTAAAATAGATAATTTATAAGAAAGTTTATATAAGATTAGAATACTAATTTTGAAAGACTTGATCTAAGTCAGCCAGCATGATCTAGCGTGAATCTAGTCAGTGTACTATAAAACAAAAACCGTAATAGCGACAACTGATAGTTACATATATATATATATTGTGTCGTATGTGTTTGTCATGTCTTATTTTGATAGCATACAGCAAAAAAACAATCTAACTTCAACCGTTCATTCATAGTGCTCTACTAGTATATTTTAAGAAAAGTAAAAAAGAGCTAAAAAACAAAAAAAAAAAAAAGGAGTTGGCCACATTTAAATAATTGAGTTTATAAATATTCTGAGAAGCGTACTGGAGTTTGGGTATAGGATCATAATCAGGTACACCACTACCACTAGGTAGGATACCAAATCGGTTAGGAGAGAGCGGATATTAACCACCGAAGAAAGTAGAGGAGAGAGAGAAAGTTGCGTGTGTGTTTTTGTGAGGAAGCCGACGTGGGACACCGGTGGATGCGTATTAGGTGGGTGCCATCGAGTTGTTGGCTTGTGATTTAGCTTCAAATCAAGCGTGGATTTAGGAGGCTTGAGTGGTAGTTCGGGTTATCCATCAACTTTGTCGGCGAAGTGCAGTTATTTAAACCTTTTTAGTATTCTTAAAAAACCCCGTATGTATAAGATGTTTAGTAATTTAATAATATCATACAAAAGTGTCATAGTGACTATCAAGTATCAATATACTTTACCTGTGTAGGTTCGAAACTTGCTTTTTCCAAAATTTTTTAACTGGTAGTTTCAAAAATATTTTTTGGGTTACACTTAAATTTCTCTTCTTCCTAACATTATAATGGACATTTGTATTGGACTTGACCAATATACAAATTTAATGTCATAATATTTAAAATAGTTATATGATGTCATTCGAATTTTAAGAATGAAAAAACTAGTATGTCACATGTGTCATGTCATTTTCGCATCCCTTCTACAGAGAGTCATATATGAGGGCGTGATTACCTTTTCCACACCATCAGTATGCTGCCAACTTATAATAATTTTCAAATATAATTAATACTTTTATCTTTTAAAATTATGATGAATTTAGATAAAAATCTAGAACTTGAGCCACTTTAAAAATATCATGAAATTTTAGTCTTCACGCATGCGTCAACTCTATTTAAAACAATTCTCTTAACCTTGGTACTTGGATAGGTGGAGTATTATTTATCAAAATGGTTAAAATCTTAAATTGCCATTCATTTTCATTGTGCTTAGTTCGGTTGTACCTTATGCTTTATAATTTATTTAACTATTAATATTAATATTATTATTATGAAAATTGGAAATAAATAATCCCACCTTTTGTGTATCGGCCAATAATAATCCCAACTTTAAAAATCACTATCAACGGTCCAACTTTTCAGCTATTTTTGTCTCAATGGTCCTCCGTTAAAAAACACTTAACGTAGTTGAGTTTTTTTCGAGTTTCAAACCGATGTTTTAGGACTTTTGATCGGAAGAATGATAAAAGTTGACTGATGTAAATCTTATCTCCAAACGGTGATTCAAATGTCTTGATTTTTGTTATTTGGAAATTAAAACACCTGAATTCCCGAATTGAAACAATTTTTAAATGTATTGTTCGTTCGGTTTAGCTGTACAGTCGATACACGCGGGTCTTAAATACTAGTTTACATCTAAATTTTAATAAACCCTTAATTATAGATATTTTATTAAAGTCAAGTATTTATCAACTTGTAATAATAATGAAAATGAAGTATATGTCTTGTATTTCAATAACAAAATGCTATATTGATATAAACCATTCCAATCCCCTTCTCCTTCATTCAATAAGTCTTTGTAGTAAACCATGCAGACCCTACTCCTTCACTCTCATAAACCATTATCCAAAACGTATCTCAACCGTATATTCTCGCTCGTCTACGCCGCCGCGGTCTCCGTCCTCCTCCTCTGCCATTGCCGCCACCTATTCCACTCTCCAACCCTCGTCTCCGCCGCTCTTTTTCTAGCCGATTTCGTCTTCGCCTTCTTATGGTTAACCGCGCAAAGCTTTCATTGGAATCCCGTGGAACGCAAGGTTTGTTGGACGTAATTTCCTAAGTTATGAAAATTGGGTTGATTAATAAAATTAATTAGAGATAAAATATAAAAGTTATATTTAATTTATGATAGCTAATTATATATTTTAGTTGATAAACATGCATGTGAGTTTTATTTATTATTTAATTAGGATTTCGAGGTCACCTCTAACAGTGTGGTTACTAGATTGTATCCCCCGTATTATGGGGGTTGTTTTACATTATTCGTTTTTTAATATTTATATATGTATATTTGGATTTTAATTTTATTTATTGTAATAAAGTTAATAATTAATATACTTGAGGTTTGATAATAAAATGGTTTCACAAATAAATGATATGTTATAATCCGGTTTAAAAGCTATCTGGGTTTGGTGATACCCATTACCCGTTTATTTTCTTTATTTTAATTGTTTATTAATTATAAATAATATCTTTTTTTAAAATAAAATAGGATATTAATTTTTAGTATATTCATATTTTATAGGATTTTCATATCAAATATTTGATGAGATTATTTTTTAATATAATGAGATGCTATAACCCATTTAAAAGCTATCTGGGTTTGCTGAGACCTTTACCCGTGAATTTGGGTCAAATGCGTGAGAAACCTTCATTTACAAATAAAGCAATCTGATGGCTTGAGAGAATGGTTGTTTTACATTTTTCATTTTTTAATATTTATTTTTTGAATTTTAATTTCTTTATTGTAAGAAAGTTAATAATATAGTTAGGGTTTGATGATGAAAGGGTTTAATAAATAAATGATATGTTATTAAATCGTTTTAAAGCTATCTGGATTTGGTGTATGTTTTTTACTATAAATTTGTTTATTAATTATAAATAATATATTTTTCTTTTTAAATTGGATATTAACTTTTAGTATATCCCTATTTTATAGGATTTTTATATCAAATAATTGGTAAGATTAATTGTTAATTTAATGAAATGTTATAACCCGTTTAAGAGCTATCTGGTTTTGGTAAAACCCATACCTATGAATTTGGGTTAAATAAATGAGAGACCTCCATTTAAAAATTAAGAAATCTGGTGGCTTCCATAAAAAGGGGGAGCGACCACATAAGATTTTAGGGTTTTCATTTATATATATTATAGATGAGTTCGTAATCAGTTTTAGAGTAATATTTTTCTTGTTATAATATTAAGAGTCATTCAACCCAAATTCATCATTCGTTTTGGTGAGTTATATCAGTTCGTTTTTGAAGGTGTTTCCGGGGAACTTGAAATAACTTGTGACGGAGACGGGTGTGAGTTTTATTTGTTATTTAATTAGGAGCTCGAGTCCATCTTTAAATGTACCGAGTCATGGTCTTTTATGACTTAATCAAAGTTTTAATGTTGGGTTATAAGTTCGTAATCAGTTTTAGAGTTATATTTTTCTTGTTATAAGATTAATATTTATTCAACCCAAATTCATCGTTTACGTTTTGGTAAGTTATATCAGTTCGTTCTTGAAGGTTTTTCCGGAGAATCTTAAACAACTTGTGACGGAGAATGATTATCCTGTGATAGATGTGTTCATTTGCACGGCTGATCCGGTTAAAGAGCCCCCTATTGGGGTGGTGAACACTGCGTTGTCGGTTTTGGCATATGACTACCCGTCCGAGAAGCTGTCGGTGTATGTTTCGGACGATGGAGGGTCCGAGATAACGCTTTACGCGTTCATGGAGTGTGCTAAGTTTGCTAAGAGGTGGATACCGTATTGCAAGATGCATGGTGTTGTGGATAGGATGCCCGAGGCCTATTTTGGGAGTGATCATGCATGGTATCATGAGACAGATGAGATTAAGGTAAATTTAATTTTAGTTTATAGTTATTAAACATGTAACAAGGTGAATGCTACAACTACTATACACCTGTCTGGCTATCTCATTTGATTTCACACCAGGGCCGTCTCCGAGAATGATAAAAAAAAATTAGGCCTCGTGCGAAACAAATTTTGGGCCTCCTTATAATATGAACTCATCAATTATATATTAAAAAACCACAATACATATATAAATGTTATAAAATAAATAAAACATAATTAGTGTATCAAAATGATAGATTGTATAGTATGTTCAAAATGCAAAATAGTAATACATTTTATGACATCCAGATTACTTAATTAAATCAAGAACTTAGATTGTCTAGTTTCTTTAAATGAAACAAATTTAAAATAAATAATGTATCAAAATGATAGATTGTATAGTATGTTCAAAATGCAAAATAGTAATACATTTTATGACATCCAGATTATTTAATTAAATCAAGAACTTGGATTGTCTAGTTTCTTTAAATGAAACAAATTTAAAATTCATTAAGTGAATGTGAATGAAATGTGAATGAATGTAGGTGGTGGACTTGTGGGGACAGACCATCAAACAAAACAAAACATTTTCCCTCAAAAAAAAAAAGTTAACTTAAAAAAAATCCCCAAAGATTTCATGAAAGTGTCAGATGTTTCACCATCAAAAACCCATATTATTTCAGGGGTCAAGCATAAAAAACGATTCTGCAAGAATAAAAATATACCATTAAGTTCTACTAGCAATACGTCAATACCTAAAAGGCTACAATCCAGACTCAATTTTTGCAGGCCATATAATTAGATTAACTCATCACAGTAACGATTATGAGAATCGATTAACGAATAGAAATCAATCAATCATACCTTTGAATGGCTTTGATTCCCTTGGCCTTTGCTGCTTTGCCTGATCTCCATTCTTCAGTCGTTCTCTCTTTTGCGTAGTTTTTAAGGGATTTTTAATTTGGGCCCTGCATATTTATAAAAGAACAATTTAAAATCTATTGGGCCCTTTGAAAATTTGGGCCTCGTGCCACTGCACGGGCTGCACGGCCCAAAAACCGGACTTGTTTCACACTATTAAAGGGCGTCCATGAAACACTTAGTCAACTGTTTTGAACAAATAAAATGTTAAAACTTTGAAAATTATTGGTCCGAATGGTTATTTGAAAAATATTTAGATAACTTGTCTGGCATGAGGGATCAAACTTTGAATTATTGGTCAGAATGGCATGTCTAATATCTGGACGACCATTCTGAAAATTGACGGAAAAACTTTATAAGAGTTTATAACGGTGTGAGACTAGATTTCATACGTGTGTATAGCTGTCATATGAAATGCTGTTTTTGTTGAATATGTTTTTGATTTGATTGGAAAGGAACAGTTTATGGAAATATTAGATGAATCATAGCAAAGATGAATAATTGATGGAACAAAAGGTTAAAATAAGAGTAAAATGTCAATTGAAATAATGGCTCAATCTGAAAATTAAGATCCGTGTTATTGTTAAATTTCTTAGCTATGTGAATATTTTATTTATTTTATGTAGTACATTGTATTATCTTTTGGTTGCTGTCGGTCACAACTAACGGATTAGCTACTGACGGTTCCATCTTTTAACATATTTTTTCACAACGGTTCGCGACTAATAGAATCCCCACGTTGTTACTTGTGGGTCATTGGAAAAACGCCCTTGACCAGAAAAGTAAATTTTTTGTCAGAAAACTCAACCTCAACACCACTTGAACACCGCCACCACTACCAACCACTCGTCCAATCCACCTGAGCACCACCAACCGATTCCGACGATTATTCTATGGTTCTGACTAGGGATGAGATCGGTACCCCACCGGTACCGGTACCGAAAATCCCGATACCAAAAATCACAAATTCTTGGTAGCGGTACCGGCACCGACACCATACTGGGACGGTACTGGTATTTAAAGTAAATTTTGGAAATATCGGTACCGGTACCGTACTGATACCAAAACTCAAAACTTTGGTACCGGTACCGAATTTGCTCATTCCTAGTTCTGACGACCTTAATAATTAGGGTTTTTACTAGAAAAATGTTTCTAAAGGTTCGATCCAAGATTACAAAGATGTTTTGGATGAAAATGTTGAGTTTCCAAAAAAAATATGAGTTTTCTGGCGACCTTTTTTAACTTCGTTAGAATTCTGTTAGTCTCAAACTGTTGGGAACAAATATGATAAAAAGATGAAATCGTTATCAACCAATTCATTAGTTGGAATCGACAGCGACTAGAAGATGATACTTAAGATTAATAAAAACCAATACAACATTTTATCCTACATCTACGGGTCACGTTTCTAGATTTCTTATTATTGTTATTCTATACGTATATTTTGTGATCATCGTCTTGGGAGTTTAAAGCGGCAAGAGCAAGATTTATAGAGGCCCAAGGCAGCAAGAATTATCAATTACCACATGTTGCCTTGTCGTTTAATGTTGTGTAACGTCCAATCTGTTTCACCTTAACATGTTGTATGATATTATACGGGCCATATGACATGTAAAAAATGGTCATATAAGTTGTATGAGAAGCGTATGGGATGGTGTTCGTAAAATCACACAGTCCGAATGACATGTCGGTCCAACCATTTTGAAAGCCTAAAGTAAAATGAAAAAATCGATTGGACTTGTACTGTTAAACGTTTAAAATTGTTAACCAATATTTGTCACCAAATATGATGTCATAATAGCAATTTCCATTTTCAAGTGTATAAGATGACATTCGAAAGGAACTATAAAAAAAGTACAAAATGGCATGAAAGCGTTCTAAAATGAGAATATTAATTTTTTACATAATTTTCACAACAATCCGTCGTTTCATTTATTGGTAATTTGGTATTCTACACGCACGTGCCAAACAAGTTTATTAATTTTACGGCCCAAGAAAACAGATGGCCCTAAGCCCTAACTTGGGTTGCCTCCTCTATTGGGACGACCATGTCAAATGATGTGTTTGACTGACACGTATATGAATAGCGTCAATGACAAAGTCATCTAGCCCATAGGATTATTTTCGCCCTGACATGCAACTCATATGATTGCATCATGACTTCATGTCTCATAGCGTTACGCGTGTATGTATAATGACCCAAAAAAGGTTGTATTAAAAACAGCATGTGTGTGTATAGTTTTAGGATCAAATATATTCTATTCTTAACATGAAAACAGTAAAATTTAATTTATTGTTTTATAAGTGCATAAAATAACTATTGCTAGCCTTGGAAAGTAGTTATTTATTATGATGTTTCATGTCACATTTTTAGTGAACTTTTACTCATTACTCAAATATTGACAGTCAATGTATGAAAACATGAAATCAAGGGTGGACAAAGTGATGCAGAGTGGCTCGCCACTGCGTCTAGATCAAGTAGTAGAACCAGAATTTCGAGATGCATTCAGCAAATGGACACATGGTTTCACACGTCAAGATCATCCAACAGTCATCCAGGTTCACATCATTTGAATAATAACTAAACAACCATTAAAAAGTAAAGAATCTTACAAAAAATATATTCATGTTTAATTCAAAACACAGATTCTGTTAGACAACAATGTGGACAAAGATATAAAAGGTGGTGTCATGCCAAATCTCATCTATGCGTCTAGAGAAAAAAACAGCAAAATACCACATAACTTTAAGGCTGGTGCACTTAATGTCATGGTAACTTAATTTCACTTTGTATATTGCATATTTACATTTGCGACTAGGGCCGTCCAAACCGCTCACCGCTCGTTCGGAAACTGTTCGCTCGTTTTTTGCTCGATTGTAAACGAGCCGCTCTGCTCGGTTTGGTTTGTAAACGAGCCAAGCAACGAGCAACAAACAACGGACTCCTCGGTTCGGTTCGGATCGAATATTTTTAATATAATTTATATGTAATTATATATGAACAAATATATAAATATATAGACAATACACATAAATTTTTTAAACCCTTTTAATAATATTCCTATTCAGTCAATTTTATAGTTTTATTAGTTTGATTCAAGTTTTCAGAATACTAAAAGTTTGTTTACATGCTCAATATATCTCACTTCAAACTTATATCTCCTGAAAATTTACAGCATATTATACGTTTGTCTAAAAATTACTAATTTGTATACAAAATATATTATTTTTTACAACCTTCAAACTTGTTTCTTATTGAAAATTTTAAAGTGAAAAAGAAATAAATAATGCTCGAAATCGCTCGATGTTCGAGCGAAAAATACTCGATTCGAATTTCAGCCGTTCGGTTTGATTGTAAACGAGCCAAGCAACAAGCAAGTCTTCGCTCGGTTCGGCTCGGCTCGTGAACAACCCTACTTGCGACTGATATAAAATATTTGATAACAACCAACCGTTGGGAAGTAGGGTGTGCACGGTTTAGCTTGGGTCAAGGCCGGCTCCGAGAATTGAAAAAAAATTTTGGGCCAAAGGCGAAAAATATTTTGGGCCTTGAGTAAAAAGAGTATTTTGTTGGATTTAAACAATTTAAGTTTTAAATTGGCTTCTTTGTTTATGATTTGGGTCGTATAAAAAACTAATATATAAAAATACGCTTAAACATGTTTCAAACGAGACTAGAACCCAAAACCTTTTGGTTGGAAGTCATACCCCTTTATCACTAGACCAGGTTAGTTGTTATGTAATTGATTTTAAACATTAAGTATACATATAGTTTTTCATAAAAATACATATAAATGTTTAAAAAAAAAATTCGGGCCTATGGCCGTCGACCACCATGCCATAGGCCATGGCCGGCCCTGGCTCGGGTTAGCTTTAGGCAGGGCCGTCTCCGAGAATTTAAATAGCTCGGCTAAACCGAAATAAAAGAGTTCGTAGGCCTTAATAGGTAACGAAATATATAAACTAATTTTTTTTAATGATGATTAACGTTAATTTTTTTTAATTAGTTTGGACCCGAATCCCCAATAGCTGAAATGGATTATGTATAAAAAAAGGTTTTTGTCCCAGTATATCTAAAATGATTAGGATCCATACCTATTTTATACAATATATATATATACACACACACACACATCAAAAGAATTGTGCCCCTAAAAGTTACGTGCCTCGGTCGACTGCCCGTATCGCCATACCCAAGGGCTGGCCTTGGCTTTGGGCTAAACCGGATCAAAACCCGAAGTTTTTTTACTCAAATTTGTTCAGTTTGGGTTTTTGGTTTGGATTCAATTTGGATTGATTTTGAAAAATTTTGGATTGAAAAAAATATTTGGCCTAAAATAATGAATTTCAACCCACATTTTGTTAATTAATAACTAATTAATTATTATATCATATTGGGCTAATATATTTGAATTACATATTTACTAAATTCTAGTAAATTACTAAAAGTAAAAGATAAAAAAATAATAAAATAAAAAAGTAAGAATTTTTTTTAAGTTTTGTTGGCTTTGGTTTTTTTGGTTTTGTTAACGCGTAAAACCAAAACCGAACCTTAAGTTTGGTTTTCCTAAAAACATAAAACCAAACTGTCGATTTTTGCTTCAGTTTTTTGGTTTCGGATTAGTATTTTGGGTTTCTCGCACACGTCTAGGGAAAACAGATTACCTTCTCATATCGTTTACATCATATAGCTTCGGGTGTCGACTTTTATAACCAATGCACCAATAGTCCTTTTCCTAGACTGCGACATGTACTCGAATGATCCCCAAACACCACTTCGCGTGTTGTGTTTTTTTATGGACCCGAATGCGGATCCAAAGCTTGGCCTAGTGCAGTTTCCTCAAAGATTTACCGGCGTTAACAAAAGTGACATTTATGATTCGGATTTTAAACTAGAGATGCAAATAATAAGTCAAGGTATGGATGGATTATTAGGCGCCCCGTTTATGGGCACGGGCGGGTTTTTCAAACGACGAGTTATTAGCGACGCTTCATCGTGTGGTTCCGCTTATGTTCGAATTAATTCGAAAAACATAAAGAGTGAAGATGTTTTAGCTTCGGCATATGAAGTAGCAAGGTGCAACTATGAGGATCATACCAAATGGGGTTCCGAGGTTAGTTCTTTTCCTCGTACTTTTGATAACTGAAACTAGGCCTGTAAACAAACTGAACGTTCGGTGAACTGTTCGTGAATTGTTCGGCGGGAAGTTTGTTTATTTAATAAACAAATGAACATGAGCAAAAAATTTGTGTTCATTTAATTAAACAAACGAACATGAACACATGTTTCTTTCGTTCATTTATATTTGTTCATTTGTGTTTATTTAAATGTTCATATATGTTCGTTCATGTTTGTTTGTGTTCATATATGTTCACTTATGTTAGTTTATCTTTGTTCGGTTATGTTCGTTTATATTTAAACAAACGAACATAAACGAGCACGAACATGTTCATTTTTTAAATAAACAAACACGAACACAACATATGTGTTCGATTAAGTGTTCGTGTTCGTGTTCGTGTTCGTTCGGTTCATTTACAGGCCTAAACGAAACATTTGTTTTAGCGGTTTACTGGTCAGACTGGATGAAACAAATTAAAGTACCCGACACTTTTGTTTTGCAGATTGGTTTTAGATACGGGACCATAACGGAGGACACGTACACTAGCTTTCGACTACATTGCGAAGGTATGAAGTCGGTTCTTTGCCATCCTAAACGAGCAGCATTTCTTGGTGGTTCGCCTTCGAACTTGAACGATGCACTCACCCAAATCAAAAGATGGTACATGGGATTCCTTGAGATATTCTTCAACAAATATTGTCCTTTAATATACGGTGTTCGATCCATGAATACACTACACGCTTTATGTTACATCCACTACACTCTTCGTTCTTTTTGGTCGATTCCAGTAATCATTTACGCATTCGTACCTCAAATTTCGCTCATAAACTCTGCTCCCGTATTCACGAAGGTATAACTTCTTGTTTGTTTACCTGCAACTTTATTGTAATCGTTTGAATGGTAATTGAAAAGTAAAGTTATAACAAATTCATTATTAAATCAAATAACTTGATTATAAGAAATTATATAAAGGATAAAAATGCGTATGGTTTGGGGTCACAAGTTCATTTTTTATTTTTGAATTTTTTTTATTTCTTTACTTGTTTTATATATCTTTGATATTTTTATTTGGCTTACCGTAACGAACTTAATCAATACCAATCGAATGTGCGGTGACGAATTTATTTTGAGTTTAGTTTCGTTACCATTTCAATTTATTTTTCTTTTAAATATGTTAATTTTTGGTATTTGGACGTTGATGAATGTGGACTGTTTTCGGCTTTAGTTACGGTACCATCACGAAATTAATCGATACCGACAGAATTTGCGACGACTCACATCCACAACAGGACATTTTACCAACCGAAAACACATCATTTGTGACGACTCATATGCTTTATGTTTTGTCATAAGTTATACGATTACCGATACTATTCTCGACGTTTACTAATTTAGTTTTTGAGTTTAGTGTCATTACCGTAACAAACCTAATGGGTTTTGTTACCTGGTTAACTTATGATAAATGTTACAGGTTTCGGAAGATGGGTTTTTCTTGTATGTGTTTCTATTCCTTGGAGCTTACATAAAAGAGTTTCTCGATTATGTGGTGTTCGGTGGAGGACCCGCGATAAGGTGGTGGAGTCGCCAACGAATGTGGTTGATGTGGGGCTTGTCGAGCTACCCATTTGCATTGCTTGAATGGTTTCTAAAATCCTTTGGTTTATCAACATTCGGGTTTAATGTTACTAGCAAAGTAGTGGACGAAGAACAAAACAAGTTGTACGAACAAGGGGTGTTTGAATTCGGGGTTGATTCGGTGTTGTTTTATCCTATTTCCATAGCGTCGGTGGTTAACTTATGGGCGTTCGTGAAAGGAGTTACGGGTGTGGTTATGAATGGGAGATTAGACGAGTTTTTCGTGCAGATTTTTATATCTGGATTTGCAGTGGTGAATAGTTGGCCGATATATGAAGGTATGTTTTTTAGGAGAGATCGAGGGAAGATGCCGTTGAAGATAACATTAGCATCGATTGCAACTGCTTTGGCGATTTACTTCTTATCTTCGGTTTTGTAAATCGTAATTTAGTGTAATGCTAATAATGATATGTATCAAAATGTTAACAATATATGAAAGTTTATTATCTCATCTTTGTAAATTGATGCAGCATAATTTATTCATAAAATTACTTGAATTTAGGCTGTCGATAACGGAAAAGTACAGGTGTTAACGAGTATATAACTGTCGATAACGGAAAAGTAAGTTAAAGACCGGCTTTAGGATCAGCAGAACCAGCTGCTACAACTCCCACACCATTTGCTGGCGTGGGCGCGTCTTTACCAACGTTAAGCTCGTTCACTAGTTCATCTATTTTCCGAAACTGATACGGCCATCTTGAGTTATACAGAAACTGCCTCAAATCGAACCTATTATCTTCCGGTGAATAACTCTGTAACATAGAATCGGTTAACAGTTGCCCGATAAAGAAACATATGGTTAAGAAAAAACATAAGAGAATAAAATACCTCAGCATGATACGAGGGCGTTATTACTGTCATCTTGTGTCGGTTAATCGAATAATATTTAAAGAAGTGCTTCACTTTTTCAGCCACCTCCGCAGGACTTAGTTTTGACCCCCATCCGAAACAAAGATTCTGTAAACAACGTTCCGTGAATCACAAACCGAATCAACAAAGATTCTGTATACAAGAAATCTAGGCCGGTATATGAACCGAACATTCAGTGAAGCGCTCATGAACTGTTCGGCAGGATGTTTGTTTATTTAATAAACGAACGAACATGAACAAAGAGCTTTGTTCATTTAGTTAAACGGGCGAACACGAACAACTGTATCACTCGTTCAATTATGTTAGTCAGTTTGCATTTGTTTTAAGTCCATTCGTTTACGCTTGTTAATATACTCATTAAAATTTTTTAAGCCCATTACAATTTAGTTTAGTTTTAATAACTTAAAAAGGCCAAACACATTGTTCTTTACATTTTATTTTAAATGGTATTAGCGTTGATATGTTTGTCTGTTTAGGTTCATAAACGGGTCATTTATACTGTTCACGAACGAACATGAACACATTCATTTTCTTAACGAACAAACACAAACAAGAAAGCATTGTTCATTTAACTGTTTGTGTTGGACCGTTCGGTTAAAAACCGAACGAACGAACATGAACTTGCTCCGTGAGTATGCTCGTGTTCTTTTGGTTCGTTTACAGATCTAAACAAATCTAAGACGAACCTTGAACATAGACACGGGCCCACATCGGAAGATCTTCCTCAACCTTCCATAAACCGAAAGTTCATCATATGTCATCCCCATGTCCACCTCATCCAGTTGACTGTAGTTTGATCGTATGGGCTCCAGCTCAGCAGTTGGAGGCGCCGCTTCAATCTCGGCTAAAGACGAGAAACCGAGATGTGTAGCCGCCCATTTCAGAAACATTCTAAGATCCTGCTTGCTAATACTTCCGATAGGATTAATATCCGCCGAGCTACAGTCATACTAAAAACCAAAACAAAGTTAACAAATAATAAATTATTAAAATAAAACCAACCGAGGCATAGCCATACCTTTGTTAGGTAACCACGCAACCCTTCATCGACATTCGAGCTACCAAGCACTAAATAAAAACCCGACTTGTTATGAACCCATGGCAATAGCGATGCTAACATAAACGCCAAAACCATCCGTATTCGCGCTTGAATGTTTTGCAGCCCTAAATTTTCAATGTTTGATCCTCCATCAACCTGTAATTAATTAAAAATAATATATAATCTCGTCAAACAAAAATAAGATCTCACGACTTAACATTTTGTGTTTTAACTTTTACCTTGTAGCAGGGTCGTTTTCCAGTAAGTGTTTGAAAGAGAGATAAAAAGGCGGAAACGACCGCGTCTATAGAAACATCAAGATGCCATGATCCAATCTCGTCTGCTAGTGTTTTTGCTCGTGCACGCGTGGCATCCGAGCTGTATATTATATTAGTAAAAAACTTAACTTTGTATAAATTATAAAACTTTTCAAGAAATTACATGTTTTCAGTTCCCATAAAAACCGTGTAGAAAATGCATTTTGCAAATTCTTTGACTGTATATTATATTAGTAAAAAAAAACTTAACTTCGTATAAATTGTCAAAATTTTCAAGAAATTACCTGTTTTCAGATCCCATAAAAACCGTGTAGAAAATGCGTTTTGCAAATTCTTTGCTGTCGGTGGGAAACTGCCCGTCAGTATAGTTTCCGATTCGTATAGCATCCGACTTAACTTGTTCATCTCCATTTTCAATCTCTGAATTATGGCATCATAACTTTTATACCATGAAAATAATTTTATGAAAAAAAATTAAAATAAAAATCTAACCTTTTACTACAAGCTGACACATGCATCCGACAATACCAGCTACTGAAGAGCTATCGGCCCCACCTGAAAGCGGAAGTAGAAAACCCAAAGCACCGCTTCTTCTTAAGTAATCCCAGAGCCAGCAACCGGGCCCAAATGCTATTTCTTCCTCAGGAGTGTGATAATTAATCTGTTACGTTAATGTAACACGGTTAAAAAGTAGTAAAAGTAACTTCCATTTAATTATCGCACAAAACTTACCTTTAATGGGCTTGAAAGCGATATTTGGAGGTTAAAAGGCTTACAAAGCTTGTAAGGAACATTTACAGATGTAACATGTTTTTTACAACTTGCTTGTTCTTGAAAACTGCTTATTGATCCTCTTAAACTAGCAACCTTCAATACATCATATAAAAATTTAACATTTTTTTTCAATATTACATAATTATAAAAAGTATAAAACTTACTGCATCAAGATCGATTTGTGCGACAACCACTTCCACATCCTTTAACGAGAACTGCGTCCCTTGTGCGACTACCTCTCCATTAATAACAATACACGCACAACCATCTACAATAGATATAAAGATGATGAAAATAACATTCAAATAATTATAATTCAAATAACGAGACTACTAACCGTAGTAAAGACGGCCTCCATCACATCCTTGATGATTACTGTACATATACACTCCACCACGCGTATGCGTAGCACCGATAAACGCACGCATACGAAGATCAAGTTTTCTTAACTGGTGATGACTTCCACTTGCATTCATAAACACTTCAACACCGTTTAATGCAAGCTCGGTGTGAGGAGGAATTGGAGTAAATAGTTCTTCACAAACTTCTGCTGCAACCGCACTAACAGAGCACAATTCACAAGAAACAACTATATTATTATCATGAATACTTAAAAGTACTTAAACATAGGCCTAGTTCATGAACCGTTATGCGGGAAGTTCGTTTATGCTCACTCGTTTAATAAATGAACAGGCATGAACAAAGAAGTTCGTTCGATTAACTAAATGAACAAACACGAACAGAGTTCGTTTACGTTCATTAATGTCCATTTATGTTCATTAACACTTGTAAAACTATTAACTATAAAACGAATATATATACGAGTATTATCTGATTAACATATATGTAAAATGAACATATAAATGTTTAAAAAAAAACACTAACACAAACTTGGTAGCCGGACCGAACCGTTGACACTAATCATTCTTGGTTAGCCAAATCAAATAAACCATTGTTTGTGCTCATTGTGTTCGTTTTCACGAACAAGTTCATTTCCTTAACCATCAAACACAAACAAGAAAGTCCGTTCGGTTAGTTGTTCTTGAATTGTTCGGTTGTCCGATGAAAGCTTAACAGACGAACATGAACAAGGCCTTGTCTGGTTCGTTTGCAGCCCTACTTAAAAGTGCTTAGTAGTAAAGTCTTTTGAACTCACGTGTCAAGAAACTGCATGAAACCGTAGCCAAAAGGAACCGTTTTCTGTTGCAAAGCTTCAGAAATGTCAGTTGGAAGATGAAACTCTTCCAGTTGATCACTTTGTTTCCAAGCTGTAAACCACCTAAGTTCTCTATAATTCCCATCATTCGCAAGCCACATTTTCGCGCGTATCATTATTATCTTTCGGTTAAGACACAGAACTTGACAGTTATACCGCTCGGATCCTTTGATAACAGGCATACCAAAACTACATAATATGTCATCTGTCCAGTCACCAAGCAATAATTCCTTCAAGCACTCCCACCTGCAGGGTATTTTAATAATAAGGGCATTATAATTATAACTAATTACATTTCAACAAGGGTGAATAGTTCTAATTTGTAATTGGTTGGTTTTGCACTTTCGCCATGTGGCATTCAGTGATTGGACCAGAAATATTTTAATCAAGTTTTTTACCAAATTACGTTTTTACCCCTAAACTTTATTAGACTTATCATTTGGGCCTTGAACTTTAGTAACTCATGCTCTTTAATCAATTTACACTTTTACCCTTGAACTTTAACAGAGTTATCATACGGCCATTAAAGTTTAATAAAGTAAATTTTTTATTTTTCTTAACCAGTATTTTTGCTTTCATCTTTTTTTATTTAGCTTATTATAATTGAAGCTAACTTTTAACTTTAGACACGTTTCCTTAACCGTGTGGCTTGCTTATTATTACCGTCGTTAAGGTTAAAGCATACATAATCTATATTAACCCGTCGATATACCAAGTAACAAATGCACTGAACCAGAGGTCCAGAACCGTCCTCGCCAATCACATCACCCAGGTAGGCCCAAAACTTTTAAGTTTTTATTATATATTTTATATGAATGTTTAAAAATATATCATAATTCAACCAACTGATGGTTATTCTAAGCTGTAACTTCAATCAAATAAGAATAGTTTCTTTCATTTGTAGACTATTCCAGTAAAGTAAGATGGAATCGAATCCGGTTATATTATTAATGTTTAAACCCAATTACCCTCATTTAATCCTATTAAAAAAAAACCCCACAACCAACTCAATAAAAAAGCACGTTTTACTTAAAAGGCCTAATTTTTTTCACACCCTCGGCCCAAAACTTTTTAACGATCCTCGGGTACTGCACCGACCGAACATCACACGCTACTTTTAAACATTTCGTCCAAACAGTTGGACTAAGTTGTAATTTTTAAAAGCTGAGGACTAAACTTTTAATTAACTCAGGAGATAATAATCTAATAATATGAAACCCTAAATCCCCAAATCAAAACCCTAACTAACTCTCAATCCAATTAACACGCAATTAAATCAAAATTAAACTACTCTTACGCGTGATTAACAGTATCAAGCTCCAGAAAATGATCTTCACAGCCGTAGCCGGTAATCTCAAGCTCCGGGCCGAGCCGAATAACCGCACCGGCTTCTTTAGCCTTAACTATTGATTCCTTAATGTTTTTCAAATTGCAATCGAATTCCATTGCCCATTGGTTCAAGTTGCATGTGGCAACCTTCAGCAGCCTCATATTCGACTTGGGTTTTTATCTAATTCAACAAATAATAATCAAGATTGTGTGTATATATGCATATATATACACACAGGTTCAATTGGGTGTTCAAAGTCTAGCCTTAAGTTTTGGGTTTGAATCAAAATTGATAATTTGGGGTGATGCTTTTTTATTATTATTTTTTTTATTTTTATGATGTATTTTACGGATATTTTTAGGGCATGTAGGGTGCGGTTTTAGGTAAAAACCGAATCGAAAATCAAAGTTTCGATTTTGAAATCGTTTGGTTACGGTTTTTCGGTTTGGCTCGGTTTTGAATTTGGTTTTTTTGATTTTGTTAATCGGCCTAATAATTTTCTGGCCAAAGCAATTTGACTCGTAATATTTTACTAAAAACCAAAACCAAACCGTCGGTTCTAATTCAGTTTATTTTGTTGACACTTCTAAATAATTACAAAGCCAACGAGCTTTAGCTAAATTGGTATTGGAGCGGAAGTGAAATTGGGCTGAAAATTGGACTCAAGTTCGAATATGATATCAGCTGAGTTTTATCATAAAAGGTATTCGGATGGCAGGTTTTTCCTAAAACAAGATATGGTGGACTTGAATTACTCGTAGTTGTTTGTGATTGTAGGAGTATGAGTTGTCGTTTGCAATTGGGTTATCTCGAGTACACGGATTCGTTGGCCATTTAAAAAAAGATATTTTACAAAATAAACTTCAAAAAATATATATTCTATTGATTTTTTTGGATCCTTAGAATAACCTCCAAATGAACCAAATCTATAGTGAGTTCATGACCACAAGAGTAGAATATTTTATTTTTGTTTTTTTATTCCCTCTAAATTATTCTATTTTGAGGTTTTTTTTTCTTTTGTTATATTTTAAATGCTATATCAGGGAAATAGTCACCAAACCTAGTGAAATCATCCAAATTTGAGACTTATACAAACAAGATATATTTTTTGTTTTAATTTTTTTAGTAAGGCAGAATTTCTTATTTTTAGGCTATCGTACTCTCAAAATTTAGAGAGTTTCGATGCCTCACTCTGGCTAGACTATGTTGTCTTAATCGAGCCCACGCTGGTTTCAGAGTTTGGCTTGGGCGTTCCCCCAGGAAACCATACAGTCGACTGCTGCTTTACAATCGTTGTGCCACCACAAGAACAGAACTCTCTGACGTAACACAGGGTGGGACAAAAACCCGAGTGGGCTCAGGGTTCGAATTGACAAGCTTTGGATACCTTTGGATAAGGCCTAGCTCAAATCTTTCATTGCCAATATCTACCCAAAAGTTGACACAGGTGGGATTCGAACTTGAACTCAAGTCTCCTACCACTAAACCATCTGTGATGGGATATATATTTTGTTTTAAATAGAACTCGGTTTTCAGTCAAAGTTTATATTAAAATCTGCATATAAGAATTTAAGAAAACTATGTATTTAAAATTTTCTTAAGTTAAACCAAAATATAGATTAAATGAAATACTGAAAAAAATATAAAAAGAACTTTGAGAGAATGGAGTTTGCTTCCTTCAAAAGCGAATCTAGTTCTATTAGAAAAATAAAATAAAATAAAATAAAATTATTTATACACAAAACATGATTAGTACAAGTGAATAGCAATAATAACTAACATCAAAACAAATGTTACAAAGAATAGAATGTGTCACTAAATTATGCAAATATACAACAATATTTAACGATTAGTTATAACATGATTATTTAGTAAAACCAATATTTATCACTAATTCCCTTGTTCTCGCCAGCAAACTAGCTTGTAGATGCATCGTCGTATAATACAAAACCTCGCTGTAGATGCATCGTCGTATAACTGAAAAGTAAACTAAAGGCCAGCCTTAGGATCAACAGAACCAGCTGCTACAACTCCCACACCATTTGATGACACGGGCACGTCTTTACCAACGTTAAGCTCGTTCACGAGTTCATCTATCTTGCGAAACTGATATGGCCATCTTGAGTTATACAGAAACTGCCTCAAATCAAACCTGTTGTCTTCCGGTGAATAACTCTGTCAACGTGAAAACAGTTAGCGCGTGCACGAAAATAAACATATGGTTACAAAAAACAAGAGAATAAAATACCTCAGCGTGATATGAGGGCGTTATTACTGTCATGTTGTGTCGGTTAATCGAATAATGTTTAAAAAAGTGCTTCAATTTTTCAGCCACCTCTGCAGGACTTACTTTTGACCCCCATCCAAAACAAAGATTCTGTAAACAACATTTGCACCCCTGAATCGCAAACAGAAACAACAAAGATTTTGTATGCAACAAACATTTGTTCAATGAACCATTCATGAACTGTTTGGCAGGAAGTTCGTTTATGTTCATTTATTAATAAATGAACAAACGTGAACAAATGTCTCCAGTGGCGGATCAAGAAAATTTTCTCACAGGGGTCGGAAAATTTTTGGGTCGGTACACAGTTATACAGTTTTCTTTTTCCAATCCGGTTCGGTCATTTGGGCCAAGTCAAATCGGTATTACTTTCTTTCTGGTCCAGTTCGGTCGTTCCGATCAGATCGAATCGGGTCGGGTCATATAAAAAAATAATTCAACAAAATATCATTAGAAATACATAATTAAAAGACAATATTATCTACTTTTAACAATCGTAAATAAGTTTTTCTCAATGAAACAAATACAACTGTCGTTTAGATTCTCATCATTTGTCGAGTTCTTTTAGCATTACTTTATTTGTTCTTTTAGGATCTGATAAATGTTTTATCTCAAAAGTATTTAGTAAACAATATCTTTATACACCAACAAATATTGTTCAAATATTATAAAAACCAAAGTTTTATAAAAAATTTAAATTAATAGACAATATATAAATTAACGGACAAATAAATTATTTAAAAATAAAATAAAACGAAAAAGGCTCACGTTCAAGAAAAGATATAACAAAAAAGCTAATTTGTTTATACTTAGTGAGATAAATCTTTGTGGGCCGTGGTTTTGAGTTTGAAAAGGCCCAATATATACTAAACTAATATTAGGTTAAGTTGTCTTCTTCCTCTCTTTTCAATAGCCTCACTGTTCAGAGAACGCGACGGTCGAAAAAACGAGGCAAAGTTTCACTTGCGGTTCCGCGGATGCTCATCACCATTCTGATTCGTAATTCCACAGGGGTCGGTGTCAAAATTTTGCAGGGGTCGATTGGAATTTTAACACTATAATAGCACTAAAAAATATTTTTCACAGGGGTCGCCATACCGTACCTCCGCCACTGAATGTCTCATACGCTCTTTTATGTTTGTTAATGTTCATTCTTCTAAATTCGTTTATGTTCTTTGGTCTACATTCAGTTATGTTAGTTTACGTTTGTTTAAGTTCGTTTGTTTACGCTCGTTAATATACTCATTTAAATTTTTTAAGCCTGTTACAAATTAGTCTTGGTTTAATAACTTTTTAGGCCCAACATATTGGTTTTTACATTTTTAAATGGTTTTAGCGTTGATATATTCATTTGTTTATGTTCACAAACAGTTCTTTTATATTGTTAACAAATGTACATAAACGAGCGCGTTCATTTCCTTAACGAACAAACCCAAACAAGAAAACCCCGTTCGCTTAACTGTTCATGTTTTGATGATTTGTTCGGTTAAAGTTAAAAAAACGAACACAAACACGGTATGCATAAACAAATCTAAGACGAACCTTGAACATAGACACGGGCCCACATCAGAAGATCTTCCTCAACCTTCCATAAACCGAAAGTTCATCATATGTCATTCCCATGTCCACCTCATCCAGTTGAATGTAGTCTGACCGGATGGGCTCCAGCTCAGCAGTCGGGGGAGCCGCTTCAATCTCGGCTAAAGACGAGAAACCGAGATGTGTAGCTGCCCCTTTCAAAAACATTCTAAGATCTTGTTTGTTAATACTTCCGATAGGATTAATATCCGCCGAGCTGCAGTCATACTATAAAACCAAACCAAAGTTAACAAATAATTAAGCGGCTTAACACTATTGTAACTTATTAACTTATTGAACAATTATAAGGAGCTTTAATAAGGAATCCCAAACACCACCTAAATTATTAAAATAAAACCAACCAAGGCTTAACCGTACCTTTGTTAGGTAACCATGCAACCCTTCATCGACATTCGTGCTACCAAGCACTAAATAAAAACCCGACTTGTTATGAACCCATGGCAAAAACGATGCTAACATAAACGCCAAAACCATCCGTATTCGCGCTTGAATGTTTTGCGGCTCTATATTTTCAATGTCTGATCCTCCATCAACCTGAAATTAATTAAAAAATAATATATATATATATATAATCTCGTGAAAAGCGTAACTTATTAACTTTTACCTTGTAGCGTGGTCGTTTTCCGGTAAGTGTTTGAAAGAGAGATAAAAAAGCGGAAACGACTGTGTCTATAGAAACATCAAGATGCCATGATCCAATCTCGTCTGCAAGTGTTTTTGCTCGTGCACGCGTGGCATCCGAACTTTTATTATATTAGTAAAAAAAAATAACTTTGTATAAATTATCAAACTTTTTAAGATATTACTTGTTTTCAGATCCCATAAAAACCGTGTAGAAAATGCGTTTTGCAAATTCTTTGCTGTCGATGGGGAACTGCCCGTCGGTATAGTTTCCAATTCTTATAGCATCTGACTTAACTTGTTCATCTCCATTTTCAATCTCTGAATAAATGAATTATGACTTCATAACTTCGGTACCACAAAAATATTTTTTTTGTAAAAAAAACTAACCTTTTACAACAAGCTGGCACATGCATCCGACAATGCCAGCTACCGAAGAGCTATCGGCCCCACCCGAAAGCGGAAGTAGAAAACCTGAAGCCCCGCTTCTCCTTAAGTAATCCCAGAGCCAGCAGCCGGGCCCAAATGCTATTTCTTCCTCAGGAGAATGATAATTAATCTATCACATTCATGTAACACAGTTAAAACTTACTAGAAATAATGGCAACTGCTATTATTTACTGCAGAAAACTTACCTTTAATGGACTTGAAAGTGGCATTTGGAGATTAAAAGGCTTACAAAGCCTGTAATCCACATTTACATATGCAACATGTTTTTTACAACTTGCTTGTTCTTGAAAACTGCTTATTGATCCCCTTAAACTAGCAATCTTCAATACATCATATAAAAATTAAACATTTTTTTAAAAAATGTGACATAAATGATTAAAGTAGGCCTGTAAACGAACTGAACGTTCGGTGAACTGTTCGTGAACCGTTCGGCGGGAAGTTCGTTTATTTAATAAACGAACAAACATGAACAAAAAATTTGTGTTCGTTTAATTAAACGAACGAACATGAACACATGTTCAGTTCGTTCATTTATGTTCATGAACGTTCTTTTATGTTCGTTTATTTATGTTCATTTATGTCTGTTTATTTGTGTTCGTTTATGTATTAATAGAAAATAATTAAATATTATCTGGATAGGTTATCTGCTTAAAGGCTTTATATTTGTTAATTTGTGTTCATTTAAGTTCGTTTATGTATTTTTGTGTTCATTTACAATTGTTCATATATGTTCGTTTATCTTTGTTCAGTTATGTTTGTTTAGATTTTAAAAAACGAACATAAATGAACACAAATGTCCATTTTTAAATAAACGAACACAAATGTCCATTTTTAAATTAACGAGCATGAGCATAAATATTTGTTTGATTAAGTGTCCATCTTCTTTTAAAGTTAAATGAACAAACACAAGCATGCCCTTATTCATGTTCATTCGATTCGTTTACAGGCTTTCATTATTGACATTGATGAATACACCGGTCTCAATCTCTAGGCCCTGCCGATTTTATTTGTGTTCATTGTGTTCGTGAACACATTAATTTCCTTGATGAACGAACACGAACATAAAATCTCGTTCAGTAAGTGTTCGTGCACCGTTCGTGAACACATTATTTTCTTAACGAACTAACATGAACAAGGCCTTGTTTGTGTTCATTCGGTTCATTTACAGCCCTAGTCATAAAAGTATTAAACTTACTGCACCAAGATCTATTTGTGCGACAACCACTTCGACATCCTTTAACGAGAACTGTGACCCTTGCGCGACTACCTCTCCATTAATAACAATGCACGCACAACCGTCTGCAATAGATACACAGATAATGAAAATAAAGTTCAAATGATTATAATTCAAATAACGAGACTACTAACCGTAGTAAAGACGGCCTCCATCACATCCTTGATGATTACTATACATATACACTCCACCACGTGTATGCGTAGCACCTATAAACGCGTGCATACGAAGATCAAGTTTTCTTAACTGGTGATGACTTCCACTTGCATTCATAAACACTTCAACACCGTTTAATGCAAGCTCCATGTGAGGAGGTATTGGAGTAAATAGTTCCTCACAAACTTCTGATGCAACCGCCCTAACGAATAACAATTCACAAGAAACAACTATATTATTATCATGAATGGTTCTGCGGGAAGTTTGTTTATGTTCGCTTGTTTTATAAATGAACAAACATGAACAAGGAATTTCGTTAGATTAACTAAATGACCGAACACAAACAGAGGTCATGCTCGTTCAATTGTGTCCGTGAACGCTCGATAATGTGTTTGTTTATGTTCAATAATGTCCGTTTATGTTCATTAATGTTTGTTTATGTTTGTTCATTAAAGGTTTTTAATACTTTTAAATGACTTTTCTAATCATATAGATTTTAGAAAAATTACTAACTATAAAACAAAAATATCTGAGTATTATGTAAATAAAATATGCATGTTTAAAAAAACACCGATACAAACTTGGTAGCCGGACTGAACAGTTGACCAAATAATATAAAACATTGTTTGTGTTCATTTCCTTCGAGCACGAACAAGAAATTTCACTCGGTTAGTTGCTCTAAAATCTGAACTGTTTGCTTGTCTGATTAACGGACGAACATGAACAAGGCCTTGTTTGGTTCAGTTCGTTACAACTCTACTTAAAAGCGCTTAAAAGTAAAGTTTCTTAAACTTGCGTGTCAAGAAACTACATGACACCATAACCGAAAGGAACGGTTTTCTGTTGCAAAGCTTCAGAAGTGTCAGTTGGAAGATGAAACTCTGCAAGTTGATCACTTTGTGTCCATGCTGTAAACCACCTAAGTTCTGAGTAATTTCCATCATTCACGAGCCATATTTTCGCGCGTATCATTATTATCTTTCGGTTAAGACACAGGACTTGACAGTTATACCGCTTGGATCCTTGGACAACAGGCATACCAAAACTACATAATATGTCATCTGTCCAGTCACCAAGCAATAACTCCTTCAAGCACTTCCACCTGCAGGATAATTTAGCATTAAGGGTATTATAATTATAACCAACTAGTGTTCTTCGGTAAAATCCGGACGATAGTAAAACCCAAGCGTTGATGTGGTAAGTCGAAGCGAATTCAGTCGGTTTCGGTTAAGTGTGTTATTGTACCAGAACTAAGACAAAAAATAAAACAAAAAAATTATAAAAATTGGGGTGGACCAACGGCGTGGCGCCGGTCAGTAAAACTCGATCATTAGTAAAACCCAATCGCTTTCAATCCCGGACGTTGAGGCTGTAAATCTATGCAAATTCAGTCGGTTGTTGTCATGTTTGTTTCGGTATCGGAACTAAAAAAACAAAACAACATTCGGTCGGTTTTCGTTACGGTACTGTAATTAAAACAAAACGCGATGGGTCTACATGAATTCGGTCAGTTTCTGTCATGTTCGTCACGGTGCCGTAACTAAAACAAAATAATAAAGAGAACAAAACAAAATTGGCATTCAGTTAGTTTTCTTTACGTTCATTGGAGGCCGAAACTAAAAAAAAAAACAAAATGCCACCAATAGGTTAGTGTTTTACCCGGAGCGTTGCGCCGGGCATGTCGGTAAAACTCGGGCAATGGTGAAACCCAAGCGTTGTCGGTCCCAAGTGATAAGGCAGTAAGTCAACGCGAATTCGGTCGGTTTCGGTTACGTGTGTTATTTACCGAACTAAAACCAAAATAAAAACAAAAAAATAATGAAATTTGAGGTGAACCAATGAGGTGGCGTTCGACGGTAAAACTCTAGCATTGGCAAAACCCAACTGTTGTTGATCCCGGGCATTGAGGCGGCAAGTCTACGCAAATTCGGTTGGTTTCTGTCACATCCGTTACGGTACCGGAACTAAAACAAAAAATAAATAAATAAAATTGCATTTAGTCGGTTTTCGTTACGTTTGTTACGGTACCGGAACAAAAACAAAACATCTTGAGTCTACTTGAATTCGGCCGGTTTCCATCACGTTCGTTACGATACCGGAACTACAACAAACAATAAAACAAAATTGATATTCGGTTGGTTTTCATTACGCTTGTTACTGACTGAAACTAAAACAAACCAAAAAGGTCCAATAAGGTGCCGTAAAGTGGCTCAATCAAGACTTTACGGCTCCAAACTTCTAAATTGTGTTATATAATAATAATAATAATAATAATAATAATAATAACAAAAGTATAGCTGAATTTTAATAGGGTTATCACACGTTCCGTGAAGTTTAATAATATTTTTTCTTTAAATGATTTACATTTCTACCTTTGAACGTTAATAGAGTTATCATACAGCCAGCGAACTTTAATAATTCTTTTTATTTAAAATTTCCGTGAAGTTTAATAATATTTTTTCTTTAAACGATTTACATTTCTACCTCTAAATGTTAATAGAGTTATCATACAGCCAGCAAACTTTAATAATTCTTTTTATTTAAAGAATTTATGTTTCTACCCCTAAACTTTAATAGAGTTAGCATTTTAGTAAAGCATTTTTCTTCTTGTACCATATATTTTTTCTTTTATATTTTATTATACTAGCTAGGTGCAACTCGCGATGTGACGTGGTGTGCGTGCAAATGTGGCATCGTATGCATAACCAGTGTCAACCCGTTTTGACCCGAATCACATTCCGATCGGACATTGTTCTAACTCGAAACCTATTTTGACCTGACCCCTTTTGACCCAAACCCGAACCAAATTAACCATTTTGTGTATTGACCCATTCCGACTCTAATCCAGTCTTAAACATGATCGGAGCCCGCCCGACCTGATGCCGGTACTAACTCGCAATCAAGTAACACGCAAGTTTTTAGAATTTAAAAAAGTATAGCAATATCATACTCAAATTAAGAGAATAAAATGCTCGTTTTTATGGTGTAATTTTTTTAAGAAAAATATTAACGTGTGAAAAAGTTACGGCTGTTAAAATGTTGTTGGGGTAGTTGGTTTAAAATAAGGGGTATATGTGTAACTATTTTATAAATTAACAAAAATAGAGTGAGGTTAATGAAAGCTTATGAAAGTGAACTAAAATTCTCATTATGCGTTGTACCTAAAGTAACAAGTTTGGTATTTCTTAAAAATTAAGAGGTCCCTAACTCATGTTTTATATACAGTACTAGCTTTTGAGCTCGTGTATTACACGAGATTTGTTAAATGATAAAAAAATAAAGTTTTCTATTTGAAACAAATGAACAAAATTAAAGGTAAAAAAAGAAATGAAATGCATTGTACAAACAATAAGAAGTCTGTAATCTCAAATTTATAAATTTGATAAAATCTCTTTATATACTTCATTTGTTGTTTTATCACAAGTATTCAAATCGTCATCCAATATAAACAAATTTAGACAATGTCTGCTATTACCCTGAAAAATGCAACATATAATATTATGTTTGGAATATCTCATAGAATAGTAACCAACTTTCAAAATTGTTCCAATTAGGTCACTCATGCATATTTTTCCCAAATCAGGTCACTAAATCTTCAAATCGAGTCTCACCAATTGTTTTGTGAGTCAAGAAAGAAATGGAGGATAAGATGTAGGGGTTGGAATTTGCAATATATGTAGTTAAATTTAAAAAAAAAATAAAAACGCTAATTATATTAAAATTTAAAAATATAAAATAAAATCCACTTCGCCACTCAGCGTCAACTTTAAAAAAAAAGATAAAAAGATTTCCTATGTGAAACAAAAAAGAAAAAGGCTAAAAATACATGTTAAAACCTTTAATTTAATAAATATGAAAGTTGAATGACTTAATTGCAACACTTTTTAAAGTTGAGTGACCTAATTAGAATGGTAAATTGACTATTTTATAACCGTATTGCCAAAATGATTTCAACCTTAACCCATTGATAGCTTGGATTAAGGAGAATAAAAATTAGAAATTAGGGTTTAATGTGTTTATAGCACATCATCATAATTATTTTTGTTTATTAGTAAAGTAAGATAAAATATAGATATTGGGTATGTTTGGCAAAGAGCTTTTAGAAGCTTTTAGGAGCTTTTAGCTTTAAGTTTTTAACAAAAAACTCATCGTCAATAAAAAGCTTTATTTGGTTGAAGAAGCTTCAAACTTTTAAGTTTGAAGAAAAAGCTCCATTTTAAACGCTACTAAGAGCATCTACACCGGTGTTGTGTGGAGGTTTTTGTTGACATGGAATGGTGCAAACAAAAGTTTACGGGTGGAGACAAACGTTTGTGGAGGTGTTTGTTTGTATTCTCAAACGTTTGAAATGTAGGTTTGTAGTGGCCCCACCACAACCACTACACACAAATCATATATATATACATATTTATTATATAGTAGTAAAAGTAGGTAATGATGTGGAAGACGAGGTGGAGGTTTTTATTGGTTTATGGATGGCGTAAAAAGTGGGTTTTTTTTAAGAAATGGTTAGAGTATGATATAGCGATGAGGTGGAGGTTTGAATTACTTTATGGGTGTGGATGCTCTAATACTAGCGTTTGAGAAAAAGCTAGAAGCTTTTACATTTAAATTTACAAGTTTAGTACTTGAACTTTCATCAAATTTTGTAAATTTATATAATAATTACATATTTTACCCTTATTCAAAACTAACTACGCCATAATACAGCTACCAGCTTTCAACTTTCAGCTACCAGCCACCAACTTCCAGCTAACAGCCATCAGCTAGTTTTGCCAAACATTCCCATTTAAAATTTCTTTTTTTATTTAACTTATTATAATTAAAGCTAACTTTTAACGCTAAACATGTTTAGATAACCGTATAGCTTGCTCATTTTTACTGTTGTTTAGATTAAAACCTTAATGGCCTATATTAATTCATGGGATACTGCAAAGTTAAACTATTCTTACGCGTGATTAACAGTATCTAGTTCCAGAAAATGATCCTCACACCCGCAGCCGGTGATCTCAAGCTTTGGGCCGAGCCGAATAACCGCGCCGGCTTCTTTAGCCTTAACTATTGATTCAAGATTATGCTTTCAAAGATATGTGGAATCTTATCTAAAGTTGGGGTCATATTTAGGGGTAGCTGGGATTCCTTATTTTACCTGGTTACGACTTACTTAAGTTATAAGTCAAAAAGTTGTAATTTATTATTTATAACCTTATCGGTTAGGCTTGCCACACTATAGA
Source organism: Bidens hawaiensis (assembly GCF_021521415.1). Taxonomy (NCBI): domain Eukaryota; kingdom Viridiplantae; phylum Streptophyta; class Magnoliopsida; order Asterales; family Asteraceae; genus Bidens; species Bidens hawaiensis. The sequence goes on along the minus strand of NW_027492353.1, from coordinate 246,498 downwards.
TATCGTTGGTAAAAGCCTGAGCGTTAAAACCCAAAAAATAAATTGGTGTAGTTAACATATAAAAATATTAAACATATAAAAAAATATAAAATATTCGACAACCCCAGGGTGATAAAACCCAGGCTTTGTTGGTCTCGGGCGTTGAGTTGGTAAATCGACATGAATTTGGAGCTAAAAAACGGAAAACATATAAAAATTGAGTTGACCAATGGGGTAGCGTCGGTCGGTAAAATCGGGCATTAGTAAAACCCGAGCGTTGTCGGTCCCAGGCGTCGAGGCTATGAGTCTTTGCAAAATTAAAACTTCGGTTTCCATCACTTTTGTCAATGTACCGAAATTAAAACAATAAAAAAGAACACTAATGTGACGTTCGGTCGGCTTCATTTATGTTCGTTATTGTACCGGAAATAAAAATAAATAAAACAAAATGTAAAGACTAATAAGGTGCCGTCAAGTGATCCTGGCACTTAGCGACACCAAACTTCTTAATTATTATTATTATTATTATTATTATTATATTATAATATAATAATAGAACTCGGTTTGCAGTAAAAGTTTATATTAGAATGTGCATATAAGAATTTAAATAAATTTTGAATTTAAATTTTTTAAAAGTTAAATATTAAATGAAACTATGAAAATGAAATGATTTTGAGAGAACGGAATTTGCTTTTTTCAAAAGCAAATATTTATCGTTCGGGAAAATAACTACTTCATCAAAATGGTGATGGCTATTGAAGAATTGAAGGAAGCAAAACATACAAGTGAATAGTAATAATAACAAACATCAAGACATTAAGAATGTTACAAAGAATCATGTGGCCAAAAATTTTGTTACTAGAATGTGTCACTAAATTTGGCTAATATACAGTAATTAACTATTAGATAACATGATTACTCAAAACCAATATTTGATACTAATTAATCCCCTTGTTCTCTCCAGCAAATTAGCTTGTAGATGCATCGCCGTATGATATACAACCTCGCTCTCTTCTCCTCAAAACGCTTTCTTGTTTTTTGCTTCTGTGCATAAGAATCAGAAATTTTCATGATTTTCGTATCCGCTTCAATTCTTGTTATTATCTATGTTGATTGAAGTTGGCATGATTATAATTTCCTTTTAAATGGTGAAACATTAATGCTTAGCTTGTTCTTTCTCAATGTTGTTTCATAAAGGATGCACATTGTTCCTTATATTCAGCTCAACAAAAGCAAGCAACCACTATAATATTATCGTCAATGTGTTTGATGATGCAACCACGTCTCCTGTTTGTGTCTGTGACATAAGATTACTTGATCATGTCGAATTTGTTTTAGCTTCGTTATATCTCTTTCTTCGGTTAATAGGTTTTCCCTTGATCGAACCATCAACATTGGTTTTATGATGGTCCGGGCCATATTAGTATTTCACTCTATAATGATAGTGAATCAAGAAACCGGGCTAAGCCACACTTTTTATCAATAATTAAAGAGAACGGAATACAATCTTAAACGAAAACTACCGTTGTTGGGTTTATGTAACGCTCAAATCTTACTTCTACTCAAACAATAAAACAGTTATTTTTAAAATGTAAGCTCTAAAAAATATTTATGTTAAACATTAAGATAAATACAAATAAACTTAGACTCCTAGAAAACTATATCGTCCCTTTAACTTTAGTTCTTCGTCAAACCGTCCATTGAGATCTTACTTGTCAACGTTATAATTTTCACATTAACCATTCGGGTCCTTTAACTTAGTATTACACCAAGTTTTACAGGCTAGCAATATGCATACTCATAGTTGTTATATCAAAGTAATGAAGTGAAGCAAATTGTAGCCAAATAAGTTTCCAAATCTAGATTTCCCAAACCCGTAGATGAAACAACAAATGAATCACGCACAACCCACAATTGGTGAATGCGAAGTATTAAGATTCGCTAGAACTTTGGATTCGATTATATAACCTTTAAGGCTTTAACAAACTCTATAAAGTAAAAGTGATGCGATGAACTCTCTCGCGAAAAATTATATCCTAACACAAAATGAATATTCGAGAATTTGGTGCCTTAAGAACAATTGTGTCTTGACGAAGAGACGGAATTCTGAGAATGATTTGCAGCTTACCTAAATCCTTCAATATAATTGTAATATTCATGTAACTATGTTGCTTTGCTTTGATGCCACGCTATTGATGTCATTATGACGTACATGTGAACTCAGCTAAAGTAATGCAAATATTCAATGTCACATATCCAATATAATAACATTAGCAAGGTACACTATACTCTTAAAGAGGCTTAGCATGTATAACACAACACAATTACATAATCATAATCAGTATTATGACACGTGTAAAGAGCCGAACATTATATAATCATCATATTTGGATCTCAAAGCCCATGTGGATGTTTATCGGCATGTGGAAGCTGAAGGGGTTTCAACAAGGTAAAGCCTAAATAACCAAATACCATTAACTTCTTAGTCGATAAAATCAAGCAATAGCACATTCATTGTACACAATATATTAGGGAGATAAAAGACGTACACATCAAATGTAGATGATGTCATTGGAGACTTGGTTACGTCTTGTTGGGGTTTTGGTAGATGTGAGTCGTATATGATTTTCACGGCTATCTATGTATCAATGTATGTAGTCAATTTTTGTGGGTGTGTTATACTTTCAACACGAGTAAAAGTAATTTATACAAGTTAAGAATAGATGCATTATTTAATCATAGACCGTAGACGCACATGCAACTCGGCTATCTATGTATCAATGTATGCAGTCAATTTTTGTGGGTGTGTTATACTTTCAACACGAGTAAAAGTAATTTATACAAGTTAAGAATAGATGCATTATTTAATCATAGACCGTAGACGCACATGCAACTTTAAAGTGTAGTGTGTCGTGAATCATGATTATAGGTATGAAATCGTTCTCATATGATACTAAAAAAGGTTTTCATGACCGTTTCTCTAATAACAAATAATAAAGCGACATAACAAAAAGAAAAATACGACCTTTAAAAATGAGGGGGGGGGGGGGGGGGAACATGTTTTTAGTAGACATTTTTAATAATATGAGTGGAGAATGAGAATACATTTAATTTTCTTATAAAAAGTTAAGGAATTGTAACAATATATGATTCTACCACTACTTTGTCATGAATCACGATTGTAGCTAACATTTTCCCTTTTATTAATTAATTTAGTGTTGGATCGAATCTCATAAGAAATTAAATCAAAGAATCACATACAAGAAAGAGAATATTGATTTTAGTTCTATTCAAGGACCTCAAAAGTCACATGTAAATAAAAAAACTTTAGATTACCATGTTTAAGTTTAATGTCTTCCCACAGTTGTAATAAGTAAGGTATTGATTACATTAAAACAGAAGACAAGCGAGTAACAAACTATACTGCTATCCCTTTTTGACATTAAATATATAATCATTGCTATTGCCAGCCAAAGTTTTACCATGTCTTAATTTTCTACTTTTCAAAATTGTTTTCCGAACGGAGTAATTTATCATTAAAGATTATTTAAATGAAATTAACTAAGACCATCTTCAATGCAAAGAGGGAGGGTATCCTAACCGTCCTTCACGTCGATTGCTCTAGCTTCTCCTCTCTCTTTTACCTTTGTCATTCCTCTCTTATGGACATGATTATTCGTAATGGGTTCTCCCATCATCTCAAGCGGCAACCAATCCGCTCCACCCTAGACATTTATTCCAATGGTGTCTTTGTATGTTAAACAGTGCTCCGTAACTTTGATGTTGGGGTTTGAGTCTTGTTGTAAACTATGAAACAAGAACTAAAAATAGTTTAGAAGCGTGTGTGAGTTTCTGTTCTATAAAATGCAAAATAATATTAAAAAAAAGTTGTAAAGTATTTGGTTGAGTGATATTTATAAATAGTTGTTGTAGATGACTTGGCTAAAGATAGGCAACGCCTTGACGTGTAAGACACATACTAAACATAAATACGACTAAAGGGTTTCAACTTTCAAACATGATAAGGTGTGTTGATGTGTCTGGAAATACATGAACGTTGTTACTTTCTCTTGAAAAGATCTTTCAGTGAATGAGGTGGTGGAGAATAGCAAGTCGTTGGAGGTATCTTTAACAAGATGAAATATTCAACAGATAAAATATAAAGGAAAAGTTTTAAATACAAAGGTAATGATTTGGTTGATTATTCGAAGAATACGAATAAAAATAAAATTTACATTTAAATACTCCAAAGAAAGAAACTAAAATCTTGTATAATTCTACCACAATCTTGTAAATATTCGTCAATGACATAAGACTGGGCGTAGCGGTAAAATAATGGGGCTTTAAAATGATAAGCTGGCTGCTAAATAATTGTTAAAACCATTGCACATATTGTGATCTAGCGCCATTTAACTTTTCCTCCATGCCCATGGCGGGCGCTATACCATCTCAAGCTTTCTAAATTTTGTCGTAAACATGTGCCGATTGTTATTCATGTGCTAAATTTTCAAATATCATTGTAGAAATTATTGCACTCTTTCTTTTATACATACACACGCACGCGCACACACACATACACACACACATATATATATATTACACTAGTATATTTCTTTTGATCAATTTATTAACGTTGGTGTAACACCGTGAAAATACCCCATCTAGTTTTGGGCCAAAATTGTAAATTTTAGAAGTTAAAGGGGGCTAAAATGCCAAATCTGGAAGTAAGAGGACTGAAAATATAAATTCTAAAATTTATGCATCTTCGCGTATCGCAAAGATGCAAAGCTGAACATCTTCGCGTATCGCGAAGTTGCTGGCACACGATTCAAAGCTTATCTAGTGACGTGGCGACACGTGGCAGCACGGGATTGACATGCAAGATTGTGGTGCCGTACATGTAGTTTCGCGTATCGCGAACCGCCATAGGCTGCATCTTCACGATACGCGAAGATGCACAATTTCGGCTATAAATAGGGCAGCTACGAGTTCAGTCGTTTTCATCCCATTTTCACCCTAGTTTTCACATAGTTAACATAGGGAAGCGTGCTAGGAAGTTCCGGGGTTCCGAGGGCTGTTCTCGCGAAGAAACAAGGTGTTGTTACACTGCTAAACGAGCTGCTAATTCCGTAAACGAAGCACAAGCCGAAGTGCTACTGTTTTTCTTAGTCTTTGACTTCGACTAGCCGATTAAGGTAGGATTAAGGTTAAGTTACTTTACTAGTTACTTTAAATACATAGTAATAACTTAGTTATGGATATAGTCGTTAAATTGTTAATGTTTTCCAAGTAATGTTTTATAAAGCAAAGACGTTGCTTCCACGAGAAGTAATGTTATCAAAACTATATTTTGACGGGCACGTAGTAACTGGAAGGGGGATATCATTAGTAGACTCTTCTTGTCTAAGGAAAGCAATTCGTATACATCCCAATCAACCGCGGGACCCGTTTGCTTACCTGGAGAAGTTTGCCAACGTGATATCCTTTATTAGGCCAAAGCGTGCTATTCCAAACGTCATATGTAAATCTAAAGTATTTTCATAAAACGACTATAACTATACTAAGTTTAGGTCAGACCTAAGAGTCTGCTGAACTGAATCAGACTTCAAGGCTGCTGATCAGACCTCGAGTCCTCTGAACTGAAGTAGACTTAAAGTCTGCTGAATATTACCAACTAGGTACTTATGCGAACCTATTATGATATATAGGTTAATAGCATACTGAAGCCAAGGAGTTTGATATTTCCAACTGATAAAACAAAGTGAACACGTTAATCTTTTTCTGTTTGAACTGATTTTACTCTTGTAGTAGACAGGTTGTTTATTACAAAGAATCTGATAAATGTTTGCATGAGATATAATCTCTAAAATCGTTACAATACAAAATAGATAATAAAAAGCAATAGACCGAATACACATGTATCTGGATCCAAACATAAATTGGCAGACAAAACCAAGTCAGTCATAACTGGTTCTCCAATAGGGTTACATAGCCTAAGGGAAAGTTGTCTCCGAACAGGGGCTATGTACTCGGGGAACCTTTGAATTGTGTGTGTAGGGCAGTGGTACAAATCCCGGGAATGACAGGCATTCCTGCTGAGTTTGTGAAACAGAAAACTATGTTTATATTTAACGACTGTTATAAACTGTTTTATCGAGTCAACGTTTCACCAGCACATAGCTGACGTGTTTGTCCCACCCATGCAGGTAATTAGATGGTATACAAGGATTGGAGTCATAGAAGATCGCTCGAGATGGCTTGTTTTTTAATATTATAAAATCCTTGTAATATTAATATCACTGTTTTGTAAAACTGAAACTCGGGTGTTTAATTCCCAAGTAATTTTGATAATGTAAATTAATATTTCAATATTTAAAGACTTCCGCTAAAATGAACCCGCTACTCTGATATATTTACAAAACAGGTACCAACTGACAGTCACACTCCTAGGCCCTGGATCAGGGTGTGACAGTTGGGGAATTTTATTTGCCAATATATATAAACATTCATATGGTTTTAACCATACGCTTTCATAACTCACGCTCAGAATATTTTATATTCTATGAACATGCGTTCGGAGTATTGAAGAAAAAGATGGAGCATCATAGTCCAACTGGCACGGATTTGGATGAAAGAAAGATTAAGGAACCATTATGAATACTTGCTTAATTTTACATAATATGATCTTGAAGTACCGAGAAAGCAATTTATCAAGAATATGATGATGACATCCAACCGTGACCGCATACCTACGGAACATAAGAAATAGGGGCACACATGAAAATCTTCGAGCAAACTTGGTAGAACATCTATGGAACAATCGGAGAATTGGCGACGATGATGAGGAGGACAACGATATTTATTATGATTAAATAATTATACAACAAACTGATATCATTTTTGCTTTCTCAAAAAAGATTTGTTTCATTTGGCAGCCAAAGATCGTTCTATATTCGAGCAAAGGAAGAACAAAATTCGTGTTTACAAGTAGTATTTTTTTCCTTTCTAAATATGTTCTAGTATTTTTTTTGTATTTGAAGTGTTCTTTGTTTTTTATTTCAAGTATCACTTGTAACCTTTATTTTATTAAAATGTTAGTATTTTATTGTTTGGTGTTACCTTTTAAATTAACATGTTTATTGAATAAAAAAATTTAAGTAAATAAAAAGAACGATTGAATAATAATTACAATTAGTTAAAACCACTACACTTGATTTAAAAGGGGCTTTAGTGAATTCATCTTTATCTACATGACGTCTAGATGGCATTTTAACTAAACAATCAGTTAAAACCACCATACAAGTATACATAGTTTAAGAACAAATACCTTCTATCTTTATAATATAACTAGTATTTACAACCCCACATTGCAGGGTATTAGGGAAGAGGGGGTGTGAAATCATTTATTTACAAATCCACTCCACTCGAAAACATGGAGTCGCCACCATCGCCACCTTTTGTGAACAATTAAGGAAAACAAATGAAAAGTAGATGTAAAAACATTAACCATGCACGATGATTCATGTTGATGAAAGGCATCAACAAAATAATTTGATTAAAATAAAATAGAAAGTTCGAAAATAACACAACATAAAGGAAAACAAAATAATAAATTTATTAAAATAGAAAGTTTGAAAATAACATAAAGAAAAACAAAATAATAAATTTATTAAAGTTTATAGAATATATTAAACTGTTGTAAAATTCAGAGACAACATAAATTTGATTAAAATTACATGTGTTTATTTGAAAAATTATGTTATAAATTGAAAAAGAATACAAACAATATAACAAACAACCACTACATGAATTGAACCTAGGTGGTTCGTTTAACAACCCAACAACATTACCACCACATCCACTACATTATTTGAAAAATTATGTTATAAATTGAAAAAGAATACAAACAATATAACAAACAACCACTACATGAATTGAACCTAGGTGGTTCGTTTAACAACCCAACAACATTACCACCACACCCACTACATTATTTAGTTATTAACTTTAGTGTATGTGTGTGTATATAATAAATTTGTTGGATAAAAAATCAAAGTTAAAATTAGTGGATGAAATGTGGTTTGAATATCTAAACTTTCAAATATACAACACTTGATGAAGGTTGTATAACCATCAAAGCCAAACATCTCCCAAAATTGTATATATATAAATAACCAAGTACTAACTGTTACCAATTTCACTTTTATGACATGTTGCCCGGTAACTATTTAGAGGTTTTCATCGGTTTGAGTTGAAATTTTACCTGATGGAACCGAAAACCAAATAAAAATACGCTTTATTTTTCAGTTTTCAATAGAATAAAACAGAAAAACCGATTTGATTATTCGTTTAGGTCCTTGTTCAAAATTTGGTATTTAATTTAGTCGGTTTCAAACCTAAAATGAATAAACTCTACCAAAAAAACTCATGAATTACAAAATGAAAATTCAATTTTAAATATTCTACTATTATTTTTTATTTATACTCAAATCTCATGAGTAGGCAGGGAGCAGTGTTTGTTGACTACTTTAAGATATCAACCAGATTTTTAATGCTAAGGTTGTTGACAGTTAAGGTTATCCTTATCTTAATTTGACTTTATTTCTCTCTTTTTTTTTAATTCGAGACACTCTAAATAATAAAAGAATATAATTCTGAGGGACAAGTAAGCATATAATAAGCTACGTCGCCACTCCTTTTGAATTACAATTAAATATAAATTTATTTATTAGTTTCCTATTATGAGCTAGAGTTAGAGAGTTGGTATAAAATAAATGGTATTCACCAGCGTACAGAAACCGCTTTGGCAAAAACTTGTTAGAAACCAAATGGAACCATACCGCTAGTCTGTAATCGGGTCAGGAGTACCCAGGTTGAAACTAGTTAAAATGATAACAAATCGTTTCGGTTTAAATGAAACCGGGTTGAAACTAAACTGAGCTGTTTCCACTCGAAAACCGGTTTGAACAAAAACTGGTTTTTACTATTGTTGACTCAAATGAAAACCTGTTTGAATGTTGGAACCGAAAACGGACCAATTAAGAAAAAGAAAAGAAAGCGGCTTATGCACCTTTTGTTAACTTTCGTTAAAGTGCTATTGTTGCATTACAAGCTATGCATTAACCTTATCCTATATTATTAATCTTAAGATATTAGTTAGTGATTTATGTCTATTTATATGTACATTATTTAATAAGTAATCCACGTTAGGTTAGAAACTCTATGTATTATACATGTTAAATAAATGTTTTTTAAAAATATTTTTTATAAAAACTGGTTTTTACTATTGTTGACTCAAATGAAAACCTGTTTGAATGTTGGAACCGAAAACGGACCAATTAAGAAAAAGAAAAGAAAGCGGCTTATGCACCTTTTGTTAACTTTCGTTAAAGTGCTATTGTTGCATTACAAGCTATGCATTAACCTTATCCTATATTATTAATCTTAAGATATTAGTTAGTGATTTATGTCTATTTATATGTACATTATTTAATAAGTAATCCACGTTAGGTTAGAAACTCTATGTATTATACATGTTAAATAAATGTTTTTTAAAAATATTTTTTATAAATAACATGTCAAATACTTTTTGATATTTCAAAGGCGTTTTATAAAGAAAAAAAATGAAAAATATGACTTATGGCGCAATTATGTCATTACCAAATTAGCAAAAATCATTTTAAGGAGGCGTTGGGATTCCTTATATAGTAATAAGTTATAACTTTTAAGTTGTAAGTTTGTAACTTATCAACTTATCCTTTCATATAATAAATAATCTCAAACATCTTTATTAACTTTTTATTAAGTTAGGTTATGTGTAGTGGAGGGCTACAAAATAGGAGCGATTTTCGATACGTGGCCTCATGTCAGCAGAGGACCATTTTCATTTTAGGGGTGTAATGGTGTTGTAGACCCATTACATTATATATATATGCGTGTGTGCTCGCGCGCTGTATGTATATACATATATATATTACACACATACTTAATATAATAATATTAAATCACGCCGGCGACAAATATTTGTCGCCCCCCCTCTTTTTGTCACCCCTCTTATCATCGGGGGGGGGGGGGGGTCCAATATCGCCCCTCTCGCCTATTTTTGCCGCCCATAGGGATGAGCAAAAATCGGTATGGTGCCGATACCGAAATCGGTACCGATTTGGTACTATCGGTACCAAGGTTTTGAGTTTTCGGAACCGGTACGGTACCGGTATTTTCCGAATTTTACCTTAAATACCGATACCGAACTGACATTTCGATACCGGTACCTTACGATTTTCAGGATCGAGATTTTCAGTACCGGTACTGGTCGATACCGGTACGGTACCGAGCCATCCCTACAGCCCATTACATATAGTCTTATAACTCAAGTAGGCTATAAATAATCAGGTGAGCCAGTCACACATTAATAATCCAAATATCCGATCAAAATAGAAAATCATTAGAAAAAGAAAATGGCATAAATTTTGTTTGGATGACGTGTAGAACATATATACATATACCAAACATAAATAAGCCTACTAATTACATAATCATATTGATTGAGTTTCACTAACAACCAAGTTTAAGGATTCAGTCTCATCGTTCAAATCAAATACCTCCAAAAGCCGGCCCTTGTTATGTCAGGTAACATTATCTTATATTCATATGTATATAAACAACAAAACATGTTCTTCCTATATTCATGTAAACCCTTAATTATAATCCTTAAATGGCTTCTTTCCAATACATAAAAACCACCTTCATGTTGTTAACATTAACAGCAGCCATGGTGCTTACGTCAGCTTGTGATCATGGCCCAGTGGTCCCCACAACGCCACTTGTCATACTTCTTCAAACTGTTCAACAAACAGCTCTTCAAACATTTGGCACGTTCAAGTTTGACCCGAAATTTTACGTTGACTTGTCGTTGAAGTATGACCTTCCAACCGTCGAACGCGCGTTTAACCGTCTCCCAAGGACGGAGAACGGGTCGGTTTCGGTTTCGGATTTGAACGGGTTTTTGAACAAGTTTTTGAATGGTGCGAATGCTGACTTGGAGTATGTCGAACCCGTTGACTTTGTGGTGGACCCGGAGGGGTTTTTGCCGAAGGTGGTCCAACCGGGTGTGAGAAGTTGGGCTTTGGAAGTTCATTCTCTTTGGAAGAATTTGAGCAGGAAAGTGTCGGGTCGGGTTTTGGAATACCCGGAGTTGCATACTTTGTTGCCTTTGAAATACCCGGTTATTATACCGGGGTCAAGGTTTCAAGAGGTTTATTATTGGGATTCTTATTGGGTTATAAGGTACATAAATCAGTAATATTTACGTTATTATATTATATCATATTATATTAAGTTATGCTATGTTATATTATATTATGTTACGTTATTATATCATGCAGGGGACTACTGGCTAGTAAAATGTACGAGACAACAAAAGGGATTGTTCTCAATTTGATTGACTTGATAGACACGTATGGGTACGTTTTAAATGGGGCCCGGGCGTATTACACGAATAGAAGGTAAATACGTTTTGTTTTTTGATGTACTTCAAAAAAGTATGAAAAGTACATATGTTAATATTTGATGGAACTATTTTCAGTCAGCCTCCACTTTTGAGTTCTATGGTGATTGAAGTATATAAACGGACTAACGACGTTGACTTGGTCAAGAAGGCACTCCCGGCCCTGATCAAAGAACATAAGTTTTGGAATTCGGGTAATGTTTTATATCGCTATAATACATTTTTTATCCGTTCCGTTACTAATTAGGCTTTGTGTTAAATTGCTACAGGAATACATAATGTGACAATTGAGGATTGCCATGGTGTAACACACAATTTAAGCCGGTACTATGCTATGTGGAATCAACCTAGGCCAGAATCATTCACTATCGTAAGATGTCACACCATAATTAGTTTAACGATCATTTCTTTAATATTTTCTTATTTGAACATACATATTTTTTTTTGTTTCATAGGATACTGAGACTGCAAGTAAACTTAAAGATGATTGTGAGAAAAAGCGTTTGTATCGTGAGATAGCTTCGACTGCGGAAACTGGTTGGGATTTTAGTACTAGATGGATGAAGTAAGCTGAACTTATTTTACAAACATTTGCTTATTTTCTTATACATATAATTTTTTTGTTAAAATTGATTATTTTTGTTTCAGGAATACATCTGATCTCACAACGTTGTCAACAACTACGATTGTACCCGTTGATTTGAATGCATACATACTAAAGGTGTATACTAGATACCATTTTTTGCTTGTATCATGTTTTATAAAATGTTAATTTTTTTAATGTTTTGTCAGATGGAACTTGACATATCTTTCTTGGCAAATGTGGTTGGAGACAATAATCATGCTTCAGGGTTTGCTAAAGCTTCAGAATTAAGAAAGAAAGCCATGGACGCTATTTTTTGGGATGAAAACAAGGGACAATGGTTCGATTACTGGCTCAATGCTAGCTCTAATCAAAAGGTAACAATGCATTGATGATTCATACCATGAACCCGTGGGTTCGAGCCATATGTTCTAATGTCTGATGGGTTGGGAATCGTTTTCAGGATGTTTACAAATGGGATGCTTCGCACCAGAATCAAGATATATTTGCCTCAAACTTTGCCCCTTTGTGGCTCCAATCGTTCAACACAGGTTCGTTGTGATCTCTTTTTTATAGGACAAGGGTGTAACATGTCAAGTCTAAAAATAAGTTTGTTTAAAAAATGAGCCCAAGATTTAGTTATGGAGCTCAAGCTGGCTCGCGAGTCTAAACAAGCCTATTAATTTATATAATTTTTATTTAACATATATTTATAGAATAATTGTTTCCATGCATAGAATTAGGATAAAATAACTAAATAAAATATATTATGTTATAAATAAAAAATATACTTAATATATATATATATATATATATATATATATATATATATATATATATATATAAACAGGCCGAGCTTGAGTCATGTCTGGCTTGGCTCGTTACTGGTTATCTCCCTTTTTTTTGCTAAAAGATTTAATGTAACTTGCTATGATATGTGAAGATGAAACATTAGTAAACAAAGTTACGCAAAGCCTTGAAAGCTCAGGACTGGTACACGCGGTGGGCATAGCAACTTCTTTGAGAAATTCGAGTGAGCAATGGTAATCTACATCATAAAACTCGTAATTTGTCGGTTTTTGACGATTAATAACGACATTATTATGTCGAAAACAGGGATTTTCCAAATGGGTGGGCCCCAATACAACACATGATAGTTGAAGGTCTTGTTAAGTCGGGATCAAAAGAAGCAAGATCATTAGCAAAAGATATTGCTATAAAGTGGATTAGAACTAATTATGTTGCATACAAAAAATCCAAAGCTATGCATGAGAAATATGATGTAAGCAAGTGTGGAGAGTTTGGTGGAGGGGGTGAATATGTGCCACAAGTAAGTATACTTAAAACAATTAACTCTTAAATACTTGTCATAAGTAAGGTGTGTAAGAAATCAAAAAAAACCAATAAACGGATATAACCGAACCGAAACAAGAACTAACAATTTAGTTTTATCATAATAACTTTTATGTTTTAATCAAAAAACCAAACTTTTGGTTCAGTTTCAGTTGTACGTGTAATTAAAAACTGAACCAAACTTATAGATTCTTATCTTTTATTTTGAATTTTAAGTATTTTATATTAATTTGATATATATAGTTTAACCATATGTATAAAAATCAATAAACTATTAACCAACAAAAAAACTTAGGCCTAAATTAATTATTTTTTGCCAGCTATTTTTCGTCCCAAAATTTTCAAGCACAAATTGCAAAACCAAAAAAACTAAAATCGAACCCAATTGAAAGCAAAAAAAAATCAGAACCAAAATAACCGAAACCAAACGATTTTTAAAAAACTCAAAAACCGAAATTTTGGTTTTTGGTTCGGTTTTCACCCAAAACAGAACCGAAGCGACCCACGCACACTGATAACTTATCGGCTTGTTACTTAAGGGGCTATGGCCCATGCCCAGGTTCTTTTAATTATTTTATTTATAATGAAAATGTTGGAATGTAATACAGACTGGTTTTGGGTGGTCCAATGGAGTTGTTTTGGCCTTCCTGGAGGAGTTTGGATGGGCTGAAGACCTGAGTCCATATTGCCAGTGATTGGTTGAAGCTATTGGGGCTGGGCCTGAGCCAGCTGTTGGCCGTGGATCATTCAAAATATTAATCTTTGGGTGAGAAGGTTGTACTTTAGTGAGCCCAGTGAAAAGCCCTAGACCACGGGTCTTCTCGTATTTATATATTTGTTAACCATTTTAACAAATGTAGTTTTTAAAAGATTATGTTCTGCAATTTAAAAAAGAGTAGTGACGCAGATTGTTGCATGCTTGCCTTTTGTTTTGATGTAATAACTACTTTTTTTTTTATTATTATTATAGTCAAACTTGTAGTTTTAGACATTTTAAAATAATACTTGAATGCGAACCTTTTTTTACAAAACATTACACATTTGAAAATGTGGTAAAAATATTTATATCAAGTATAACCTTTTATTATATTTTAAAACCATCTCATACTTACTGATTTAAACCAGAAAAGTTCGAACGGCATTATGGCTTGCTTACATATTTTCATCGTATATCCGTTTTATATATGTGATACAAGTGATGATGAAATAATGACACGGATGATAAAGTTAGGTTAGACATAGAGACTACCCTAATCGATGACTACGACCTAATAGTTAGGTTAGAGATATGGAACTCTGTCCTCGTTCATCTTCCCTAATTAATGACTACAACCTCAATAGCACTACCCTAGCAGGGAACGGTGTATCCTAAGAGGCTGCTTTACCCGATTACGATTATATTACCTGAATTACACCCTTCCTGCCCTAATCCATGATATCACATAAATGATAAAGGCCGATTTTCATTAGATCTCTAACACTAACATATATGATACATGTTCCTTTGTAAAAGAACTCCAAACACGTTAAAAAATAGATACCTTTTATATGTGGCAATCACGGCCCGTTTTTCAAATAATTAGTTGATTTGGGAAAAAAAATCTATATTGGCTTATTTGATGAACTCAAAATTAGACAACAGGTTAATTTGGGTAATCGAATTTATTCATATTAAACAACGGGAGTAAGTTTAATTTTTGATGAACTCAAAATTAATACTTGTTGGCCATAGATTTGCAAATCAAAATATAATTCAACCCCACACACAAGTGATAATCATAGGTCATCATATACTAGACATCTATTCCCACCAATACTCCACCAAACCAATGCTGTAAAACTCGGTCAAGGCAGCCGAGTACTCAACGAGTAATTCAGAATATTCTCTAACTTGACCGAGTACTCGTAACTCCCTAGTCGACCGACCTGTAACCATGCACCAAACGGACACATTAAATAATTGACTTGACACAATCCATCAGGGTGACACGCCACATTGAATGATAACAACTTAATGTCTTCAAAAATCGTGTTCATGCAACCTCAACCCATTAAACGCCACATCATTTCTCGCTTTCCATAAAATCTTATCCGTCTTTATAGCCCATTTGCTATAACTACAATGATTCTTCCTGTCTGGTCCAGGTCCCATGTAATAATTGGCATGTTTACTATGCTATTCACCAAACTCATTAAAAGAAAATAATAAAAAAAAAATAACAAATTTCTAGCCAGTTGAATTAATATCTGGATATAACAAAGGCATCCATCCACCACATCATCATCATCATCATCATCATCATCATCATCATCATCATCATCATCATCATCATCATCATCATCATATTATATAAATGGATCACACTGGTCCTTTATTAGCAGACTAAAATGACATCCTTTAGATACATAAAACTTGTCAACTTCACTCTATTGGTATCATTGACTGCAGCCATAGTGGTCAACTCAGAGTCTGCACACATTTGCAAACTAACGGACCATGGTCCGGTGGCCCCCACCAACCCACTTGTCACATTTCTTCAAACTGTTCAACAAACAGCTCTTCAAACATTTGGAATGTTCAAATTTGACCCGAAATTTTACGTTGACTTGTCGTTGAAGTATGACCTTCCAACTGTCAAGCGCGCGTTTAACAAGCGCGCGTTTAACGGTCTCCCGAGGACGGAGAACGGGTCGGTTTCGGTTTCGGATTTGAACGGGTTTTTGAACAAGTTTTTGAATGGTGCGAATGCTGACTTGGAGTATGTCGAACCCGTTGACTTTGTGGTGGACCCGGAAGGGTTTTTGCCGAAAGTGGTCCACCCGGGTGTGAGAAGTTGGGCTTTGGAAGTTCATTTGCTTTGGAAGAATTTGAGCCGGAAAGTGTCGGGTCAAGTTTTGGAAAACCTGGAGTTGCATACTTTGTTGCCTTTGAAATACCCGGTGATTATACCCGGGTCAAGGTTTCAAGAGGTTTATTATTGGGATTCTTATTGGGTTATAAGGTACATAAATCAGTAAATTTACGTTATTATATTATATCATATTATATTAAATTATGCTAGGTTATATTATATTATGTTATGTTATTATATCATGAAGGAGACTATTGGCTAGTAAAATGTATGAGACAGCAAAAGGGATAGTTCTCAATTTGATTGACTTGATTGACACGTACGGGTACGTTTTAAATGGGGCCCGGGCGTATTACACGAATAGAAGGTAAATACGTTTTGTTTGTTAAATGTACTTCAAAAAGTACGAAAAGGGACGCATGTTAATGTTTGATGGAACTATTTTCAGTCAGCCTCCGTTGTTGAGTTCTATGGTGATTGAAGTATATAAACGGACTAACGACGTTGACTTGGTCAAGAAGGCACTCATGGCCCTGATCAAAGAACATAAGTTTTGGAATTCGGGTAACGTTTTATGATTTTTAACGCTATAATACATTTTTTATCCGTTCCGTTACTTAGGCTTTTGTGTTAAATTGTTACATGAATACATAATGTGACAATTGAGGATAGTCATGGTGTAACACACAATTTAAGCCGGTACTATGCTATGTGGAATCACCTAGGCCGGAATCATTTACTATCGTAAGATGTCACGCCATAATTAGTTTAACGATCGCTTCTTTAATATTTTATTATTTGAACATACATATTTATTTTTTTGTTTCATAGGATACTGAGACTGCAAGTAAACTTAAGGATGATTGTGAGAAAGAGCGTTTGTATCGTGAGATAGCTTCGACTGCAGAAACTGGTTGGGATTTTAGCACTAGATGGATGAAGTAAACTAAACTTATTTTACAAACATTTACTTTTTTTTATATATAACTTTTTTAATTAAAATTGATGATTTGTGTTTTAGGAATACATCTGATCTCACAACGTTGTCAACAACGACGATTGTACCCGTTGATTTGAATGCATACATATTAAAGGTGCGTACTAGAAACCAATTTTTATGCGTATTATGTATTTATAAAATGTTAATTTTTTTAATGTTTTGACAGATGGAACTTGACATATCTTTCTTGGCAAATGTCGTTGGAGACAATAATCATGCTTTAGAGTTTGCTAAAGCTTCAGAATTAAGAAAGAAAGCCATGAACATCGTCTTTTGGGACGAAAACAAGGGACAATGGTTTGATTACTTACTCAATGCTAGCTCTAGCCAAAAGGTAACAATGCATTGATGATTCAAACCATGAGCCCGTGGGTTCGAGCCATATGTTCTAATGTCTAATGGGTTGGGAATTGTTTTCAGGATGTTTACAAATGGGATGCTTCGCACCAGAATCAAGATATATTTGCCTCAAACTTCATCCCTTTGTGGCTCCAATCATTCAACACAGGTTCGTTGTGATATCTTTTTTATAGGACAAGGGTGTAACGAGTCAAGCCTAAAAATAAGTTTGTTTAATAAGTAAGCTCAAGATTCAGTTATTGAGCTCAAGCTGGCTCGAGAGCCTAAATGAGCCTATTAATTTATATAATTTTTATTTAACATATTAAATAAATATTTTATAGATTCATATGAATTTATAGAATAATTGTTTTCATGCATAGAATTAGGATAAAATAACTAAATAAAATATATTATGTTATAAATAAAAATTACACTTAAAAAATATATATAAAGTGCTATAAACAGGCCAAGCTTGAGCCATGTCTGGCTTGGCTTGGCTCATTACGGATTATCTCCTTTTTTTTTCTAAAAGATTTAAGGTAACTTGCTATGATATGTGAAGATGAAACTTTAGTAAACAAAGTTACACAAAGCCTTAAAAGCTCGGGTCTGGTACATGCGGCAGGCATAGCAACTTCTTTGAGAAATTCAGGCGAGCAATGGTAACCTACATCATAAAACTCGTAATTTGTCGGTTTTTAACAATTAATAACGACATTATTATGTCGTATACAGGGATTTTCCAAATGGTTGGGCCCCTTTACAACACATGATAGTTGAAGGTCTAGTTAAGTCAGGATCAAAGGAAGCAAGATCATTAGCAAAAGATATTGCTATAAAGTGGATTAGAACTAATTATATTGCATACAAAAAATCCAAAGCAATGCATGAGAAATATGATGTAAGCAAGTGTGGAGAGTTTGGTGGAGGGGGTGAATATGTGCCACAAGTAAATATAGTTACACAAATACACAATGTCTTAATATTTGCCATAACTTATTGGACTTGTTACTTTAGGGCTGTTTTCAGTATGGGCTATGTGCCCGTGCCCAGGCCCAGGCTTATTATTATTATTATTATTAAACAAGTCCTAGATTTTATATTATAAATACACCACAACCTACACCGTGAACTCTACAAGAAATGAACCTCCAACCTTTTGGGTTGTAAGACACGTTGTCGCCTTAGGTAGAAATGCACAAACAGGGGTTTTTTTTAGAACTGGGTCCAGCTTTGGTCAACGAAGTCAAGAATGGGGTAAGGTCGGGTCTGGTTCCTGGTAAATTTGGATTTTTGATGGGTTTTGACCGATTTGACCCTTTTTATATCAATTTTTGGCATGTTAGGATTTTGACTGGGTAGAGATGGAACCGGTCCTCGGTTCCTGGCTACTGGCTAGGGTTCATGTTGGGCAGGTCCGGATCTGGTTCGGGTATGTCGGGCTGTCTCCGGAACCGGGTTTTTTGTGCATCTCTACCCTTAGGGACTTTATTATTATTATTATTATTATTATTATTATTATTATGATGAAATGTTGGTATGTAATACAGACTGGTTTCGGGTGGTCTAATGGAGTTGTGCTGGCCTTCCTGGAGGAGTTTGGATGGGCTGAAGATCTGAGTCCATATTGCCAGTGATTAGTTGAAGCTATTGGTCTTGGGCCTGGGCCTTCTGATGGGCCTGGATCATTCCTTAAATTTATCCAAGTGTGAGAAGCTTGTACTAGAGGTGCACATTCCGGTTAACTGGTTAACCGAAAACCGGTTTTTTTTCCTAACCGGTTTTTTTTGGTGCGAAATAACCGGTTAGACCGGTTAATCAGGTCGGGTACTAACCGGTTTTGGAAAATTAATAAAAAAAGAAAATGGGTTAACCAGTCGGTTATTAACCGGTTTTTAATAAAAAATCGGTTAACCGATTAGTAACCGGTTTTGAAATCAATAATATAAACCGGTTACTAACCGACGGTTAGGATCGGTTAGTAACTGGTTGACTTTTCGGTTAGAAACCGTTTAACCGGTTACTCTGTGCACCTCTAGCTTGTACTTTGTGAGCCCACTGAAAAGCACTGGTCATTTATATTTGTTTTATTTCTATCCTTTGTAACTTCTAGTTGGAGTCATTTAAAAGAATGCATAGATGTCTTAACATTTTTCTTTACATAGCATAATACTTTAAATGGTTTGTTTATAAATTTTCGTCGTATGTCCTTTTTTTTTATTATTATTTTTTTGCGTATATTAGTGCAATTTTCTATACAAAAGTTAAAACAAAAATAAATTACGATGATTAAGATATCGAAAACGAAGTAATGAAAGATGGCATGGAGGATAAAAGTTAGGTTAGAGATAATGAAAGATTACTCTAATTAATTAATGTGTGAAAGTCAAAGAGGATGAACCGTAAAAGAGTTGAGATAGGTTTACTTTATTAGTATTTTTCGGTTTAATAGTTTGATTTATTTGCATATTTATCAAGCTGTTTGATTACTAGATATTAGGAGTTTGAATCTAGTACGTTTAGGAAGTTATGTAATTAGTTTCAATAACCATAATAAAGATAATAAATAGTACTCGAGCTTGGTTGAAATTAAATTTTGTCATCGTGTTCTTGGGCTGATTTCGAACAAGAGGTAGGGATGGACCTAGCAAATAGTAATCGCTTAATCCATGATATATGATTATATTACCTAAACTAGGATAGTGGCCCGTGTTACACACGGGTGGAAAAAATTTCAAACAGCATACACACACACACACACACACATATATATATATGGAAAGTATAAAATGAAAACCCACTTGAGTTGTGAAAACCCGTGAAAACCCTATGTAACATCGTTTTTTTTTGTTACACACGTAATATGTATTGTTATATTTAATACAAAACATCAAAAAATCAAAAAAACATTTTTTTGCTATTTTTTAACATTTTTTTACTAATTTTTATATATGTTTTCATTTTTTATTAACTTTAATTGTGGACTACAAGATTTAAACTTTAATTAAAAACATGTGGTTGAGAATGGAATCTAGAGTTTTCACAACTCAAGTGGGTTTTTATTTTAACCCCCCCCCCCCACACACACACACAATATATATATATATATATATAGCTATTAAAAGATTTTTTTACATTGTTTTCTACAAAACCACAAGATGTATAGATTAAATTAGATGTAATAAAATCAAAGTAAATGTTAAGTTATGAATTCAAAATTTTAAATGTTAAGTTTGACCAGTGTTTGTGTTATATATTGGTTTAAATGTTAATTAGCATTATGATTAAAATTAATTGATTAATTATGTGGAAATTATAAGCATGAAAAGTGAATGACATAGAAAATTAGGTAGACACCCTAGGAGAAGTGTCAGTAGACAAATTAGTTTTGCTTTAATATATTAGTTAGATTAGATGTAACAAAGTCAAAGTAAATTTTTAAGTTATGAATTCAAAACTTTAAATGTTAAGTTTGACCAGTGCTTTTGTTATATATTGGTTTAAATGTTAATTAGCATTATGATTAAAATTAATTAATTAATTATGTGAAAATTATAAGCATGGAAAATGGATGACATGGAACATTAGGTGGACACTCTAGAAGAATGACAAGTAGACAAATTGGTTTTGCTTTAATATATTAGTTAGATGATAGACAAAGACCATTTTTTTCATTAGATCTCACACATATATGACACATGTTTCTTATTGAAAGAACTCAAAACAAATGTAATGTTTATCATTAACTAAGAACTTATGAAACTAAACTGTTACAAATTTTCATATTTATAAATTGTTTATATTAAAGTTGGTAAATGTTGCCACTGAATGACATCTGATTTATTTATTTTATTATACTTAACACTCTTGTCATAATCATCGGAGTTGTAATTTTTTGCTTTTGCTATAATTTAATGTAATTTATTGACCTAGACCGTTTGACTTGGCTCGTTAATTGTAATATGCCTCACTGACGAAAAATTCTGGATCCATCACTGCCTAGCCACTACAATGAAACATGAAAATTATATAATGCAGTATTGTGGTGCACTTTTAGACAAATGTTGGATTTAGCAGCATCATGATTCATGCATCCTTTGAGATAAATTTTGTTGGACTCAACTTTGCATCGTTTGAGATAAATTTGTATCAACCTTAAATATCAACCCTTTGAGTGGCTTTGACTTTTGATAGAAAACAGTATACTGATAAAACATTTCTATATCAAATGTTCATTGATGTAAGTAATTTAAAAAGATAGTTACAAATATATTTAAGGGTGCATGTTATGCTTTAAAGCTAAAATTCATCCATTAGCTTTTTAAACATGAATCTGTGTTCAAAGAAAGCTACCAGAAAAGAAAAGTGCAATTAAGAGATTAAAACTGCAAAGTAAACTCATCCTGTGGGAACCCTCAACACTTGGTCAATCACTTTTTTGGTTGGAATGTGAATCCATGGATACAAATTGTTTGAAACATTAGATATATTATACTACTTAAATAAGTAACCTTTTTAATATATATTCAGTTGTGCGTGCAATACAAAACCAACGTACAGATTGACTTACGAGAATCACATAAACATTTGTATTCAATACACGAAAGATAATCATGTATAGTGAGAGAAAAGGACGGTTAAAAATACATTGAAAATTTACAATTGGAATAAATGTCTATATAATTCTATAGAATTTTAAATTTGCATACGATCGTATAGACCTTATACTATGATATGACTTTTCTGTAAAATTTGTATGGACTTCTTTAATCGTGTACGATGTCAGATGAAGTTGTACTGCGGGTATCATACGACCGTATAGCCTCTGTACGATCGCATAATTGGTGTATAAATTATTGTTAAGGATGTACCAATATTATATCTCATAAAAAACATAAATTTTCATTAACCTACAAGTATAAATAAGATATTAAGGTGGAATCCACAAAAGAATCCAAAGCAAGCTTCTGCATCTTCATCCGTATCTCTGTATTAATCAAAATACAAAGAAGTATTATAAACTTATGTGTAGCTTGCAATAATAATAATAAGGTCACATACAGGACCATCTTCTCTACACCCTATCTATTCCTATCACCATCCCTACACCCCCTAACCCATCCCTCTATTAGCCACCGGCCCACTCTTCCTTTCACTAAAAGCTTCATTTGTACTCGGTCTATATATTTATACAACTTTTTTCTTCCCAACACATTCAATGAACTTATTATTGTAAACATAGTCAAGACATGCTTAAAACTGTCAAGTACTTGCTTGGCTCGGCCGGACCGAGCGGCTACGGCTCCAAATCCACGGCCGAACAATTCACGGATAACTGCGAGAGTTTACGCTCTTGCACCGCTATCATCACTGGTAATTTATTGTTTTATGTAAGGGGTCGTCTATACACACATTGTCTGATATCAAATACTGATTTTTTCAAACCGTTGTCTGGGTAGAGGTCAAACTGCCGTTTTGACAAATATTTCAAAGTTTTGACCTTCGTCCGAATATTGTTCAAATAACTGTTCTGTGTTTTGAACAATAACTTTCGAAGTTTTGACGTTTTTTTTAGAAACGAAAACGACAGTCTTATGGCTGTTTGAAGAAAGAAATTTCAAAGTTTGAAGGATTAAGAAAACGCAGTGTGTTTTATGATCGTCGTCCGAATATTGTTCAAACAACTATTTTGACCAACAATTTTCAAACGACGACAGTCTAAGTGTTTTGTGGACGGCCGTTTGCCGGCTTGGTATCAGAGAGAGTGGTGTATTTATAAGATGAACAATAATTTTCAAACTTTTGACTTTTTTTTTAAAGAAAACGACTGTTTGAGTGTTTTACAGACGGTCGTTTATTGCGTGACATCAGATGAGGTGGTGCACTTATATTAATCATGTTCATGCACATGCACTCTCATCATTTTCCTATTATTATTGTAGAGAAAGAGAATCCTCTATTTTCTTCTGTTCAATGATTAATAAATAATAACTTATTACTTATATACTATTACTTATATAGTAATATTAATTTTTATTATAAGGAGCCACTTCCGGCATCGGCGCTGAGACGGCTCGGGTCCTGGCTAAGCGCGGCGTGCGGGTTGTCATACCTGCTCGGAACCTCAAAGCCGCCGAGGAGATGAAGAGCCGCATCGAATCGGAGTTTCGTGATACTCGGGTTATTGTCATGTATCTTGATCTTAGTTCTTTGAAATCAGTCAGGCGATTTGTTAAAGAATTTGAAGCTCTTAATTTGCCTTTGAATATCCTCATGTAAATCAACTTTAATTCATTCACTTTTTTTCTATGCAGAAAACCAGTTATGAAAAACCGAGAAAACTACTACCATCTGATAAAGATTTTGTTTAAAATTTTCTTTTAAACATATAACACATATATATAAAATATATGTCGCTCACGAAGTTAAAGTCACATACATATAACACATATATATGATGTATATATACGTAGTTACGAGTTACTTATATATAACTTGCTAGCTACACATATATTTTTCCCCTTTATTTTTCTCAAATATTAATAAGATATACAAATTAAGAATGCAAAAATAAAAAATTGAAAAAAAAAAGTTATTGATTGTGAGTAGTTTTCTCGGTGTAATTAACTTATGGTTTTCTCATGATCTCTTCCCTAATTGTTTAAACTAATAAGTGATATAAATATATTAGCAACAACGCTGGAAAATTCGCATACGATCACGGGGTAACCGAAGATGGAATAGAGATGACGTTTGCGACTAATTATCTAGGTCATTTTCTTTTAACGAATCTTCTGTTGAAGAAGATGATAAAGACTGCGAAAACGATCGGAATACAAGGACGGATAGTGAACGTGACGTCGGGTATCCATACGTGGTTTTCCGGTGACTTAATTCGGTCTCTAGGACAAATAACTCGGGATAAAAGGTATGGTACAATAATTGAAATTGGAGAAGATTTTGTTTTTGCATGAGTTTGGTTTTGAATCACCTTTGTTTGTTGGTTGATCAAAAAACTTAGAATATTCTACGGTAAGTTTCCATCTGATTGTTACATCATGAACAGAAAAAGGAAAAATATCAAACTGTTCATTTAACAAGTTAAAATGAACATTTTATTCATTTCAAACATGGTTATTTGAACATTTTCAAAATGAAACTCTAATTTCATTTGACCCGATAAATTAATAATTATTACCCAACTAGATTTTTCAAGCAATTAGGTCACGTCAATGTCAATATCCCATCAAGACGCATATGTATGTATGTATATGGTTTGGATTAAATACAAATGAAATTAACGTGCTAATTGTGATAATCAAGTAGAGTAATTATGTAATTACATCATAGAGTAATTGCTTACAAGTAGAGTAATTATGTAATTACATCATAGAGTAATGCAATTACATCACAGAGTAATTGCAGACTCTATAATGTAATTACATAATTACTCTACTTGATTCTTACAATTAGCAAACTAATTTCATTTGTACATTAACTTTCCCATACACACATAATATGTGTGTGTGTATTTTGAATAAAAACCGTCGTTTTGGCTTGTAACAATATTTTTGGCTTCTGGCGAGATTCCTTTTGCCGTTCGTGAGAATTTTTTGTCTTCCGACAAGTTTTTTTTTTACTTTCGCTAAGATTGTTTTTGGTTTCCATCAAGATTTTCTTGGCTTCGTCGAGATTTTTTACCGTGAGAAAATTTTGTTAGTTAATAATATTGCCAGGTAATGATTATTAAGTAGTCAAGTCGACTAGATTTATTGAGGACATTTACCGAAAAACCCGTAAAATAAACATTTAATTTATTTTATAACCACTAAAAGCACTAGAAATGGACATTTTGGTCAATTTCTCATAAAAAAAAGTGATATAATTTATTGTACCATAGAAAGCAGTGATGCATGATATATTATAGAATTAGATGAATGGGTTTGACTTTATCCTCTGTATATTTGTCTTGTGCTAACACAGTCATTATGATGCAACACGTGCATATGCGATCTCGAAGCTGGCTAACGTTTTGCACACCAAGGAACTTGCTTGCAGACTCAAGGTAATTTTATTATAATAAGTTGGTCATCATGAATACCATGCCATATGATTTTGTATACATGTAATATAAAAAAATAAGATGTGTTAGGTTTTAATTAATCTTAATTATTATTTTTTGTTACTGGCGGTCTCAACTAATAAATTGACTGATAACGATCTCAAATTTTATCGTATTTGTTTCCAACGGTCCGCGACTAACAGAATTTTAGCGCCGTTAGTTACAAGACGCCGGAAAAACATTTGTTTTGCCAGAAAACTCATATTTTCTTTCGGAAATCTCAACATTTTCGTCACAAACATCTATGTGACATTGGATCGGACCTTTAGGAATCTGTTTTGTAGTAAAATTTCCAATAATTGAGGTTGTCGGAACCCGAGAACCATCGTCGGAATCGGTTAGTGGTGCTCAAATGGTGGCAGTTGATTGGTTGGTGGTGGTGGTGTTCATTTTGAGTTTTCCGGCAAAAAATGTGACTTTTTTCGGGTAAATGCGTTTTTACGGCGACCTGCAAATAACAGCGTTAGGATTTGCGGACCGCTATGAACAAATACGTTAAAAGATGTGACCATCAGCAGCCAATTTGTTAATTGAAACCGACAGCGACCAAAAGTCGATAGTTGGAATTAATGAAACCATATACCAATAAATAATTAAAGAGGTGGAATATATTATTATTGCTAATTATTAAAAGAAAGTAACATTTTATGTGTTTGTGGTGGCAGATGATGGAGGCTAATGTGACAGTGAACTGCGTACATCCTGGGATTGTGAGAACTAGACTCACAAGAGATCGTGAAGGTTTTATTACAGGTAGTTTTACGACTTCCGTTTATAATAAAATAAAATGTTTACATCCGATCCTCGGAAAATGATCAGTTGTTTTCTAGCAATGTATGCATTATAAGGAGTGCATATATATCATAATAATCTGTAGTACAATAAACCATATGATATTGATTTCTTTCTCGTAAACTTTTGGTTCATGGGACTTTAACGACATTTGGAAGCTAGGGTTTTTCTAGATAACAAAAGTTAGTTTGGAGCGCGGGCATGGTGTAGCTTCTAGCTTTATTGAAGCCATGAAGTTGCATCAAGCTTCTTATTTTGAATCGGTCTTTTGATCATCGTGTCTCTTATCCAATTAAGACTTCATACCCTTGAACTATTTTGATATGATAATAATTATACGATTTAGAAAGTTATCCAAAACGATAAACTTTAGTGAAACATTCTTTACTTTTTGAGTCTAAGGTAATTGGTTTTAAAAAGTGAGAAGCCATGAGTTGTTTCATGTGCTCTAGGTGAATGCAATATTCAACGGTAACATGACCAATTGGTTGACGGTATATCCTCACTCTTGTCAACATCGCTTTAGTCGACGACTAACTACCATTAGTTAGTGTGTTGTCCTATTACCAAAATTCAAAAGTCTCATCAACAATCCTCTTGACTAATCCGCTCATAGTGGCTGCCCCTACCTATTTAGGCCAAACCTAAACCTTGCAATTTTTTTAACTTTTTCCATATACTTAAATGCATCTATAGAACTAACATTTTTTAAATGTGACATTATAATTATATTTTGCTTAGTTCAAATTGTTGTTTCTATGTTTTGAAATTATTAATCTTGCAGACTTGGTGTTCCTTCTAACATCAAAGTTCTTGAAAACATTCCTCAGGTAATATATCTCAATAACAGTTAGCATATCTACATTTTAAGATATTAATTCAGTACTAATTAATATATCATGACTTTGCATGTGCAGGCTGCTGCTACAACATGCTATGTTGCAACTCATCCAAATCTAAAAAATGTGGGTGGCAAATACTTTGCAGATTGCAATGAAGCTTCAAACTCAGATATCGGATGCAACGTTAAAGAAGCCGCACGATTATGGTCATTCTCGGAAATTATGGTTGCTACTGATTTCAAATCTATTTTTGCTCCTCCTCCTATGAATTATTAGATTAAGCAAACATACAATACAACAACAATAATAATAATTTAAGAATGAAATTAGAAAAATAGTTAGATACCCTTATGAAAATATTATATGTATACTTGTTTGACATGTAAAGACATGTTGTTCTTTGTTTTTTAATGTAAACATTATTATATAAAGGTATACAAGTCAAAAGTGCATATGCAAGGTTAGGTTTTTATCAATTTAATATTGTGGGTGTAATGTTAGGCAGATTCTTTCAATGTTATGGTACAAGATTTGGAACTTAGTAGCGTTGATATTTGATGCTGATTGGTAGATTGGATTATTAAGAATCCTTCTTTTATAAATCTTTAGTTTCGTCTTTACTTGCTCAATCATCATTTCCGTTAATGCTTTAACTTATGATATTATATATATATATCAAGTCGTATGATATAACTGTCTTAATATATTTAACACACCAGTATTAGAAGCAACAATTTAACAAGCTAGATACTTAAATCATGATAAAATCATGAAATTTATCATTTTATTTGCGTCTTATATGTATATACTCATGTCACAAGCAATCATATCACTAACACATGCAAGTTATTTAGATTAGACAAGAGTCGTATATCTACTCTTACTCACGTATCAGGTTTCTTCCCATAAAAGAATGATGACTTACACTAATGTGGTACACCTTATCATGTATTCACGAATGCATTTTTATTCGTAGAAATAATTTAGGGTTTAGGCGAGTAAGTTAGTGAGTAAAACTAGATAAACAACCAGAGATTTGAATATGTCATTACTATATGCGTAAAATTGTTTTGATATTATATATCACACAGATGTAACAAACACAAAAAGATGGCTACTTTCGTGACTTTCTATTAAAATCTTGCTCATATATGCATGCAGTTTTAGGTATGGTTACTAGCTTTTTTTGTGTCACAACAAAGGGCGGTTTGGTTCAATGGTTCCATGCATGACTAACCGTAAGTCCGTAACATTATAAATTATAACTAATTAGTAGAACTAGTGAGGCCTGGTGTACGTTAACTATTCGTCTAGTTAAATTATCTATTTATAGAGGTATCTAAAATCTTTGTATTCTTTTTAGTTTAACCCCAAATTGACGCTAGTAAACCCGCCACAACTACAATAGTAGGATCCAATATGGAAAAGTTTTGGTTGACAAGTAAATACCTAGAATGTATATGAATATGTATATGTATATGTATATGTAGTTATTTTATTTTTCTAGTGAAAACTTCATCCACATCTTCTTAAAGATATTACAACCACACCCACCAAAAGGTAAAAGAAACTGGGTCCGTGTTTGGTGTTTAGGCATGGAGAAGGACCATCCTAGCTACCACCCAACAACTTTATATTGACTCAACCAAAAGCCTAACCCCTTTAGCACAGTGTATAAGCATAAGGTCCAAAATATTCAATGTACAACGTTTAATGCTTTGGGTATAAGCAGATAGAGGTGACAAGAAACCCGAACACGGAACCGTACCCGGTCAAAATACAAAGAACCGGGTTCTTTTAGAATCGTTTTCTATTATCCACTCCGACCCAGCTACCCTACTCATAGGGTATGCACAGAGTATGCATTTCAGTACTAATACCCGGACCCAGACCCAGTGTGCAGCCGATAATACCCGAAAACTGGAACCGGCGCCATACCCAGAACAAGATTTTTCCAATACCCGAAACCAGGTTTCTCCAACACCCGAAAAATACCCCAAAAAGGTGCAGCCCCTTAAAAAATTCAATCTATACCCGAAAAATATTTGTAAAAATACCTAAAATTTAGGGTATTATACTCAAAATTAGGGTATTGAAATACTCGGGTATTGGTTTTCGGTTCCATACCAAACCCAGTTATGGCAAATACCCGATTTCTTCAAAACCTGATTCATGCACCTCTATAGACAAATACGTCACATTATCTAACTTCCATAATGGGCTGGCCCATTAAAAAGGGTCTGATTGAAAAAGTTGAACAGAAGAAAATATGCATTTTGCCCATTTCAGAATCATTCGTCGTGGGTTGTTTGTACCCACCATTTGCTCACAAAGTGGATGTGGGCTATGCAATTATGTATGGACCCATATCTTTTTATACGGTCATCTTATTAATATACCTTTTAAGTCTATAAGATATATTACTTTCATTATCTGATCCGAAAGCTTAATCACATTTCAAAAGGCAATATGTTATCCCATCCCTACTTTTTAAAATTTTGAATTATTGGTATATGAATTCCATGTTAATAACAGTTAGAACTTATAGGACCATCTCTGCGAATCGTGATAATTTTTTAGCTGAAGACGAAAAAAAATTTGAGGCTTGAATTAGTTGAGTTATTGGGTTTAAACATTAAAAATAAATCTTTTTTTTTTCAAAAATATATCATCATCATCATCGTACTCAGTATATCCCACAAATAGCAAAGCTATGGTAGGGTCTGAGAAGGGTAAAATGTAAACAGCCTTACCTCTACTCTATAGGAATAGAGAGGCTGCTTCCGGTGAGACCCCCCGACTCGATAGTAGTTTTGCATCAAGCGTTGGACATAAGGCGCATAACACTCAACCATCGGCACACCGGTCGATTGGTGCATGTACCCTTGTCTTTCGGCTATCAACGCCACCAAATGATGCCTGATTAACATTCCGCCACTTTTAACATTATTTTCACGAGATTAGTTAAATAACGTCAAAATTAGTGCAATTTCACTTTTGCCCACTCGAGGATTCACACATATATGCATTATATGCGCGCACCACAAGCAGGGCGTGTTTTCAAATATATATATATATAATTTAAAAATAAAATAGAACGCCTTAAGTAATCTATAATATATATAAATAAAAACCTAAAAATTCTACATGTCGCGATGTGGTCGCTCCCCCATTTTATGGAAGCCACCAGATTTTTTGATTTTTAAATGGCGGCCTCTCTTTGATTTAACCCAAATTAATGGGTATGGGTCTTATCAAAACCAGATAGCTCTTAAACGGGTTATAACATCTCATTAAATTAAAAATTAATCTTACCAATTATATGATATGAAAATCCTACAAAATAGGAATATACTAAAATTTAATATCTAATTTAAAAAGAAAAAGATATTATTTATAATTAACAAACAATTTTATAGTAAAAAACATAAGCGGGTCATGGGTCACCAAATCCAGATAGCTTTTAAACGGATTATAACATATCGTTTATTTTGAAACATTTTCATCATCAAACCCTAAGTATATTATTAACTTTCTTACAATAAAGAAAATTAAAATCAAAAAAATAAATATTAAAAAACGAAAAATGTAAAACAACCATTTTCTCAAGTCATCAGATTACTTTATTTGTAAATGAAGGCTTCTCACGCATTTGACCCGAATTCACGGGTAAAGGTCTCACCAAACCCAGATAGCTCTTAAACGGGTTATAACGTCTCATTATATTTAAAAATAATCTCATCAAATATTTGATATGAAAATCATATAAAATAGGAATATACTAAAAATTAATATCCTATTTTATTTTAAAAAAAGATATTATTTATAATTAAGAAACAATTTTATAATAAATAAAATAAACAGGTAATGGGTATCACCAAACCCAGATAGCTTTTAAACCGGATTATAACATATCATTTATTTGTGAAACCATTTCATCATCAAACCTCAAGCATATTAATTATTAACTTTTTTACAATAAATAAAATTAAAATCCAAATATGCATATATATATATATTAAAACAAATAATGTAAAATAACCCGTAATACGGGGGATAAAATCTAGTTAGGTTGACAAAAGAGGATCCTAGCTCCGGCCTCCGGATAGTAATTAAGTTGGTAACAACTAACAACCGTACACTGTGCCTGCTGTCCTGACCACAAAACCCACAACCTCTTTTCGTTTAATTAATTTTTTCTTAGACCATGTAAATTTGGGCTAATTATTTTAGAGCCCAATAGGCACTAACCCTTGAAGGTTTGAACCACTTACTAAATTCCAGCCCAAAGAAAAATAACTTAATGCCAATGGGCCAATGGTGCATGCACCGGGCCTCAGGGCTTTGTGTCACGTAACAACAAGTCCATTGCATAGTTAGCCCCAAACCTTTAGCACTTCTAAATTCTAATTTGTGGATAAATAGGGCAACCCTTTTTCAAAAAAACATTTTTAAATTATTTGTTGTTATGTATATTTGGATTTAGGATTCAGATTTTTTATAACCATTTTAAAAAATTTTGGACATTATATAACGGAGTATTCAAAATATTTTGAGTTCGGCCAGCCTTGAATTAAGAAATAAGTTTGTTTAAAGCTTAAGAACAAGAAATCGTTTACGAAACAAACATAAGGATAAAGAAATCTCAAGAAATAAAACCCCATAAGATCAAGCCCAAGCCAAAATAAATTTTACACACTCACACAAAAAAAAAAAGCAAACAATAAGCTCAAAATTCAACCCAACCATCTGACTGTTTTGTCAATGTTCGAACATAACAAATAGAGTTTCCATTGTTAGCGTTGGCCGCTGTGTGACTTGTGAGATTCGGCACAGAAGTCAGAACTGAAGCTGGGAAGCAAACAGGTGAATTGGTGAAAACATTTGGGTGTGAAATCGATTAATCAATTGATTCAGCATCGCCGATGTCCGCTGAGGCTTGAGGTTCGGAACAGACTTGTTTGGGTGCGACCGAAATCGATTAATCAAAACAGTCAACAGAAGCAAGCAGAGACCGGGTTTGGGAATACGCATTTCACCATTGTGTATTTTTTTTGGTAGGTTAGGCTTGGAATTATTGGAAGACCTGATTATGTGAATTCAGTATTCAAGTGTCAATTTAGAGTTGAATGGTTAAATAGGTGTTTTAGTTGAATGATTGAATGCGGAGTTTTTATTGTTTGATACGACCCTAATTGGATTGTTGACCCGAAATTTAGAAGTAAGAAAAAAAATTGGGTCTCATGACTTTCAATTCATACATGCTAGATGTTCAAGATCCGACACTACATAGCGCGGACTTCGATAATAATCAATAATTAAATCATGAATTTGGGTGGGTGGTAATTATAAAAGCAAGAAAAGGTGAAAACGATACGGCGATAAGCAGCCAGCAGCATCAGAATATGCGATGGCTATACTGCTATTTGCTTTTTAGACCGATCTACTGTTTTGTCAGGATTCCCATTAGGTTACTAACTCACTATTAATATTTGAATCACACTTTTAGTCCCTTAGGCTGAGGGGTGTGGGGGGCTCTAATGGGGGTTTTAGTGGAGGCTCCAGCCAATAATATTATGACGTGTGGCAGAGAGAGAAACTGGATAAGGGGGGTGTTGGAGCCCCCGTTGGAGCCCCTGGCCCTGGTGTGGGGGGCTCCAGCGGATTTTTTTTTTATTTTTTTATAAATGTATTAAAAAACGAATTATTAAAAAAACTCATAAATTATTAAAAAAACACACATTAATAAAAAAAACACATTAATATCTAAAAATAAAATAAAAATAAAAGTACTAAAAAAAACATTATTCTTATTCTTCGGCTTGGTCTTCTTCGATTAACCTCTTTCGGATACGTTCCTTTTGCTTTTCCATTAGCATTTGATCGACCGGATTTAGGTTACTGAAGTCTCTAGTAAGGAAGTCCAAATCTCTCATTCGACTTTTTTCTTTTTTGTCATTAGAGACCACCTCCATGGTTTTGTTGAATTTATTGAGGGATTCAACAAGATTGGCGATGTTTACGGCTTCCCCCTCAGCCGGTTTTTCCCCTTGGCGTCCCGTCCCAATGGCCGCCTCCTCGGCGGTGAAGACGTTTCCTCCTCCGCAATGTTTAGGTCGAATCCAACGCGGCAATCCGACCCGATTGAAGTGCTATACGCTCCGGACGAACTTGTTTTAGTCCGTTTCGGCCGTACTTCCGCATCAACGTCCGGCGCCACCAGCTCAACCCACTTGGAACACCTTTTCAACCTCTCCCACAACTTTACATCGTCCCACGTCTTCACCGTCCCATACCTCCGCAAACACTCCTGCTTCCACTCTTCGACAATGAAATTGTAAACCGCCAAATCATCACTGCCACATGGTCTCATACGACCGCTGTTCCTGTTGAAAAGATTAGTAAACAAGCCGACAAATTTTCTGATTTCGGACCACCGACCCGAAATCATATCGGCGTTCCGCTCTGTACTCCCAACGAGCGTATAGAACGTCTCACTAACCTTTGTCCAAAAAATCTTGCTCTTTTGGTAGTCGGCTGCAAAATGAATAAATAAATTTGTAAGTCATTTAACTTTTTTATCTAACTTTTTTATTAAAAATCATTTTTAAAAACGTTAAAACAATTACCGCAACGCCGATCCTCAGAAATTGTAACACCCCGACCAAAGGCGGATTATACATCGGGGCGCCACATATTGTTTCATTACTCGTGACACTATTGGGTGTCAATATTTAATAAATACATTCATTCGCGCGCGCGCAAAGTAAACACAATAACATAAATCATCATAAATCAATATATTATAAATCTTAATATTCAAACAGCAAAAACTTGTCTTAATACATTTTAGTCTAGGTCCAAAATAAAGAAAACTTCCTATGTGTCCACAAGCTCCAAAACAGCTACTGCAAACCTGAACATGTGTTAAAATAAACGTCAAACACTTGCGTGTTGGTGAGAAATCAAGTTTAATACAATACATAGATAACAATAAATCTGCGCGCAACACGTGTATGTCTGGTGTTTAACAAGGGTGCAATCAGATTGTGATCAAGCCTAAATAGATCATAGCTCATAGTTCAATCCGTGCTCCCAATTGAGCACAAAAACGAGAAAACATCTGTGCAAGTGTAAACAAAGAAAACCGTAAACGATAGGTCTCCCGTGTTCATCTAATGGATCCATGAAAACTGCGGAATAGGCCGAACAAAGCGGTTAATGATACACACATACAAATAAACAGCCAAGTAAACGTCCTCAACACATGGGATACTGCGCGACTAAAGTTCATAAACAAGTTTAAGACTCAAGTTTGTATGAACACATGAACATCCCAAAACATTAAAAGCAAAAAGGGATTAGGTACGAGACTACTCACTTGATAAACGATGCTGTGTAAGATAAAGCAAGGACCAACTTTAAACAAGCACAAGTTAACCTATAAATAAGATTATTGTTTTAATGATTGGTTTTAAGTCTTGATTATAAGTTTGCATAAGTAAATTATTATATATAATATATATATTACCGGAAAAGCAGGGCAGAACAGAGAGGAAGACGGAGGCAGAGAGGAGGACGGCAGAGAGAGCAAGGAGCAAGAGAGAATAAGAGAGATTAAGTGTTTTGTGTGTGTAGTGTTAGGAAAATATTATTATTATTTATAGAGAAACCCTAGGGAACACAATCCCTAGAAAAGGGGAAAAAGATCTCAAAAAGCAAAAGATTCCAAAAGCAAAAGATATCAAAAGATATGGCAGCAGGGAAAAAGAGAAAAAGGCTGACAGGGAACAGTAAAAAGGCATGGGCGGTTCAGATAAAGGTACTGGTCAAGCATGGAAAAAGCAGATCTCAAAAGATAATGTCAGTCACTTTTTCTGCCAACCAATGGGGTTGGTGCGCATGCTGCGCCGAAAGTAACTTTTCAGACATAAAGCAGATTAGGTCAACAGCACAAAAGATAAGACAACTCAAAAGCAACGGCTAGATTAAACAGAAGAAAACTCAAAGGGTTTAGGGCGAGAAGGTTTGAGCGCGAAGGCAGACACAGAAGGTCAAGAGAGCGCGAGCGCGAAGGCAGACAGAACCAACCTTAACGCGTCGCGGAAAGAACTACATTTCTAAGCGCGCCGCGGGAAGAATCACATTTCTTAGCGCGCCGCGGGAGGAACTAAAATTCCTAGCGCGCCGCGGGAAGAACTATAATTCTTCGCGCGTCGAGGGATGAACTACGATTCTTAGCGCGCTGCGAGAAAAACTACAAATCCTTAGCGCGTCGCGGGAAGAACTACCGTTCTTAGCGCGCTGCGAGAAGAATTACAATTCTTAGCGCGCTGCGAGAAGAGTTCGTCTCGCGTATCGCTGAAACAGGTGGTCTTCACGCAGGATTCCTTGTAAGGGGTCTGGCGCGTGGAGCTGCGCAGACAACCTTAGGCGGGAAGGAACAAAGGACAAGCAAAGAGTTAGAAGAAAAAGAGGGAAACAAGGCGTAAGGGCGGGACGGCGACAAGAGGGAAAAGAAGGCGGAAAGAGAGAAGGAGAGGGACGGGACGGCGGAAAGAAAGAGAGAGAAAGAGGCGGGAAGGAAAATATATATTATTATTAAAAGTAAAATATAAGTATAAATATTAAATCATAAAAGAAAGAGATCGGATCGGAGAAACGGGTACCTGGGTCGGGTCGGATCGGGGCAGATGTTACAGAAATGACTATCCAATCCCGACACAAGGCTTCCTTCTCATCCGATGACCAAGGAGTGGTTTTCCGTTTCGTCCTTGGAGTCGAAGCCGGTCCCGACCCGTCCGTTGCAACTTGTTTTTTCCGGTGGACTCGTCTTCTTTGTCCCGTAGCTTCACCGTGTGATTCTTGTGTCTCCGGAACAACAAAGTTAGGAGACGGTTGTATGTTGGATGGTTGAAAGCCGGATTATTGTTGCGGCTCCGAATAAAACATCGGTTGGTGCGGTGACGACCATAAATCGTCGTCAATATAATCTGAATCTAGGTTTGGGTACCAATTTCCAGCCATTTTTTTAAAAAAAAGTTTGGAAGATGGGTTGATTTTGGGTTTTTTTTTGAAGTTGTGGTAATTGTTTTATGTGAAATGGGTTATATATAGGAAGAAAAAACTTTTTTTTTATTAAATAAGAGCCCAACGGCTCATTTTAAATGTCCAACGGCTAGCATCACACTTTCCCATGTCTCTTTACGCCATCCTCAGCCGCTAACCAGCTGGCGCCTGCTTTGTTTTTCGTGCTCGCGCCCCGATAGCGCCCCTCTCGCGCCCTGGTGGTGTGGTGCTAGCGCCTGGGGGCGCGAGGGGAGGGGCTCTAGCGCCCCCGTTGAAGCCCCACACCCCTCAGCCTTAACTTGTGCTACTCCCTTCTTTTGTTCTATTTTCCAAAATTTTTTGTCCAGTAATTTATATTAGCAATAAGGGTGTTCAGTGATCGGTTTAAAACCGCGAAACCGTCCAAGTCGGTCATCGGTTTGGCTTTGCTGTCGGGTTTTTTTTACGTTCGGTCGATCGGCTTCAAAATTTTCAAACCGTAATGAACGGTTTGGCTTACGGTTTTTATTGAAAACCGGCCGTAAAACCGGACCGGACCGTATGATTTATTTATATATAAATTTTATTTTTTATATTAGATTTATATAACTATTTATAATATATCATATGTTTTAAAAATTGGGCTTCTTGTCTTAGCCAATATAAGATGCTAGTGTGTAATTTAGCCCAACTTTACTAAAATTTCAGTATCCCGTCATGTTCTAAGCTTAAATTCTAAACAATATGATTAATTATGGGAAACTTGCATTTTGGTTATTTTATTTTTGAACAGTTTGAAATCTAGACTTGTGAATTAGATTTTAAGTTTTTGACAACAGCATATTAAAGCCTAAACCGTGAAACCGGCCGGAGCCATAACGGTTCGGTTCGGTTTGGTTTTTATTTTCAACGGTTTGGCTTCGGTTTTTGATTAGCAAAAACCGTACTAACGGTTTGGCTTACGATTTAACCCAAAAACCGTCAAAACCGGACTGTGAACACCCCTATTAGCAATTAGTTTTTCTAATGTGGTGTAGTGGTGAAAAGGATTAGTTTTTCAATTAAGACTAAGGTTCGATCCCCACATACAACACCTTGAAGAGGATATTGATGACTCAATGAAGAAAAACCAGGATCTTTATTCACAAGTATTTTATCCAATGTGGTATAATGGTATGAATCTTGGGTTCATCACTAGACACTAGACACCTAGGTTCGAATGTTCAATCCCTACCGACAACACCTTAGTGAGGTCATGGATGACTCAATGAAGAAAAACCTGGATCTTTGTGATCTCCAGATCGGGTTTTACCACCAGCGGCCTTCGGACGAGTGTGTTATCCCCGAAACTGGAGATAATTTTAAGACGCTTAAGAACTCTGTACGGCTGGGTTAGGCCAGCTAGTAATGACCTTTTACCATTGGTTCACCACGTACGAAGTATCTAAACAATTATCTTTCTGGTAGCCGTTAAGAAAATTGATCCCTACTTCTATTGGATTAGTAAATGTTCTGATAAAGCTGTATCTTTGAAAAACTAGAAACACATTTTATTTTTTAACTACATGTCATATTTATATATTTTACTGCTCTAATATTTTTTCTCATTGTTTGGTGCAATACTGTTTGTATAGATTTGTAGATAAAAAAACAATTGATCATATGCACTTGTATTATAAGTTAAGATTAACATGCTAAATAAACGATAGGCGTATGTTGAACAATAATCATAGGTTTATCATTTTAAGTTGTTCACAAGGTCGATGCTTCAAGACTATAATTCATTACTAAGCTTCCATAATAATTTTGAAGTTCTAGTTGTAAGTCGACAAAACTAACTACGTCAGAAGATCCAAGCAGTAAAGGTTCAACTGATTTAAGTTGTGAGTCGATAGAACATCTTTGAACTAAAATTACATGTTTGTACTAATCTTATAAAGACTTGTTACTTTAAATCATAATTGAAGATCAAGACTAGCTTTCAAAGAATGCTAGATGACACGTAAACCGCGTGTAAAGATAAAGGATTTGAATATCTTTATCCAAGTTTATGATCTCACACAAAACCAAATATAATAAGTCAAGCGAAGTCAAAGACGAACATCAAATTGCTTGAAGATGGGGCATGATACTATTTACAAATAAACCCACTGAAGAGGTAGGTCCCAGCAGAGGTGGTTAGGACCCGCAGGACTTCCTTAAAAGGAGACGTCTGCGCAGTTGAACACGCAAGACTCCTTAAACGGACGTCTGCGCAGTTGAACCCGCACACTTCACCATAGGGATGTCTGCGCCGCGACCTACCAAACCCGCAGGACCCACCACGCTCAGAGTTGTGACGACCTCACATGCGGTACGCAAGCTGGTCTCGCAGGAAATGCCTCCCTATGGTTTCCAAGTATCCGCCTGTTCCCGCAGGTGCGGATACCCGCCATTAGGGACTGGCCACCCGCGCAGCATGGCTACACGCATAAGGCTCAGACTCGTAATAATTCAGTAGTCACCTGAAGAAGGAATGAGCAAAGCCGAGAACATTCCCGCATAAAGGCGGGAAGGGGAAAACTCCCGCCTAAATGAGCCAGTCCGTATAATAATGGAGGATCTTTTGTGTGATACCTGACGAGGTATGGACAAAAGATCTGACCAACGATACGACAGCTCACTGACAGCAGCATGGCAGACAACACGCCACAGCACTGTGACCAATAGCCGCCGCCTGCTCACCAACTCCTGCCATACCACGTGCCTAGCCTGTAGTTGGTGGAAAAGGAAAAGTGAACAGCACGCCTGGTCACTGTCAGCCGCTGCCTATCCACCAATTACCAGCAGAGCACGTGCGTAGGCCACAGTTGGCAGAGTAGTAGGCCGGCTAAACCTCCTTGGAAACCCACCTTCGGCTATAAAAGACATCAAATGGTAATATCATTTCATCATCTAATATCTTGTATAATTTACCTGATAACTGCTCTAGTATTAATAATATACTTTTATATTTAAAGAGTAATATAGACTGATTCTCACGCCGGAGGGTGGTCACAAGGAGGAACCCCCCCCCCCCCCCTTTCTTAGTGACGAGCTCACGGTGTCTGTTTTGCAGGTTATCGGAAGAACCATCTTGCCGGAATTAACCCCTCGTGGGAAACGTCTATCTAACCCTCAGGTTATCGGAAGAACCATCTTGCCGGAATTAACCCCTCGTGGGAAACGTCAATCTAACCCTCAGGTTACTCGTAATCTGTCGGGGTTCGACTGGTGTTTCTTCATTGGCGCCATCCGTGCATAAAGCTAGAACTTTATTTTTCTCCAGTTTTTTCAAAATTTCTGGAAAGATGGTTAAGGATACTCCGGTCCCAAAACCGAGTAACCAAGAGACTCCGGTAATTATGACCCCAGCTATAAGGGGGAATACCGAGTACACAAACTTTACGAACACTACCCCAGCTACCCAAGCCGGGGCAAGTGAAGTAAATAATCAGACACTGGGATTCACAGATACCCAGTTAGAAAATCAACAGACGAGGCTCCCCTGCCAAACACTCGATGAGGTTAAAGCGTGGGCCGAAGCACGTCAAAAAGAGTTCCAAGCTGAGTTGGATGAACGTTTACATTCACTCCAACAAGTGGAAGAATTCGAATACGACGATGATTCGGAGGAATCCGAGGAAGACGCGAACCCTCGTCATAGGGCGAAAGGGAAGCGTAAAGAAACGGATTCCCAACCGAGAAGGCGTTTTGGAGAAACATTCAGTCCAATAAACGTGGGCAACAGCCCACAGGACTTCTCCAAAACATTCACGCCAACTGCGGCAAGGGCGGGAACGTCCAAATTCGCAAGGGACATTGCGGAAGCAATCGCCCCAAGAAGTGCCAAACAAATGTCCAACATAGGCACGTACGATGGTATTTCTGACCCTGACGATCACTTGAACAGATTCATCGCAGGGGCGACCGTCAGTAACTGGACGGAACCCACGTGGTGTTATATGTTCCAAATGACGCTGGTCGGGGCAGCTAGAGCGTGGTTCGACCGTCTGCCGGTCCACCACATCTACGATTGGGCAGACTTCCAACAGAAGTTCAGCCAACACTTTAGTCAGCAAAGAAAGTACACTGAGGAGCAGTGGACAATCCTCAAGTGCGTCTGAGAGGAGGAAGAATCTTTGCCTGACTTCATCACTCGCTTCAACTCGAAGAAGCTAAGCCTGGGCAACGTTAGCGAAGATCTCGTTCGCGCCGCTTTCATCCAGGGCGCAAACGACCCGGAACTCATCCTCACCCTGACGGGCAAAGATGGCATGCCATCCACATGGGATGCCATCATGACCGCAGCTAAACGCTTTGCGGAAACCGAGAGGCAACTGGGTAGAGATCTTCCACAGAGCACGAACCTCTACACCCAGAAGACGAGGGAAAACAACGTCCTTACCGCCCGATTAAACAAAAAGCGGAAGCTGGGCATTTGGCAGTCAAGGGTAAACTTTGACACCCCGTCCGGTTTCCAACATCGGTTGGGCGGAAGAGATAACGTGAAACCGGAGAAGAACTCCAGGTGGACGCCACTCACAAAGAGTGTGACCGAGATATTCGCCACGGAGGAGCTCCCGTGGCCAAAGGCTCCGTTTATCCGGCATCGCCACAACGCTGATCGGAGAAAGTATTGTGATTTTCACAAAACCAAAGGCCACAACACTGAAGAATGTTTAGATGTAAAGGACTTGGTCGAAGCATTTGTCAAGGATGGGACACTCGCGCACCTTGTGGCGAAGTGAGTGTCGAGCAGGCTGATGCGTGAACCCCAGCTGGGGAAACGCACGAATAAAAATCGCAGTTTCAACGGAGACTACATACTGCGTAAACAACGAGATCCCGAACAAGATACATGTCGGCTCGATGGTGCTCCCATCCAAGCCACGCCTAATGGGAGCTCAATTACACAGTTTGTATGTAGATCAATTCCAAATTTGTAAAGAAAAGGCCTAGAGCCACTTCTAATGGAAACGATTCTCCTTCAAATTGATGCTGATGATTTTACATTTATATTTTATGAACTTTGCACATGGAGATGCCGGTATCCGCCGCATCAAGTGAAGAATCGTTGCGCAGGGAAGGCGGCAAAACCCGCACAAACCCAAAAGCATCAAACCTTCACGCAGGTCAGTTAAAGGGGAAAGGTTCAGCCATCTCACTATGTGAAAATGCCGGTATATCCGCATGAATCCTGGTAGAGGAAGCTGAACACTAACCTATTAACAACCACGCGTTGAACGGTCGATTCGAACACTAATGCTGGTAGTCATCGCATCAAGAAGAGTCAGTGTGGGGAAGGCGGCAAAACCCGCATAAACCCAAAAAACGACAGAACCTTCACGCAGGTCAGTTAAAGGGGAAAGGTTCAGCCATCCCACTATGTGAAAGTGCCGGTATATCCGCATGAATCCTGGTAGAGGAAGCTGAACACTAACCTATTAACAACCACGCGTTGAACGGTCGATTCGAACACTAATGCCGGTATTCACCACATCAAGTGAAGAATCGTTGCGTGGGAAAGGCGGCAAAACCCGCATAAACCCAGAAAATGACAAGACCTTAACGCAGGACAGTTAAAGGGGAAGAGTTTAGCCATCCTACCAAGTGCAAGTGCCGGTCCTATCCGCACACTCACAAAGGGGGAAGCAAAACTTCAACCTACTGTCAACCACATTCAAGGTTAACTTATTCTAAACACTTGGGAAATCGCTAATTTAAACTAAGTATGCAAGTCATATAAGGTTTATAAAGTAATGAACCCAAAGGAAATAACAGTCTTATCCACAAAAAGATTTGTATTTCACAAAAGATATATTACAAGAATGGCCGGGTAAATACCCGCCTACAAAACAAAATCTAGTCTATCCTAGCAGCGGGAAGGGATCTTCAGAATCAAGCTTCAGGACCACTTCCACTTGGACCCGCCCCATCAGTAGAGCGTGGCGGTTCAAGGAAAGCCTTGAGGATAGCAAGTCCATCATCAGCAGCAGCGACTTCCTTCACCTTCTCCACCACCGGATGCGGGAAGGCGGCATATTGGTTCACCGCTTGGTCATATGCAGCTTCGGTGTCCACATCGAACAAAGGGAAGTTGGAAGGCGGGACGCCTTTCTCAACGAACCCTAGACCAAGCAGGAAGCCGGCCTTTTCCCCATCCTCATGAGAAGCGTTGAGGGCTGCGCTCATGGCATCATCGTAAGTAGTCTCTGAGAAGACCCGATGCACAACCTACAAAGAAAATACAAGTGTCAAACACCTTTTCTATGTACAAAGGAAAGCGTGAAGACGTAAAGCTAAACATACCTGAGACAACGCTTCTCGAAGAAGCCTTTCCTTGGCAACCAGAGCTTCTTGAAGGGCGGCTTGAGCTTGGGTGCAGGCGCGTTCGGCTTCGCTTTTGTTAAGGTTGGCAAGTAGCACTTCCTTTGCGGCAGCCTCTTCGACGCCCTTAAGCTTCCGCTCGGTATGGTCAAGCACGCCCCTCTGGTCCAAGATCTCCTGGAGCTTCTTGGCATCTTCCATCGCCAAGGCATCATGAGCACGTTGGAGAGCCTCTAATTTGGCCTTGAGCTCCTCATTCTCCACGCGTAAAGGCTCAGCAACGGCTTCAGCCTTGGTGGCCCTCTCGGTTGCGTTCCTCGCAGTCTCCTTAGCCAGCCGAAGCTGTTCGTTAACAGCTTGGGCAGCCTTGGAGCGGGCCTCGAGTCGCGCTTGAACCTCAACCTCGAGGGCCTTGAAGGCCTTCTCCTTCTCCGCAGCAGCTGCGGACAGCTGTTGGTTCTCCTCCCGAAGAGCCCGCGCTTGAGATACTTCCTTGGCGCGAGCTGCTTTCAACTTGTCGTTTTCACGACAAAGCAGCTCGACGCGCGGCTGCATCCGGGCCTGGAGAACCCGAAGCTCATTGGTTAGCCTACCCTCCTGGTAGCTAGCCATGGCTTCCCCCAACGCACCATGGGGAGCAGCGTGGCGAGCCCATTCCACGCACTCCACAGGGGTACGAAGGGTTGTTCCTCGGCGGATGTTCCATCGCGGAACACACACTTCATTGGAATCCGACACTGCAAGAGAAACAAAGCAGTTAGGAAAAAGATGAAGAGATATATAAGAAAGGCCAAAAGAACCCTACGCACCTGTAGGGTCGATCACAGGCCGATAGCCACCGAACCCATCGCCTGAACCTAAGGGAAATCCATCCAAAAGGTCAGGCAGATGGGAAGGTGGCAAAGATTGGCGAGAAGCCCTGCGCGTACCTGATGGGCCGGCCGTCGTTGCCGGTGGCGGAGG
Organism: Bidens hawaiensis; assembly: GCF_021521415.1. Lineage (NCBI taxonomy): Eukaryota > Viridiplantae > Streptophyta > Magnoliopsida > Asterales > Asteraceae > Bidens > Bidens hawaiensis. The sequence goes on along the minus strand of NW_027492353.1, from coordinate 202,768 downwards.
CATAGTAGCGGCCGCCGTGGTCGCCGCCGCAGAATCCGCAACAATCGTAACCGCCGGCTCGGTGAAAGATGCTGTAAAAATCGCACTTACCACCGGCGGTGACGTCATCTCAGCTGGAACAGTCGGCTCAAGGGAGTGAGCAACTGATCCAGCGGAAGCAGGCGCAGGCGCCTGGGTCGTCGCCTCAGGTAGGCTGACCGAGCCTACCGTCATCGGCGGAGGGGTACTCCTCTGCGCTCCACCCTGGAATGCGTCAACATCCACGCCTACACAAGAAGATAAGTGTTTCAATAAATTTATAAAGTGATAAATCTACAAAGATAAAAATGTTTGTACTTACGGGTTTTCTTGAGCCTGAACGTACGGACGGGTGGGGACGAGCCCGATGGAGCCGGTCTCTTGATGCCGGTAACCGTCGTCGTCGTTGGTTCTCCGGAGGTAACAGTCGTAGCCTCCGGAGCAGTGGTCTTCTCACCACCGGGGTTCCCCGCCACCTCTTCACTATCTGACTCGGTGTCAGATAGAAGCACCGGATCAGCTGTGGAGGCCACCTTCTCCTTCCCTTTCCCGCCGGCAACCCTCTTCTTCTGCACCAACGGAGGACCATCTGCGGATTCCTCAGAAGAAGACAGGATGTCAGGAATTCCAGCAGCGGGTACAGCATTGAGGGGTTGAGGATAGAGTATCGCCTTACCTGGCCGCCGGTGGCTTAGGATCTCGTGGCCCGGCGGATAGACCTCCACAAACCGATCCGCCGTTTGTTCCAGGATGGGCAACTCGTTCTCGTCTAGAGCACGAGTACCCACCCGCACGGGACCGTCAGCTTCCCGCGGGTACAGGAGCGACTCCAAATCGTTCCCCTCTGAAAGAAAAGAAACAGTTAGAAGACAAACTCATATCAGCAAGAAAGACAAGACATACCATAAGGAATAGAGTTCAAACCGTATTCGAGAAGGATGGGAAACCGAGACGCCTCCTTCCATACCCGGCTCATCCCCAGCATCACCATCCCGGACTCCGCAAACCGGTAAACCGGAGATTGGATCCGAGATATCTTCGCGAACCATTCCGCCTCCTGGTAGTTGGAAGCGTGAAGGCTCGGAAGCGCTTGCCCTTCTTAAACTTCATGGCAATGGGGATGGCGCGGGCAGAAATGTAGAACTCCCGCTTCCACGATCGGAGACTGCGCTCGGTCGCGCAAATCTTCAAACCCTTGATCCGGGTTGTCAGGGTGTACCACCCCTGGATGCACCTCCAAGTATAGAAGGTCATCAGGCGGTCCACATAGGGCTCAATGCCCAGAATTCGGCACACCCACTCGAAGTGCCGAATCTTGGCAATCGCCATCGGATGCACCTCGGTCAGGTGCACACCGTGCCTCTCCAGGACACGGTACACAAACTTTGTCAATGGGAACCTAAGGTTCCCATAAACAAAAAATGCAGCATATACCCCGATCTTGCCACTGGGGGCATCGTACACAGTCTGCTGGGGTTCAGGAAACTCAGGCTCAAGAGACTCAAGCATGAATTTCCTGACGACGTACTGGTACAGATCGACAGGTAGAGCACACTAGCACTCGCCAGCAGTACTCCTATCGTCGGCTACAGCTTCAGCATCATGGGAAGACATATTGCAGAGGAAGAAGAAACGATTTCGGAGGAATGCTCAACTAAATAAGGGAGTATTCACCAGAAATCGCCTTAGAGATGAAGAGAAGAAGTGAAGGTGTGAATTACAAAGGACCTTCTCCCCCTTTATATAGTGATCGCAGTTAATGCGATGAATTTAATGCGGAGGAGAGAGAAATTGAAGGTGCAATGAAACCGTGACATGTGGCACCAGGCAAGCTGGCAACAGCTGTTGAAAGGACGAGTGCCATTAATTTTGCGGCCGCGCGCCCGAAAAATCGCGCCCACGCGCCGTAAAAAGCGTCTGAAACGACCATATAATGTCACGTCACCATAACTTCCAGCACGTCCTGACACAGTCAGAAGAAACCGTCGCACGACGACTGTTCTTATCCTTTCACCAACTTTTCAAATTTCAAAGATTCAAAAAGATTCGAAAAGTAAGCGGGAAAAACCCCTTACCCTGGCTATCCAGTTGACCGTAAGACGGCTGCGGGTACAGTGTTAAGGCAAAACCCTTCACATACCTAGCACCCGCGGGGAACAGAGGCCAAGAATACCCAACTATGAAGTCGGGTGCGGGTACAGTGTTAAGGCAAAACCCTTCACATACCTAGCACCCGCAGGGCACGGAAACCGGAAAAACCCAATTATGAAGCCGGGTGCGGGTACAGTGTTAAGGCAAAACCCTTCACATACCTAGCACCCGCAGGGAACGGAAACCGGAAAAACCCAATTATGAAGCCGGGTGCGGGTACAGTGTTAAGGCAAAACCCTTCACATACCTAGCACCCGCAGGGAACGGAAACCGGAAAAACCCAATTATGAAGCCGGGTGCGGGTACAGTGTTAAGGCAAAACCCTTCACATACCTAGCACCCGCAGGGAACGGAAACCGGAAAAAACCCGACTATAAAGCCGGGTGCGGGTACAGTGTTAAGGCAAAACCCTTCACATACCTAGCACCCACAGGGAAGTGAAGCCGAGAAAATCTTGGCATTCCACCCAACTACAAAACGGGCACAGGTACAGTGTTAAGGCAAAACCCTCCACATACCTAACACCCGTAAAAAGTCATACCTCGGCACCCAATTGTAAGTCGGGCGCGGGTACAGTGTTAAGGCAAAACCCTTCACATACCTAGCGCCCGCAGGGGATTAAACGCCAGGAACACCTCGGCAACCATAAGTCAGGTGTGGGTACAGTGTTAAGGCAAAACCCTTCAAGCACCTAGCCCTGCAGGGATTTAACGCCAGGGATACCTTGGGAGTAAAGTAACTAATAAGACGAAGTGCGGGTACAGCGTCAAGGCAAAACCCTTCGCATACCGAGCACTCCATGGGAATTGAAACCAAGAAGGATCTTCTGGGCCATGCTTGCAGAAACGGGATTAACATCCCCGCATAGCGGGAACGTCAAGAACTAGATTGTTTGAAACTTCAGGATGGAATTGGTGGTTATAACATGATTGATCACTATGTTCAAAACCACCAAGACCTCATGGAGAATCTACACAAAAGGTTCTAAACGCTCCTGACTTGCGGGGAGGTTACAGACCTATCCGCATCATCCCAGAGATCAAGCAGAACATTAGGAAATTCTGCGTGACATTGGGAAACCCGTGGGTAAGACTTCCCGCGGAAAACCCATAAAACTAAACCCTTTTCAAAAACCCCTTGCTTAAGTCCAAAAGTTCACCTCACTTTATTAAACATTCATGAGCAGAACATTGGACTGGGGGGACTTGAAGAGGTAGGTCCCAGCAGAGGTGGTTAGGACCCGCAGGACTTCCTTAAAAGGAGACGTCTGCGCAGTTGAACACGCAAGACTCCTTAAACGGACGTCTGCGCAGTTGAACCCGCACACTTCACCATAGGGACGTCTGCGCCGCGACCTACCAAACCCGCAGGACCCACCACGCTCAGAGTTGTGACGACCTCACATGCGGTACGCAAGCTGGTCTCGCAGGAAATGCCTCCCTATGGTTTCCAAGTATCCGCCTGTTCCCGCAGGTGCGGATACCCGCCATTAGGGACTGGCCACCCGCGCAGCATGGCTACACGCATAAGGCTCAGACTCGTAATAATTCAGTAGTCACCTGAAGAAGGAATGAGCAAAGCCGGGAACATTCCCGCATAAAGGCGGGAGGGGGAAAACTCCCGCCTAAATGAGCCAGTCCGTATAATAATGGAGGATCTTTTGTGTGATACCTGACGAGGTATGGACAAAAGATCTGACCAACGATACGACAGCTCACTGACAGCAGCATGGCAGACAACACGCCACAGCACTGTGACCAATAGCCGCCGCCTGCTCACCAACTCCTGCCATACCACGTGCCTAGCCTGTAGTTGGTGGAAAAGGAAAAGTGAACAGCACGCCTGGTCACTGTCAGCCGCTGCCTATCCACCAATTACCAGCAGAGCACGTGCGTAGGCCACAGTTGGCAGAGTAGTAGGCCGGCTAAACCTCCTTGGAAACCCACCTTCGGCTATAAAAGACATCAAATGGTAATATCATTTCATCATCTAATATCTTGTATAATTTACCTGATAACTGCTCTAGTATTAATAATATACTTTTATATTCAAAGAGTAATATAGACTGATTCTCACGCCGGAGGGTGGTCACAAGGAGGAACCCCCCCCTTTCTTAGTGACGAGCTCACGGTGTCTGTTTTGCAGGTTATCGGAAGAACCATCTTGCCGGAATTAACCCCTCGTGGGAAACGTCTATCTAACCCTCAGGTTATCGGAAGAACCATCTTGCCGGAATTAACCCCTCGTGGGAAACGTCTATCTAACCCTCAGGTTACTCGTAATCTGTCGGGGTTCGACTGGTGTTTCTTCACCCACTGTCCATTATTGTGAGAGAACTCATCGCATTATACGTCTATTATAACCCATTAACCCTTTTAAGAAACATGAGAGTTTATTAAAGTATATAAAGAAATAACTGCATTGAACGTGATTGCTTCAACGTTGTATCACGATTATCCTTCGACGTTATATCGCCGTTAATTTAATGAAGATTCTTAACTTTTGCTTAGGTGTATAAATAAATTAACTTAATTGAAAATAAATATGTAAATTAAATGGTTTTCAAAGAAATTTGACGTAAACATGTTGAATATGTTTATAGATCATAAATTTTTTTGTTAATGATATTATTGTCAGTGGCGAAGTTTAGACGAGAGCGTTGTTGGAGGGGGGGGTTCACAATTTTGGTCAAAATAAGTAAATTTACACTCATGCGTAAAAAACAAGGACGGGGGTGCTTATTGTATCATATTAGGGCTGAAAACAAGCCGAACCGAACAAGACCTTGTTCATGTTCATTTGTAAAGGAATTCAGCATGTCCACGAACACAAACGAACATAAAAAAACGACATTGTTAATCTAAAAAATTACACATAATCATCTAAATTAAATAACATTAGCACTTGAGATAATAATAATCATAAACATAATCATAATTATACCAGTCGATGGTTTTTATCTGATAATGTCAACGAAGCAAAAGTTATATTTGTTGTTAGTTAAAACAAGACTTTATAAAACAAACATTAATGAAACGAATTGAACATAAGTAATAAAATTTAAATTTTAGGTTAGTTATTATAAGATATTATAAAGATATAAAACAAACCTTTAACTAATAAACAAAAACAAACAAACGTAAAACATAAACTAACACATTACCGAACATTCAAGAATACAATTGAACGAATGTAACCTCTGCTCATGTTCGTTCATTTATTAAATAAATGAACGTAAACGAACTTTCCGTCGAACGGCTCACGAACTGTCTGCTGACGTTCGGTTCGTTTATAGCCCTATACCTTATACATGTTTTCTTTGTCTCCGTCTAGGGGTGCAAACGAGCCGAGCCGAGCCCGAGCTCGACTAGGCTCGAGCTCGGCTCATTTAACATGCATAGAGCTCTAGCTCGAGCTCGGATCGTTTTGAGCTCTATTTTCAAAGCTCGAACTTGGCTCGTGAGTAGATTTACTAGCTCGGGCTCGGCTCGTCTGCTATTTATCAAATTATTTTTTATATAATTATAATAATTTTTATATATTTTTTTATATTATAACTTTATGTATAAAATAATATATATTATTTAGTTAGTTTTAATTATTTTTTCATAACTTTATATATATTAATTAATAATTATTAAATATATATTTCAAAAAATTCTATAAGTAACAGGCTCGTTTAGGCTCGCGAGCCGGCTCAAGCTCGATAAGTAAAGCTCGGGCTCGGGCTCGGGCTGGTTTATTAAACGAGCTTACTATTAGGCTCGAGCTCGGGCTAAGGCTCGATTAAGCTCGGCTCGATCGAGCTTTTTAACGAGCCGATGTCGAGTAGCTCGCGAGCAGCTCGTGCTTTTTAACGAGCCGATGTCGAGTAGCTCGCGAGCAGCTCGGCTCGTTTGCAACCCTATCTCCCGTCTTGAAAGTAGTTAAATTCTAAGGGGTATACAGTTAAAAGATAGAAGTTCAGGGGGGCTGCTTAATGTTTTGTTGTATCCAACAAGTGTACACGTGACCATTGAGTGTCTAAATGCTGAAAGGTCTCCTTATCACGTGGTCCATTAGTGCCTAATATTTTGTCTAATATTTACCTACACAATAAATGTTATCAAACAAATACCAGCCGTCATCATGTTGCAATTGTGTTTTATCGTTTGTCTTTTGGTGCCTTTAGTTACAAAGACCAAAATGATTCTTTCATGTGTGAGAACACACACTCGACTACGAGTTTAAAATCTTGAACTTCTAATGCGTCCAACATAACATTCATGTATGAATTTTGACGATTGCATGACATATCACAGCCCGTGTGTCTCACGTGTCATGATGGGTTGGTTATCTGCCTAAGATCATACCATTTGTAGTCTCACGAGATGTGTGAGCCACACGGTTTGACCCTTTTGAGACATGTTAGATAAAAAGTCAAGATTAAGAAAGTCAATGATGATCAACGAAATTACAACTTATAGGGGGTAGTTTGTCATTTGGGAATGATGTGGCAACCGTTGGTTAACTTTAGTTAAAGTTTGATTAAGTTTCTATTCTCTAGGGACTAAAACCGCCAAATAAAAAGTTAACGTTGTTATCACTCGATTAACTGACAGATTTGGGGATTTAGTGTTCTTAAGCTTGCGGATTTGTTTATAGTCGTTTTCAATTCATAGTCGTCAACAAAAATAACAATCTTTTGATTCGTTAAGTTAAATCAATTCCTTGGTGTTTTCGTAAGTGGTTTTTTTACACGAGATGAAAAACGAGTAAACAAAATGGTCAAATATAGGATTCTCCCTATAGTAAGTCAGCTTTTAATTAACGACAATGTCTTTGTTTTAAAAATTGTTTGCAATTACTAGAAAAGTTTTGTACTAGTTTTAGACTTTTGCTCTATAAAGGTGAAAGGTCCCACACTTTTATTAAAGACATTTTGGTACATGGGGTCACCTGCCTACCGAGTGCTACATGTGTATTATTTGAAAGTGTGGACAATATTTGAAAGGAACTTTAAGGGATTTTTTTTAATTAAAATACACATTATTTGGTCTTTATTTTACCACAAATTATAGCATACAAAAATAGAAACTGATGACGAAAGTTTGAGGACAACGTGGAGCATTCAGCAAACACTTGTTTTCATAGTAAAATAACATTCTAATTGTCCTACGAAATTCGTCGTATTATGTACTTTCACTTAGATGTTGTACTGGATTTTGTAACAATCTTTATAGCATCTCTAAAGGAGGTGGCGGCGCGTCTTGTCATATGCTTACATATCTCTCTATTGTAATTTGATTCTTTTATTATAATATAAAGATATTGCTTGTCTTTCTTTAAATATTATTATCATGCGTATCTTTTAGATAACCCGGTCGGGTTAAATGAGTTTGGCTGATGCATGCTCTAAGCAAATATGTTTTGGTCCGAATGGGTGGTTAAAAAAAATTCAACTTGGTTTGGGTCAAAGCTGATTGTGACCAAAAGGGAGCAGTGTTGAAGTGAGGTGTTTTAGAAAAAAAAAATCAATCAAAATAGGCTCTCCTGTTATATTTTCCTTATGGTGGCTAGCTAGTGGCAATGGTGGAGGTGATTGCGTGGCGGCGGTGGTGGTGGGGAAGACTACAAAGTGATATTGGTGGTGGAAGGACGACATAATCAGGCTCGAACTGATGATGGATCGACAGAGGTAATACTGTGTTCAGTTGCTCACCATCGTCTTGCTGTTACAAATTAATAACCACAGTGTATCATCTTGTTTATTGATTCAATTTTTACCTTGTATTGATCAAGAAATAATTGCAAATTGGCTTATTTGTTGTGTGTTGGTGTTTGCCAATTTGTATTTATGGTGGTGGAGAGAAACAATGATAATAACTTATGCCAACCCATTTCATCTTTTTAAATTAGTAAGTTTTGTAGTACTTGTTGGTATTCATCTATTTCCTTCCAGCCCGTTTTCTACCTTATATCTATATATATCATATAATTACATTAAAAAATGCTGTATTTTTTCTCTCTTGTTTAAATAAATAATATTTTACCCTTATCATTGTATTTTATCTCTTTTTCACTCACAACTAATTTACGAAAATATTAAAAAATTATACAATATCTAAAAGTAAAACCTCAAATTTAATTTTCCCATGTAAATTTTCATTCTTCTCTACTCACAACCACTTATAACCATACCATATAATTTACAAATCCTCTCACATAAGTTTAGGGAATGGATTGAGAATGCTCTAAGAGCATTCGCAGTCAATTCACTATCCATATTCATATAATTGCATCACAAATCATTGCATTGTCTCTCTCATGTTCAATTAAACAATATTTTTTTATACATTTATCAATATTTATCTCCCTCCTCCATTCATAACCACTTTCGAAAAATATTAAAAATATTATATGATGTGAACATTGTAACTCAAGTTTAACTTTCGTATATAACATTTTTTCTCTCCTTTAATCACAACCACTCATAACCATATCATATAATTTTTAAAACTCATTCACATCTTTTCAAGAAACGGGCTAAGAATTCTCTAATTTAAGTCAACTAATTTGATCCCTCAAAACTAATTTGAGGTGACTTAAATAAGTTCATTTGTAATCTTTTTTTATTTAAATCATAGGATAATAGTTCATGATAAAACTTAAATGATTGTTAGTGGATTTTAAATTAAGTTAAATGATAGTCACTATCCTACCTTTTTATGTATGAAAGCATTCTATAGTAAGAATATTCTAATTTTTTTCATGTTTTTAAATTCAAAATTATATTAAAAAAACATTACATTTTTATATTCTTTTCAGTTATAGAATTTTTTATACTTTTATTATTATATTTTCTTTCTTATTCACTCACAACCATTTTTAACAAATATTAAAAAACCACCGAAGGTGAAAGTTATCTTTTCAAATATACAGAAAAATCACAACATTTTCTCTTATTTTTAAGTCATAATACATTAAACCACTCCATACATTATAAAACAACACTCACAGTATATGATAAATATAATGTAAATGCTCTAAACCTTAAAATAAAGGTCGGTAAAAAGAAAATTCATGGTATAAGTTATAGATTTTAATACAAGTTGAAAGAAGTGTAATTGCTACATATACAACAAAATATGTGATGCATTACTCTACTTTATGTATAAAAACATTTAGAGTGAACCTTAAAATTAATGATTTTAAAAATCTAAACTTTGTTTCATTGACGGGAATAAGTCAAACTTTAAAAATGTATCATTAACAGTTTCAAGATTTCGATATATTAGCCGCCCACAAGCTTTTTACTAACAGGGTTAGATTATGTTAGTTTTTAATCGTGGATGATGACGTGACATAAATAGCGACGTGTCTGGTTATGTGGTAAAAATATTTTTTTAAATTAATATAAAATTATTCTAACCAAAATAAACGAATCGAACCACTTTTTTTTAACAAAGATAAACGAATCAAATCACTTTTTTTAACAAAAATAAGCGAACCAAATCACTTATTTTAATAAAAAAAACGAAACAAACCACTTTTTTATAAACAAAACTAAACGAATTGAACTACATTTTTAACAAAAACAAACAAAACGACCAAATTCTTTTTTTAACAAAAACAAACAAAATGAGCTACTTTTTTTAACAAAAATAAATGAACCAACCCACCTTTTTCTAACAAAAATAAACACACGAACCCGTTTTCTCAAACAAAATAAACAAGCAAACCACTTTTTTAACAAAAAGAATCGAACCGAACTATTTTTCTAACAAAAATAAACTAATGGAACCACTATTTGTAACTAAAATAAACGAACCGAACCACTTTTTTAGCAAAAATAACTGAACTGGACCATATTTTTTTTAACAAAAATAAATGAACCGGACAGCTTTTTTTAACAAAAATAAACGAACAGAACCATTTTTTTAACAAAAATAAGCGTACTGAGCCGCTTTTATTTAACAAAAATCAACACACCGAACTACTTTTATTATAAAAATAAGTTCAGGTCAGAGCTCGTTTCGGTCTGAAGCGGGTTCATGTCAGAACGGTGGTGGTGTTTCAATTCATTTATATTTGTTAAAAAATTCGGTTTGTTTAATTATTTTTATTAAAAAGGTAGTTCGGTTCGTTTATTTTTGTTAGAAAAAGTAGTTTGGTTCGTTTATTTTTGTTAAAAAATGTGGTTTGATTCGTTTATTTTTGTTAAAAAAAAGTGGTTCGTTTCGTTGATTTGTTAAAGAAAAGTGGTTCGTTTCGTTGATTTTTCAAAAATAAATAAAAATAAAAGTTGGTTAGGTTCAATTATATTTGTTAAAAACGCGGTTCAAAACGTTTATTTTTGTTAAAAAACAGTTGTTTGGTTCATTTATTTTGATTAGAAAATTAGCTCGATTCGTTTATTTTTGTTTAAAAAATTGGTTCGGTTCATTTATTTTGGTTAGAAAATTTTAATTTTTAATTTAAAATATTTTTGTACCACATCAAAATTCTTGCCGCGTCATCGTAAACGCCATAAAAACGATAATGGAATCTAACCCCGTTAAATAAAAGCTTGTTAGAGGCCAATTAGTCTGCACTTAAAACTGCTATGATACGTTTTTAAAGTTTGACCAACGGGACAAAGTTTGGATGATTAGATCCAGCATTCCTAAAATAAATGTAGGTAAAAAAATGAGCACCATCACGCTAACCACATATTTAACCAAGATCCACCACTTTTTCACTAACAAACACAATTTAACATCATTAAACACCATTTAGCATAATTTAGTGTTCAGTCAAACCTCAAAAATTCGAAACACACAACATGATTCAAAGTTATCACAAAACGCTCCCTATCACTTAGTTTTCGACTTTTCGGAAATATATTAGCTTTCGACTTTTCAAAAATATATTAACTGATGAATTAGTAGTTGTTATTCTTGTTTCTTTAGTACCTTCAGTGGTTTCTGTCTCCGTCATGTTCCTTGGGTTATTTACAAGTGGTATTCAAGCTCTTATTTTTGCAACTTTAGCCGCGGCTTATATAGATGAATCCATAGAGGGCCACCATTGACTTGTAAGTCTTTTTTTCTTTTTCTTTTTTTTTTACCTAAGACAATGTGTGCGTGGCTAAAAACAATTTTAGCTAGATTGTTAATGCGAAAAAATATCAGTAATCAGTCATACCAATATGTGAAACACCGGTTATCAAGGTGAGATATAATATCTGAAATACCGGTTATCGTGGTGAGATGCCGGTGAGATATCAGTAATTTTAGTATCATGTAAGGTCAAATATATAACAATTTAACACTAATAATTCAGTAAACTTTTATACAACTAAAAAATTAACCTTTTACAACTTACAAAACACAATAATCACAATAAGTAGAAACCGATTAAGACTTGAAATAACAATAAAAACTGAAATTAAGACTTAAAACACTGATATTGGGAATATCAGTATATCTGTCTAATATCAGTTTTTATCGGTACCGATATTTTACTAAAAAACCGATAACCGATATATCAATGATATGTCGGCGATATCGACTAAGCAACCTTCAAGTGGGGATCCACCTCCACTCTACCAACACCCTTCTCCGCCACCTTCGCCAACCACCACCCCATCCACCTCCTCATCCTCCTCACTGACAAAGTTCGGATCCTTCTCGTCCACCGCGGGCGGTGCGGGGTCCAGCTCATCAGACACCACGCCCCCAGGGCCATCCCACGTGTACTTCCCTCCTCGCCCACCTTTCGACTGCTTCTCGATCGGTATCCCGTCCCGTGGATGCCGGTCGAGGCGGTGCAACCCTTTGTCAATCAGCTTCTTCTCTATGTGCTTTAAAATATCGATGTTGTGAGTTTGCACCTCCATTTTCTCCACTAGCTTTCGGCCTTCTTCGTCACGGGCTCTTGCTTATTGTCTACCTGCTTTGCCTTGTGCATAATGGATTGGATTGGATTGGATTGGATAAATAGGAGGATGTGCGTAGTGATTAAATAGTGTGCAAACTGCATACTAAGGAGAGTGCCATAAGGTGGTAGAATGTTCCGCCAGATGGTAGTTATTTGCTACGTGTTGGTTTCTACGTTTCACAAGATCTTTCTGGATTATTCAACGGATATATTCTCTTGTCCATATTATTTTGTCCAGATGCTTCCATGTATATTAATCATCTATTCCAAATTTTCCGGACATCAACTTTGTCGTCTTTTCTCAAATCGGCCATCATTACTCGTCAAGGTCAAACTCGATCAAAAGTCGGAGTACTCGGGATTACTCAGCTTCCAAGGTCAACTCGGCCGCCAACTTTTTTTATAGTAAAAAAATTAAAAATAACAACAAAACGTGAATTTTTTGAATTATGTTTTTTTTTCAATATAAATTATGCTTATTTTGATGTGAGTTATGCTTGTCTTAGTATATATATGATATCCAATAATTATTTTATGTTATATTTAGAGTACTTCCTATAAGAGGGTCGACCACCTAAACACCGCCTTGCGAGTTTTACAAAATGAGCATGATTTACTACTTTTGTTCAATTCATCAAGTTAAAAAATGCAGGGTGGACATTATTTTATACTTTTTTTTCTTTTTTGTAAATTACTTGACATTAAAAGTAAACATTACGGGCTGGTTCGGTTATAAAATTCGGTTAACCGTTGGTCTTGGTTGGTTCGATTATTTCAGTTTGTTTATCTTGGTTGCGGGTCCGTTAATCCGTTTCATGCACAATACCATAAAGCACAAAAGTTACAGCCCAAAGTGACCTATCATTAAGCGTGTCTTAGAGGGTGTTTAATACGTAAACGCATCCCAAACTGACCCTAGCTACACGTAGAATAACTTACACCCCTGATACAAATTTAAATCTTTGATAGATCATTCGATTTCCAAATTTGAGAGTTCCACAAATGTTAATACTTGAAAATGATTGACCGTTTGTATAATTTTCTTTTCTCTTTGTTTTCGTGGTTCGTATTTGAAGCTGCTACGAAATTTTTGTGCGCACGCATTGCTACCCATCAACGGGTGTTGTGTACTACAAGGATGCATCAGTCACTCAACCGGCAACCATCAAGAGCTAGATGCATTAGAGTATGCTACTAATCATTATCATTGTTAATAAAAAAATAAAGATTACTTTTTTTACACAATAAAGTTTTGAGTGCTCCACAATATTTGCAGAAAATATGTTGTATCATCTGCATAGGGCAGTAAACGAACCGACCGAGATTCCTTGTTCGCGTTCGTTCATTATCCATTTGAACTTGTTCACGGAACGGTTTGCAAAAGCTACCGAACGATGTTTCTTGTTCGTGTTCACTTATTAAGAAAATGTATTTGTTCATTCTCATTCGTTAAGTTTCTAAACGAACATATACAAACACAAATGAACATTTAATTGTTATAATAATAATAATAATAATAATTAAAATTAAAAAATATTAAGAGTTTGGGTAAAATAGATAAATATAAAAAGAAATTTAATGAACAAAATAAACAAATGAAAGTGAACAAACGAGCGTAAATGAACGAATGTTCATGAACACATTACCGAACGGTTCACGAACACAAATGAACAAACAAGACCTTTGTTCATGTTCGTTCGTTTAACTTATCAAACGAAATTTCTTGATCACGTTCGTTCTTTTATTAAACGAACGAAAATAAACGAACTTCCCGCCTAACAGTTCACGAATTGTTAGCTGAACATTCGGTTTGTTTGCAGCCCTACATCTGCAATATCAATATCAACATCTCAACTTCAACTATGTCCATCTCGCGACACAAATTAATGTTTGTTGGGTGATCATTTTTAGGTGAAGAATTATTCGTGAACTCCTAGCTATGGACGCATGAATGAAATCATATGAGGTTGAGTTTACGTCGGACCACAACTTCTTTGTTCAATTTTAGTAGGCATTATTTTTCTTCAATATTGAAACTTATTTGTATTTTGCAAAATCCGCAGCGAAGCACGGGCTTAAATTACTAGTAATTATACATGTGGAGGTCATAAGCAATTTTCACGTGAAGTGCATATGGAAGAAAAGTTAATTGTCATGATGCTACACTTTTGTTTGTGATCATTGTTGTTAGAAATGTCACATGGATGGATGGATGCCCAGATTAATCATTTTCTTAAAAGAAAAAGAAAAAAAAACACCCCTTTCTTCTTTAATTTGTTTTCGAGAGTTTTTTAACACGTCTCTCTTCCACGTCTACTCCACGTAAGCTTAAAAATGCCAAAAGAAAATATACGCATTGAGACACTTTTTGTCCATCCACAATAAGGAAACCCTAAAACATTAAAACGTCTAAAATACGCTTACTCAGTTGTAAAAAAAATAATTAAAAAACACTCATTAATAAAAAAAAAACAAAAAACAAAAAACCAAAATCCACAATGAAACCCAAATACAGAAATACTTTCACATCATCACAATGTTATTTGAGCAAATTACCATTTTAGTCTATGTGGTTTGGCTCACTAAACCCTTTCAGTCCATACCAGAAATCTTTTGGCGTTTCAACCCTTGATGTTTGAATTTTGTAACCATTTCAGCCATAAACACGAACTTGGTAAACTTTTTGTGTTATGTCTAAGGTATTAAGTTATTATAAAAATTAATTTGCTAAAACAAGTGTCAGGTGGGCAGTTACTAGTGATACACTAGTTTTATAATTAGTAAGTGAATGATACGCGAGTGAAGTTTACTATGTCATATTATCATATAGCAACAATGCAACATAACATGAATTTAAAAGAATAATAAGTTTGCTACACGAACAAAAGTAGATATGCGACAAAGGAGTCACATCATCACATGACTAGCAGTGTGGATTGTCCAAACATGTTTCTAAAGTTTTACACAATATACAAAAATGACTATTTTGCGAAGGTCTTGTTAGGGACACCCAAACACCCCCTAATATGTCCCTTACAGGGCTATACGTGAGGGCGTATTAGGTCCCCTAATATGCTTCTTATAGCCTTATACCGGGCATATTGGAGTTTGTTTTAGCAAAAAGGGGGTGTCTGTAGAATTTCCCTTTTGCAATTAGTGGACGAGCACATATTAATTTTGATGAAGTGTGTATATTTTAAGTATTAAAGTAATTTTAAACGGGTCATGCATAGTAATGATATAACTCTAAGATCAGCGAATATGGTTTTAAAAGATTGAGTTTTGCAATTCAAAACGGGGTAGAGGCGCAACTTGTTGCACGCTTGTCTTCTGTTTCGATATAATCACTACCTTACTTATTATAATGAATAATTTTGGAATATTTAGTAGTAATATATTTTAGAATTTAATTAAAAAAAACTTAGTTTTTTATTTCTCAAAAATGGAAAATTTGTTTGGAAAACACAAAAAATAATACGAATACCCTTTCAGAATTACAAACTTTCATATTCTCTAATTGGTCTTAAATAATTTTTGTCCGATCACATAACATTCATATATTTTTTAGTTATCTTATTAAAAATCTCATAGTGAAAAATTAGACAATATTTCGTAGTCTTTTCAGATCCTAGTATCTGTAGATTGTAATTGTTGTATGGCTTCTAGGGGAAACGATTGATTATTTGTTTACAGAGTGCTATGTTGCGGCGGTGGTTCGGAGTTATATTGGTAGGTGGTGTAGCATTCCAACAATTGTTGTTAACTCGGTTCAAGACGTCTTCGAATTACATAAGCAAGTTTCGGAGATCGAGCATAAGAGTAGTATGATGTGGTCGATAATAATGGAGGCTTGTTGGTGTATTTGGAAAGCTCGTAACGAGTTGATTTTGAAGACAAGTCCATAAGGATTAGTTTGTTTGTCTGGTCCCTACAAGCTTTTCAGTAGGAGGGATCGGTGTCTTTTCGTGAATGAAATTTGCAATTTGAACAAAAAAGGCAAATTAGATTTTAGAGTAAAGTGTCATTTTCGTCCTTGTGGTTTGGCAAATAATGCAAATTTAGTCCAAATAGTTTATTTTTTGCATATGGACCCTCCACATTTCTCAATTCTTGCCAATTACATCAAAATCACTAACCTCGTTAAATTTAATCGTTAAGTCAGGGGTAGGCATATCTTTTCACAGTAAAGTGCCAAAATCGTCCCTGAGGTTTGGTCATATTTGCGAATTTCGTCCAAAAATATTTTTTTTCGAGTAAAGTGTCATTTAACGTTAACTCAGGTGTGTTACTGTCCTTTTACATATTTGTTTACATTGTTATTATTATTACGCTGAGCTAAACCCCTTATATGACTAAAAGTAAAGAAGAATAAACAAACGGATAATATATTTGATTCAAACATAGGAATCGTGAAATGTTATATATGTTAGGGATGAGCAAAATCGGTACCGGTACCGAAATCAGTACCAAGGTTTTGAGTTTTCAGGGCCGGTACGGTACCGATATTTCCCAAATTTTACCTCAAATATCGGTACCGTACCGGAACCGAACATTTCGGTACCGGTACCGGTACCAAACATTTGCGATTTTCGGGATCGGGATTTTCGGTACTGGTACCGGTCGGTACCGAGCTCATCCCTAATATATGTCATCAAACAAACACATAATAACAATAATGTAAACAAACATGTAAAATGACAGTAACACCCATAAGTTAACATTGAATTTAGATCCAGTTGACAATTTGGACGAAATTGGCAACGGTTGGGAAAAATCGAGGGTCTACTTGCGAAAAAGGATGAAATTGCAAATATGGCCAAACCTCAGGGACGATTTTGGCACTTTACTCATATAATAAATAAATAGTGAAAAGACATGTCTACCCCTGACTTAACGATTAAATTTAACGAGGTTGGTGATTTGGATGTAATTGGCAACAATTGAGAAACGTGGAGGGTCCATATGCAAAAAATAAACTTTTTGGACTAAATTCGCATTATTTGTCAAACCACAAGGACGAAAATGGCACTTTACTCTAGATTTTAATATCACAACAAAATGCTATTGGCTGATAATAATCCAACTGAGTTTATTTCTACTGGTGGTCACAAATTAAAAAAAAAATTGGCTTTCATTGGTCCCTCCCATAAAAAAAACTAATGGCGTTAAGTTTTTTTTATAGAATTCGAACTGATTTTTAGGGCTTTTAATCGGAAGAATGATATGAGTCGATTGATGTAAAACTTAGCTCTAAACAATGATTCAAATGGCTTAGTTATTGTTAATTTGAAGTTCAAATACCTGATTTGAAGCAATAATCAAGCCGTTTGGAGCATCATTCGAATTAAGTTTACATCAATCGACTTGTCTCTTATTTTCAAACAAAAGCTCTGAAAAATCAGTTTGTAATACGAAAATAAAAACCTAAGGCCGATAAGTTTTTTTAATCGTTTGATGTGTAATGGAATTTTCCTTTACCAAAAAAAAAAATTGAAGACTATTGGGAGCCAATTTTTTTTTTTTAAATTTGAGACCGTTAGTAGAAATAAACTCAGTTGTAATTATTATCAACTAGTAACATTTAGTTAAGATTATTAAAATCCAATTTAAAAAAAAAAGAAGATAATATTCCGTGGAAAGATTGAACACATCTTTCAACTAATAATTTATTGTAGTTACAATGTTTACTTCCATTTAGCATAAAAAACTTGTGATAAAGATGTTAAACTTTATGAGGGTTAATGGGTTATGTTACAATTCACTATATCTACTTTTATGTTTTAAATTTTTAATTGTTATATAATAATATTATCTTTTATAAAAGACGAGTACACATTTACCAAACTATATGTGACTAAATAATTGCTTCTAGAAATAGAAATGATAACGACTATACGAATATGACTTCCGTGTTTACTTCAATCATTTGACTTATCATTAATTATTTATTTTTCAACTTATATTTTTAACTTGCGAGCAATGTTAGGAACATAGTTGCGGTGTGGAAACGAAATAACACATGAAACACAAAAGAATCTCACGTATGAAATAAGACAATAAAGAACACGACAAATTAATGAGGTTTCAGTCAAGGTGACCTGTGCTCATGGATTAAGTAAAATTTACTTGAATTAATAAACGAAAACTACTAGGAGGTACTGTAGCCTTCCTGCAACCTCGTTAGGAAGATCAATCCCGGCATCTGATTAGGGCTGACATATCGTGTATACCCGTACAAGATAAGACACGAACATGAAATGTATATACCTGTACCCGACACGAAAACTTATCGTATACCTGTATCCCAAACACACGAACCTGTTACTACCTATTATACACGATAAACTATAGAGATCTAAAAACTAGATGAATAATAGGTATGTAGTAAATTGGATTCTAAGTAGAGAGATTAATAAGTTACTAATAGCATGTTTGGGATTGAGTTTGAAAAATGCTTATTGGCTTATCGGCTTTCAAAAAGACATTTTGAAAAGCCATGATTTTAGGCTTTTGAAAAATTGCTTTTTAACCCTTTCAAAAAGCTAAAATAAGAAAGAATTTTGAGATTGCCAAACACATTCTAATTTATTGGCTTTTTAAAAACACCGATAAGCCAATAAGCAATTTTCAAACTCCATCCCAAACATTCTATAAGTAGGGTTAACAATGAGGCAGCAAGCTGTGACAACCGGAGGACACACTGGCGGCTGCGGGGCTGGAGGAAGCACGGCGCTGATGGCCGGAGATGGGCTGATGGTCGGAGAAGGAATAACGTGAGTTGTGACAACTGAGAAACAGAGAGTGAGAATGTTTTAGGATTTAGGTTTAGGATAACTTAAATATATATATATATATATATATATATATATATATATGATCAGGATCATGTGAGAACCTTTTGGGAATTAAAAACTATGAGAACCATTTTGGACCACAAAAAAACCCAAAAATAAAAAAAATCATAAAACAAAAAAAAACACAAAAATAAAAAAAGTAAAAAAACCAAAGTTCTTATTTATCATCCCGATTTCTTAAAAAAAAACGTAAAAAAAATTCTCGGTTTAGCTAAATTATACATATACTATATGTATAATATGTACATATATGTACACACATGTTTTTTTCCTATACACATATGTATAATTTAAGGTAAATGATAATGTATATATGTGTACATTACATAACTAAAGATTAAATGAAAGTATACATATGTGTATTGGTATAATACGAATTAAAAAAATCGGTTTTTTTTATTATACATATATGTATAATATGTACACACATGTTTTTTTCTATACACATATGTATAATTTAAGGTAAATGATAATGTACATATGTGTATACTACGTAACTAGAGATTAAATGAAAGTGTACATATGTGTATAGGTATAATACGAATTAAAAAGAAAAAAAAAATTTGGTTTTTTTTTTAAAGTTCGGTTTTTTTTAATAAAACCGGAATGAAATATAAGAATTTTGGTTTTTTTACTTTTTTAAAATTTTCGGTTTTGTTTATTTTATAATTTTTTTAATATTTTTTAGATGGTTTTTTTAGTGGTCCAAAATGGTTCTCAAAGTTCTCAATTTGCCAATGGTTCTCTTAGGATCCTTACCATATATATATATATATATGTGGCTGTTTTAAGCATCTAAACTTAGATGCGAAACCTCTAAAATTACGTATTTTTGATGAAAAAAAAAACAATTAAAACTTAATTTAACCGCTTTTTTAAATATTTGCCTTTACACTGTACCCGCACTGTACCCGCCAATATTTGCTTTTTTAATTGCCTTTACAATTAAAACAAAATATTTGCGTTTACACTGTACCCGCACCCGTCTTACGGTTACTTTACTTCCAAGGTATTCCTGGCGTCCATTCCCTGCGGGTGCTAGGTATGTGAAGGGTTTTGCCTTTACACTGTACCCGCACCCGTCTTATGGTTACTTGGTTGCCAAATATTTTGGCTTCAATTCCCTGCGGGTGTTAGGTATGTGAAGGGTTTTGCCTTTACACTGTACCCACACCCGGCTTATGGTTACTTGTTTGCCAAGGGGTATTTTCCCGCTTATTTTTTGAACCTTAAGTCTTCAAATTTTTAAATTTTGAAATTTGAAGGGTTGGTGGATGGATAACAACCCAATACCTCAAACGTCGTGCGACGGTTTCTTCTGACTGTGTCAGGACGTGCCAGAAGTTATGGCGACATGACATTATGTGGTCATTCCAGTTGCTTTTTCAGGCGCGTGGGCACGGGATTTCGGGCGCGTGGCCGCGAAATCTCTGGCACACGTCCTTTTGACAGCTGTTGCCAGTTTGTTTTTGCCACGCGTCATAGTGTCATTGCACCTTTGCTTTCTCTTTCTTCCGTATTAAATGCATCGCATTAATTGCGATTACTATATAAAGGGGGAGAAGGTTATTTGCAATTCACACTTTCCACTTTCATCTCTTCTTCTCAAGTAATTTCCGGCGAATTTCTTTTTCAGTAAAGCATTATTCCGAAATCTCTTCTTCCACCATGTCTTCTCACGATGCTGATGACCAGAAGACTGCTGGTGAATGCCGGTGTTCTCTTCCTGCCGAGCTGTACCAGTATATCGTCAGGAAGTTCATGCTCGAGTCTCTCGAGCCTGAGTTTCCTGAGCCCCACCATACTGTGTACGATGCCCCAAGTGGCAAGATCGGGGTTTATGCTGCATTCTTTGTCTATGGGAACCTTAGGTTTCCGTTGACAAAGTTTGTGTACCGTGTCCTAGAGAGGCACGGTGTGCACTTGACAGAGGTGCACCCCATGGCTATTGCCAAGGTCCGGCACTTTGAGTGGGTGTGCCGGATACTGGGCCTTGAGCCCCTCGTTGACCGCCTGATGACCTTCTATACTTGGAGGTGCATCCAAGGGTGGTACACTCTTACAACCCGTATCAAGGGTTTAAAGATTTGTGCCACCGAGCGGAGTCTTCGCTCATGGAGGAGAGAGTTCTTCTTCATATCCGCTCGAGCCATCCCCATTGCCATGAAGTTCAAGAATGGCCAGCCGCTTCCGAACCTTCCCGCCATCAACTACGAGGAGGCGGAATGGTTCGCGAAGATATCCCGGGTCCAGTCCCCGGTTTTCCGTTTTCCAGAGTCGGCGATGGTGATGCTGGGGATGAGCCGGGTGTGGAAGGCGGCGAATGCGGATAAGGTTCCGATCGTCCTTGAATATGGTTCGAACTCTACCCCTTATGGTATGTCTTGTTTCTTTTTGCTGACTACGATTTTTTCTAACTTTCTTGTTGATTTCAGAGGGTAACGATCTTCAATCGCTCCTGAATCCGCGGGAGGAAGATGGTCCTGCGCGGATGGGTACTCGTGCTCTGGACGAGAACGAGTTGCCCATCTTAGAGCAGACTGCGGGTCGGTTCGTGGAGGTTTACCCGCCAGGCCAAGAGATCCTGAGCCACCGACGGCCAGGTAAGCCTATCTTCTACCCTGATCCTCTCAATGCTGTGCCTGCTGCTGGAGTTCATGACATTTCTTCTTCTGAGGAATCCGCAGAAGGTCCTCCGCTGGTGCGGAAGAAAAAGGCTGCCGTCGGGAAAGGCAAGGAGAAGGTGGCCTCTACGGCCGACCCGGTAGTCCTATCTGACTCGGAGTCAGATAATGCAGAGGTGGCGGGGAAGCCCGGTGGTGAAGAGACCACCGTTCCGGAGGCTGCAGGTGTTACCTCCGGGGAGGCAGCGACGACGACGGTTACCGGTGTTAAGAGGCCGGCTCCATCGGGTTCGCCCCCGCTCGTCCGTGCGTTCAAGCTCAAGAGACCCCGTAAGTACCCCCATAATTCTTGTCTAGATTTGTTTCGAATAAATTTTTCTAACACTTTTGCTCGTGCAGGTGCGGATGTTGACGCATTCCAGGGTGGAGTTGGAGTAAGTATTCCCCCGCCAATGACGGTAGGCTCGGTCAGCCTTCCCGAGGCGTCGACCCAAGCGTCTACGCTTGCTTCCGCTGGTTCCAGCCTTCCTGAGGCTGTTCCAGCTGCGAAGGTGTCTCCGCCGGCCGTGAGTGCAGTTTTTACAGCATCTTTCACGGAGCCGGCGGTTACTGTTGCTGAGCAGTCGGCGCCAACAATGGCTACCACGGCGGCTGCCACTATACCTGCGCCAACGGCACCGACGGCCGGACCATCAGGTACGCGCCGGGCTTCCCGCCGATCTATGCCACCTTCCCGTCTGCCTGACCTGTTGGATGGATTTCCTTTAGGTTCAGGTGATGGGTTTGGCGGCTATCGGCCTGTTATTGACCCTACAGGTACGTAGGGTTCTTTTTTCTTTGTATATTTTTGTCATCTTTTCCTAACTGCCTTTGTTTCTTTTGCAGTGTCGGATTCCAATGAAGTGTATGTTCCAAGATGGAACATACGCCGAGGAACAACCCTTCGCACCCCTGTGGAGTGCGTGGACTGGGCTCGCCACGCTGCTCCTCATGGTGCGTTGGGGGAAGCCATGGCTAGCTACCAAGAGGGTAGGCTAACCAATGAGCTTCGGGTTCTCCAGGCCCGAACGCAGCCCCGCGTCGAGCTGCTTTGTCGTGAAAACGACAAGTTAAAAGCAGCTCGCGCCAAAGATGTATCTGAAGCGCGGGCTCTTCGGGAGGAGAACCGGCAGTTGGCCGCTGCCGCAGCCGAGAAGGAGAAGGCATTCAAGGCCCTCGAGGTTGAAGTCCAGGCGCGACTCGAGGCCCGCTCCAAGGCTGCCCAAGCTGTGAATGAACAGCTTCGGCTGGCTAAGGAGACTGCGCGAAACTCAACTGAGAGGGCTGCCAAGGCTGAAGCTGTTGCTGAGCCGCTTCGCGAAGAGAATGAGCAGCTTAAATGCAAATTAAAAGCTCTTCAACATGCTCATGACGCCTTGGCAATGGAAGATGCCAAGAAGCTGCAAGAGATCCTTGACCAGAGGGGGGTGCTTGACCGCACTGAGAGGAAACTTCAAAGCGTCGAAGAAGCTGCCGCCAAGGAAATTCAACTTGCCAACCTTGATAAAAGCGGAGCCGAACGTGCTTACAAAGAAAGTCAAGCTACCCTCCAATGGCTGCTTCGAGAAGCGTTGCCTCAGGTATCCTCTTTTTCTTTACGCTTTCTGCTCGTAATTAGAAAATGTTCTAACTTTAATTCTTTTGTAGGTTGTGCGTCAGGTCCTTTCAGAGACCTCTTATGACGATGCGATGAGCGCAGCCCTCAACGCTTCTCATGAGGATGGGCAGAAGACTGGCTTCCTGCTTGGTCTAGGGTTTGCTGAGAGAGGCTTTCCGCCCTCCAACTTCCCTTTATTCAATGTTAACACTGAAGCTGCTTATGACCAAGCTGTGAACCAGTACGCTGCCTTCCCGCATCCAGTGGTGGAGAAGGTGAATGAAGCTGCTGCTGCTGATGATGGGCTAAACATCCTTAAGGCTTTCCTTGGGCAGCCGCGCTCTGATGGTGCTGGCCCAAGCGGAGGTGGCCCTGAAGCCTGATCCTGAAGATCCCTTCCCGCTGCTAGGATAGACTTAGCTTTGTATAGATTTCTTTTAGGCGGGTAGTTACCCAGCCATTCTTGTAATTGATTGTGAAATATTAATCTCTTTGCGTATAAGATTGTTATTTCCTTCCTTGGGTTCCTTGCTTTATAAACTTATGACTTGCATACTTAGTTTGATTTAGCAATTTTCCAAGTGTTTAGAATAAGAACCTTTGAACGTGGTTGATGATGGGTTAAAGTTTCGCCTCCTCCTTCGTGATTGTGCGGGTAAAACCGTCACTTGCACTTGGTAGGATGGCTAATCTTTACCCTCTATCTGACCTGCGTGTAGGTTTCCTTTTCGAAATTTCTAAGGCATTAAGTTAAACCTTTGAACGTGGTTGATAATGGACTAAAGTTTTCGCTTCCTCTTTCGTGATTGTGCGGGTGTAACCGTCACTTGCACTTAGTAGGATGGCTTTAACTTTAGACCTATATCTGACCTGCGTGTAGGTTTTTCTTCTCCTTTAAGTGTTCATAAGTTAACCTTTTAACGTGGTAGATGGTAAGTTAAGTTTGGCTTCCTTGTTCGTGATTGTGCGGGTAAGACCGTCACTTGCACTTACAAGGATGGCTAAACTTTACCTTCATCTGACCTGCGTGTAGGTTTTCCTTAGAACTTTTTAACATTTTGGCGTTGTGTTTATGCGGGTATTGCCGCCTTCCACACGCAACTACTTCTTCCCGTAAGGGAAGTTCATAGGTTACAAGCTATCAATACATCATGAAAGGAGAATCATTTCCATTAGAAGTGGCTCTAGGCCTTTTCTTTACAAGTTGGAATTGATCTACATATAACATTTGCGTAATTGAGCTCCATTCCATGTTCTAGGGATGGGAGTGCCATCGAGCCTTTCGAGCCGGTACGCGCCCTTTCCCAGAACTTCTTTGATAATGTATGGCCCTTCCCAAATCGGGGCCAACTTTCCTGGGCGTTGTTGGTTCGAAGCCTCGTTGTTACGCAGTATGTAGTCTCCTTCCTTGAAGTTGCAGAGTTTTACCCGCGTGTTGTAGTACTTTTGCATTTGTCGTTTGTAGTTTTCTTCACGCACGGCGGCTAAGTCTCTGCGCTCTTCGGTTAGCATAAGGTCTAACCGTCTTTCCGCATCATTGTCTTCTGGTTGGATTAAGACCCTTGGTGAGGGTAAACCGATTTCGACTGGGATCATGGCTTCAGTGCCATAAGTGAGACTGAACGGGGTTTCTCCCGTACTGGTCTTCTTCAGCGTTCTGTTTGCCCAAAGGACGTGCGGAAGCTCGTCCACCCAGCCGGATCTGTGTTCCAAGAGTCTTTTCTTGATGCCTTCGACGATGCTCTTGTTTGCTCTTTCTACCTCACCGTTACCTTGCGGGTGTGCCACTGAGGTAAAGGTGTGGGTGATTTGAAGTTCTTTCAGCCACTGCTGTAGCTTCTTGTCAGCAAAGTTGGTGCCATTGTCGCTTACCAAATTCTGTGGAAGTCCAAAACGACAAATAATAAATTCCCAAATAAATTTTTTGATATGCTTTGCAGTTGTTTGGGCTAAAGGTTTCGCTTCTATCCATTTGGTGAAGTAGTCAATGGCTACCACTAGGAACTGAACATTCCCAGCTGCTGTTGGAAATGGGCCTGTCACGTCAATGGCCCACTTCTGAAATGGCCACGAGGAAGTGACAGGAACAAGTTCATTTTTCGGGCGATGCGTGTTGGGTGCGTAAAGCTGACAAGATCTGCATTTTCTGATGTATGCCAACGCGTCCATATGCATACCCGGCCAGAAGTATCCCGCGTTGTTTAGCTTGGCTACCACAGCGCGGGGGCCTGCGTGTACTCCACAGATGCCTTCGTGAACCTCCCTTAGGAGGTAGTCAGCATCTTGGTTGTCTACGCATCTTAACAATGGGCCAAGAAAGTTACGTCTGTAAAGGGTGTCATTGACCAGCTGATAATTCAGTGCTTTACAGCGTAGTTTTCTTGCCTGTGACTTCGACTCTGGTAACGTTCCTGCTTCAAGGTATTTTATTATTGGGGTCATCCATGTTTCTGTACCGGTTTGGATGACACAAATTTCCTTGTGCGGGACTGATGGTGTTTCGAGGAGTTCCACGCGGATGTCCTTTCCCAAGTGGGTGAAGGCCAGTGATGCAAGCTTACTTAACGCATCCGCAGATTTGTTTTCGCTGCGCTTGACATGTATCACTTTACAATCATTAAAATCGCGCATGATGGCTTTGGCCTGGGCGAGGTACAGGGCCATTGTGTCATTTACAGCCGTGTACGTCCCGTTTATTTGGTTTGCCACTAGCATGGAATCTACATGGGCTTCCAAATTTTTTACACCCATTTTACGCGCAATCCTCAATCCGGCCAGGAATGCTTCATATTCAGCTTCGTTATTCGTACTTGGGAAATCCAGCCGAATAGCATAAGTATATTCCTGGCCTGCTGGGTTTGTTAATTTTAACCCTGCGCCTGAACCCTCGTTACTAGCTGCTCCATCAGTGTAGAGTCGCCAGACCTCATCGATTTCGTGTGCTGGGGAGGGTTGAACCTCCTCCTGGCACTCTTTCTCCCGCGCAGCGGGGACTTCTGCAATAAAATCAGCCAGGACCTGGCCTTTAATGGCTGGTCTCGGCTTGTATTGAATCGCATATTCTCCCAATTCAATTGCCCATTTGGCTAGGCGTCCCGATAACTCGGGCTTGCCTAGAACATTTGAGAGTTTGAAGTTGGTGAGAATAGTGATTGGGTGACCCTGGAAATATCGTCTCAACCTGCGTGAAGCGTGTATAAGTGCCAAGACCAGTTTTTCCAGGGTAGAGTACCGGGTTTCCGCGTCTGCCAGCACGCGGCTAACATAATAGATTGGCATCTGGATGCCTTTTCGTTCTACAAGCAGGACTGCCCCGGTTGCTCTATCTGTTGCGGAGAGGTATAGGATTAACTCCTCTCCCGCTTGTGGTGCTGTGAGTGTTGGGAGTTCGATCAGGCGTGATCGAATCTCCTGGAAAGCTGCTTCCGCTTCTGGTGTCCAGCGGAAGTGCGTTTTCTTTAAACAATTTCTTAGTGTTGACACAAATGGGAACGACCTATCCGCATGGTTTGCCAAAAAGCGGTTAAGCGCGACTAGTCGTCCGTTCAGTGTTTGAGCCTGTTTTATGGTGGTAGGTGATTCCATTTTGACAATGGCTTCGACTTTTTCAGGGTTCGCTCTGAAGCCATCTTTAGTAATAATGACTCCCAAGAACTTCCCTTCTTCCACCCCAAATGAACACTTGCTCGGGTTGAGCTTCATGTTTATCTTTCTGAGCGTGTTGAAAGTTTCCTCAATGTCTTTCAACATCGCCTCTGGCTCGGGGCTTTTGATGACCAAATCATCCATATAGACTTCCAAGTTTCTCCCAATTTGGGCGTGAAACTCTTTGTCCATTAGTCGTTGGTACGTGGACCCGGCGTTCTTAAGTCCGAATGGCATCATTTTATAACAAAATGTGCCATCGGGCGTCCGAAAGGCGGTTTTGTCCTGGTCATCTACAGCCATGTGGATTTGATGGTACCCCTTATACGCATCCAAGAAGCATTTAAGGCGAAATGGTGCCACCGAATCCACCTTGAGATCAATTTCTGGTAACGGATAACAATCTTTGGGGCATGCTTTGTTCAAATCTTTGAAATCTATGCACATGCGCCATTGTTTGTTATTCTTCGGTACCATTACGGGATTTGCAACCCACGTTTGATATTTGCTAACGCGCACGATGCCCGCATCAAGGAGTTCCTTGACTTGGGTTCTGCACGCGTTGGTTTGCTCGGGCCCCATTACTCTGCGCTTTTGTACGATCGGTGTAACGGCCGGATCGCATTTGAGCTTATGCTCTGCCTTACTCCGGGGTACACCAGTCATGTCGGCTGGTGTCCACGCGAAGATGTCTGCGTTTCGCTGCAGTAAGCGCTTGAGTAAGGTGCGTGTTGGATCAACAATTGTCGGGCCAATGGTAACGGCCTGATCAGGATATTTCCCATTGAATGCCCACTGTTCAGGTTCAGTGATGGTTTGTTTGGCCATCTTCGGTTTGGGTTTAGAAGAGACAGATGCGATGCATACCTGGGGAATGCCCGTGATCATCGCTACGCCGTCAGTTGTTGGCCATCCCATCATGCCGTGGACTGAGGATACCACGGCGTTGAATCTTGCCATCCCGTCTCTCCCGAATAGGATGTCATACGTATGATGTGGTTTTTTCATTACAACAAAATCCACATCCTCCGTGCGTGAATAATTCCCATCGGTGAAAGTGACGGGGAAAGATAGGATGCCCAAGGGAGTGTTCATGCTGCCGTCAAACCCCTCCATTGAAGCGTAGACCGTCTCCAGGCGTTCCTTGTCTTCATCGTCGAGCTTGTCAAAGAACTGCCTGTACATCACTGTCGACGATGCGCCATTGTCAACGAGTGTGCGGGAGGTGATGTAGTGCCCCAGCTGGCTTTTAATGACAATGGGGCCTTCTTTGTTTGGGCCTCCCGGCACTCGCGGGAAGCGCACTTCTGCTTCCTTCCATGCGCATGGCTCGGTCATCGGTCTCTTTCTTCCTCTGACCTTACCATGGACCATGTTGATGCTGATGTCGACGGGCTTTCGTCCGTTACCCCTGTACCTGTTGTCGTTTCTTCCCCCTTTCTTGATAGATGCCACGAGGTGTTGCAACCTCCCATCCTTGACGAATGTCTCAACGATGTCCCTCAAGGATGTGCACTCCTCAGTGCTGTGGCCCTTTGTCCCATGGAAGTCACAAGACTTGCTTTGATCCGCATTGGGTTTCTGTCGGATCGCTGGGGCTTTTGGCCATGGCAGTTTTTCCGTGGCAAATATCTCCGTGACGCTCTTGGTGAGTGGCGTCCAACGGTTCTTCCGGTTGGAAGGGTGCGTGTTGTCCCTTCCGCCAACCAGAGGGCGAGAGCTTGAGGGGGTGTCAAAGTTAATCCTTGACTGCCAAATACCTTGCCGCCTCTTTTTGTTTAGCCGGGCGGCTCTCACATTGTTCTCCCTTGTCCTCTGTGTGTAGAGGTTTGTATTCTGGGGGAGATCTCTTCCCAGCTGTTTCTCCGTTTCGGCAAAGCGCTTGGCTGCCGTCATTATGGCATCCCATGTGGATGGCATGCCGTCTTTACCCGTCAAAGTGCGGATAAGTTCTGGGTACTCAGCGCCCTGAATGAAAGCGGCGCGAACGAGGTCTTCGCTGACGTTGCCCAGACTCAGCTTCTTGGAGTTGAAGCGGGTGATGAAGTCCAGTAAGGATTCATCCTCTTCTCTCACACAGTTGAGGATCGTCCACTGCTCCTCAGTGTGCTTCCTCTGTTGACTAAACTGTTGACTGAACTTGTTCTGGAAGTCTGCCCAGTCATAAATGTGGTGGACCGGTAAACGGTCAAACCATGCTCTGGCTGCTCCTACCAGAGTCATCTGGAACATGTAGCACCACGTGGGCTCCGTCCAGTTACTGACGGTTGCCCCCGCAATGAACCTGTTCAGATGGTCATCTGGGTCGGATAGACCATCGTATGTGCCAATGTTGGACATTTGTTTGGCACTCCTCGGGGCGATTGCTTCTGCAATGTCCCTAGCAAATTTTGACCTTCCTGCGTTTGTGGCAGTAGGTCTAAAGGCCTTGGAGAAGTCACGCGAGCTTTTCTCCGTGACTGGTTGGAATGCTTCCCCAAAATTCCTTTTTGGCTGGGGGTCCGTTTCCTTACGCTTCCCTTTCGCCCTATGGCGAGGGTTCGCGTCGGTGTCGGAGTCTTCCCTCTCGTCGTCTGAGTACTCGCACTCACTACTCATGTTGAGGTGCTGGCGAGTACTACCGAATTCCTCAGCTTGTTGGACTGAACGCAAGCGTTCTTCCAACTCAGCCTGAAATTCTCTTTGACGTGCCTCGGCCCATGCCTTCACTTGATCAAGTGTTTGGCGAGGGGCTCGAGTTCGTTTTTCCAGCTGGGCATCAGTGAATCCCAGTGGAATATTTACTCCACTTGCCCCTACATGAGTGACTGGGGTAGTGTTCGTAAAATGTACTTCACTTCCCCCAGCTTGGGTGGCTGGGGTAGTGTTTGTAAACATTGTGTTGCCGGTGTTTACCCCAGTGGCTGGGGTTGGGGTTACCGGAGTTTCTCTAGTCATCTTGGAAGTTTTGAAAAACTGGAGAAAGATGTAGTTCTAGCTTTTATGCACGGATGGCGCCAATGAAGAAACACTAAGTGACCCCGGGCAGATTATAGGTAATCTGGGGGCTAAGTAATGTTTCCCACGAAGGTTAGGTCCAGCAGAGTAAGTTGTACTTCAGGGAACCTGCAAAACAGACACCGTAAGCTCGTCACTGAGAAGGGGGGGGTTCCTCCTTGTGACCACCCTCCGGCGTGAGAATCAGTCTATATTGCTCTTTGAATATAAAAGTATATGAATACTATTAGAGCAGTTATCAAGTAAGTTATACGAGATAGTAGATGATGAAATGATAATACCATTTGCTGTCTTTTATAGCCGAAGGTGGGTATCTAAGGGGTTTAGCCGGCCCAACACGCTACCAACTGTAACCTATGCACGTGCCTTGCCTGTGAGTGGTGGACAGGTAGCGTCTGACATAGAGCAGGCGTGCCGTGCACTCTTCGTCTTCTACCAACTGCAGGCTAGGCACGTGCTCTGGCAGGAGTTGGTGAGCAGGCGGCGGCTATTGGTCACAGTGCAGTGGCGTGCTGTCTGCCACGCTGCTGTCAGTGAGCTGTCGCATTCTTGGTCAGATCTTTTGTCTTTACCTCGCCAGGTATCACGCAAAAGATCCTCCATCATACGGACTGGCCCATTTTGGCGGGAGTTTTCCCCCTCCCGCCTTTGCTCATTCTTTCAGGTGACACTGAATATTTGTAAGTGTTAAGCCTTATGCGTGTAGCTATGCTGTGCGGGTAGCCTTCCCTGATGGCTTGTATCCGCAACTGCGGGAACAGGCGGGTTACTTTACCATTGGGAGGCTTTTCCCTGCGTATGCAGCTTGCATACTGCGCGTAGGCTTCTCTGAGCATGGTGGGTCCTGCGGGAGTAGATGGTCTTTGCGCAGACATCCCTGTTCAAGGTGAGTCATGCGGGACCAACTGAGCCCTGCTGGGACCTACCTCTTCAGTGTTCATCCCAGAATTGTGTTTGTCCCTAGTTCCCATTATCGATCCCTAATTCTCAACTAAATCCCTAGTTCACATAATTATTTCTCTATTTCAACAAATGTGAACCGAAAGTTAATCTTTTCCTAACATCCTCCTCTAGTTGAGGTAAATCCACTATCTGTATATCCAATTAAAAAAAATAAAGAAAGAAAGGATAATGATATCAAGTTAACTTCAATTGTTTATTGCCTAGATTGTACTTCATGAAAGAAGTTTTTTTGTTGGGTGCATTCGAATAATGAAATATTGATTTTCAAGCAACTTTAATTGTTTACTTCCACATATCTGATGAACATAGTTTGGTTGGACACCTTAATAATGAAATAATTAATGGCTGCCGGTGAAATCATGAAAATTGATCCCGCGCTGAACTTGCATTACAACACAGAAGTATGAATTCATGGGATCTAGTTATCAAAAACTTGAGCATCAGTGTGCACGATTTTGTTGGAGATAAAAATGGAATTTAAATTAAGTTTTAATTGGTTTTCCTATCAAAACTACGTAATTTTGAGGGATTCGCATATAAGGTTAGATGCTTAACAGCCTTATATTCACTTTTCCGTACACACACACACACACACCAGGTACTTAACATGTATTTAACAGGTAAATAGGCATTTTACCTGTTTAGATACGAAAATTAACAAGTAAATTCGTGTCTACCTGTTTAGTACACGAAACATTAAGGCCTTACCTGTTACCTGTTAAATTCGTGCATGTATGTGTCGTGTATTCGTGTCTCGTGTATAAATTGCAAGCCTTACTTTTGATACCAAAACAAAGGATGGATGGTGCAGCGTACACGACCCCGTCCCTCCTTATTTCATATCCCACTCTTCACAATCATTTCTCCAAACACGTATGACTTCTCGATTCGACTCTCTGTTGCCACCTCAACTCCTGATTCATTCTATCCACCCTTAGTCCATAAATTACGTTACATTATTTATTTAGAATGACATAATAAACAAATAGGAACTTGTGTTTACAAGTTAACATGATTAAGAAAAAATAAGAAACGACAATACGTGGGGTGTGTATGCACAAGCAATCCCACAAAAAATGCACATGTGACACTCGATAGAGATTTTAATAATTATTAATTTGATAATATTGTTCAAACATGTATTCTTTTTTGTCTTTTATGATTGATTCTAATTTAAGACATACCAGCTGCCCTAGTTGCATACTTGCATGTTTTAAACTATAATCTATTTTTTATTTAATTAAACAAATATGAAATACCACTTAGAGCTACTTGGTACCATAACTTACCACACAATTACAACAACCAAAAGTCTTTTAAATTTTATTAAATGAAATATCTTACCTTCTTCTTTGTCTTTTAACATGCAAATAATTAACTGATTTTTTTTAAATGATTCAAATAATTAACATGCAAATATAAGAAGTGTCTATAGTTATACATGTTACACCTTACTTTTCTACACATTAATTTGCTTTTATATGGTGAACTTTAAGATTATAGTTCAACATAAAAGGCCTATATATATAGGGTTGAAATTTAGACACGAATACACGACACGAATTTATACGACTTTAATATGTATCGAGTATGACCTTAACAGGTTTCGTGTACTAAACAGGTAGACACGAATCAACATGTTAATTTTCGTGTCTAAATAGCTAAAATATTCGTTTACCTGTTAAATACATGAATACATTTTTTTTTATAAATAACAATATATTATATACACTAGATAGTTAACCCTAAGTATTTATACCAAACAATTGAACACGACACACATCATTCCAATCCAATATCAAGTAGGCGGCGCACAAACTCATCTCTAATTCTCCTTCTCCGGATCTCTAGTAGCCCGGTGCTTTCCCTCCAAATCTCCGATAGTCGAAGCCCTTCGATTCTCTTGTCTACTCTCCACATCTCTAATTCTTCGGCAGTCTGGCCTCCTCACAGTTGCAGCGGCACCGCCGGTCATCGAGCGGCAGAACCCTTCTCCATTTATCCGGCAGGTCCGTGTCTTGTCATGTGTACCTGGTATTAAATGGTTCGTGTTCGGATTTGAGATACAAGAACACGATAAGTTTTCGGGCCATGCACATGTATACATGTTTCATGTTTATGTCTTATTGTGTTTGTGTTTTACCTACATACCTTTTTATAACCAATGACATGCTCTGTTGAATCCGGGCAATAATCTATAGTTTGTTTTTTTATGATCAGAATTGTAAACACATAAAGTTTTGACTTCATTATATAAAGTTTACACGTAAATCTTTTCTTTAATCATGATCTTATATAATTATGAATTGAAGGTATAAATTCATCACATTTAAAAAAAAAATTATTTTAGGTGGTTACAATATGAAAGAGTGAATCAAGGGCGTGAATGCGTGGGGTCTTATTTAATAAATAAACACTTGCATTTTCACGTTGACAACCTTCTATTGGTCATTACCAATACACAATTATATCATTATAATTATAATTTATAACTGACGAATGGTCCTTGTCCAAAAGTTATAAATTGTTATTAAGTATTAAATAGACATCAAAATAGCCAGCAATCGGTCAATTGCAAGACCTAACAATCGACTAATATGGAGAGAAAAAATAAAAGAATTTCAACAATTAACAAAGATCATATTTTATATATGACGCATAGTACACAGTACACACGTCTCTATCATATTTAAGTTATATTACACTGGTTTATATGCCTGTGTGACACATGAGTTGAAAAAAATATTTCTTTCAACATATTAATAAATACGATATATGAAAATTTAAAAATCAAATTAACATATGATCAAGTAACTCAAATGAACATGTTTGGACACGTGTTGTTACCAAGTTGTATTTGCTACAGTGTCAATACCATGTCCAATTTATTACCGTGTTCATCAAATAGAAGCCTGCGTCTCCCCTTTCACAAGCGTAGCTCTGATATCTTCGTCTGGAAGCTTTATGAGAAAACTCATATCCCGTTCAAATTTTGACATCAACTCTAACATAAAAAGCACTAATCTAAAGCAAACCTCACTCTTGAATCGGGTGAGAATAAACTTTCAAATAAACTGTCATTAAAATAAAATACCTACAATGCACATTTGTACGCAGACGATTAAATACTTAAAAAAATGTAAAATCAGTTTTTTCTGTTACACATAAACATACACATTTATATAATTCATTAATTGTATGCTAAAGCATAAAATTTTAAATATATGAATAATGATAAAAATTGAATTTAAGTTATTTTCTTTCTTTACTCATTAGTCATTACAGTAACCTTTTGTTGTCTAAATTAAACTCAATATCTTATATATTTCAATTTCAATTTGCACAAAAAAATATATTCAATTCATATCAACTTGAAGAATAAAAAACAAAATAGTTGACTTTGACAGAGAATAACGTTAGCTGTATAGCTGGAATGCTGGATACTCGGAGGATTCTTAGTTTGCACGTTTTATCTTTTTTTATTTAACGTTAAACAAGTCGATGATGTCTTGTAGTGATCAAAGTTAATAAAACAAGACTGGACCCATTGTCTAAACCGTACCTCATGAGTAAAACTGTCACTAGTTAGACAGGTCGGTTTTTGTATATGCCCGCTGATTATGGGAGTATAGCGTAGGACGGGGTGCAAACATCACAAATTGAGTGTCACATCTACAATTCTGTAACTATTTTCCCGAACATGGTTTTATTAGCGGTGGTGTTTTCGCTTACCTGCAACTCTCTCTCCCCTCCTTTAACGGTGACTATCACCCAATTTTGCTAACTGCGCCACCGGAGGTGGTGTACTGGAGCCTTGTATAGTACATTAGTACGTAGACGAGGGGTACCCGAGGGTGCTCTATCCACATCAGTGCCCAATGATTTTATACATAGGTATGATAGTATGCCAGAGTTAAAGTTCAAAAGTTAGTAAATAACCCTTTAATAGTTTAATAATAGGTCATGCTATAGCTACATTACGCTCATATGATTTCATGCTATTAAATGGTTGTTTACAAAACACTTCGATGACGATTTTGACCAAAAAGGGAAACTTTGGAAGTTATTGGTCATAATGATCGTTTGGACAATATTCAGACAACCGTTCTCACCGTTGAGGGCCACACTTAGAAACCTATTGATAAGAACGGCATTTTGGCCAATATGAAGACGACTATTCTAACCATGGACGGTCAAATATTAAATTCTTTTGGTTAAAGTAGACGTCAAATCTCCATCCAAACGACCATTTAAACAGTCTAGGATTAGATGTCAAACGGTGTGTATACATGACCCGACCCGTAAAATACATCTAATTAGTGTGCTTAAAGGAGGGATTATTTAATATAATTTATAGGATAATTAATTAAGGGATTAATATTGAAAAAATGTAAATAATATAAATTTGTTTAAGTAGGTATTTTAAGAAAAAAATGTCGTCATGTTTGGCGAATACGAAATAAAAAATTAAATAAACGTTCACTAAGTTATTTATCTAGGATAAAATTGTGTTGATATGTTTCAAATTAAATCCACCAAGGCTAGGGCTGATGTAACAGCCCCTTAACGCCAACTACATCGGCTGTAGTGTTGAGGGGAGGCGTTAATATGGTAACGAGCTCTTTAATAAATCAAACTTTTTTTGTTTCTTTATATCCTCCACCATCATAGCTAGTTAGTTAACCCACAATGCTCAAGTTAACGAGTAGATTAGTTAAACATTTCCATCTATGTAGCAGCGACATGACGCTTTAACTAGTTAAATCATAACACAAAGCCTAACAAATAACAACAAAGTTGACAAGAAAATAATAAAACTTTAGCTAAAAGTAATCTTACTTTAACTAAATAGTTATGAACTACTCAAAATAATAATAATAATAATAATAATAATAATAGAACATTTTTCTTTGATCAATCAAGAACGTGTTAGGTGAGGCAATCAAGATCGTTAAATAATTTTTCGAATGTAAGGGTCCCGCTACGGTAACTTTTTACGACTATGAAAAGAAGTTTCACAGCTCTAAAGTATGCATTTTAGTTACTGTTTTTGTTTTATTTCAATTTTTTGAGTATTGTCTCCAATTTTGATATTTTTTTTACTTCATGATATTTTTTTTAAACAACAAACTTTTACACCTAAAATCTTTAGTCCTTATACGATTTAAACTCATCAACTCACATTTTACTTCATGATTTTAACTTCGTTTCTTTGCTTCTCTTCCGTCAAGCATTGTTTATGAGCCTAAGCCTTAGAATGCAAATTTACCTCGAGTATAAAATATAAAAAATATAAAGTATTAAACCAAGCTAAAATGTTAGGATGCTATCTTGGCATATATTTACTACAACTACAATGATAAGACACTACGAGAACTTTAACATGCGCCCTTCCATAGCGACAACAAGAGTTGTTGGCACTAACATGCATTTAGCGACACTAAATCGTCTCCATAAGGCTAAGATAGCATAGTCACAGCGGGGATATGTAGACACTACTTTTGAAGTTAGAACAGTGGTGTTGTTACAATATGAGTTGATGTAATCCATTTTATAGTCAAATATAAGAGATCATATACTTGAACTATATAGATGATTACTCGATCGGTTGTACTATTTCGTCTCACTTAGTAAGTAAAAGACTAATTAAGAAAAATAATATCATTATTATTGAAGTCCATTTGCTAAATGGTATAAAGATAGTGCATTGTATGACTAGTCCACGGGCAATGAAAGGATTAATTGTGAAGGACGTTTCCAATTGAAAACTTTGGGATCATCCAAGTACAAGTGTCGTTATAGATGTCCACCACAACACTCAATCATCTGACTATAACTTGGTTTTCAACACCCGATCATCCAATTTTGGATGACGAATGTTTCATTGATAACTATGAAGAATATAAAGACGTATATCATTAAGATGAGGAAGGAGAAACACATTACTATCACGACAATGATAATGGCGATATAGACACATGCTATTGTACTGAAGATTTCGATTGAATGGATGTTTATTATTTATTTTTGTTAAAATTGTTAAAATTTATTATTTATGTTTATTATATATTTACTGCACGTCATCTGTTATTGTTGTAAAAATGATATCATATGTCACATATTGACACGAGGGAGACGGTGGAAATGAATATCCCCATACGAATCTAAATAGGATCCCTTATGGGTTGCAACAATGTAATCTTGAAAGGCTAGAAAACATAGATCAATGAGAATGCGTTAAGCTCGAAATTAATGTCAAGTATCAAAGAAGTTACAAGGATCGAATATATGCAACAAGAAATGGAAAAAGGTTGAAAGACATGGACAAACTGGTTACTGAAGATAATTAGCTATTTTTGTTTAATTTGTATTAACATATGATACTTTCTTTAAATTGTATTATCGAAATATTTTGGTGTAATTTTTTTAAAAGGCTGCTTAATTGTGTTATATTGTGATTTGTTTACTTTTGTTTGGTTTTTTGGTTTTAAAATATGAAAATAACGATATAAAAATGCCTAAAGAGAAGTTTAGGGACTACATATTGTCACTATTTCACTTCAAGGTTTTGTGACGGATATGTCCTTAATATGGTTGCATCAATTGACTAAAAAGTTAGCGACCACATGTTGTCGCTAAAATGTTTAAATAAATATTTTTTTTTATTTGGTATATATATTGAGGACGGCATCTATATTGACGATATGCTGTTGGTGCAAGCTAATTTACAGCGACAAGTTCTATAACGACAATATCTACAACCTATAGTGTAGTGAGAATAAGTGATAAACCTTTTTACGACGGCATTTTGTCGCTAAAACCCTAAAAGTTGTCGTCGCTAGAGGTGAAGAGTAACATCAATATAAGTCATAAAGTTGAAGTCGAATTGAATAAACGTAGCATCAAACCACCAGTCAACATGTTGATGAGTATTTAATATTCTCTTCATATACCCATTGGAAAAGTCCAAATCGATAAACAATAATTGTGAAGATA
Source organism: Bidens hawaiensis (assembly GCF_021521415.1). Classification (NCBI taxonomy): domain Eukaryota; kingdom Viridiplantae; phylum Streptophyta; class Magnoliopsida; order Asterales; family Asteraceae; genus Bidens; species Bidens hawaiensis. Next base: position 164,984 of record NW_027492353.1, on the reverse strand, counting down.
TTTTACAATAAAAACCATCCCTTAGAACAAAAAATGAAAAAAAAAAACATGTAATATCATTAAATATTAATTTAGTACATATGACGTCTAGTCATAACCAAAAAAGGAAACATAATGGACTTTTTACGTATTGGTTTTAAACTCAAATAAAGCACGCAAGTATTTAATTCAAACTAATCATTTGGTTGAGTGTTGGCATAAAAAAACAAATTTTAAATTACAAGTGTATTAAATTTGAATCAAAACCATATTCATTTGGGACAAATTTTGTTTGTTTTTTTTTATATATGTTTAACTATTACAACTTAAATATGTTATAATGTTATATGCATTTTTTTACACCAAAACAAACTTTCATTCCAGAAACAGTTATAGTTAAACATCATTTAGCTCAAATGATAAGCTCAATGATAGAGAGACGCTTTTAGTAAGACATTCGGTTCTAGGCAAAAACAGGCATATAAAAGCACACTACCAATAATATATAATGATAAGTGCTAATGATCAATTCAAAACTACATAACTAGAAAGCTACCACTAACAAAGAGTGCCAAGTAAGCATAAAAATAATAACTATCACCGCATCATAATACAATAAATAGACATAATTGTAGAAAACACAACAAACAAAGTCGATCTAATGTGTACTCTCTCCTATATATTGTTAATGTTGATCCTATGTCATTACGAACTTCTATGCTGAACCTAGTGACGAAGCTCTTGAACTAAATCGTAGGGGTGGCCAAAAGAATTACAAAAACGGAGGTGGCTGGACAATAAGCAAGCTACGCTCGTGCTTGAACCATGTCCTCAGAGACGTAAGAAATATATCATTAATTAAATATAAAGTTGACACTAAAAAAATTGTTCATGAAAACACTTGATCCCCAAAAATAAGTTATTTTAAGTTTGTACACTGAAATCATTTATGATAGATAACTACTTGGATAAGAAATTGGGAATTGTGGAAAGAAGTTCATTTATAATTTTTATTTTGGTACATGGTTGATCTTTCACTAAAATAAAGAAACTATTCATTTTGGATCTTCATCTTGGATCAAGAGCAAGCACTCATCATACAGCTTCTCTAGCATCTCACTATCATCATGTTGCATCATCAGCATATCTAATCCGTCCAATGTCATATCTAGTTCAAAGCGATCGTCCATGCTTGATGCACCATCCATGTCCAACAATGGCGACCAATCCGGCCAAGAGAAATCCGTTATAGCTAAATCACCTTGATCTACTTGATCAATAATCGTCGAGCTCGATGATACACGGCTCAATGATTCCGATTGTGATGAAGCGGGTTGGACGATAGTTTCTTCCTTTTCTTTTTCTTTCTCTTTCTCTGTCACTTGGACTTTTGTGACTTTGACTTTTATTGACTTTTGTTCGGTTTTCTTTGTCCTTTTCTTCTTCTTAGGTTTTTTATTTTCGGGCGAGTTCTCACCGTCACCATGGGCTAGCTTCTGTTTAAGATGCGAGTTCCAGTAGTTCTTAATCTCATTGTCAGTTCGACCAGGAAGTTCGGAGGCTATGAATGACCACCGACTTCCGTGGACAGCATGAAGCTGGATGATGATGTCATCCTCTTCCGCGGTGAAGTTTCCTCTCTTTATCCCTGGCCGAAGATAATTCATCCATCTCAACCTGCAACTCTTTCCGCATCTAAGCAATCCTGCATCCATTACAACACAATAAACATTAATATTGTCAAAAGGTAACACAATATTCTATTGTGTTTCGACTGTAACTAAATAGTCCAACTCATGCTTTTCTTAAATCATCTGGCATTTATTTATATTAAAAAGTTACTAATTCTGTGGCTGGACCCTCTCTTGTTTCAGTCCCGTACAATTTAAAACAATTAACATACCGGCTTTCGAAGGCATAGATCGCCATTGGCCTTCACCATGGGTTTGAATGTATTGAGTTAGGAGTTTATCTTCTTCATCGGACCAAGCTCCTCGGTGTAAACCGATCTTCGAGCAGCATGGAGCTCTTCCCATTATTATTGTCACTACTCACGATTCTTTGTTAATTAAGTTTACACACTAGAGGAGTGTGTATTTGCCGAAGAAAAAGAAGAAGACTTAGAGATCTTGGTTTTTGTTTTTTGGTGTGTTTATGCAAAGTTGGTCGGCTTTTAAATGCCTTTGAAGAATAAGTTGGCACGTTTCTTGGGAATTATTAAAGTTGTCAATTATTTATTTATTTATTTATTAAATATAGGATAGAATATAATAAAATTTGAATTCAGTTAAAAAAATAGTAGCCAAAGAAATGGGATATACGAATCTCGATACCATTATTTTGTTTTTACCATATATTATAATTATTAAGAAAATTAGAACTAAAAAATCTCACTTTTTATGTATTGGCCTATAATAATTTCATCTTTAAAAATCACTGTCAACGGTTCAACCTTTCAACTATTTTTGTCTTAATGGATATCCGTTAAAAAACACTTAACATCGTTACATTTTTTTCCGAGTTTCGAACCGATATTTTAGGGCTTTGATTGGAAAATGATACTAGTCGAGTGATGTAAAACTTATCTCGAAAAGGTGATCCATACGACGAAATAATGTTTCAATTCGGGTGTTTGAATTTCCAATTAACAAAAATCAAGCCATTTGAATCACCATTTCAAAATAAGTTTTATATCAGTCGACTCGTATACTTCTTACGATCAAAAGCCCTAAAACATCGGTTTGAAACTTGGAAAAAGTTTAACGGCGTTAAGTGTTTTTTAACGGAGGTCCATTGAGACAAAAATATTTGAAAGGTTGGACCGTTGTAGTGATTTTTAAATGTGAGATTATTATCAGCCAATACACAAAAGATGAGATTATTTATTTTTCAATTTGTACTATTATTATTATTATATAAAGTACTAAAGTAAATAATGAGAAGATACGCATCTAAAGAAAAAAAATAAGTTGTAATCCAGAGAGAACACGTTTATCAGTATTGCTATTTTTTATACTTATAGAAATACAACGGTAAATGGGTTTTCAAAGCATTAACATAAGAGTGGTCACATGAAGCATTAAAAACATTATGGCAATATATAGATATATATATATATATATATATTATACAGACATACAGAGTGCCCACATGAAACATTAAAAGCATTATGGCAGATGATGTTATACATAAAAATAATGGAATGCTATGGTAATTTTTTTTTCCTGAAAAAATAAATATGTAGGATTCTTATAGTAAAGATTTGACGGTGGTGATTAGACTTGGAGGAGAAAGATTCGGACCAGGAGAGGGTGATTTATTCTTGACGATGAACAATCAGAACTAAGAGCAAGTGAAGCTATGAGGATGGGCTGAGGGGGGAAAGAACGTGAGAGACGTTCGAGGTGTTTTTGGGGTTCAACCGGAAAGGGGGGGGGGGGGAATGGAGGTTTGTGATTCTTTTTCGAATGTACTTACAACTATGGGTCAAAACATTACATTTTGATTTCCACTTATAAGTTATAATACATTTTGTTATGACATTTTATGTAAAGGGTCATTTTAACGGCATTTTGATGGGGAGTGCCAAACCTTTTGATACAATATCATAGTTAATTAATCTTATCAATATAAATGTACTATCTTCTTCGATACCTGTTACAAACTGTGATTTATTTTGAAAATCGCAGCGTAAAAGTGACGATCGTGTGTAAATGTATAAAAACAGTTATTGTCAAAGCAGGTATTATTGGGTGTAGAAAGAACTATAACTAGGCGTGTTTAGGAAAACAAAGATACGAAAATACTGAAATAAAACAATCTGAATTTTTATTCGAATATTTGGTTTGGATCAATCCAAATAACAATTTATTTGGATTATTTTGATGTTCATTTAATCCGAATAAATAACTTGTTTTTTAATGGTATTTTGCGGTGTTAATGGTATTTTGCGGTGTTGTATGTTTATTTAAACTATTATTTGAAGTTTGAAGTTTGATTATGTGTTAAAATACTAATTTGTATTTTCCGGTTTTATAATTTTATTATGATTCTAAAGTAGTAAAAAATGTTAGGAACCTAAATTTAGGACATTTTTGTTATTTGGTTAATTTAGGAATATTTTCTTAATTTCGGATATTTCAGATATTATTCGAATCCGATTCAATCTAAATTCGGATAGATTCAGATTGGATGGAAATATCCGTGATTCGGATTGAATCAGATTTCTAATAGAGTCCTAAAACTTTCAAATCTAAAAAGTCCAATCCAGATAGTCCGTTATCCGATCCGATAAACATTTCTAACTATAACCATGAATTTCACCATGATGATTATTAATTTGGTGATAAGATTAATTAACTACTTGCAATGCTGCTTCCGAATTTATAAATATTTGATTCACGGTTATAATAAATTTTCATGTAACGATATTACATCAAGAGTTTGCGTGTTCATCAAGCGTATGTATCAAAAATTTACAATAAGCAAAGTTATTTAGAATTGTAATCAAATTCTAATATATACATTAATTAAATTTATGTGTTTAATTTTACATAAAGATCTCGGTTTTGAGTTCAAGGAAGTATGAAATTTACCGTTAAGAAAATATAATAATTTTATATAATATAACTATATGTCTAACATAAGAACTAGTGTAGAACTAGTGTAAACGAGTTATATCATTTACAATTTATAGTACTAATAAATTTAGTTTGACTGAGTGCAAGATTGATTCGTTAATATTTTAGATGAATCACATGAATATCGTGAGCTATTATTAAATGGGGTCTATACATAATTTAATTGACATAAATTATTAGCATTATTTATCGCAAATTATGAAATTTGTCGATTCAAATTGTTAGGAAAATGTTCCTCTTGTTTGAAAATGTGAATACGAGATGTGAATACGATTCCACATTATTTATTAAGTAAAATAATGAACATGTCTTCTTTTATTTATTAGTTTGCTACTTATTATTTACGAAGTGTCAACCAACCTAAAATTATTATTTTTTATTTTGTACTGAATGTCATTTTTATTTTTATTATTTTTTTAAATACTTTCACTACTTTCATCTCGTCAATTCATCAATGATTACCGGTCATACATATAGTAACATGATTGTAGACCGGAAATCATAATTTTTTGGTGTCTGGTAATATGTTGGCTTGATTTCACGGTGTTACTATGATTTTAATTTTTGTTTTTCATCTACCGATTTATGATCTGTTGGTGATCATCGGCGAGAGTGAAATTTCTGCTGGTAAAAGTTATTTGGCATGCCAAGCATAAAGATGCACATGCATTGTTTGTTCTGTATAATTCAATCAAATAAACCATAATTTATGATGTCGTATATGTTAGTGTTGAAGAGGTATGTACCCGCCTCAACACCAAGCAAGGCGGGTCAACCCACAAGATAAAGACATTATGAAGGCACAAAGCCAAAACCTATGCGCATGGCGCATACAAAACATGCTCAGGCATCATATGCCCAGACACACATATGCTCGCGCATCACATATGCGCGCAGCGCATCAGCGCGCGGCGCATATCACATGCTCGTGCATATCACATCTGCGCATGAAATATCTGCGCGTGAGAATAAAGAGAAGACCCCGCGCATCCTCAGGGTGAGCGCATATCATACGTGCACATAATCAACCTCGTCCTTATCCAAATCAGGATTAGGGCAACCTTGATTGTGCACATCAGACAACCTTCCAGAAGGTATCTTTTTAAGGAGAAAGAATATGCTGATGTTGATAGCTGCCGAATGAAAGGTCGACAACTCAGCATGACACATGTGTTACCACGTGATTACAACCAACGAGAAAGCGCCAGGTGTCCCAGAGGACACGTGGCGCAGTGCGATTGGAGGAAGCCAACGAGGTTGAGCCCAACCGGTGGTAACCCTAGCACTATAAATACAGCATCAACTCCACTTTGATGACACATTCACACTCAATCATTGACAGTTACAAGCAGTGATATCACATTCAATCATATTGAATTATATTCACTCACAGTCAGTTACAGAAAACACACAGTCACACAATCAAGAGTATTCAGCGATTCAGCAATACTCTTGAGATTCACTGACTCACACATCATTATCTTCTCCACAAAGATACTGATTCTCACGCCGGAGGGTTACCCCAAAGAGGACCCCTCTGTCCCTTTCTGAGGGGTAAGTAACGGCGTTGTTCATTTTGTAGGTGGAAGAACACGGATTCAGAGGAACCATCGGTGAAACAGTTTAATCATACCCGAGGAAAGTAGATCTGCTACCAGTGAGTAGATCCACGTTTCTTCATTGGCGCCATCCGTGGTTAAGTTATCGCGCATGTCAGCATAAACGAGATACTGCGAAACCACTTACAAAATAGGACTATGGTTAAGTGAATAATTTCCTTACAACCTTGTTCTTATTTTAACGTGCAACCATATCTTATATCTATACAAGCAAACATGAAGAGATGAATGGAAATGCACAAGATGAAAGAAGGAGAAAACAAGTTTCATTCCATTGCATTGAAATTTACAAGTATGATGAGTTACAAATTACAAGTACAAAAAAATAAAAAAAAATAAATATACAAAATTTGATGAAGGGCTTCTCAAGTCTCCACGTCGACGTCAGCCGCTTCATCACCCTCATCATCTCCCGCAGCATCTGGCGCGGTCTGCTCCTCATCCCCGAACTGACCATAGTCAAGTTCTTCCTCCTCATTGGAGTCTTCGATCACAACGGTGTCAGGAGCAGATTCTTTCGCCGCGCCAGAGCCGCTGGCAGGGGCAACATCCCCCGCGCCACCATCATCGCCACCAGCCCTCTCGCAATCATCAAGCAACTTCTTTAGCGCGCCGAGGTCGGGCTGGTCAGCAAGCGCAGCTATCTGTAAATCATTAGAAAAGTAATGAATACAAAACACTTAGAAAAGTTAGTCAAGTAAAACTCATTAAGATCAAGGTACCTGCATAAGGATGGGGATGGGAGTATTCATATACTTTTCCCCCACCGCGGCCATGTCCGCGCAGGCCGCATCGCTCTTGTAAGGGTACTCGGATGGGTTCTTTCTCAACATGCCATACTCATACCCATCCGTAAACCCTTCAGCTCGGCCCACCAAACGCGCGGCGGCATTGCAGTCCATCACAAGGGCTTGAAACTCGGCGGAATATTTCATCGCCAAAACGCAGCGAGCCATGCCCTGTGACACCAGCCATTGGCGATCCTGCGCGAGGCCAGCAACAGACGTCTCGAGGGCAGGAACCTGAGAGTTTAATAACTCAACAGTTTCCTTAGTCTTTTTTAGTTCCTCCTTATCAGACGCTGCTGCCGCCAAAATTTTTTCTTTCTCCGCCTGCGCAGCACCAAGTGCTTCCTGGCTAGACGCCGCCGTCGCCAAGGCCTCATCTCTATCGGCCTGCGCGGCCGCCAAATCCCTTTTCAGGCGCGCAACCTCGCTCTCCAGTGATGATTTCTCAGTGATACTCTGGACGATAGCTTGGTCACGCGCCTCGGCCTGCTGTTCCAAGACACGCACTCTGCGCGTACTTGGCAACTTCGGCCTCCGCCAACTGCTGCTTCTCCCGCGCAGCTTGGAGCTCATGCCCGCGCTTGATGTATGCGGTGTTGGCACTTGCTCGGTTTTCACTGAGCTCCGCCTGGAGTTTCTCAGCTCGCGCGCGAGCATCAGACAGGTTCCAGGCGGCCACCTTAGCCTCTCGCTGGGCTTCCACAAGAGCGTCGCGTACTTTAATATAATCACGACGAAGCTCTTGGGAAGCAGCGAAGAAAGCCGACCCAGCGAAAACATGGTCGTTCAGCAAGTCCGCGCGGGTGCGCTCCTCCTGATACCTCCTTTCAGTAGGAGGCACGGCATGAGCCCAGAAGTCCTCGCATACGCCCATGGATTGAAAGGAACTCTCTTCATTAATATTCCATCTCGGGCGGTAAACGTGGTCACCTTCCTGCAAAACACAAGAAAAGTTCTAAGTCATAAAACATACTTATATGGAGGTACGCGCAGCGGACCAACAAATCAATACATACCTGCGGGGATGAAGCAGGAAAGTCAGCGCCAGCCCCACCAGAAGTCTGCGCTGCGAACACTTGCGGCATCGCAGGGCTGGCGCGGTCTCCCAAGGAGTCTTCAACTTGAACCCCCTCGTCCTCCTCATCTTCTTCAACAGGCCTCTTCTCCTGCGACCTGGAAGGCTCCAAACCAGCCTCGCGGGGAGGGCTGCGTGCAGGAGGAGGCGAGGGAGGTCTCGACGCCGCCAGTTCGGCGCGCAATACGGTTTCCTGCTCCTTGGTAATCCCAATAAGGGGAGACTCAGCACTAGCAGGAGCAGGACCAGAACCAGCGGCGCCGGCAGCGGCGCCAGGAGTATCACTAGCAACTGTTGCGCCAGCTACAACTCCTATGAACAAATAAACAAGGAAAAATGGTTTATGACTGACTCCAAAGGGAAAAATTCAGAAGACATATGTGCAAAACTTACCTTGGCGCAATTCTGTTCGCGCATCGAACATCGCCATAAAATCCATTCTACCCTTTTCAGAGGGTAGAACAGGGGACTTCGATGGAGTCCCCGGCGCAGCCGTGGCACCTTGTGGCGCCTGCGGCTGATCTGTTACCGTCGCTGCCTCTGCAAACATTTAAAGGAGCAAAGGTTTAATAACAATTCAGCCAGATGAAGATAAATAAAGTATACCTGTTGCAGGCGCGGCACTGCTTCTCTCTTCAGCCGCGCGAAAGGAGGAGGCGACGCCACCATACCTCAAGTGGACAGGAGGTCTGCCCACTCTCACAGGCAGAGAAGCTAAAGAAACCTTTGTGGTAAACACCTGGGTTTCCTTAGGTCCCTTCGTTTGAGCATGGGGATGAGCGACAGGGGTGTCATCTTTCTTCTGTTTCTTACTGGCCCCTGCGCCAGATTTCCCCTTAGCTTTGCGCTTTAGTAGGGGCGCCTCCTCTTCCTCCTCCTCCTCTTCCGCGAGCTCTAGCTCGTAGTTTTCAAGCGCATCTACAAAAACAACCAACAGAACTGTTAATAAACTTGGATATTCTATAGGAATGAGCATAAGTGCGAAGGGCTTACCAGGCGCGTCACTGTCAAAGTCAAATTCCAGATCCACTGGGATGAACATGTCATCGAAGCGATCTGGGAAACCAACTTCCCCAGCGCCAAGCGCGACGGAGCCACCCTCCACTTGTTCATCATAAGCAGCAAGGACATAATCCTTGGTGACTGCGCAAAAACAAATCAAATGATATCAGCAAAAGAATTATGTTCGCGCAGAAAAAAATAAATAAACCAATGAAATTAACTTACACAACCCGTCGACTTGGATAACGGGCTCAAGCGCGCTATCGGCCCAAAGCTTACTCATGCCGACCCCAACCAGCGCCTCCTCGCAAATTTTCTTCGCGGGGGATGGTTCGGCGGTCAGTTTCTTAACCCAGGCGCCAGTTGGGTTCTTGAGGACACCCTCATCCGCAGGCGCAGAAGTGATAGAGCGCATGGTCATACGGATGGGGATCACACCGGCCCTAATGTAAAAAAACCTCTCAGACCAGTCATGAAGGCTCTTGAATGAAACAGTGGAGCACTTCACCTTCTGACTGCGAGGAATAAAAGAGATCCAATTGTCTTGGATCTTGGCCTTATAAAAATACTGAAAGCGCCGAGGAGTGGGTTCCTCGCGCTGGGATTTGCACATGAACTCAAAGTGAGTCACGCGCACGAGTCCAAACGGATGGACTTGGGATATATGAATCCCATAGAACTTCAGCAGTGCACCCACAAACCTTGTCATCGGGAGACGAAGGTTGCAGTGGGTGAAAAAGTGGCTATATAGGGATATATAGCCGGCAGGCGGGTCCGCCGCCGTTTGCCCGGACCTAGGCAACATGCAGCCAAACAGGGTGGGAAAGCCCTGAGAGGTGATGAGGTTGTCGAGATCTGCCTGCTTCAATTTGCAGGGGATTTCATTCCACCTTTTGGTGGCCTTGGTCCTCCCTACTTCCTCCGATGTGGTCTCAACAACCTTCTTCCCCTTCCCCTTTTGCTTCAATGTCGACATCACCACAGATTTCACACGGCGTCTTCGAGAGGCAACAGAGGTGATTGAGGGGCTAGACGAGTCTGAACTATCAGACATACAACTGCAGCAGCAGATAATCAAGAAATCGAAAAGATGAAAACACTCAATTCAGAATATGAAAGGCAGAAACAAGAAAATTATCAACAATGAAGATGAAGATAAAAATTTCCTAAGGGCCTCCTTTTATAGGCCCAGGAGAGAGAAATGTGGCAGCTGATCGGATTTCACGCGCCCCCACTCGCGGGTCCAAGCCAACGAGGGCGCGACACGTGTCCCTAACACTGTTGAGGGGACATAAAATTGTAACCGACCTGCCACGGAGCAGAGACGCGCCCCCACTCGCAGGTGCTAACCAATGCGAGCGCGACACGTGTTCAAGACAGCTGTGTGAGGGGACGTGAAAGGCAACTGTAGCACCTCGAGCACACGAAACGTCTGACATGTTTACGGCGCACGTCACCACCAACTAACCACGTGTTTGGACCCTTCGTTTTCAACCAAATGGATAGAACTTCGCGCAACGATGGAAGCAACCAGGAAAACGACAAAACCCCATTAAAAGACAAAAATCAGTAAGTCTAATATCCATCTTACCGCGCTCGCGCGAGATAAGACACACATTAGACTGGGGGGGCTTGAAGAGGTATGTACCCGCCTCAACACCAAGCAAGGCGGGTCAACCCACAAGATAAAGACATTATGAAGGCACAAAGCCAAAACCTATGCGCATGGCGCATACAAAACATGCTCAGGCATCATATGCCCAGGCACACATATGCTCGCGCATCACATATGCGCGCAGCGCATCAGCGCGCGGCGCATATCACATGCTCGTGCATATCACATCTGCGCATGAAATATCTGCGCGTGAGAATAAAGAGAAGACCCCGCGCATCCTCAGGGTGAGCGCATATCATACGTGCACATAATCAACCTCGTCCTTATCCAAATCAGGATTAGGGCAACCTTGATTGTGCACATCAGACAACCTTCCAGAAGGTATCTTTTTAAGGAGAAAGAATATGCTGATGTTGATAGCTGCCGAATGAAAGGTCGACAACTCAGCATGACACATGTGTTACCACGTGATTACAACCAACGAGAAAGCGCCAGGTGTCCCAGAGGACACGTGGCGCAGTGCGATTGGAGGAAGCCAACGAGGTTGAGCCCAACCGGTGGTAACCCTAGCACTATAAATACAGCATCAACTCCACTTTGATGACACATTCACACTCAATCATTGACAGTTACAAGCAGTGATATCACATTCAATCATATTGAATTATATTCACTCACAGTCAGTTACAGAAAACACACAGTCACACAATCAAGAGTATTCAGCGATTCAGCAATACTCTTGAGATTCACTGACTCACACATCATTATCTTCTCCACAAAGATACTGATTCTCACGCCGGAGGGTTACCCCAAAGAGGACCCCTCTGTCCCTTTCTGAGGGGTAAGTAACGGCGTTGTTCATTTTGTAGGTGGAAGAACACGGATTCAGAGGAACCATCGGTGAAACAGTTTAATCATACCCGAGGAAAGTAGATCTGCTACCAGTGAGTAGATCCACGTTTCTTCAAGTGTCACACTCAAAACACCCCATACTCATAACTTTGACAAAATCAAAAGAAACAAAAATGTTCATACCTGTCAAACAAATAGAACTCAACTTTCCTTAAACAATAATATTAAGATGTTCATGTGATTGCAACATATACAGTTCAGCTAGTATGGAACGGTTTGTTCATACAGGTGAAATCATACGATTTAGTAAGTATTTTTTCTATAACGTTCATTGGATCACTGACAGGTCAATGACTTAACTGATCATCTTTATTCCACACTCAGGAGAAAACTCACCGTCGGTTATATAACCTTCGAGCCAACCTGGACCCCTTATTTTTTTTTATCACATATGAGAACTGAACTTGAGACTTCTATGGGTTTAAATAAGTTTCTAGATGTCTTATCTCATGCAACTTAAGTAAGAATGTTTTTAGATATTTTATCAACCTTTCAAACTAACCGGTCCAGTTAGTTTTTATTTTTTTGAAAAACTAACCGGTTCGAGGTATTTGATAAACAAAGCAACTCCTCATGGTTAGTTTAATAAACTACTCGTGTCTCGAAAAGTTGTAATCTACTCGTCGCGGCTAAATGATTTATGCAGTACTCGTGGGCGTTTATTACGAGGCATGCAACTTTTTTTCATGGCGACTAAATGATTAGTGAACGTGCTCGTTACGATTAGTTTATGGCCACGTGACATGTTTTAATTGGCTCTGCAAACTACTCATGTGTTAACATAATCTCTTATCACGACTAGTTTATCATATCTATTTTTGGAATTCTTTTGAAATGATACCTAAAAATTGAAATTTGTTTTCATAAATACTTATTTTGGTAATTTTTCCCAAAAAACTTTTATAAATGTATCATCTTCTTCAATATTTGTTACAAACTATGATTTATTTTAAAAATCACAACGCAAAAGTAACTATCGTGTGTAAATGTATAAAAAAGAGTTATTGTCAAAGCATGTATTTTTGGGTGTAGAAATAACTATAACTAGGCGCATTCAGAAAAACAGAGATTCAAAAAAAAAAAAAAACCCCGAAATATAAAAAACCGAATTCATATTCGAATATTTGGATCGGATCAATACGAATATCCAAAATAAATCATTTGGATTTTTTTGATATTTGTTTAATCCGAATAAATATCATGTTTTAATGGTATTTGCGGTGTTGTATGTTTATTTAAGTTATTGTTTGAAGTTTGATTATTTGTTCAATTTGTATTTTCCGGTTTGTATATTTATTGTGATTCTAAAGTAGTAAAAAAATGTTAGGAACCTAACTTTAGGAAAAATTTGTTATTCGATCAATTTCAAAATATTTTGTTAATTTTAAGTTATTCATATATTATCCCAATCCGATTCGATTTGAATTCTGATAGATTCAGATCAGACAGGAATGTCCATAATTCGGATCGGATTAGCTTTTTGAGTTCCTAAAACTTTCAAATCCGAACCTAGTAATCCAATTTAATTTCTCAATATGGATTTAGTTACATTAGCAATTTTTTTCTGTAATGTTTAATTTAATAAAAAGTTTCACAAAATAATATCCAAATTATAACAGATGAACATAAACGAATAAATATAAAAATTAAGTAGATAATTTATTAAACGTTTTATTAAGTAAAACATAATCCAACATAAATAATCAAAATGTATAAACACTCCTGGCTAGAACCATGAATTTCACTATGATGAATCAATGATTATTAGTTTGTTGATAAGATTCTAAATAATAAATAGATAAATATACGAGTGTGCTAAACCACTTATAATGATGCTTCCGAATTTACAAATGTTTGATTCACAATTGTAATAATTTTTCATGTAACGATATTACATAGGGGTGCAAACGAGTTGATTCGAGCTCGAGCTCGAGTAGGCTCAAGCTTGGCTCGTTTCAAGCTTTATTTTCAAAGATCAAGCTTGACTCGTGAATAGATTTTGAAGATCGAGTTCGACTTGGGCTCGACTCGTTTACCGTTTACCATTTATTTTTTTATAGAATTATGATTATTTTTATATATTTTTTCTATTATAATTTTATGTATAAAATAGTATATATATTATTCAGTTATTTTTATTATTTTTTTCATAACATTATATATATTAAGTAATAGTTATTAAATATATTTAAAGAAAACAATATAAATGACAAGTTTGTTTAGGCTCGCGAGCCACGGCGAGCTTGATAAGTGAAGCTTGGGCTCGGGCTCGGGCTCGATTAAGCTCGGCTCGTTTGCACCCCTTACATCAAGAGTTTACGGTGCTGTTTGTTTTTACAGAGGTAAAATATATGCAGTATGCGGACCACATAGAAGAATTGGTGGACCAAACATCTGCAGTCTGCAAGAAAAAGACTGTTTGTTTTTTAACGTCAGTAGATTGTTAAAATAAACTGGTAGTGGTGTACAAACTTTGGTAGTGGGTGGTAGCGGCGCTGGATGGTGATAATGGTAGTGGTAGTGGTGGGTGGTGGATATTGGAGGCGGACTGTGGTGGTGGTAGTGGTGGTGGTGGTGGGTGATAGTGGTGATGGACGGTGGTGGTGGTGGACAGTGTCTGTTGGTAGGGTGTGATGTTTTAACCCCCTACAGACCTTAGAAGATCTCAGAAGTGGATGGGTCAAGTCTGCACCAAGAAGAGACTGCACAGACGTTTTTTAATAAAACGTCTTTGAGAAAACAAACAGTTTGCAGATGGCAATATCTTTGCGTGGTCTGTGCGACACAGATAAAAGAGTTTGCGCAGACGTTTTTTTAGAAAAACTAACAGCACCTACATGTCTCCTAAACATATGCATTAAAAAAGTTACAATATGCAAAAAAATCAAATTCCAATGTGTACATGTGATTAAACCCCTAAAGATCTCGGGTTCATTGTTCAAGTCTCAGTGAATATGAGACTGACCATTAAAAAAAATACTTATATTATAACAATTTGTTTAACATAAGAACTATTGTAAACGAGTTATATCATTTATAACTTATAATACTAACACTTTTGACTGAGTGCAAGATTGATCCGTTAATATTTTAGATGAATCACATGAATATCGTGAGGTATTTTCAAATGTGGTCAATAAGACTAATAATAAATAATTTAAGGGACAACTTCATAGAATAATAACAAAGTTTCAGATTTGTTCCAATTAATTCACTCAGATTTTATTTTGTTTTAATTAGGTCACAAACTTTTAATTTTGCCTCAATTAAGTCACTCAACTTTCAGTGTGTCTCAATTAAGTCACCCAACTTTCAATTTTAGCTCAATTAAGTCACTTAACTTTCAATAAATGTTCTAATACTATGTTTTTCACCTTCATATTATATGTTTATAAATAACTTAAACGTCATTAAAACCAATATTTTTTTACTTTTTATCAGTAAATGTATCACCTACGATGATATAGTAGTTGTCCCTCTCGTTTTACAATACAAATTGAAATTTAAGTGACCTAATTGAGACAGACTGAAAGTTGAGTGACTTGATTGGGACAAAACAAAATATGAATGACTTAATTGGAACAAACTTGAAACTTGGTTACTATTCTATAGTGTTTTCTCATAATTTAATGACTAAGTGACATAAATTATTAGCATTATTTATCGTAAATTATGAAATTGATCGATTCATTCGTTAGGAAAATGTCACTCTTGTTTGAAGATGTGAATACGATTGCACATCATTTATCAAGTAAGGTGGTGTTTGTTTTTTTATCTAAAAATCTTCCTGACCTATTATGTCTGCACCGTGCAGACCACGCGCAGACGTTGTTGTCTGAAGTGCGTTTGTTTTTAGAAGACCTTTCTTTAAAAAAGGTTTGCGTGTAATCTTCTCCTAGAAGAGATGGACCATAGTCTTCTAACCACTTCTGTTATTCTTTTTTTACATCAGACCCATCAGACATAAACATCATACGTTCATTAACCATAATTTCTCCTTCCCCCTCCAACCATCAGCCTCTCCTCCTCCACAACTACCGCCGCCTCGCCACTTGAACCACCGCTGCCACCCCGCCTCCTGAACCACCGCCTCACGCCATCGTGCCACAACTGTCGTCGCCCCTCTCCTTCTACACAACTGCCGCCGCCACGCCACCTGAACCCTAATCATCTTCTCCACCCCGTCCTCACGCCGCCGCCACGCCGCCTCCTGAACTACCACCGCCGGTCATCTTCTCCATCTCACCTTTATTTGTTCATCTTCTCCACCCTGTTGATTTCTTTTATCAATTTGTGCAGCTGATGACTCTGGATGAAAGTAACCAAATGTTGGGTTTGTTAGGAAAAAACATTGGTTAAAGCTTAGGATTAGCTACCTGGACTTCTTATCTCCTAAATAGATGAAAGAATTATTTTTGTTTCTAAACTTCCTATCTCCCATATAAATCATAGATGTAAATTATAATAGAAACTAATAGAGTTTAGTAGATTTTGGGGGTTGTTTTAACCACACTGTTGATATTGTGTTTTAAGTAATTGAGTTTGGTTAATTATTAGTTAACCATTGAGTTATATGTTTATGTTTAGGTTTGATTCGTGTCTTGTAAAATTGTTTATGTTTAGGCTTGATTTGTGATGTGCTTGAAGTAGTTTAATATTTATTAACTAAATTAACTAAAAATAAACACTAAGTAATACTCTAGACTCTCTAAAACTCGACTAAACTACTAACCGGCAAGTGAACCGGTCGACTCTAGTAAAGCTAAGTAAGTTTGGATATCGAACCCACGAGACTCTTTAAATTACGTTTATTAGCTAATTAGACTCGACTACAAAACACGACTTATTAATTATATTTGTTTGGGGGATTTTTAATTAAAATACTAATTTAATACTATAATTAAAAACTAACTAAGAAAAAAGTAATTTAAACGAAAGCAAAGTTTGTTATGAAAATAAGATGATGATGAGAAAACTACCTAGGCCAGACTCCCCTAAATTGCAGTAATTAATTGACTCGGGAAAATATTTAGTTATGGACTGGGATCGTAAAATAGACACTTATAAAAAAACCCGAACGGGACCCCTGACCCTTCTCAAGAGAAACCTATGGATTTCTAACAAGTTTTAACGCACACCAGTATTAAAAATCAAGTTCGCCTACGGTCACCCAATTGTTTATAATTTAGTTCCTTTATACGAAATACTACCTTATAGCGCGGAAATCAGAGGCAATTTACTATACTTAATTGATTTGATAAACAATGATAAATAATCAACTCTAGACGGACTCCTTACGAATAACTAAATCTAGCAAGATTAAATAGTAAAGACTTATCAATAACCTAGCACTTTACAGATTTTAGGTTAGCAGCACACTTAGGTTTATTTGACAATATTATTCCTATGATCTTATCATGACATCAATCATAAAATAATCAAAAACACGAAGTAATTGACCTAATAGCAATCCTATCATATGACAAACATTAATCAAAGAAAACTATGGAATAAAACTCATCAAACAATCCTAAGTATCCATATGCATCAATTAATTATAGATAAATCTTTTACTAAATCATAAAAACCATAACTTAAACAATCCAAAAGTCAAATCAAAACATCAAAATAAGTTCATCATAAGCCTAGGCAGTTCATGCAATTTAGCCTAGCATCTTAGGTTTAAACAAAACAAATATATAAGAATTCATGGCGATAAAATAATGAAAACGAAAGAAACAAAAGATAAAACCCGTGTTCTTCGCCTTCAACTAATATGCACAACACCAGCTGATTCTTTGACTCCAAAGCTGCCGGAAACTCGTCTCGGTCGCCTCAGAACTCACCAAATTCGTCTAGACTTCAAGGTATGATTAATGGTGAGTTTAGGGGTCTTTTTATAGGCAACAGAGGTCCAAAAATAGGTTAAGACGGCTAAACAGGAAGATTCTGGAAACTGGCACCGCCGTCACACCCCCCGCGCTGCATGGAGGGCTCTCCCTCCCCCGTCGTGCGGCGCACTGTCCTTGGGGGGTTGGTTCATCCTTGCTGGTCCGGTTCACTCCTGGTTCGGTCCGGTTCGTTTCCTGACTCGTCGGTTATCCGGTTCGGCTTGTTTTTGCTCTTTTTTCGCCCTCTTTTCACCGGAATTAAAACCCGAAACCTAAAACATAAAACCATGTTAGTAGTATACAAATCTTACGAGAAACCGAACATAAACCAATAAAATATTAAATAAATATACATGGGATTAACATATATTAAACGTTATATCAATATCAATTTGTGTCTTGTAAAATTGTTTATGTTTAGGTTTGATCTTTGCCTTGGAGAATTTAGCAGTCTGCAGACGCTAAAAAACATACAGTTTGCTTCTTACAGACTACAGAGGTTTGGTCCACTTCTTCTACTACAGATGCTTGCAGATATGGTCCGCAGACTGCAGACATTTTATCTCTGAAAAAACAAACAGCAAATAATAAACATGTCTTCTTCTATTTATTAGTTTGATACGTATTATTTACAAAGTATCAACCAACTTAAAATTATTTTTTTATTTTTGTATTGAATAGCATTTTTATTTTTCTTATATTTTAAATACTTACAGTTCTTCCATTATCGATTCATAATGATTGCCGGTCAACATATAGTAACATGATTGTAGATCGGAAACCATAAATTTTTTAGTGTATGGTAATATGTTGGCTCGATTTCATGGTGTTACTATGATTTTTTTTTTCATCTATCGATTTTGATCTGTTGGTGATCAACGACGAGAGTGAAACTTCTGTCGGTAAATTATTTTGACATACTAAGCACAAAGATGCACATTCATTGTTTGTTATGTATAGTTCAATCAAATAAACCATAAGTTATGATGCCACATATGTTTAGTGTCACACTCAAAATACCCCATACTCGTAACTTTGACAAAATCAAAAGAAACAAAATGTCCATACCAGTCAAACAAATCGAACTCAACTTCCAACAATAATATTAAGATGTTCATGTGATTGCACCATATACAGTTCAGCTGATCTGGACCAGTTTGTTCATACAGGTGAAATCATACATTTTAATAAGTATTTTTTTAACGATCATTTGGATCATTGACAAGCCAATGACATAACCAATCATCTTCATTCCACACTCAGAAGAAAACCCACCATAGGTTATATAACCTCTGGTAGGGCCGTCTTCAAGAACCCCCTTAAAATTGTGGGGCCTGAGACGAGTAAAAAACAGGCCCCTAAAATCGAGTTCTCAATTATGTAATAGATAATTTTACAATTTAACCAATAAGATTGGCTTTCAAAAGCCCAAAACAAACAAATAATAATAAAATGTTACTAAAATGATATAAAATGAAAGTTTCTTTCTATAAAAAAAACATTAATTGTGGGAATCAAACACATGACATTTGTTTCTATTTAGAATTTAGAATACTTTCCATTCAACCAAAGAGTCACTTTGGAGGCTTTTATGTTAAAATAAAATTATATATAAAATATAAATTTTATTTTTTTAACAATTATGGGCCTATCAGGGGAGCGAGCCTTGGTTTGTCACCCTCTGCGCCCTCTCTTTAGGCCGGGCCTGACCTTCGATCCAACTTTAACCCCCTATTTTTTATCACATATGTGAAACTAAACTTGAGAGTTGAGACCTCTAGGATCTGTTTGGTATGAGGTAATGGAATGGGTGATGGAATGGAATGAATGAGGTAATGGAATGGACAAGGTAATGGAATGGATAATTACCATTCCATTGACATGTTTGGTTACCATGTGAAAATGAAATGAATTATTAGTCTTTATTTTCTGATAAGCTAGAAAAGCTGGAATAAAATAAAAATGGTAGTGAGTGGCGGTGGGATGGTGGTGGGGGGGCGTCGTTAGCGATGGGCGGCGAGTAGTAATGGTGGTGGGAGGCGGGGTGGCGATGGGCCGGAGCCAGGAGCGATTGTTGGTGGTGGCAAGTGGTGCTAATAGTGGGTGGTGTAGCGATGACGATGGTGGGTGGTGGTGGTGACGGCAGGAACGATGGTTGGTGGTGGCGGTGGTGAGTGGCGCTAGTAGGTGGTGGTGGGTGGTGGCGGCGGAGGTGGGTGGTGGTGGTGACGGGCGGAGGAGGAGGGTGGTGGTGGTGGTGGTGGCCGGTGGCGGAGGCGGAGGCGGTGGTGGGTGATGGCGGGCGGTGGAGGCGGTGGTGGTGGGTGGTGAGAGGGCAATGGATAATGGTGGTGGGAGGGTGGTGGAGGTGACATGGTATGAAAGTGGGATGGAATGAAAAAAAAAACAATGGGGGTGGATGAAATGAATTTGAGGTGTTTTAAGGGAAATGGAAATACATGGTAATAGGTGATTCCATTCCATTGACCAACCAAACACATTTTTTTTCATTCCATCATAATGGTCTATTCCATTCCACCTCTCATTCATGCATACCAAACGTTACCCTATAGTTTTAAATAAGTTTCTAGATGTCTTACCTCATGCAGCTTAATTAAGAAAGTTTTTAGATATTTTATCAACCTTATAAAAAAAGAAAATTGCGATAATTGTTGTTAAAGCAAAATAAATGACTTGCGTAATAATTGGTTGTTTTTGAACTTTGACTGACAAAGACACTATATTTGTCAGCTTTGGTTATGCACATATTCTTTGGCCGATTCAGCATTCACGATACGAGTCGTATGAGAGACTTATATGACTCGTATATGGGTGCATGGTAAATGAAAAAGGTTAATGACATATAAAAGAAAATGTACAAAAGTAACATCACTGTTTATTTTGATGCATCATAAAAGCACCAGTTATTATATTTGACTAAAAAATTATATTTGACTAAAATTGAAAGCTTCTTTAAGGTTCATTGACTAATTACAACTTAATGCAAATCACTATCATTTAAATCGTACATATACATATATAAAATTCTTGCTTCTTGTAAAATACAAAAGATAAAACACACGAGAAAACGTGTTTTAACAACCAGGACATATTTATTCATTTTGCTTATAATATTTTTGATTTACTCATATTCGAGGTTGTGAAACTACTTAGTCGAGTTAACGAGTTGTGTATAGTAATGTTATAACTCAAACATCAATCAATGTAGTTTATAATTCGTTTTGCAATCCAAAAAAGACTAGCGACGCAACTTGTTACCCGTTTGCAATGTTGCAAAAATCCCGACCAGGTACCGATTAATCGCTAATCCCAACTTCACTGATAAATTTTGGACTAGTCGGCCAATTAATCGGTCGACGGTCAAATCCCGTCAACATCAGGATTAATCAGACTTAATCGGCTTTTTTTATGAGGTTCTGGTCAATATCAGCAGTTTCCGGTGAGATTTCAGTCAAAATCAGCGGTTTCCGACGAGATTCCATAAAAAAATCAGCGGTTTTCAGCAATATTCCAGTTACATTCCGGCCAAAATGTATTTGTGTATGTATAAAACTGAAAATCACATATAAAAATGTGTCCATGGATATATAAAACAAAAAATTATACATTAAAGTTTGATCTGATTAATCCCGATTAATCTCGATTAATCACTAGTCCCACCCAATCGCCCAACTAGCGACTAGCGATTTTTACCATTCTGCCAGTTTGATATATTTTTCGATTTAAAAGAATATTTACAATTTTAAACCACTTTTATAAAAACTCTTACTATTTATTATTTATCAGCAACTACCCCTTAACATTAGTAATTTTTTAAATCACGTTTTTCGATTCATTGTTATTTAATATCTTCTCCAATATTTCTACTCTACGTGTGATCCAGGTTCTTACATAAAACAAAACGTCCTTCAGAAATATGCAATTACAATCTCTATGAAAGGAAAACAAATTTGTCAACAATGTATCTCAAATTAAATAAAAATGAAAAATACAAAAGAAAATATAACAGGGAAAGTAGTTCTCTAGAAATATATTTTTTATTGAATTACAAAATTTGGCATGTTTGCAAAACTTTTGAAATTACAAAAGAAATTGAAAACATAATAAGGACCTAAATTACGTACGGCAACTGGAAAGTGCGTCTAAATGGAAGGCAAAGATTTTCCACGGCGTGTATCTAACTACGGTATGGTGTGTTTTAAAGGCTAGGTATGTGGCAGTACTAGAGGGGAAACCGGTGACCCGTTGTAATATAATTGGAGAAATAAGAACGTTGAGCTTCCTTTGGATATGTGATAGGTCGAAGAAGTTGGGTATTCCATGGGATAAATGGCGTAGGTTTGAGATTAAAACGTGTAAGGGTTAAATGGGTGGTAGGGGTGATTGTATGTTGTAAAGTGCTCAAACAGTGTGGTGGTGTTATATTTTGGTTAGATAACGACTTGCCAATTGCCATGTGATTGTCTATATGTTTTAATAAAGTTTTATTGTCGTGGAACTTGAAAAGAAAATATTTTTTCGGTGGAAACAAGGCAAAGTCTTAAACGATGGACTGTGAGCCTGATTGTTGTGTCAAACCGTCTATGGCTGTTTATCAAAACAAATGGCTTGTCAAGAACACTTTGTTGACTACTTATGGACCTTGCAATTCCATTTGTAGCGAAAGTTATGCTTTATTTAAGTTTGTGTTATTTCTGTCATGTTTTCCCTTTCAAGCTGATCCATATAAGAGTTTGTTAACTCTCGGACCAGTTTCTCGTTATATCCCAAAATACAACTTATTACTCGATTTAAAAAGTTGACGTTTATACCCTTTTTCCATACAATTACTCGTTTGGTAACATGTGTCGAGGTTTTCTTATTTTTAACCGTTTTGCATACCACTTGCATAGTACAAATTACGTTGTATTAATTTAATTGATTAACATGGTAATATTTGGTTGATTATCAAAAGAAAAATGTTTTGCCAACGTAAATATGATTTTCTTTATTGAAATGACGACTTTCTTTTGTTAAGCCACCGCACTTTCTAAATTTGGAGAGCACTGCTGCCCCACTCTAGCCAGAATATGTTGTTTTAATCGGACCCACACTAGCTTTCAGAGATTGGCTTGAATGTTCCCCCGGGAAACCATACACCGGCTGCCAGTTGACAGTCGCTGTGCCACTACAAGAGCAGAACTCTCAACGTAACACACGGTGGGACGAAAACCTGGGTGGGCTCGAGGTTCAAACTGACAACCTTTACCCAATGTCTAACTCAAATCATTCATTGCTAATATCCACCCAAAGTGCCACAAATAGGAATCGAACGTGGGTTTTCTGTAAGACCCCGAATTCCGGGAATCCTACAGTTGGAAATTCATAAAAATTTAAAACCAAACGATTCTTTGTATTTAAAACAAGTTCAGAGTAAATAACAGCGGAAAAGTTTAAGTATTAAAAATCCCAAAACACGGGTACAGGTATCCAAAATCAATTATAAATAAAATATTCGTTTTATTTGAAATCTCCATCTCATTAAAATCGTTTCAGAGTAGTAAACAGCGTAATAGATAACATCAAAATTTCTAAAACCCGGGAAGGTGACCAAAATCAAAATTTAACTACCTATGGTAATAATTTAAAAGAAACAGTTTGCGTTATTAATTCTTCGACTAGATGTGCCTTCAACATTCCGAGTAGTCTCTAGCACGTCCAACGGAAATCTCTAATCCTCAACCTGAAAGTCAATCTAACATACACACAAAGTCAGCTTGAGCTGAGTGAGTTCAAGTTTTCATAAACGACATTCATTAAAATTTAAATTCCATAAGTATGAAATGTAGTGGAAAATCATGAGAGCATAAAATCATAAATAGCCTTTCTTAACCAAATCATAAGTGAATAAAACATTAAACATCTTTTCACACAGCACGGGCCTCCTCACCCAGGATCTTCCCCGAGTAATATATTTGACCCGGCCGCGGTTTAACAAAACCGTTAAAATCATGCAACACGAGCCTCCTCACCCCGGGTCATCCCCAAGTAATATATTTGACTCGGTCACAGTTTAATAAAACAAAATCACGCAACACGAGCCTCCTTACCCCGGGTCATCCCCAAGTAATATATTTGACTCGGTCGCGGTTTAACATCCAAACACGTGATACGGGCCTCCTCACCCCGGGTCTTCCCCAAGTAATATATTTGACCCGACCACGGTTCATACATCCAAGCACGTGATACGGGCCTCCTCACCCCGGGTCTTCCCCAAGTAATATATTTGACCCGACCACGGTTCATACATCCAAGCACGTGATACGGGCCTCCTCACCCCGGGTCTTCCCCAAGTAATATATTTGACCCGATCACGGCTCAACATCAGGGTCGAGCAAACGTACAACCCAAAAATGTAACATTCGGCGCATGCAACACAAGGTAGGCATACGCAACATTCAGTAGTTGAGACGACTACAAACATTCAGAGTCGAGCAAACGTACAACCCAAACACGTAACATTCGGCGCATGCAACACAAGGTAGGCATAGTCAACATTCAGTAGTCGAGACGACTACAAACATTCAGAGTCGAGCAAACGTACAACCCAAACACGTAACATTCGGCGCATGCAACACAAGGTAGGCATACTCAACATTCAGTAGTCGAGACGACTACAAACATTCAGGGTCGAGCAAACGTACAACCCAAACACGTAACATTCGGCGCATGCAACACAAGGTAGGCATACGCAACATTCAGTAGTCGAGACGAATACAAACATTCAGGGTCGAGCAAACGTACAACCCAAACACGTAACATTCGGCGCATGCAACACAAGGTAGGCATACGCAACATTCAGTAGTCGAAACAACTACAACATCGCCAAATATAGGCCAAGCAATAATGTATATACATATATATATATATATATATATATATATATATATATATATATATATATTTATTTAACATCCCAAGGCCTACCTTATGCTAGCAAGCCTATATAAATTCGTTTAAAAACATTCCAAGAGTTTAAATATAAAAACTGGATTATAATACATTCCAAGAGTTTAAATATAAAAACGAGATTATAAAACATTCCAAGAGTTTAAATATAAAAACTGGATTATAAAACATTCCAAGAGTTTAAATATAAAAACGAGATTATAAAACATTCCAAGAGTTTAAATATAAAAACTGGATTATAAAACATTCCAAGAGTTTAAATATAAAAACGAGATTATAAAACATTCCAAGAGTTTAAATATAAAAACTGGATTATAAAACATTCCAAGAGTTTAAATATAAAAACTGGATTATAAAACATTCCAAGAGTTTAAATATAAAAACTAGATTATAAAACATTCCAAGAGTTTAAATATAAAAACGAGATTTTAAAACATTCCAAGAGTTTAAATATAAAAACTAGATTATAAAACATTCCAAGAGTTTAAATATAAAAACTGGATTATAAAACATTCCAAGAGTTTAAATATAAAAACTAGATTATAAAACATTCCAAGAGTTTAAATATAAAAACTAGATTATAAAACATTCCAATAGTTTAAATATAAAAACGTGATTTTAAAACATTTCAAGAGTTTAAATATAAAAACTAGATTATAAAACATTCCAAGAGTTTAAATATAAAAACTGGATTATAAAACATTTCAAGAGTTTAAATATAAAAACTAGATTATAAAACATTCCAAGAGTTTAAATATAAAAACTGGATTATAAAACATTCAAAGAGTTTAAAATATAATACGGGATACGAACAGTTAGGCCATCATCAACACTAAGTATTCGTACTTAGACATCTATATACATCCATATATTTATATCCCTATAAATACCGTCCAAATAATAACATCAGGGTCGAGCACACGTACAACCCAAACACGTAACATCTCATCCAAGTAATAACATCAGGGTCGAGCACACGTACAACCCAACACGTAACATCAGTGCATGCAAACACAAATAGGTCTACTCATATTCAATTACTGCCAAGTCTACTAACATCCTCGAGTCTAGACCATCAATAATGTATGTAACCTTAAGGACACAAGACCATGAACGAGTCTAAAATAATTCAAATATAGCTTTCAAAATGCACCATCACGAGTGAGACCATGTAAAACTATTCAATTCACTGTAACGAGTAAAATCGTTTAAAATTGTATTTCGGTGTGTATGCTAGCCCAAAACGTAAAAGAGTAAAAAGGGCATCATGAACTCACCTGGAATCGATCGAACACCTGTAACGAGCTAGGAAATCCCTAAGTGCACACTCACAAGTAAGGGCCTGTAAATTATACACAACGCGTTACTAATTTAGACCGCAAGGACACACTTGCCTAATGGGCCACCCAAGCCCAACACTTTGGCCCAAGGCCCAACACTTTGGCCCAAGACCCAACAACTTGGCCCAAGGCCCAACCACTTGGCGCATGGCCCAACACTTGGCCCGAGGCCCAAAACTTGGCCCGAGGCCCAACACTTGGCTCGAGGCCCCTAAAACCTTTCAACTAACCAAAACCACCGATTAAGCCTAAAACGAACTTGTTGATTAATAACGAGTAAAACGTGCAGATTTTAGCATGCGAAGATGCATTTAATTACATAGGATAACCTTTGAATTAAATTATTAAATTTTTACCAGACTTTAATAAATGTCTTAGGTTTATAAAAATATTTTTATTATATTTTTCTATTAGACCCAAAAATCATAAAAATTCTTCCAATACAGAAAGGTATGTGCAGCTATTTCAGCGCGCAACAAAATGGTTTTATTTTTATAAAATTCATTACCGAACCAAATTAAAGGATTCCAATTGGGTTTGGTTCCTAACTCAAAACACTAACTCCCATAAGTGGAACCAACCAATTTGGACTTGTCGAAAAAAGGTTATGACGTCGGGAAGACAGACCAGAATCCGTCATCCCGCATCAGCTTTGACACTCGATTTTATAAATTCATAAAAACTATTCAAATCTCGTCCAAAAATTACGTATTATACCTTTCTGGAAACTAGACTCAAAGTAGAACATCATGGAATCAAGAATCGATCAAAAACAGTGGATTAACATCGCGTTACAGACCCTACAATAAACGTATACGAATCTGTCAGCAAGCTGTTATCATCAAAACTCAATCTTAACGACCAATAAGCGCGTTAATATGATCAATTAAGGTGTAAAAGACATGGGGAATCATAAAACCGACGTTGAATTGAAGTTTTCACCGCTGAAACTTGGCCGGGCAGAAGAAAAACGAGCAGGGGGGTCCAGGTCCGACGGCTGCAATTAGGTTTAGGGTTTGAGTTTTCTTTTGTTTTATGATATAAAATAGTTACATCCAAGTCCCTCCAAATTGAAGCATGTAGCAACTTGGGTGGAAAGTTAAGTGAGAACGTTTACGAGGTTTGCAAGGAGCTCCCGAGAGAATGCCGGGACAAGCCCGAAAGGTGTACATAACACTACAAGATTAAACCTTTTGTCAGAAATTAACGGGCGTTACATTTTCATTTGAACAAGTTTTTGTTATTTCATTTAAAAATAAATGATCTAAAACGTGTTAATAAATGAATTATTAACCAAACAAAGATACGCTATTTTAAAGTCTAAAATAAATCCCTTAAAGATGGGAAAATCAATTAGGCTTTGAATTGTTATTCAATCATAATTAGCAGATCTAATTAGATTTAAAAAAACAAATGAAGAATGTAAAAGATATAGACAACTTGTTGGCTTAGAAGGCTTAATAATTTAAGAGGGTTGGTAGCAACACGAGGTCTACCACGTGAGAAGTGACCAAAATAAATATTATTAATACCACGGCTTTCCTTCACGTCATCTACTTTAACTTGTTTAATATTGTTATTATTATTGGTTGGTTAGATTTAATTAATAGTTTGGTAAACTAATCTGGTGTAATATAATAAAAAACTAATTAAGATGATCTCATAATCTTTTGAAGTATTTTATTGTGAATAAAAAAAGATGATGATGTAAGTTTGTGTAGATGGTTTGTGTTAATGAAGGAATCATATGGATCCATAACGTTTATATTAAATACAATATTGTGAATAATTGAGATATTATGTTCATAAAAATGTTAAAAACTCACATTCTACAAACCCGTTTTGGGCACAACAACTATGAAAGAGTGAGATGATTCTACAGGTAATTGTGCATGGATTGGGGCAAGCAAAACATCCAATATGATTGATATAAGAGAAAATTCTGAAAATAAGCGTTTATAAAAATATATTTCAAGTTCTATGTATCATTTGCAAGAAATTCCAGAAATAGGTATATAAACTAGTCGTGACGAGTAGTTTGTAGAACCAATTAAAACTTGCACGTGTCCTTAAACTAACCATAACGAGCACGTTCACTAATCATTTACTATTCACGACTAAATAAGTTTCATGCCTCGTAATCAACGCCCACGAGTAATTCATAAGTAATTTAGTCGCGATGAGTATATTGTAAGGTTAAACTGGTCGCGACGAGTTAACTATTAATAAACTACTCGTGTAGAGAATGCAAACCGGGTAAATTAGTCGTCGCGACTAAAAGATTTATGAATTGCTCGTGGGCGTTGATTACGAGTCATGAAACTTATTTAGTCGTGAAAAGTAAACAATTAGTGAACCTGCTTGTTACGGTTAGTTTAAGGGCACGTGGTAAGTTTAATTGGTTCTACAAACTACTCGTGTGTTATCAAAATATACTAGTCACGACTAGCTAATAATACCTATTTCTGAAATTTTCTTGCAAATTGCACCTAAAACTTGAAATTTGTTTTCATAAACGTTTATTTTCAAAATTTATCCTTGATATAATCTAACCTGTAATAAAATGCTTCATATTTTTGTAACTTGTCACCTTCTCTTTAAACTGATTATCGAATGCATCAGTCTTTTATAGAAACTAAAAGATAATATGTCTTTGTAATAAATTGAAAAATGACAACTAATTAAGAAAACGAAAATAAGAAACCATAAAAAATTACAGAACTGATTGGCAAAAAAACAACAAAAAGCCACAAAACTCCATAAAGATACTAACCAAAAATGACTGTGACAGATGCTTGTGATTCTGCGGCCACAAACAATGTGGCATTTAATCGGATGATTAAAGTCACCTACTATTTTTTATTGGTGTAAAATATTGATGATTATAACTTTACCCATGAAAGTTCTTTATTGTTTATATATTTTATTATTGAGATACCTAATTATCCGTCACTTCTGTAGTTAAGTGTGTAGTAAAAGTATATCTAACATAAACATCCAAATGATACGGTATATATTAGGATAGAGCTGGTGTGATATACGAGTTGTTAAAATAAAAAAAAATAATTTAATAATATATATATTAACATATTTTATTGATTCATAATATATAAATAATTTACTAAAATACATAGATTAGTAAAAAATAATTTGTATTTGCATTTTAAAAATAATAAAATGAAAGGTTGTGAATTTATACCAATTAAGAAAAGAGAAAACTAACATTAATTAATCCTAGTTGAGTTGGTAAGCCATAAACATTTTAAAAGTTAGGTATTGAGTTCACTTCCCACCAACAATATATTTTTAATTTTACCATTCATGAAGGAAAAATTGTAAAAATAGAAACCTGTAGTCTATGTGAAAGATCTAATTGAATGACAAGTGAAAAAATTGTGTTGGTTTAATATATGGGGAAAGTGAATACGGTGCTGTCATGCACCTAATCTTATACGCAAAACTCCTCAAAACTACGTCATTTTGATTAAAAACCTTTACATTTAACCTAAAACACTTTTTTACTCTATTTTTTTATTAACTGCTTCTCCCTATTTACAGTCCACCCAAGTTCACATCCATTTTGTCGTCAAGATTTTACACCCAATTCGATTACCAATCATAATTTAATTTTCATTATAGTATTTCTGTGTGATGCTCCTATATTAATGGTTTGCATAAATTATATGTTTTTTTTTCAATTTTCAATATTTTGGGTGCTGCTCCTACAATATTCGCTTGCAGATTTCTGAATTAATTGTTTTCTTTTATCTGAATTTACGTTTCACTACTTAATCGACAAAGGGTTGAAAAAAACACTTTTGATTACTAACTGAACCAAAAAAAGAAAGAAACAAAAAATGCTAAATAATTTAAGATGAATGAAGATATATGATGAAACTTTCATATCTAAAGGCAAACAACAAGCAAAAACAAACATGCCAAATATGTCTACTTTGATGGAGTGTAATTATATTGTGTTTCTAGGTTTAATTCAAGGGTTTTTAATCAAAACGACGTAGTTTTGAGGGGTTTTGCGTATAAGCTTAGGCGTATGACAGCACCGTATTCACTTTCCCGTTAATATATAGGTTAAATATGTTAACCATAAATCAAAAAGTTAAATGTTTAGCAAAAGTATATTAACATAAACATTAAACATAAACGTCCAAATGCTATTGCATATATGTGTGATTAAATATGTTGACCATAAATCAAAACGTTAAACGTTTAGCAAAAGTAAGGGTGCAAACGAGCCGAGCTGCTCGTGAGCTACTCGAGATCGGTTCGTTAAAAAGCTCGATAGAGCCAAGCTGAATCGAGCCCGAGCTCAAGCCTAAAAGTAAACTCGTTTAATAAACCAGCCCGAGCCCGAGCTTCACTTATCGAGCTCGAGTCGGCTCGCGAGCCTAAACGAGCTTGCCATTTATATAATTTTTAAAAAAATATATTTAATAATTATTAATTAATATATATTATGTTATAAAAAAATAATTAAAAATAACTAAATAATATATATTATTTTATACATAAATTTCTAATAGAAAAAAATATATAAAAATTATTATAATTATATAAAAAAGTAATTGATATATAGTAAACGAGCGGAGCCCGAGCTTGAAAATCTACTGACGAGCCGAGCTCGAGCTTTGAAAATAGAGCTCGAAACGAGCCGAGCTCGAGCTCGAGCCCTGTACAAGTTAAACGAGCCTAGTCGAGCTCGGGCTCGGCTCGGCTTGTTTGCACCCCTAAGCAAAAGTATACCAACATAAACATAAACAACCAAATGTTGTTGTATATATGTGTGATAAAATATGTTGACCATAAATCAAAACGTTAAAAGATTTTCGGACTGTGTTTCAAATATAATATTATCGTATTCAGGTTAGCATGTTTAACTTGTTTAATAAATGAGCCATTTTACCTTCAGTGATGGCATTTTCCCTTTTTCTCACAATCGGATGAGTGAACATTATAGCACTCGTAATAACAATCTTTGCGCTTTTTTACCCCGCTACTAGTCAAAAGCCACAACTGATCTCTCATCATCATTGCTTAGCCTTCGATTTAGAACTCTAGAGATAGTGACTCTCACTTATCGCAAAACTGTCATTTGATGTCGTCGTGTGACTCCCTCTGATCACTAAGGCTATGTGTATTGAAGGGCTACAAAACAGGGGTGATTTTCAACACGTGACGCCAAGTCACCAAATAAGCGATTTTCATTTTAGGGATATAGTGGTGTTGTAGCCTAGCACACACACATATGCATATATATATTACACACACAACATATTAAAAAATGTAATTTCCAAACTCAAACCAGGCGGCAAATAGATGCCCCCCCCCCCCCCCAATCACTCGAATATTGCCCCGGGGGGGGGGGGTGTTTAAACCAAAATTCGCCTACTTTATCGCCCACTACACTTGCTTTAAGGGCCAACATTTCTTATTATGAGCTATTGGTTTGTTACCGCCATAAACTCATATAAAAGTGATCCTAACTTCCGATCAATTGGATAAATGAAATGCATTCTCTTCCTGTATACACCTTCAATCAAATCACTAGGCGTTTCTAAAAGATGTGTAAGGATTAACAAAGGCTCCAAGCTTTTAAGCGCAACTTGAGTAATTAGAAAAAAAAAGTGTAAGTTATCTTGGACAGAGTGGTTAAAAACCCTCTTTTAGTCATGTAATTTTTGTTGTATCTTTTTAGTCGATGATTTCTAGTATATTACCGTCATTAAAAAAAATGTCTAAATTATATCATTCATAGGTAACAATTTGTTGACGAAAAATAGTTCTTAAAATGTATCTTTATCATGCATAAACAATGTTACACGCACGACCACGACTACACCCACAAGCCATTAACCAAACGACTACGAAGAAATTCTTTTTGTCACTACAATATGAATAGACAAGGAAACCTTTCACAAAGCAGACTGTTTCGGACCAATAAGCCTGCAAAAAGGACAAGAAACCTCCATTACCAACTTTTTTCCGGGCCGTAGCCAAATGAAGAATATCTTTATTTTGATATAATATTACCATATTATTTTTAAAATAAAGTATGTTTTTTAAATGTATGGTGTACGATTAATTACAACCATGCGCCAGATATGTTACAATGGTTCAAACACAGGTATATGATGGCACATTTCGCTATTACTAAAATGTGTTATTACAATGTTGCGTCAAACTTCCTTGTAATGAGTTTCGACTAAACCCATACCCCTCCTTCGTACAACTTTGTGTCAAGTCATCACAACCCTACGTCCGTCCGTATATTATCACCCCGAATTGCTTCTCTCACTTTTTATAAATCCTGATATTTTTGAATAAACACTTTCTATATATATCTAAACATATCTTGCATTAAGATATACAAATAAAGGAAGAAGTAAAATTCAAGGAAGATTTTTGGCCCTGTCATTCTCCTATAATACAAACCTTTTTTGGGTACCTTTTACAACAAGAAAATCTAAATGTACCATGCATGACTACTTTATACAAGTGCATGCTTTGATGAGTTGTTTTGAAGAGGATTTATATATATATATATATATATATATATATATATATATATAAAACGAGGGATTAAGTTAAGTAAAGGTGAGCAAAAGATTTAGGGAAGTAAACTAAATATAAGAGATAGCTTTAGCATCCATAACGAGGCTTACTCAATGCCCACCAAAAACGCCCCAACACCACTACGTACCGAGGGGCACCTTCATCAATTTTTGCCCCTACGCGTTGCTACCAAGACAACGTTTGAGGGAAAGGGGTTGGTCACCCAATCAATTATAGCTCTTCCTTTACTTTGTATTAGTTTAAATAGTATTTAATCCTTAATTACAAGAGTTTTTCATCTACGCATAGAATTAAGAAAAGCTCAGTGTCTATTTGACATTGATGTGACATAAAAAATAACGGTTTTTCCTCCCCTTATGCCTAACTGATAAGTACTCTTGGTTTTAAGTTTTTAGAACAATTGCTTAAATAATTGGTTGAGACTTGAGATTTAGCTTTACAGCTATTTGTGATGGCTGTTTGCCTGTTTGTTGGTGGCATTTAGAGGTGCACAAATCGGTTTTTTTGAAAAAACCGGTTCGGTTATTAACCGGACCGGTTTTTTTTATCCAGAAAAAAACCGGTTCGGTTAATAACCGGACCGGTTATTAACCGGTTTTTGTCAATGAAAACTCAAACCGGCCAAACCGGTTTGGACCGGTTTAGAAACCGGTTAGAACCGGTTATTAAACCGGTTTTTTTACAACCGGTTTTTAATAACCGGTCTAACCGGTTAACCGGTTTTTTTTTTTTTTTTTTTTTTTTTTTTTTTTTTTTTGCTTTAGGGTTTAGGGTTTAGGGTTTCGTTGTTAGCATTCTTTGCTTGGAAGATTAAAAACACATAACTTTCATTTATAGCTTTTACATTAAAAATACAAACATTAAATCGTTATCGCATATTCGTAACTCAAAAATACAAACATTAAAGAATGCTTAGACACGATTACATTAACAAGTTGATGTTTGTTACTCATTTTCTTCGCTACCCGATCCCGAGCTATTCCTTAGGTAATCGTCGTACGCGGCTTCTTCATCGGTCATTGGTTGAGTGTGTCCTTGATTGACCTCGTCTTCATACAAGGCCGCCTCATACTCCATTTCCCCCTCGAGTGAGCGTTGATGTTGTGCCCTATCTAAAGAGTCCAAGTAATCCTTGTAGCAAATCGACATCTCTACAGCTGGTGGAGTGAGTCGAGTCCTCCTAATCGATATAACCCTGCCAGAAACAGAAAAAGCAGACTCCGAAGCTACCGTGGAAGCTTGGACCGTTAGTAAATCTTTGGCCATGGCGGCGAGGATCGGAAACTCATCCTCCTTACCTCTCCACCAAGCCAGCATATCAAGACTTCTAAATTCATCCGGAGTCATGTGTTTCACAAAGTTGGTACCACCATACCTTCCAAGTTCACTGCTTGGGGTGTTTACCCTTTGACGTTTACCGGCGTCTTCCCAAATCATGTAGTACATCCCCATTTCAAGGTCGGTTTGGGATTGGGATTGGGCAACAGCTCTTAACGAGTCATGAATTTGGGAAGACGACCCGTGTTTTGTAAGGTAAACATCATACATGTTTGCCAAGGTGGTGTTGAAAGCATTCTTTAAAGTTTGGTTATAATGGGGGTTTTGATCGTCGTTTAACTCTAGCTCATCACAAATTTTTTCTATTAAAGCTTCAACACCACCAACATTGATGCAAGGGTTTAACGCAGCCGCACAGGTCAAAACAGCGGGTAGTTGTTGAAAATATTTTCTAAATTTTTCTTTCATTTTTGCACCCATATCAAAATAAGGTGCACCCCTACAATGAATTTCAGTCAACTTTGTGCACATGACAGCAATTTTTGGTAAAGCAATGGGGCTTGTTGGATAGTAAACCCCGGATAAACTAGTTGTGCAAGATTTAAAAATTTGAAGAACCTCCGTAACGATCTCAATCAATAACCAGTTTCTAGGATCGTACGGTGCACATTTACCCCTATTTGACAAAATTTGATGAAACGCAATTAACGATTGTTTTTGTTGGATGGCTTTCTCAAACATTTCACAAGTCGAGTTCCATCTTGTTGGACAATCCCAATTAGGCCCCAACCATTGACAGTTAGCTTCTTCACAAAATTTTTTGTATCTTGAAAATGTTGAATTGTTGCTAAAAACATCTCGTAACATTCTTTTAAAATTGTTTCTTTGCGTTTCGATCACGTTTAACCCATCTTGCACGGCCAAGTTGATAATATGTGCAATGCATCGGCTATGAAAAAACGCTCCATCACAGATAGGTTTATACTTTAATTTTAAATGGCCAACCGCGGCCGTATTGTTGGACGCGTTATCAAACGATATTGAAAAGATTTTATCTTCAATCTTGTATTGTCGAATGACTTTATCCAAGAGTTTAAAAATATTTCTACCCGTGTGCGGGTAATCAAACAATTGAAACGCAACGGTTCGTTTCATCATTTGCCACGACCGGGGGTCAACCCAATGAGCCGTCACACAAATGTATGAGTCGGGCGAACCATTAGGTACCGACCACACATCCGTTGTTAAGTTCACACCAGTTTGTAAGTTTGAAAAGTATGAAATTAGTTCGGATTTAGCGTTTTTCCATGCTTTAAGACAATCTCTTCTAAGGGTCGAACGACTTACGTGTTGGTAGCGTGGTTGAACATACTTTTGCATCATCTCCGTGAATTGAGGGTTGTCGAAGTGGTTGAAAGGAAGTGATTGTTGAATCACAAAGTTGCCAAACTGTTGACGTACCGCTTCAAGGTCGTACGTAAACACCGTTCCTTGATTCGTCATCTCCGGCTGCGAACTACTTCCGGATTCGTCCTTCAAGACCTTGCAAGAGGGCTTTTCTACATGAGCTCTTAAACTGGAGTTTGCTTCTTTGTTATAAAACTTCAAACAATGTTTGCATCTAGCTTTTTGGGTTCCGTTAGACATTTCGCATAGGTCGAAATGTTGCCAAATATCTTGGTTTCGTTTCGTGGGGATGACCCGAACGACGGTTTCTCCCGTGTTCGAGGCACCCATGTTGACCGATGAAGCAGCACTTTGGGAGGCCATGATAATCGACTACGAATTAAGAGTGGTATACTCGAGTATGAAATAAACGACTACGAAAGAAGAGCGTTTGGAGTTGTATAATCGCGTATGAAATAAACGTTTAGAGCGTTTGGAGTTGTATAATCAAGTGTGATCTAACCAATACCCAACCTAAACTATATATAGATGTTTGTGGGGGTAAAATGGTAAAAAAACAAAAAAAAAACGGCTAAAAAACGGTCAAAAAAAAAAAAAAAACGGCTATAAAGCCGTTTGGTAACGTTCGAAAACCGGTTTAACCGGTTAACCGGTTATTAAAAAACCGGTTAACCGGTTTTTTTTATAACGGTAATAAACCGGTTATTTTAAAAACCGGTTAACCGGTTTTTTAATAACCGGTTATTAAAAAAAACCGGTTATAAAAAAAACCGGTTATAAAACCGGTTTTGGCTCCAAAACGTATAACCGATACGTAAACCGGTTACGTAAACCGGTCAAACCGGTTTTTAAAAAAACCGGTTTTTAAAAAACCGGTTTCCGGTTGAACCGGCCAAACCGGTTCCGTAACCGGTTTTTTTGAACACCTCTAGTGGCATTGATTGTTCTAAGTTACCTTCTCCATCTTATGATCTTTTTCATTTAACAAAAGTTCAATCATTGTGATTTTAAAATACTTTTGATTATTATACTAAAATATATGTTATAAAAAAAGGCAAAAAATATATACTTACAGGGTGCTATAAAAATTTTTTAAATATACAAAAAAGTCATAATATTTCTTTTTCCTTTCACTTACAACACCTGAACCATTCTTTATATTAATATATTATAAATACCTCACTTACATAATATGATGATGAATTGGAATGCTGCTACACGGTGAAAATAAACTCTCCTAACATGTGAAAAACGCATAGCAGATGTGAAAACTGAAAGGTCAAGAGTAGTAAATTAGTGTTGCACTTCTGAAACATAGTTAAATGGGCAGTGGTTTAGGAAGGACCATATATTGTCATCATTGTCATACTATCATCATATCATGTCATGTCTATTTCTCATAGCATGATTGTGTCACAGAATAAACTTTATTATTATATGATATAGGTGAATTGTGGTAATATTTTAAATCTTATTTAGAGCATTTTCATCCCACTCTCTATCTACAAACTAAAAATTATACTAAAATTTATTTTATTTTCTCTCTTTATTTTAATTAAATAATATTTTTTATACTTTTTATCACTATCTTTTCTCTTTCCTTCACCCACAACCACTTTCAAAATATATTAAAAAATTATAGGAGATGAACAGTAACTTTTTAAATATACAGAAAAATCACTAATTTTCTAAAATATAAAAACTCTTCACTCATAATACCCTAAATCACTCTCTAAATTATAAAAACACTCCTCACATAATGTTAGGGCACGGATTTTCAGTATTCTCAGCAAAGATTATATTCAGAACGAATCCAGGATGCGGTATCCTTCAAGGTAACTGGTATCCTAATTACATTATATAACTAACACGATATTTTGCTACTTTCCATGTTTACCAGGTCAAAGGCCGTTGCTTGATCTCCCGAGGACTCGCACTTACTGTTATAGAGCATGGCAACTAAGGAAACATGCTATCTAACGGAATTAACGGCTAATTGATTTAGTCTAAAAGCTTCTTTAAATATAGGACTTCTTGTTAGTTATATTTTTGTATAAATAGAGCTCTATACGGATCATAACACACACACTCTAGCACTTGAGAACTTACTAGTCATCGCATTCTTTGTAATCACGATCAAGTTTGAGCTCCACAATTGTAATCACCTTTATTATTAATAAACCGGTGATGATAGTTTTCACCACCTGGGGTTTCGGGTCTTTTCCTCGCAACAAATCCTCGTGTTCAAATACTTTTACGTGTATTTCATACAAGCACCAAGTCCCAACTACTAATTTCGTTATGAAATCACTGTTGTTAATTTTTGACCAAAACACATAATATGAGGGGTTGGATGAGAATGCTCTTATATAATGAAACGTGCTTGATCATATAATTTGGAAACACTGTATTATATAGAATAATTAATTTATGCAAAAAAAATATTTCTCGAGTTGACTTTTGAATGTAGTTAAAGGTTTTGAGTTTTGGTAGTTATTTTGTTTGATAAGAACATACTTTATTTTGAAACCAATCCGATTTTGATAAAATTAAATTAAATTAAACAACATTGCGTATTTATGCTTTAAAACAGCTAAAGAGAACAAATTATTAGAGAAAAACCATAGTAATTAGTTAAAAACTTTGTTAAGATTAAAAAAAACAAATGTTTAATCAAGGCCACGCCATTTAACGGCCGTTGAGGAGTTTTATTCTATATATATGTATCTATGAGATCGGTGTTTTTTTTATATTTTATATGAAATTATAGA
This sequence comes from Bidens hawaiensis, assembly GCF_021521415.1. Classification (NCBI taxonomy): domain Eukaryota; kingdom Viridiplantae; phylum Streptophyta; class Magnoliopsida; order Asterales; family Asteraceae; genus Bidens; species Bidens hawaiensis. The sequence goes on along the minus strand of NW_027492353.1, from coordinate 127,107 downwards.
TTTATGTGATATAGTGTTGGAAGTTTGTCTAGCGTGGTGTTTAATATTGCCAAGGCGAGTACATGATTTTTTCTTCCTAAAACGGAGACGTAACTAAAAAGGGTTTTCTTTTATTAAAGTTTATATATAAAGTTAATGATTCAAAAGTATTACTCCCAAAGCGTTGGGTTAAAGTGTTGTGTTAGAGACTAGGTTAAAAAGTTAACTTTTATGATAGAAGTTGAGTAGTTAAAGTTGGTGGAGTACCTTACTATGTGTAATAGTTGTCAAGTAGTTAAGGTTGGTGGAGTTTCTTGATATTTGTATGTAACTTGGTTAAAAAACATGTAGGAAAGTTAGATGACATGCCTTATATATATTGTCGACATGTGCAAGAAAAAAAGTTAGTAATAATGTTGATAATGTATATGGAGTATATATCTTAAAATTATAGTTGACCATTATAAAGAAAAGTAGTTGTGATCTTGTTGATAAAGCTTCTGCCTTCAAAATTGTGTTATCCTTAGGGATACTAAAACTGGTTTCGATTCACTTAGCGTTTTACTAATGGTGCATATGATACGCATCTCTAGGTGAAGAGACTTCAAGTTAAATGAAGATAAGAGAAGTTCATAGTTATATAAGAGTTATTTACCTTGCTGGCATATAGATATTGTTAAGAAGACAACTCCATTGGTGTCTCTGTGTATGTCATAAACAAATCGACTTGTAGCCTAGTGGTGCTATGATGAATGAATATGCGTTCTTAAGAATAAAGATAGAAGTCCATTGAAATATCATAGTGAAATAACTATAGCTATAGTCTGTTCATTGTTCTTATATCTTTCTGGCATATAGATATTGTTTTAAGTTTAATGAAAGTTAGTTATGCAGATAAAAAAAAATATAGATATTGTTAGAGGACAACCCCATTGGTGTCACTGTCTATCTTATAAACAAAACGACTTGTAGCCTATTGATACAATGATGTATGTATGAATACGTGTTTTTTCATGTGGTAGACTGATAGCTAGTTCAATGGTATGCGAGTTGGAACACGGTAGAGTGTTCACCACCACTCGCATATTTATAAAATTTATTTTAAAAAATGCGGTTTTGCAATGAAATCGAAGTATTCACTAATCTAAGTGTAAGAATGGAACTTATTTTCATGTTTCATTCACTAAATCTGAATTGTGCTACGAAACAACTTGCACTAGATTTCATATAAAGTATCTTGTTAAGCATGTGATGGATGCTTTGATTCATGTCAATAACCAATATGTCATGGCTATAAGTCTAATATATTTTATTTTAGTGGGATTATTTGTCACTACTCATACAAATTGTAAACTTTTATTATTATTGACATTAAAATAGGGCTTATAGACTGTATGCATTAGTTCATAGCAATTTTCTTCATAAACAGCCTACTTAGCATGTCACGTTAACTTTTCAATTATTTTTTCCATAAATATTTTTTATCTACAACAATAACATATCCATTCTTTCCACAAACAACTTCATAATTTTCACATCACCAATATGAGGGACCCACCAATCACCATTCTTCACCATCCATGAGAAAGGATCTTTAAGGATGGATGGCCTCCACCTCAACCTCCACAATACTTGACTTTTCCATCATTCTCACAAATCTCCTCCACATAAGCTATGGATGGTCCTGATCCTAAATTAGACGAACTGTATATGATTTGAACCGCCAATTATTGGTAATACCGCCGTTGTACTGGTTTAAGCCTAAGGAAAAGTTTTGGTTTAAACTTTAGACAGAGACTTTTAGCGGTCCATCCAGGCATTCATGACCATTTATCTACCGTTTTTAAGTTTTAACCTAGTGGCCTTTGATTAATTTAATATCGACTTTCGATCAATTTACTATCAACCTTCGATCAATTAACCATCAAATCAAATAGCTCTTAATATTGCCATCGAGCAACTTTTTAATCATTTTTTTTTATTACGAACTAACATTTGGATTATATTTTATTGTGGAGTCATATACTTTTGAACTATTTTTGAGTTTAAATTGAATTTTTCTGAAATTAGCAAGTCAACTCAGTTGTATCACCTAGAATAACCCGATACAATCAGTTCTACCATTTTTAAGTCCATCCAGATACGCTTAAAAAACCGTTTTTTAAAATATTGATTTTCATAGAGGATGTAACCTCATCAATGCACACACAAGAGGCCACGTGCAAACATGGTCACACTGAATTCCCACATCACATGTAACATGAGTATAAAATATAACATAATTTCTTTTTATTTTCACACCAACACTTTTATTCATATTTTTTTTTAGTTTTCACTTACAATGTTACAAAGTTAACTAGACAACTAAAAACATATTATTACATGATCACACTACTTCTCCTTCTCCATCTCCAAGCAGATTCAAGTACTCACTATACAACTTCTCTAGCATTCCGTTTTCGTCATCAACACACGTCAACAAATTGTCACCGTCAAATGCTAAATCCCGATGGTCGGTCGCGCTCACTAAACCATCAATATCAAACAATTGTGCCCAATTCGGCCAATAATCTGTAGCCAATAAGTCGGCTTCTCCTTGATCAGTCGTGCAACTCGATGATGAACCACTCGCGGTCAACGATAAGCACATTGATGAATTAGATGAATTAGTAGACTGATCAGGAATGATTTGTGCTTCTTTTTCTGTGGGTTTGACTTTCGTTGACTTTTGACCGGTTTTCCTTTTCTTTTTTGACTTTTTATTGTTACTCGAATCTTCCCTGGACGGGCTCTCATTCGCCTTTGGTTTAAGATGCGAGTTCCAGTGATTTTTAATCTCATTGTCAGTTCGACCTGGAAGTTCGGTGGCTATAAATGACCAACGGTTACCGTGGACCGACCGCAGTCGAAGGATAACTTCATCCTCCTCCGCGGTGAAGGGTCCTCTCTTAATACCTGACCGAAGATAATTCACACATCTTAGCCTGCAACTCTTTCCGCATCTAAGCAATCCTGGATCCATCACAATATATAAAAAGTTATTAATTGATTGACACGTGTTCAAATTCGGATATTCGAATTTTCAGATAGTGAATTTTAATATCCGAAATTTGGATATCTAGAATTCCGGTCTCGGATTCAGATTTCCAAATTATAAAAAAAAACATTTATTATGTAATAATTTAAAAAAAAAATGCCTAGGGGAGTCCGAAAATTCAAATATCCATATTTTCGAGTATTTATGGTTCAGAATTTCGGATAATTTGGTTTTGGATTTCCAAACGGATATCCAAATGTTGAAAAAGATATTTAAATTATTAAATATTAATTTAAAGAAAATATCTATCCTACTTCCCAAAGTCCAGACATTCAAATTTTGGAAATCTGAATGTCCGGATATTTTGGGTCCGGAATTCTAGACAATTCATTTATTGTTTTGTATTTAGATAATTTGAAATTCGTATATCCAAAACTCCATAAACAACTTAAACAAAGTCACATACCAGCTTTCGAAGGCATGGATCGCCATTGGCCTTCACCGTGGGTTCGAATGTATTCGGTAAGAAGTTTATCTTCTTCATCGGACCATGCTCCTCTGTGCAAGCCCACCTTCGAGCAGCATGGAGCTCTGCCCATGATATCTCCCAAACACAAGTTGAATGTGTGTTTCAAGAGAGAAAGTATTGGGTGAAGAAGACAATGGCAATTGGTGGCTATTAATAGTTGTTCAACAAAAATGTTTACTTTTATTTTTATGCTAAGAATATTATTATATTAAGAAAGTCTTGTCAACTTTCGAGAAACACATGTGTAGTTTTGAAAAGTTTAATGTTACCCCTTGAAGTCTAGTTTGATGTTTGGAATGGCAACATAAATTTTGGGATGGCTTGTTTTAGTCCTTGATATAGGGATCTTGTAATGTATGGTGTTCAAGTGAGCTAATGTAGAGTTGATATGATATACCACTATACGGTGTTGCAAAAATCCCGACTAAGCCTCGATTAATCGTTAGTCTCCACTTCACTAATTAATTTTTGACTAGTCGGCCAATTAATCGGTCAACAGTCAAATCTGGTCAAAATCGGCGGTTTCCAGCGAGTTTCCGACCAAAATTAGCGCTTTCCGGAAAGATTCCAACCAAAATCAGCGGTTTCCGACTAGATTTCAGCAAAAATCAGCTGTTTGTAGCGAGATTTCAGCCAATTTCCGGCCAAAATATGTTTTTATGTGTATAAAACTGAAAATTACATATAAAAATGTATGCGTGTGTATATAAAAATGAAAAATATCCATTAAAGTCCGATTCGATTAATCTCGATTAATTGCTAGTCCCCATCCCACCGCCCGACTAGCAACTATAATTACAGAGATTTTATATAGAAAAAAAAACATGTGACATCTTTGAAATTGTCTGAGCGAGTGTGCGGTTTGGGCAAACACGATGACATCTTCGACTTCATCTTTGTCTCTGCCACAATTATTAATTATCCCTATTTCTCGTATCCATTAAGGTTGTCTTTGTTATGTTACCACCATTGTCTACAACGAATTGTTAGCATAGTACACATTGTTACAAACATAAGAAAAAAATAGTTCACCTTGGAGTTGATATGCAGCCAAGTGAAACGGTTAGCATTAAGTAGTTATGTGAGTTTTGGATTTCTTATTTGACGGATAACTTAACGAATCCTAAAATGAATCAACTTTCAGTTTAAAGTATTAGCATTCAATAATCGGATAAGACAACCAAGTGAGTTTCCGAAGAAAAAGAATTATTTTCTTTGAAAGTGAAGTATGAAATTAGAACACATTATCGACCAAGCGAAGTGCAGCGTGGTCATAGGGGATAATCTAGTTGGTTAGACTAAAATGCCGATTCGGAATCTAGTTAGATGTTTGAGATGGAGAATGCATAAAGCATAGTAAAGATGTTTCCTCTAAAATGAGTGTCACGTCTGAACTATATTCAAGTTGGGTTATGGTCTTAAGGATTGACAAATAATTAAGAATAACTTGTAATTTAAGAACACATCATGACAGTTTTCTTACTACATATTATCTCAACTGACCAAACGAAGTCAGCTATAGTGTTTGGATCCAATAACCCAAGGGTTTATACGAGATTGAGTTATGGAATGAGACTAAAGATCGTGAAATAGGATATGTGAAAGAAATCTAACTTAGTTGACTGAAGATCCCTAAATCTATGTTCTATAAGACAACCGACTCATACATCTAAAGGGTGGTCACTGTACATCGTCACTGTACATCGTTAATATAAGCAGATGTATATCCCCGGAAACTGTGAAGAGAGCTTAAATACTTCATTGTCCACTTCTATGACAATCGGTGCAATAAGTGAGGCTAAGTATATGTTTAACGATTTAAAGAAAAATCATAGTAAAAAGAAGCAGGGTCGCTTCGATCATAGTTAGAATCGATGTTTTCACTTATCTTAGTAGAATGCAAATGAATATAGTTGATCGTGACAATCATTACATTACATCCATCATTTCTATTTGGAATAAAATTTCATAAAAATATATTTTGTAACAATTATCATTGAATAAACACAAATTTGGTAATTTGAATATTAATACAGCCTTAAAAGAGAAAAAAAAAACAAAAAAGTATAAGGTGTGTTTTTTCTTTCACCGACTGAACAAACTTTCATAAAACGCAACCAACTGGTACAAAGTCTTTAACTTAGCAAGGAGCTGAAAGTAAAGTATAAGTATTACACTTTAAATGTAACCGGTTAAAAACTTAAAATATAGTAGTTTATGTGTGTTTACCTCCTAAACATAATTTAGCAAAACTTTTGAAAATTAAAACGTGACAATTTATTTGTCAAAAAAAATCTAAAACATAAAAGATTTTAGACACATGTTCATGGAAACTATGGTAAGATAAAGTTAGGACAAAATAAAATTATAAAAGAATAAAGCAACATCGTACCATTACATAATAATTTCTATTTAAAATTTTCGATCCAGTTAGGATTGTGAGGGTCAGATCGTTAGTGCGTTTGTTTATAATTCAAACTAATAATTCTAATCAAACAAAATCATGGGGCAAACGAATTTTTTTATTTTTTAAGTTAATAGTCAATTATTTGGTTAATAAGTGTAAAACGACAAACTATATTATTTTCGTTTTTTGTAATAAGTGAGATATTATTATAAATTATTATATTTAGTGATTCCAACATGTTTTATACGTTGTGCCCTTAATTGCATGCTAAAATAAACAAAATCAAACATATGCTTATGTATTATTAATATTTATCATCTGTGATTTCTCTAGATCCTAAAATCTTATTTTATTTGTGTTAAAAACAACTATTACGGTCAGTAGGACCGGCTTAAACCTTGTGTGACGTGGGCAACCGCACATGACCCACTTTCCAAGGGCCCATAACATTTTAACTTTCTAATGTGTATTTAATATATAATTTAAGAAAAAACATATAAATACTTTATTAAACCCCTTGGGCTTAGTTCATTACTCAATACTTATTAAACCATTAATAAAACCCCAGTTTAAACCAATTAACCCAGTTAAGAAATTGTTTATGTTTAATTTTGTGACCCATTTTTATAACTCGCACAGGACCTCGAGTTCTCAGGGGCGACCCGAGTCCTGACAGTGAGTTGGTAATCATATGTACAGAAAAACTTTAAAACAAAACTTTACACACATGCAAACTAGCATGCAACTTCTGTAACTAGTAAAAACATCAAAACACTTACACATCAATGTGTGATTTTTTTATATAAGTTACGCAATGTTATACCTTATGATTTATAGACGTTACACACCCATGGTGTAGAACGACATTATATCCCACCTTAAGAGACAGGTCGAATTATGATGGCTTCCTACAATTCACATGTTAAAAACAGCTTATACAACAACATTCCTCGATACATACTTTATCAACATATTATTGATACAAAACCGAACCTGAAAAAAAGTCGTCCAGTTTTTATTCAAAAAAAGAATGATTCTGCGTTTTGCAGTTTACTGGAGAAAATTTAAAGAGTTGCAAAATCAAGTAAATAATTTGTTTTTATTTATGAGCTTAAAGATGTTAACTTGTGAACATGCTCTGTTCAACATTAGGCGTTCAAAAAAAAAAAAAAAACACAGAACGTGTATTTATAAATATACATACAAGTATAACTGTAGTCTTATAAATTATAATCTTATAAAACAGTCTATGTACTAAAAACGACAGATGTGTATAACGGTTCACAACCGAACGGGTAACCCATAATTCAAATACGTTCTAATCCGTCCATCCCAACCCGCAGCCACAATCACGAGACCCCAAGCATGTGGAGCAACGAAAGTACTTTGGTATGCGGTTTTCAAGAACTTATACTCGGACTTACGCATTGACGGTGAAACACTAACTTGAGTTGAATCCGGTAGTGTTTCAGCCGGCCACGTTGGCGGTCCTTTCAATAACGACTCAAAGAAAAACCCGCGGGTGGTTGATGGTGATGGCACTCTAGGTGAATCTATTGTGCTTCTTGGAACAACATTGTTGTTGGTGGTTAATGTAAGTCTTGGGGATGGTAATGCGGCTGCTATTGTTTTTAAACCGCACCATGGTATGGCCATCGTTGTGTTATGTGAAGTGAAGTTTTCGTATGACGAGTCGGTTTTGGGTTTTGTAACAGGTTTGCTGGGGCTAATGTGGTTCCATATGTATATGTTTGAATCTTCCGCGGTTGATATTATGTGTTTTCCATCTGAGGTGAAGCATGCGGACAGTTGGCTTCCTGAACTTCGGTTCCCTGTTTAATATGTTTCGGCTGTCAAATGCTTGATGTACAACATTAAATGCAAGTAGAACTGAACTTTCTGTAACTTGTATTTGCTATGAATAATTAAAATGAAAACGTGTATTCAACGATAAAAAACGGTTAACTAGTTAACTAGGTAACTGAACCGAAAAACCAAGTAGCAGGTTTATTGGGTTGTGTTGGTTAACCTACCAAAACTACATTTTAGTTTGGATAACCTATGGAAACTAGATTTCTGGTTTAAACTACCATAACTATATTTCAGTTCGGTCAACCTACCAAAACTACCTATATTTCAGTTCGGTCAACCTACCAAAACTACCGTTCAGGCTGGTTAGCCTACCATATAAGCTCGCAGTAGATCTATAAATGAGCCGAGCCGAAACTATGTGGGATTGAGCTCGGTTTGTTTACAAACAAAGCCGAGTTGGCTCGCCTCGTTTATCTTCACAATCTGAAATGTTGAGCTCGAGCCTTCTAGCTCCAGCTCGGCTCGTTTACAAACCAAGCCGAGCTGGCTCGACTCGTTTATCTTGACGAGCTGACATATTGAGCTCGAACTGCGCTCCCGCTCGTCAAAAGCAAAAGTCAGCTTGTGGCTCGTGGGGCCGGCTTGTTTTTATTTAAGAGTTTGTAATTTTTACTAAATATAATACTTTTTTAGTAAACTACATCAGAATTAATAATCTACACAATTCATAATTTATATATCAAAACTTGGGTTATAAGTTATATACATTAGAATGGCTTCGCTTTTTACCTTTAACACATACTAAGAGAATTTTCAATATACTTGTTATTTATTTCATTAAAAGATTGTCATACGGCATAAAGTTACAGATATATAAATATATATGTATAGGGGTGTTCATTTCAGAACCAAAAATACGTTAAAAACAGAGATCCGCATAGTTCACTTGTACTTTTTGCTTTACGTCTAATACAGAAGGCGGTTACATAACCGCCTACCCCACTATCTTATTAAAGCACTACATACATACACGAGATTTATGCAGTTCTCGTACTTCTCAACATAAAATTGGTTTAGAAAAGAATGTGTGCGTGTGTATTAATTTGGTTCTTAATTTAAACGGGCCAACAAGCCACAAGCCAACCTTGGCTCGGTCTCTGCTTGTTTAAAACAGGCCAAATTCAAGCGAGCCACGAGCTTTTTGAGCAGCTGTAACCCGCAAAATAAAATAATTCAAAAGTATTAGTCACAAACTTTCAAGTAACTTTTTGTTGTAAGAATAATGATTATTATTCAATCAAAGACGAGTATAATAGCTATGAAAGTACCCACTGTCAAGTTTAGTAATTCATATTTTTTAGTTCAAAGCACACGAAGTAGAACATACCCTTGAATTTGCCTACAATGTTGATCCCATAAAGAATCCTCACTTGTGAATCAGCTGATGTAACAATCACTTTCTTGGAGTCAATCGGGCAAAACTGAAAAATAAAATATTACTAAATTACAGCATATAAATATACAATACAAAACAAGACTGATAAAGAAAAAACACGAATGTTATTCAATACCTGAAATCCAGTTATTCTCTTTGGCCACTTCTTTTTACTCATCAACAAAATTTGAGTACGCAATTGCAGCCGTTCATCTGCATAAGCTCATCAACTTACATAAAAAGAAGAAATTACATATATGATGGAGCTCTTTTAATGTCAAAAATATAAAGCATACCAATAATATCGTAGAAACTGCATTTTCCATCTAAGGTTCCCACAATGCTTCCCTAAATTAAGCAAACAAAGATTGTAATTTTAGTTATAATCTAACAAAACATAACCGAATTGACCAAAAAATATAATATAGATTATTCCTTTTAAAACTGAACAAACCTTGCCATCTGGATAAAAACACGCAGCAGTAACAATATCGCCAACATCAATCCAGTCAATAACCTTACAACTATGCACATCCCATATGCGTACTTTGCCATCTATCGAACCACTAATGAAATAGTTGTCATCCACAGGATTGAACTCAACACATGTCACTACAAGTCAAATATATCCTCGATTAATTTTACGGGTAAGGTAAAAAGAATATAAGTTGACCGCAGCACTCACCATAGTTGTTATGAGTAAAGACTTTCAGGCATTCATGATGTCCAAGTTTCCACATACGCACAGTTTTATCGACAGAAGATGATAAAAGATACTATATCATCAAAATTTTTAAAACAATAAGCTTTTCAAGAATATGAATTCTAAAGTTAATGAAAAGTTATATAAAACAAAGTTACAAACCCCGTTTTTAGACCATGAAAGTGATAAAATCTCGCCAACGTGTCCATAGAACTCATGCACAGGTTTCTCCAAGATTCTGAAAACTTTAGGCGGTAAAATAACACAAGCTAATTCAGATGATTTCCTAAAGCCTCTAAAATTTAGTGTTTTTTCTTTATTTGGCTTTAAAGGGGCTAATTCAGATAAATGATTAGTTGAAAAATAAACCGATGATCGATTGGTTTCTTGAATCTTATATATTCTCGGATCTTGATCTTCATAAATCTTCCAAACGCGTACAACACCATCTTCACCCGCACTCGCCAAGTATCTACCATCAGGACTAAACTTTATAACTGAGATCACACCGTTATGCGCTGCAAACTCTTGTGTAGCATAAACAGACGACAATTCTTTCGACTTCCTTTTGTGTGCGTGCACATGAACAGAACGAGTACTCGCACCACCTGAACCACCCGCACCATATGTGTGATTCGGCTCGTGTTCGTGTGTGATTCGAGCCATCACATTCAGCTTCTGCAGCCAACCCTTCTTCACTTTCTTCCTCCTATCTAACAAACTCATCGACTCACCGTCTACTTTCAACGAACCAATATCCGGTTTACGCTCTGCACCGAAATCAAAAAACGGTTCCGTTAACACGTTTTCTTCATCCCAATTCACAGTTTTCACCACCAACTCCATGTTTTTACTTGACCAATCATTCAAAGACGGCTGCCTGCAAAAAAACTCATCTACAACAGGCTCGGTTTCGTCTCGTATTTCACTAACCACACCATCTTCATACCCATCTCTTTCAGCATACCATCTATCACTCAAACCCATAAATTTCAACAATTTATCACGTCTAACATCAACACCATCCAAATTCCCATCCCAATAATCAAACCCAAATCCAGAACTACAACAGCTCTCCAAAAAACCATCCGAATCTGAGTCAGACGTAACGTCGAACATCTGGTGTGCATCAAAAAACTCATCTTCATTCTCACTGTAACTACCCATCATCTTCAATTCTTCAAAATAACCCTCAAATATTATTCAACACCCAGCCATAATTCAATAAATTGGGTAACAAATTCTAACCTTTTATGCATCAAATTTGAATTGATCGTCAATAGACACCATAATTGAAGAGGTGAGAGGCTTGTGTTGATAAAACCCAAGTGAATTTATATATATATAATATATAAAGTTGTGAAATTTGACTGATGAAACTTAGGTTACAGCTTGGGAAAGATGGATTTGGTAAACGGGTGCCATCCGGGTCGGGTCGGGTCGGGTAAACAGGTAATGGGACCTGATTTGATGCGTGCCTTCGACCAACGGTTTTGGCAATATTCCAACGGGTAATGGGACCTGATTTGATGCGTGCCTTCGACCAACGGTTTTGGCAATATTCCAACGGGTAATGGGCTTCTGGTTTTAACTTTTATTCCATTTATAGAACACATGTAATAAGTATACATCAGAAGGTTTCTATATGATGCGGCTGGAAACATAAATACTGATAATCAGTAATCATGTATTAACTTTTTAGGTAAAAGTGAAATACCATACTAATAGCATACTCAAATTATAATGAATGAAATGCTCATTTTTATGATGCAGCGTATCGCGATGGATCTATACCAGCCATCTTCATTTTCTGCCTCGTTTCGCTTGTTGGTCTTCATTCCGTACACTTACAGGTACAAATTAGCTGCATTAATCACATGTGACCCGTTATACAATACACACATATGAAGTATCGAAGTTCGTGCAATAAACGAGTAAAACTAATTAACATGCTAAATTATATACGTTACACCCGACCATCACCATCTCTTTGGGCCGGCTCTATTAACAAACTTGCGGAAAGTTGGTTTTAAAGTCAACTATATGTTTAAAACGCTCATACAGTATGTTTTTAAAAGTTGTAATTACTTAAAACTCCTAAAATTGTGTAATTACAATTTTGTCTTTCTCATATTATTATAATTTAGTATAATTTTTATTTTTATTTTTGAATCACTTTTATTGTGATACTATCTTTTGAACCCGTGTATTACACGGGATTTGTCAAACGATAAAAATAAATAAGGTCCATTATTTCAATTGTGATTCTCAAAATACTTATGAATTAATTTTATGTAGACTTAAAGGAAAAACAAACGGGTAAAATTACTAAAATAGCATGATTTTGGAAACGTTAGGTGTGGATTTAGAAGAAATTTATTAAAGTTGCGTAGTTGGTCAAACTTCATGTATGAAAATGAAACTATGTTATAAAATCCATACTATGTTAGAATGAATGAGATGGGAGATTAGAAATTAGGAGAAATGTGTGCTTGACACGTAAGATTTAACATTTTTTTTATTAGTATTATAAGATAAGATAAGATGTAAGATATGGTATTTGAATACTCACCATTTGATAAGATAAAACCTTATTTAACACCTTGGCACCACTATGTCAAATTCTCAAGTACTCCATGACTAGGGCCGAGTACTAACAACTCCTCAATCAACCGAGTTAGCAGCGTCTTGCAAGTTCCGCGACCTTGATCATGACAAGCATGAGTTCGTAATAACAACCAACAACCTGATATATATTGACCTTATGGTACAAACTATTTTTAAACTGTAAAGTGTTGTAGAAAGTCAGAAAAAATGCAACACTTAGTCTTAAAACTAGTGGGCATATATGCACCAATATAGATTCATGTCATGATTACGCACAATATTATGCAACGAATGTAAATAATTATTCATCACATAAACAATTGCATATAATATTACGTGAAGTATATAAATAATTACGCAACATACATAATATCTATGCAACATATATGTATAATTACATAACTTATATACATAAGTATGCAACATGTATGCATAATGTAACGTCTATATAATAACGGACAATCATTTATCAAACCACATCATCCTATAGTCATTTCATATATACAATAGTACTATAATGAATGTTAGTTGAACTCTTCGTATTACTATAACTTTTAAACAAATAATAAAATATATAAACTTGCAATATATATGGATAATCAGGTAACTTATATACATATTTATGCAACATACATATATGATTACGTTGCATGTTTATAATAACGCACAATCATTCATCAAACGCATTTACAAAAAAATTATACAACAGTGATATGTTCAAATGAACGGTAGTTGGACTCTATAGTTGGACTCTATATTTTATTATAACGTTTAAAAACTAATAATAAAATATATAAAAGTTATTAGTTAAAGTTTATAAAGTGGACTAAATTCAAAAATAATAATAAATAAAAATAATTCAACAACTAATTAAAGTTTATTCCCTTTTTTTACCTCTATATCGTTTGTACTTCGTAACTTATATCATTTATGATTTTGTCACTTCTCAATTTAATCATTGAAAAAGTGTGATCATATGTTCACTTGACCTTTCATACGTTTGTTGGATAAAATCATTTATATCCTGAATACATGTTATATATGAGGGTGTTTGTTATCTCTACAAATATTATTTTCTAGATACTATATATAAAAATATTTAGCAATTTTCAAACTATAAGTCAAATTCACAATTCCAAAATTCAAAATGATATATATTCAATGGTTGGAGGCGATAATATATGACCTTTAAATTGTCCCTTTGGAGTTTTGACATACTTTTTCCCTACATCCACCAGTTCACTCAAATTGATTTTTTATATTCAAACTAAGGCTACTCTTATTTAGTTTGGGTTGAGATACTATTTAAAAATAAAAAGAAAAGAAAAAAGCATCAAACTTGGCCAAATTAGTTTCCCACCACAAACTAGCTTGCCTACTACCATCATGACCACATGTCACTAAATTATTGGTTTACATTTTAATTTATTTTTCTTTTCTTTTCTTTTCATACTAATTAATTTTAACACTAAAAATATTTTTCCTTAATAACTTTTAATAAATAAGTTTTTTAAAAAATCTAAAAAACACAGTCTTATTTAGTTTTTTTTAACACACCGGTATAAATTTTATTAAAAAACATAAGATTGCAAAAAAAATATTTTTATAATAAAATAAATATTAATTATTACTGATTACATTATCCGACACTTGTCAACTCCGTATTGGTTCATAAGATTTCTCGGATAAAACTTATTATCTAAACAGTCTAACATTATCTAAACAATTACAAATTATATTTATTTAATAAAAAATAGTAAAGTTTGGGTTGCTAATGTGGGTGGAAAGTGAAAGAGAGAGAAATCAATTTTATAATAAAGATTGGGTTGGGTTGGTTTGTGAATGAGAATAGTCTAAAAAAAATTAATATGCATATAAATTGGTAGTTTATAAACGAATCACGTAACGAATTTCACCCATGTGTAATTTTTCTATAGTTCAAATAATCGTTTAACCTGTGTTATAAATTTTGTTCACATTTCATCATAGTCTAGATGATGAAAAATATTACTGTTGCGTGCAAATTTTAAATTACATATAACAACATATTTAAGTCTTCAAAATTAGACATATAAATGGTGCTCGAACATTATGTTAGATGCAACATGATTGCTTAATACTTTAATTTGCATCAAGCATCCATTATTGGAGTTTAATCTGTTTTATTAATTTGTTAACTGTTTTTCTTGATTGCTTAGTACTTTAATTTGTTCTTAATTTATCAATAGTATGTAGATACAAAGAAATGGTTTCATTTGCTCGGTTTATGAATCCCTATACGGGCTTCAATAGTGGTAAGTTAACATAATGATTTCTGCTCGAGTGGTCATCGATTACCTTGTTGATTTCTTCTCCATTGTTGTCTTCTGTATTCAATCAACAAAGGTAATAAGTTATGTTAATTTAATTGTCATGAGTTGTTGTTTGTTACATGTTATAACCTTATAGGTTCTGTATTTAAGTTTTTTTCTTAATTATAAGCTTTGAAAATTAAACAATTTTGTAGTTTAAAACCACATACTGCAACATACGGTTTTGATTGAATTAATTTAAATTGTGAGTCATGAGAGTCGGCTAACAACCCCAAATGTGTTTTTTCTTTTCTCATACACACCACTACGTCCACATTATTAATAAATTTAAATGCAATAGAAAATACTAAATCATATTGATCAGATCATTAGTCTCTTTCATACTTTCATTAGAATGAATTAATTCAATCAAAAATCCATTTTAAGTTAGTTTAAACATAAGCCGGCCCTAGGTGATGTAGTCAATGGTCCCGTGGGTCGTTCTAACTCATTTAAACAAATTTTAAGTTAGTTTAATTTATAAGTTAGTATATATGAACCTATACAGAAGTGGATTTTTTCACCAAACCAAATATGAGAAAGACATACTCATATTGCCAACCATATAAATTCTTTTTCGAACTGATTGTTTTCTTGTATCACGCACGACATTTGAAGTAACATTCATGTACGAGATTTGATACCGCTTACCAAAGGCCCTTTAGTACGCTTAAATTTTATCTTTTTTCCTTTGAACTGTAGAATTCACTGATTTAATTACCTTCATGCAGCAGAACTATAAAATAGTTTAGCATGTGTAAAGTTATGGTCACATGAGTTGGTCTAGTTATTGTCACATGAGTTGGTAGTATAAGTACTGACAACATAAACAAATTTATTACTTTCCTCTTTCTACTTTTAGGAAAGTCTGTCATCAAGTAACACTATGTTGTAAAGAAGTAGTATACTTTTTGACTTCAATATACATTTTCATAACACCCGATCACATTTAATCACACAAGCACACATGTTTATGTTTTTGTACTCCAACACAAAGATAATAATTATAAGACCATCTACTGTGGGCATCAAAGGGACTACATAGGGGTGATTTGAGGAAGTGAACACCAATGGAGGGCGACAAGAGGAGGGGGGGGGGGGTTTACATCACGATGAAGGGGCGATGTGGGAGGAGTGGTGGGACCTGTATGTCTCTCTCTCACACACATACGCACATATACATATATATGTATATATATAATGGGGCAACAAAGGGCGACATACCACAGTGGGACGCTATCGAGAGGGGCTTCGAACCTCCGTTTCCTATATGGCAGTGATATGGCACTATGGAGGGGCAACGCTGCCCCCTTCCACAGTAGATCGCCTAAGAATATATATATATATAACAATCATGCTACCAGGGTGTCTGGATTGGGTTCATTGGGAACACCAACGTCGATAGTCGGGTAGGCAATTCAGGCACCAAGTTCACGAACCCGTGATTTCATTCAATTTTTGACTATTCTACGGCCAAACGGACCGTTGTAATAAAAACAACAAATAATTTTTATAAAATCCTATAAATTAACACACTTGGTCCTTTTCAATTTTTTTACACCAAACATACACTCTCTGTTCCTGTATTTCTATAAGATATTTACATTTTCTAGAATCACTCTATGGAGCAACCGAATCTCATTCCCGAATCGAGAAGTACGAGAAGGCCACGGACATGGAGCTACGATGAAGAAGTGGCATTGGCAAAGGTTTAGGTCCATCTTTTCAAAGATTTGGTCCCCCGTGAACCAACGAATATTGGGTTTTGACAACGGGTTTACACCTATTTTCTGCAAGAGAGAGGATCAAGAGATACTGATGTACACCAGCTGTATTCCAAATGGCAAAATATGATGAGATAGATTTATGTATTTTTTTAAATTAAATGTTGTTTAATTATTTATGCATTTTTAATGCAATTTAGGCACATTTATTTATATTTGTGTTTTTAAATTAATATATAAATTTAGATATATATTAAAAAAATAAAAAATATAAAGTTCACCTTACTTCACCGTAATCCTCCATCCACCCCCAATAAATCTTCATAAATCTCCATGCACTCTTTACTTTTTACATAAACTCTATAATTGATTGTTCATTCATCACGCTTCATCATACTCATCCATCCTTCCCTAATACCCTTGAGTTATTTGTTTTTTATAATAGCAATAATATATTAAATAAAAGCAACAAGGTATTGAATTTTTTTTTACAAAAATTGAGTGATTAATTAAGTTGCATATATATATATATATTCATGTACATAACTTACGTATATACGCGGAGTATGTAACTTAAGTATATGTACAGTTGTATGTAAGAGGTATATATAGTCATCTAAAACGATGAAAGTATATAAAATAAACATGTGGAATATAAAACATGCAAAACTGAGTTATCTTTTGAATGAGATATTAGCATACATGCATACTGCTTTCTTAAAAGTGAGAAAGAAAACTAAAATGCATCTTTGTTGTGTTGCCATGTTCTTCCGCATAACCATCACTACATGTATGACTTCATAGAACCTAGTACTTTATTTTGTCTCAAAAAGAAATTACAACCTTTTTATTTGTAAGTTTAGTAAGAGTCATATATACTCTTTTAGTATTAAATTAAAAATACAACATTTGATTTGACATTATATAATTCAGTCAAAGTTTTCAGCTAACCACCAAAGTTACAAATTTTGTCAACAATAATCATTACTTAAAACGTTTCTTCCTTATTAAAGTTTACTTTACCAACGTTTGGAATTACTTTCAATACCCGAGTGAAAATTTCTGAAACAAAATGTTAATCAACTATACTGATTTTGATGTTTAAGACCCAACTTACCCAAGAACATCATCAAAGAGAAAACTCACCATTATAGAAAAATATTCTTGAGTCAGGTTCTAAACCTAAGACCTTAAAAATCTCAAGCCTTAACCCTCATGTCAAATTGCCAATATTGAACCATCACACCACCACCACCAACACCAACAACAACAACAACAATTAAAATGTTAAATCTTCATAGAATCTATATATTGAACTTAACATTTAAATACTATTAATGCAAATAAAAATAATAACAAACACATGAGTTTCGAAGAGAAGGCCACAAGAAGTTTCTTATTTCTTAGGCTGTCCTCTGTGGAGGGCAGTATTGCCCCTTCACGTCATCGTCAATCGTCAATTAGAAAGCGGGGCTTCAAAGCCCCTTTTCATAACGTCTCACTGTGATTTGTAGCCCTTTGTTGCCCCATTCTACCTCATGTCCCACCATTCCACCTCATGTCGCGCCTTTATTATGATGTAGCCCCCGAAATCGCCCCCTATGTTGCCCCCCGATGTTTCCCCACACGTCGCCCCTTTGTCGTCCTTATTGTAGCCCACAGTGGATGGTCTTAGTGAATAACATTTTGTCAATTTGTGGACATATTTATATTATTAAATAGAATACGTTGAATATTTAAAATCATTAGGAGTTATTTTGCCATATATAAATACATGTGTTCATATATAAATAAAATATAAATTCACATTCACAAGTATATAAAATTAAAAGAATGACATAAATCCTCTAGAAACTTAATTCAGAATCAAAAATATAATTATATCATCAATCCAAAAAAAAAAAAACTTATGTCACTATTCAAACTTTTAAATTACAAATATAATTACTTTTTCCTTCAGTAAACTCATATATTAACCTGTTTGCAACTAACTTCATTAATTTAAAAATACAATTACTTTTTCCTTCAGTAAACTCATATTTGTTTGCAACTAACTTCATTAAAACCCAACTATAAAATGACTATTATGCTCGTGTCCTTAACCCGAATGACCATATATTCGGGAGCATCGTAGGTTTGGAAATCTAGATCATATAGTAATGACCTGAGGATTAAAAGAATACCAGGGAATAATGGTTCTAAATATTTGTTGATTATTATAACCTAATATTATTGATGTAGCTATACACATGTTAAATGTCGTCATTTGCTAATTAACATAAATCAGGGAAATATGAAATTAGGTTGCTTAAGAGAAAAATGGCAATTCAAGCGGTGACACTCTTAACTTTTATTTTCATTATGAAGATCAACTTGACTTGTATAATATATCATCATAGTTTCCACTTGATTTCGCTCACAAGAAATATATGTTACCCTATTCCACTCTAATTCATCCATGTGAACGGTTGCAATTGGAAATAAAGTGGAAATTTGTGATAAAGTGAATGTGATTGCTCTTGACAGTGAAGTGAAAGTTAAGAGCGCCGTTGATCAAATTGTCACTGAAGAAACACTAACCGAACCCCGGGCGGATTACTGGTAACCTGGGGGTTAGATAGATGTTTCCCACGAGGGGTTAGACCCGGAGAAGATGGTTCTTCTGATAACCTGCAAAACAGACACCGTGAGCTTGTCACTGAGAAGGGGGGGGTTCCTCCTTGTGACCACCCTCCGGCGTGAGAATCAGACTAGATTGCTCTTTAAATATAAATGTATATTAAGAGATTGCTAGAGCAGATATCAGGTATAATATGATAAGATATGATGGTAATGTGTTAAGATTAGATGATCATACCATTTGTGGTATTTATAGCCGAAGGTAGGTTTCCAAGGAGGTGTGGCCGGCTGCAACAGTATTCCTGTTTCACCAACAGTGGCCTATGCACGTGCCCTGCTGGTAGTTGGTGGGTAGGCAGCGGCTGATAGTGACCAGGCCTGCTGTGTACTATTCCTTTTCCACCAACTGCCGGCTATGCACGTGGTATGGCAGTAGTTGGTGAGTAGGCAGCGGCTAATAGTGACATACAGTACAGGAGCATGCTGCTCGCCATACTGTTGTCAATAAGCTGTCGTATCTTTAGTCAGATCTTTTGCCCATACCTCGTCAGGTACAATACAGAAGATCTTCCCGTATCGTACGGACTGGCTTATTTGGGCGGGAGTATTCCCCCTCCCGCCCTTGTGCGGGATTGTTCCCGGCTTTGCTCATTCCTTCAGGTGACACTGAGTGATTGAGAGCTAAGTGCCTTGTGCGTGTAGCCTTGCTGCGCGGGTGGCCTTCCCTGATGGCTTGTATCCGAAGCTGCGGGAACAGGCGGAGTCCTTCACCATTGGGAGGCATTTCCTGCGGGAACAGCTTGCGTACTGCGCGTAAGGACGTCACGTCTCTGAGCATGGTGGGTCCTGCGGATCCAGTTGGTTTCTGCGCAGACGTCCCTCTTCAAGGTGAGTCTTGCGGGTCCAACTGGGCTCTGCTGGGACCTACCTCTTCAAGTCCCCCCAGTCCAATGTTCTTCTCATGAGTGTTTAATAAAGTGAGGTGAACTTTTGGACTTAAGCAAAGGGTTTTGAAAAGGGTTTTTTAAGGTTTTCCATGGGGATTCTTCCCGCGAAAGTCCTTGTCACTTGCAGAAATTCCCGAGTTTCCTGCTTGATCTTTGGGTATGATGCGGGTAGGTTGTAACCTCCTCGCAAGTCAGGAGATTTGAGTCCCACTTGTGTGGATTCTCCCTGAGGTTTTGGTAGTTTTGAACATAGTGATCAATTATGTTAAAACCACCAATTCCATCCTGGAGCCTCAAACAATGTAGTTCTCGACGTTCCCGCTATGCGGGGATGTTACTTCCGTTTCCGCAAGCATTGCCCAGAAGATCCTTCTTGGTTTCAATTCCCTGCGGAGCGCTAGGTATGTGAAGGGTTTTGCCTTAACACTGTACCCGCGCTCGTCTTACGGTTACTTTACTTCCAAGGTACCCCTGGCGTCAATTCCCTGCGGGTGCTAGGTATGTGAAGGGTTTTGCCTTAACACTGTACCCGCACCCGTCTTATAGTTTCTTTGTTGCCGGGGTATTCTTGGCTTCAATTCCCTGCGGGTGCTAGGTATGTGAAGGGTTTTGCCTTAACACTGTACCCGCATCCGTCTTACGGTTACTTGGTTGCCAAGTTATTCTTGGCTTCAATTCCCTGCGGGTGCTAGGTATGTGAAGGGTTTTGCCTTAACACTGTACCCGCATCCGTCTTACGGTTACTTGGTTGCCAAGGTATTCTTGGCTTCAATTCCCTGCGGGTGCTAGGTATGTGAAGGGTTTTGCCTTAACACTGTAGATAATAGGTGTGAAGTTTTGCTTCCTCTTTCGTGATTGTGCGGGTATGACCGTCACTTGCACTTAGTAGGATGGCTAAACTTTACCTATATCTGACCTGCGTGTAGGTTTTCCTCATCCTTTTTCGAAATTTCTAAGTGTTTAGGATAAGTTAACCTTTGAACGTGGTAGATAATAGGTTGAAGTTTTGCTTCCTCTTTCGTGATTGTGCGGGTAGGACCGTCACTTGCACTTAGTAGGATGGCTAAACTTTAACCTATATCCGACCTGCGTGTAGGTTTTCCTCATCTTTTCCTGAGGATAAGTTAACCTTTGAACGTGGTAGATAATAGGTGTGAAGTTTTGCTTCCTCTTTCGTGATTGTGCGGGTATGACCGTCACTTGCACTTAGTAGGATGGCTAAACTTTACCTATATCTGACCTGCGTGTAGGTTTTCCTCATCCTTTTGTTAGAAATTCTCTGTTTTGAATAACCGTTCGACGCGCGGTTGTTAATAGGTTAGTGTTCAGTTTCCTCTCATGATTCATGCGGATAGACCGGCACTTTCATTTAGTGGGATAACTGAACTTTTCCCCTTCAACTGACCTGCGTGAAGGTTTGTCGTTTTTTGGGTTTATGCGGGTTTTGCCGCCTTCCCCACGCAACGACTTCACGTAATTATGCGGTGAAAACCGGCATATTAGTGTTAAATAAATTAACCGTTCGACGCGCGGTTGTTAATAGGTTAGTGTTCAGTTTCCTCTATCATGATTCATGCGGATAGACCGGCACTTTCATTTAGTAGGATGACTGAACTTTTCCCCTTTAACTGACCTGCGTGAAGGTCTTCCGTTTTTTGGGTTTATGCGGGTTTTGCCACCTTCCCCATGCAACGACTCACTTATGTATGCGGTGTAAACCGGCATCAGTGTTGATAGTTCATAAAGTATAAATGTAAAATCATCAGCGTCGATGTTTTAAGGAGAATCATTTCCATTAGAAGTGGCTCTTGGCCTTTTCTTTACAAATTTGGAATTGATTTACATGCAAACTGTGTAATTGAGCTCCCTTCCATGTTGGGATGGGAGTGCCATCGAGCCGATACGCACCTGGTTCGGGTTCTCGTTCTTTACGCAGCATGTAGTCTCCACATTGAAGCTGGAATTTTATTCGTGTTTTCCCCAGCTGGGGTTCTACACGCATCAGCCTGCTCAGCGTTCATTGCGCCACGAGGTGCGCGAGCGTCCCATCTCTGACAAATGCTTCGACCATGTCCTTTACGTCTATGCATTCTTCGGTGTTGTGGCCTTTTGTCCTGTGAAAGTCACAGTATTTGCTCCGATCAGCATTGTGACGATGTCGGATTATTTGAGGCTTTGGCCATGGGAGCTCCTCAGTAGCGAATATCTCGGTGACGCTTTTGGTGAGCGGCGTCCATCTGGAGTTCTTGTTTGACTGTACGTTATCCCTTCCGCCTAACCGATGCTGCAAGCCGGATGAGGTGTCAAAGTTTACCCTTGACTGCCAAATGCCTAGCTTCCGCTTTTTGTTTAATCGGGCGGTAAGGACGTTGTCTTCTCTTGTTTTCTGGGTGTAGAGGTTTGTGCTCTGAGGGAGATCTCTACCCAGTTGCTTCTCCGTTTCCGCAAAGCGTTTAGCTGCTGTCATGATGGCATCCCATGTGGATGGCATGCCATCTTTACCCGTTAAGGTGCGGATGAGCTCTGGGTCGTTCGCGCCCTGAATAAAAGCAGCGCGAACAAGATCTTCGCTAATGTTACCCAGACTTAGCTTCTTCGAGTTGAAGCGAGTGATGAAGTCTAGCAAAGATTCATCTTTTTCTCGAATGCACTTGAGGATTGTCCATTGCTCCTCGGTATACTTTCTTTGCTGGCTGAAGTGTTGGCTAAACTTCTGTTGGAAGTCAGCCCAGTCGTAGATGTGGTTGACCGGTAGACGATCGAACCACGCTCTAGCAGCCCCGACAAGCGTCATTTGGAACATGTAACACCACGTGGGTTCCGTCCAACTACTGACGGTTGCCCCCGCTATGAATCTGTTCAAATGATCATCTGGGTCGGATATACCATCATATGTGCCTATGCTGGACATTTGTTTGGCACTTTTTGGGGCAATTGCTTCTGCAATGTCCCTTGCAAATTTGGACGTTCCTGCATTTGCAACATTTGGTCTGAATGTTTTGGAGAAGTCACGTGGACTTCCACCTGTGTTTTTTGGTTTGAAGGCTTCTCCAAAATGCCTTCTCGGTTGGGAGTCCGTTTCCTTACGCTTCCCTTTTGCCCTATGGCGAGGGTTCGCGTCGGAGTCGGACTCCTCCGAGTCATCGTCCCAGTATTCTTCGAATTCGTCAGCCTGTTGGACGGAACGCAAGCGTTCGTCCAACTCAGCTTGGAATTCCTTTTGACGTGCCTCCGCCAATGCCTTAACTTCATCGAGTGTTTGGCGGGGGAGTCTTGTTCGTTTCTCTAACTGGGTATCGGTGAATCCCAGTGAGCGATTATTTACTGCACTTGCCCCAGCTTGGGTAGCTGGGGTAGTGTTCGTAAAATTTACTTCACTTGCCCCGGCTTGGGTAACCGGGGTAGTGTTTGTAAAGACTGTGTAGCCGGTATTCCCACCAGTAGCTGGAGTTGTGGTTACCGGAGTTTCTTTAACCATCTTTCCAGAAGTTTGAAAAAACTGGAGAAAAATGAAGTTCTAGCTTTATGCACAGATGGCGCCAATGAAGAAACACTAACCGAACCCCGGGCGGATTACTGGTAACCTGGGGGTTAGATAGATGTTTCCCACGAGGGGTTAGACCCGGAGAAGATGGTTCTTCTGATAACCTGCAAAACAGACACCGTGAGCTTGTCACTGAGAAGGGGGGGTTCCTCCTTGTGACCACCCTCCGGCGTGAGAATCAGACTAGATTGCTCTTTAAATATAAATGTATATTAAGAGATTGCTAGAGCAGATATCAGGTATAATATGATAAGATATGATGGTAATGTGTTAAGATTAGATGATCATACCATTTGTGGTATTTATAGCCGAAGGTAGGTTTCCAAGGAGGTGTGGCCGGCTGCAACAGTATTCCTGTTCCACCAACAGTGGCCTATGCACGTGCCCTGCTGGTAGTTGGTGGGTAGGCAGCGGCTGATAGTGACCAGGCCTGCTGTGTACTATTCCTTTTCCACCAACTGCCGGCTATGCACGTGGTATGTCAGTAGTTGGTGAGTAGGCAGCGGCTAATAGTGACATACAGTACAGGAGCATGCTGCTCGCCATACTGTTGTCAATAAGCTGTCGTATCTTTAGTCAGATCTTTTGCCCATACCTCGTCAGGTACAGTACAGGAGTATTCCCCCTCCCGCCCTTGTGCGGGATTGTTCCCGGCTTTGCTCATTCCTTCAGGTGACACTGAGTGATTGAGAGCTAAGTGCCTTGTGCGTGTAGCCTTGCTGCGTGGGTGGCCTTCCCTGATGGCTTGTATCTGAAGCTGCGGGAACAGGCGGAGTCCTTCACCATTGGGAGGCATTTCCTGCGGGAACAGCTTGCGTACTGCGCGTAAGGACGTCACGTCTCTGAGCATGGTGGGTCCTGCGGATCCAGTTGGTTTCTGCGCAGACGTCCCTCTTCAAGGTGAGTCTTGCGGGTCCAACTGGGCTCTGCTGGGACCTACCTCTTCAGTCACTATGAATTACTTTCGGCTAATGGGTCACGATTTCTAATATTATTAGAATTCCTGAAAAGAAAAAAAAGATATAATTCATCAGCGAGCATATAATACTTTAAAGAAATATATGTACACAAGCTTACGAACAATACTACCTCCAAATCTATCAGTTCTTATACAAAGTTAAGACTCGAATGACTTGAGAAAATTGTTTTTTCCTAGTTGACATTGCCAGCTACATGGCTGCGTTAGTGAGACGTTTGCTCGCTTGTAATTAATGTACCAATTGTTTAAAAAAAATATATTTTCATGACTCATTTAAAGTTACATAATATATCTTTTACATTGTTCAAAAGAATCAAAACATGCTATGTGTTTTATAAACATGTATAGTACTTAAAATAATAATGAGTGGAAATTTAAGTTCAGTTTATAATTTATATAAACTACATCTTTTGAGTACATTTGAATCAACAACCATGTTTACCTTTCGGAAGGCGTGTGATATGGGGGAATTATCTTACGATATGCCATTTGTAAAATTAGAAAAATGAGGTTACAAACTTTGCCTTTCGAAAATGGTGATCAACATAGAATCTTTTGAGTACATTTGAATCAACAACCATTCAAAAGTATTTTATGAAAAAATTGATGTAATTCCTTGTTGTAATTCTTTTATTTTTTTGCTTTCTAGTGCCTCGTTAATTGTTTCTAATGAAGTTTGTTGTTCCTAATATATATATAGGGGTGAGATTTAGTGAAAACTCTTCTTAAAGAGAAAACTTAAAAACTCTTAAAAAACTATTTTTAACATTTTTTAAAATTTTTTTTTGAAGTTCTTTTTTTTTCATTATTCTTATATGTTGTTATTGGTTAAAAAAAAAAAACTTGTCGGTAACTTCGTCGGTATAGTGCGCATGTGTAATAGTGTGTATTACATATATGCAAAAGTGTTTGTATTGCATAGAATACAACACTATTGCACATATTTAATATACACTATTGTATATATGCAATATAAGACTAATACACACATCGAATACACATTAGTATGTATGTATAATACAACATTAACGCACATGTGCACCACATCGACTTTTATTTTATTATTATTATTATTTTCATATAATACAACACTACTACACACACACACACACACACATATATATATATATATAATCTTCAATCTTCTATTTATACATTATATAAATTATATACGTAACTAAAATAGATAATAAACGGTTTCCAAAATTTTAATTTGTTACGAGAAGGCGTGTGTTGAGAATCAACACGCCTTCATTCCTTTTGCTTTCGATACATTTGGGTCTCTTGCCCTCGATGCTGTTAAATTTCTAAAAATAGTTTAGCAGGTCGTGCACAGTAACTCAACGACGCTGAAGAACGATAACTTTGTTTTCAGTAGGATTGGTTATGTTATTCAAAACTAAAAGGGTAGCGGCGTAACTTGTTGCCAGCTTACCTGCCTCTCTATTATAATTGGATCATTTTATTTTAATCTAAGTAAAAATTTTGAATTCAAAAAAAAATGTTACTTTTCAAGATTTTAAAAAAGAGCATAGTACGTAAAATAGTAATTATAGTTTTTCTTAACTTATGAGTGGAAAGAGAGTGAAATAGAGGGGGAAAAAATTAGAAGCACATAAAAACAATAAAAATAATGATTTGATTAATAACTTGATTTATGTAATGCATATTTTTTTAGACAAAGCTCTCTCATCCCAAGGCTAGACATATACACATATTAAAGCATAGAACGTAGCTACACAAACCTCTCAAACATTCCTTTTTGTGCTTTTTGAACACCAGCCGAAAGTAAAGTTTCATCTCTCTCTCCTCTCTCTCTCTCTCTAGAATAACTTCTTTCAGCCATGGATACGGCTCACTGGCCACAGGTACATAGTTAGATCTTTAATCTTTTTCATCATCATCTTCACTAATTACCAACAAAAACCAAAACACAAGCAAGCCTTAGTTAATGGTATTTTAATTTGTTATGTAGTTGAAATTATCATTTATTTCATAAGTTTGGATCAAATTAAACTATAGCTTTACTTTATATTATGACTATGATCATCCATGTAATATGAGTGCAAGTTATGGATCTTCAACCCTAATTCTTCTTTGACCATATTATTGTTTTTCTTATATATATATATATATATATATACATAATATATTAGTTATCTTGAAGTGCTGTTTTTATGGATTGAAAAAGCATAAAAAGCAGTCTTCTTGTTCTATTCATTTGTCTACAAATTTTAAAGCTTTGTTGGATCTTCATGTCTTTTCTTACCTTTTTGTTTATGGGTTTGTGTTTATATAGGGGATAATGAAGCCTATGGAAGAAAAAGTGGTACAAAACACCACAAATTCATGTTCAAAACCATCTTCAAATTCTTCATCTTTGGAGAGAAAGACAAGACCACAAAAGGAATCAGCTGTGAACTGTCCAAGATGCAATTCTACAAACACAAAGTTTTGTTACCACAACAATTACAGCCTCTCACAACCAAGATACTTTTGCAAGACTTGTAGAAGGTATTGGACTGAAGGTGGGTCCCTTAGAAATGTTCCTGTTGGTGGTGGTTCAAGGAAGAACAAAAGATCATCATCTTCTATTTCATCTCATTCTTCAATGTCAAAGAAGCTTCCTGATTTGGTTGTGCCTCATGCACCTACAACAACACCACTACTTTCTCAAAACCCTAGGATGCATGATCATGACCATGGCCAAGATCTTAATCTTGGATTCCCATCAACCAATGATTTCAAGACAATTTCTGACCTTATTCAAGTACCTAACTTTGATGGGATCAAGAATATTAATACTACTACTACTAATTCAACTCAAGTTTCAGCTTTGGAACTCCTGACAGGAATGACAACAAGGGGTATGATAATGAATTCCTTCATGCCAATTCCCATTCCCGATCCCAATTCAGTAATGTTTCCCATGCCGGAATTCAAGATTCCTTCGCTTAACAGCGTCCATGAGAGTTCAAATGGGAGGCTTTTGTTCCCATTTGAAGATGTGAAAACAAGCACCATAAGTTCAATAACTACAACTACTTCTCATGATGGACATCACAATGTTGAACAAAACAGAGACCAGAATGGTGATGCCAATGGCTTCTGGAGTGGGATGTTAGGAGGAGGTTCATGGTAATTAATAGTTATATATATATACATATATGTGTATAGGGTTTGGATCAAATACAAATAAAATTAACGTGCTAATTGTGAGAATCGAGTAGAGTAATTATATATATAAGTAGAGTAATTATGTAATTGTAATTATGTATTTTATATATATAAGTAGAGTAATTATGTAGCACTGCAAAATACATAATTACAATTACATAATTACTCTACTTATATATATAATTACTCTACTTGATTCTCACAATTAGCACGTTAATTTCATTTGTACGTCAACCTTCCCCTATGTGTATATATATCTATATTTGCGGTGTTCAAGCAACAATCTTTGGGGGAGGGGGAAGGGGGGGGGGGTATTATTATTATTATTTTTTTCTAGTCTTTAAATGGTGGGTGGTAATTACTTGTTTGGATTTCTTGAGAAACTAACTTGATAGTATCATACAATTAACATTTGGTACTCTACTCTTCTACCCTTATAAACATGTTTTATGTTTAGTAGTGCCTATCTTGATCATTAATCTAATCTTGTTCTTCAATTAAGAGTCTTGAGACATGATCACACTTGATCAGAAGATTAGAAAATTCAAAGCAAAGAGATTGAAGATCGATGATCAAGAAAACAAATTAAAGACCGAGTTTTTTAAGATGATATTGTATGATGTACAATTCGTATTAATTGATTTAAATTTGTATGCTTGTTTCTTTTACAACCTTTAATTATATTTATATATATTGTAGTGTCTTGCATCCATATTTCAAGTCTTTTTCAGTCTATTATTCATTGCATTAAAGTTACTTTAGTAATTAGCATGCATCTTTAGGTGTTTAATTTGTGTATGAATGAAGTTGTAATGTACTTAGGAATATGGAGAAGTTGAAAATGCTTCACCTGCTTCCACTGAAAGTTACAACAACTTCATTCTATATATGTATAGAAACACTCTCCAAGCATATACACAAATATGAATATAGTTGTATAGTACAACACTACACATGTTTGTTTTTTTGAAAATTTTCAACTTGAGCTCCAAATTTTTCCAAGGTGAATAATGATTAGTTTACCATGCCATGTTTTCTCTAAAATATTATTTTCAGTTTTTCTTGTTTCCACTTTGAAAAAGATCTGACAAGAACCCTACTTTATGAGGGACCTAAAACACTCCCCTTGGTGAATGTGCTAAGGGAATAAAATTAACCTTAAACCCATGCCACTTGATGATCTTGAGACATATACATTGCTCATTTGCTCATGTTATTTTATTTTTTATAACAGAATAAACAATCCACTTGTGGCTTTTGGCTGTAACCCACTTGATGTGCATAATCATAATCACTTCCTATTATTTTATCCGTTCACATGTGAATAAATGTATATATATTTGTATGTGTGGCACAGACATACAGATGCATGATGCTGGAGGTCCCTTTCACTTACCAAATTGAGAGGCCTAACTTAAATAGGCCAATACGGGTTGTATATGTTTTGATGAGTTGTTGTCGGCAAGAAGGGGCTAGTGTCTGATTATATCACATCCCGTTTATAATAGCATCACTTATAATTAAGTTGCCCACTGTTACTCAACTAGATAGCATCTTACTATCTTGGAGGAACATGAAAGAAACTTATTTAAAAACTAGAATAAACCTTTTCAGATAGAGATTGTTACATTAAATTTGGTACAAGTTAAATTGCTAATTTACTAGTCATATGTATCAATCGGAGTCAAGACAAATCAATGACATTTGGCAAAATGATATCCAGTGATTTAATAGGTCTTACTTTCTTTGGGGGTTCATGGTTCAAATCCTGCAGTAGACAGGTTAGGTGGATTTAAGAGTAGAATATTAGTTGTTAAAGAAATATGGATGAAAATATCATGTCCATAACAACTACATGTGATTTGGTGATATCTCAATCGTCCCAAATACCTTCATCCTGATCGAGCTACGGTTTTAACTTCAAAGATATTGCTCAAATGTGTGAAATTTGTTTTATGTAGTTTTTAATTATAAAGCACATGAATCTTGAATGTCATTATAGTTGGTATTTTAGTATTATGAAAATATTTTAGAATTCATTTAACACTAGTTTAAAATCTGGATATCACTGACGGACAATGACGTCGCAACTCCGTCAAAATAGTGGTTAACAATGAGATTCCATGGGCAAACTGCTCGTGGGTTATATACTTATATGTCTTATGACATTGAAAAATTAATGAAGCTGCGTTTTTTGTCTGTACGCTTGAACCTATATGATGTAAATTTCTCCACTTCTTTAAATTTTTATGTGAGAATGGTGTTTTTTTTTAATCTTTTATTACCGATGTTGCGTTAGCTTCATTTTTGTGTAGTGTTTACCATTATAGCTTTATAAATATATATCAATTTAAGATTATAAACACCACATTTCGGACTCACTTAATAAAGTCGACTTGCGGTGTGAACTCCGAGCCTTTCTATTGGTTCGGTCTGTCACCAGTGTGGCTGTGTCCCCAAAGCCCAGTTTACCAGCCAGTCCTATTGGCCCACACGTTTTAATAAGCAGCCTACATTTTGTTACACTTAATTATTTAGGTAAATATAATTTTCAAAGTTACTTAATACTTTTTAGTTAATTTATACTTTAATAAAAATATAAGATTTATAAAACTATAAATTAATAGCAATTTTATTCTCACATATTCATTCAACCTTCATGGAGTTCTCATCCATCTATTTCAAATATGCATGTAATACAAAAGCGTGTTTTAGTCATTTTAACTTTACATATGATGTTCTATTTTTAAGTAATTTATAATGAAACATCTTATCATCTTTTGTTAGAATTTGCTATTCCATTAAAAAAATATAATTACAACTTATAAAATCGCTATGTGTATTTTTTTCGTGATTATGAAGAAATTAAGTGAGAATGCACCACGTATTCAAATGAATATTCCATTAGAAAATATAATTTGAGTTTATTAAACTATTTAATATGAAAAAATTTATGTTTTTTTTTAAATTTAATCATTTAGTTTCTATAATTTAATAGCATTTCTTTTGAGCTTCCCGTGCATCACATGGGTTTTAAAGATAGTTGAATTATAAATAACACCCCCAAACCTTACAATATATATTAATGTGATTTTACTAAATACGTTTGTTTGTTTCGCAAGCATGAGGCCACTCACTAACTTTTCCTATTATTTAATCCTTTTTATTTCTATTAAAATAAGAGTGAGTGTGATCTGTTGGGTAACTGTATCGCCCCAAACAATAAGCCCTGATACCTACCTGGCACTACCTTGGTGCCCAAAGGGGCTTTTATTTCTTTGGCACCCATGTGAAATGTGGTTGAAAATTGAAATGGTTTAACAAAATAAAATGTGGGTGGAGTACTTTCAGAAATGCCACCCCACAACAAATAGTCTTATACAATTTCAGAAATTATTGGTAGATGTTTTTAGTATATTGGTGGTCGCCCGTTTAACACTGGCGATGCACATGTGTTTGAGAACCATCGGCTTCGATCATGAATTAAAAAATATTATGATTAAAAATAATCTCGTCGGACGGCTAGACAAGGATGTTCGAAGGGTACAATAATCATCATGTACGCCGGAATTTGGATGAATACTAGCGGATTCGCTACTATTGGAACACATGATAGCATGTGATTCGCATTAAACACTGTCGGATCTCTCGTCTATTATTTTTTTGCGAGCCATCGAATTTCGGATGCACATCATCATCATCATCATCATCATCATCGTACTCAGTATATCCCACCAATAACAAAGCTATAGTAGGGTCTGAGGAGGGTAAGATGTAGACAGCCTTACCTCTACCCCATAAGGATAGAGAGGCTGCTTCCGGTGAGACCCCCGGCTCGATAGTAGTTTTGCATCAAGCCTTGGACATAAGGCACATAACACTCAATCATCGGGACACCGGCTGATCGGTGCATGTACCCTTGTCTTTCGGCTATCAACGCCACTACATGATGCCTGATTAACCGTCCGTCACTTTTAACGTTATTTTCACGAGATTAGTAAAATAACGTCAAAATTAGTGCAATTTCACTTTTGCCCACCCGAGGGTTCACACATATATACATCATATGTGCGCACCGCAAGCAGGGCTAGAATTTCGAATGCACATGTTTAAGGGAAAAAAATTAAATGGGGTAATCTGTGATAAAATATTAGTAAAATGGATTTTTTTTTTTGATTTTTTTCTTAATAAGATGCGTATTTTGGTTTTATTTATTATTTTGTTTTCAAGCATATTGGGCCATAAGTATATAATCGATATTGATTTCCACGGTGTCCACAACTGGGACTAGAGGTGCACAAAATACCTGGTTTCGAACTCATCCTCGAACCTGTTTCTACCCCTACACGACTGCAGGTACGACCTAGTATTGGGTTTCTTCCCGGACCTATACCTAGCACCGGACCCGGTCTGGAACTGTCAGAACCGGTTCCACCTTTACCCGGTCAAAACCTTACCTGACCCAAAATCCAAAAAAACAGGGTTAAATACCTGAGTATACCCGAAACCGGTTTTTATCTAACCTAATTTTGACTTTTGTTGACCATACCAGAAACCAGTTTCTGTCCAGTTACGCTTCCTACAAAATAGCATGTTTGTGCGCCTCTAATTCCTTCTAAAAGTAAAATCGGCTGTGTTATATTCCTTTTCATATAAAATAACCTTTGATTGAGTGTGCATATAATAACTCTAAAATTAATTTAAGTTCTACTTCTATAGTTATTAAATTACGATTTAAAAATGGGAAAAGTTAAAATGTAAAAAGAGACAAAAATAAAAAATGTGAGAAGAATTTATGATCATACAAAAATTTCATTAAAAAAATTCAAAAAAATAATTAAAAAAAATAACTTAAAATATAAATAAAAAACGAAAAAAAATTAACAAAACCAAAATGTTTCCCCCGTCATTCATGTTCCAAAAAAATAAAAAAAATGCCGAAAAAACACAATGCCGAAAATGAACTAACAACGCAGTGATAAATAAAAAAAGGCACAATAGTTCGCAAAATTAAACACAATGCCGAACAAAATATAGCACAGTGTTGAATAATATAACACAATATCATAAAAAAAAGACACAATGTCAATGAAAAAAAGACATAATTCATGACGAAAATAAACAAAAAACACAAGGATAAATAAAAAGACACAATGATCTTTTTTCCTCAACATTTTTTTGTGTGAACGAGGAAGATGATGGAAACATTTTTGTATTTTTATATTTTTTGTTTTTATTAAATTTGAAAGATAAGATTTTTTATTATTTTTTAGGGTTTTTTTTTACTACAACCATTTCTAATTCTTTTCATTTTTGTCCTTTTTAGAATAATATGACCCTTTAAAGATTATTATTTTTAATTATTTATTATTTTACCTTTAAACCTCTTTTTATCATCATCCAGATAAAGTCTATATTTATATGATTTGTTAAACCTTCATTTATATGAAAAAAAATGTCACATCCATTAATATTTAACCTATGTTATTTTATTTTACACAAGTAATTGTAAAGATATATTCAAGGTGGGACACTCAAATCTCATCAACAATGACATTAGCCGCCCCTCGAATCCAAGATAATAGGCGGTCGTCTATATGAAAAGGAAATTGCTATTGTTCCATTAAAGTCAAACGAAATAACAAAACAAACATATTTTGTATAAGAAAAACATGTTTTGCCAAGTATTTTTTAGATTAATTAAAGAAATTAGTCATTACTAAATATGTAAAATATAAGAATTTTCAATTATAAACCGTAACACGCAACTTCAGCGAATCAAAATTTGTTACGTGAACTAACGAACACGCATACATAATGATAAAATAAACACATTGCACCTAAACATGTTCGTGCGTGTTTTTGGCTCACTCTACTTTACTTGCTTGAGTCGGTTTTAATTCATCCTTCCAAAAAAAATAAAGACAGTGTTTTAAACCATAGTTATTTTTTTCTCTTTTTTAAAAATTAAAAAAATATATTTTATGTTTTTATTATAACCAAGGGAGTTCGCGTCAACGTAACCAAAACCAACTCAGTTTGCATCAACTCACAAACTCAACACTCATGTTTTACCAACTGAATAAACGTTATTTTCAATATGTTACTTATTTGTATCATAAACTATACGAGTATTTTTCGCGTTTACTAATTCATTTTTTTTGTTAATGACGAACTGTAACGAAATGAACTGATATCAACTGAATTCTTATCACTTTGATCGTAAGCTCTATTTGTGTTTTTTTAATATGTTAATTTTTTTATTATATGTTATATCAGCATCATTATATCCTGTCTTAAGGATTATTGCTTTTATCGTGACGAACTTAAACCGAGTATCAACCTAGTTTATGTAAAAAGAAAAAGATGAAAGTAAGATTTGAATGGTCATTCGTTTAGAAAAAAAGGTGAAGTTTAGTCAGGAAAAAGGTGTACGAAATTATGATGGGTTGTCAAAATCATGATCATATGGTAATAAGTGACGTGGCATTTGAAGGACCCCTGATCATGTTAGAAGTTGTTTGGTGGTCCCGCAGGCCACAATCACCAACTGTGTGTTCAGTAAAAGTAAAATAGTGGGACCCATGCCTCTTATTTTACCGACAATTTTAACCTTGAGTTAACTACATCTCCCATTGACACACAATTTTTAACTCTGTCCTTTTGTCTTAAAAGAAAACAAAATACCCTAGTAAATTACATTCCTCCTAAAAAAGAAATTATTACTCCTAGGGCACCACAAAATTATTACATATCGAACAATCATTGGAGTTGTATGTTTTTTAGAATATTAGAGTAGCTTACATTCCTAACTTATTATATATGAAAAATTCCTAAAATAGTCCTTTTTAAAAAGAAAATTCTTAAAATAGTACTTTTTTTTCTCAAAAAAATTTAAGATTTGGACTGACAAGACGTATTGGGAAAAGATAAAAATAATGAGGGAGCAGTCCAAATTTTGAAGGAAAGTAAAGTAGGAGACGGGATTTGGGAAAATAATGAAGGTAAAGTCCAAATTATTTTGTAATCTTGGAGCAAAAGTCCAAATTTTTTTAAAACTTTTTCTTTCAAAAAACCGTCTTGAGAGACTGTTTTTTTATGTTTCCTACATTTCCCGTCCATATTTTTAAATTCTTGAAATATATTTTTTACAATTATACCCCTGAACCACCACCACCACCTTGAACCACCACCATCACCGACGCCGTCGGCCCCACCCCATCACCACCACCGTCACTATCACCATAACCGCCTCTACCGTCAATTTCCGTCGCCGGAGAAAACCACCACCACCATACCTGTGAAGGCTTGTGGTTCACCCATGGTGCTTTGATTATGGTAAACCCAATAGCATATATTAGTGGTTGGTTGTTGCAAGTTATTAATAACAGAGGACGTGGTTGGAGTGTTGCTGCCATTTCTGTTGCTCCTCAGCCATGTTTTCGTTTTCTTTCTGTTGCTCCTCACCACTAATATATGCTATTGGGTTGACCATAATCAGAGCACCATGGGTGCACAAGCCTTCACGGGTATGGTGGTGGTGGTTTTCTCCGGCGACTGAAATTGACGGTGGAGGCGGTTATGGTGATAGTGACAGTGGTGGTGATGGGGGTGGGGCCGACGGCGTCGGTGATGGTGGTGGTTCAAGGTGGTGGTGGTGGTTCAGGGGTATAATTATAAAAAATATATTTTTCCAAGAATTTGAAAATATAGACGGGAAAGGTAGGAAACATAAAAAAACAGTATCTCAAGACGGTTTTTTGAAAGAAAAAGTTTTGGAAAAATTTGGACTTTTGCTTCAAGAATACAAAATAATTTGGACTTTACCTTCATTATTTTCCCAAATCCCGTTTCCTACCTTACTTTCCTTCAAAATTTGGACTGCTCCCTCATTATTTTTATATTTTCCCAATGCATCTTGCCAGTCCAAATCTTAAATTATTTTGAGAAAAAAGGGCTATTTTGAGAATCTTCTCTTTAAAAAGGGCTATTTTGGGAATTTTCCCTATTATATATCATTTTTAATACAAAGCAAGTGGGATTAACGTGTGATGTAGCGACCAACGAGGACGCGATGAGAATCTCGTCAGCATTGATTTATTGGTGTTTGCTATAGCAATCAGAAGAGAAGATTGGAAAACTTAAAGTTATGATATGTCTAAAACAATATCGACACATGTGTTAATTAATTGATCGAATCACATAAATGCAAATAGTGGTACTAATTTTGATAATATCAATACATGCATATATGTTATTCGGTCATTATCGGTTAAGTTATCATAACGCCGGAATGATTTTTGAAGGCTCTGGAAACCCTTCATGAGTTAAGAAACGTTAAGTACAAGATGAGTTAAATGATAATGGGCTTTAAAATCCTCAATACGCACAACCACATTAATTTAAGAATCAATTTTATCTTAAATAAAGAGAGGTAAACGGGGATAAACAATTTCCTTAGAGTGAGATAGAGTGAAATGGAGTAAAGTAGGTATGTAGTGTTTACGTGAAGTTAAGAAACTTAAATGTACACCCTATGGCCTAAGACTTCACATAAATGGTATATGCAAAAATTAATTATCAAATCAATCCATTGCCAACAAATTGCAATAATTGTGGATATATATACGGCTCTACTTGTATAAAATAATAATTACGATTTTATATACTTGTGTTTATGATCAATATCCAAAAAGTGAACAAAAAGAAAAAGAAAAAAAAGAGAGTAAAAAAAAAAAGAAAAGAAAAGGTGCTTATGATAGAAATTAAAGTACGTATTAATCTTTTCAAAGTGAGCTATAATTAACAAAATCCAAACAAATTTCCCTTCAAATTATTTTAAATTTTCGTTAAACAAAGGTGCTTATATATGATAATATTTGCTTTAATATATAGTAAAATAAGCATGACGGGGGTAAAGCCGTAAGGCATGTTAGCAAAGTGAAAATCTACAAAAAGAGCTAGTGGATAATCATGTTGATGTGTTGCTTGCATTATTGTTTCTGTTATTGCTTTAAGGTTCCGGATGCATGTAAAAAATATCCAATTTTTAAAGAATATGAGGCATGAAAACTTTATTATAAGTCAAAGTATTGAAACAAAGTAAAGCACCATGCATAATTGCATTGTATATATTAGGTGGAAGCTAAGTTAAATAACACATGCAATGATGTAAACAGTAAACCTAGGCTTAAATCTAAATGGTCATTTCCCCTATATTCATATTCTGTCAGTAAAACCTGGCTTAATACCAACTTAATTAAACGACTCCAGTGGTACATGTGAAAAGTATAATGGTAGTATGCAAGATTTAATAGACGGTTTGAACAAGATCTAAAGTTTAATGGGTAATTCAGTTTTCTTGGAATCAAAGTTTAGTAAATGTTTATCTTAATGTTTAAGATAAAGTTTGTTTATTGTTTTAATTAATTATTTTCTAGTTTGAGTAGGATATATTAGGATTATGGGTATTATGTGTACGGTATACCCATCTCCAGGTTTGTTTTGTTCTTTGTAAGTTTCGGTTTTATTAAATAAGAAAAGAGTCGTCTAGCGGTTCTACAAGTATCGTGCTCGGTTTCTTGATTTATCTGCTAAATAATTGGGCGCCGTCCCCATTTGCCTTCAGCATGTCTCAACGGCCAAATATACGTATATTATATGGTATTTAATACTTGTTTTTGTGTATTACATATGTATACCTACACGACAAAATGTAACCGATTCACTTAAGACTATGAGGTATACGT
This sequence comes from Bidens hawaiensis, assembly GCF_021521415.1. NCBI lineage: Eukaryota > Viridiplantae > Streptophyta > Magnoliopsida > Asterales > Asteraceae > Bidens > Bidens hawaiensis. The sequence continues at coordinate 89,508 of NW_027492353.1, read as the reverse complement.
GCCATTTTGCTTCTTAATTTACAGTGTCACTTCAGCGCCATGTCATACCTCACTCTACTTCACTCTCTTCTATAATATCATGGAAATAGTCATCATTTTACTAATTCACCACTTCCCTCATTTCCAAATAAAATTATATATATATGGGAGATTTTAATTAAGAACCCCTTTGAGTTTTAAGAACTCGAAAGAACTCAGTGTAACGATTTTTTTTTCGATTTTTTTTACACATGCGTAATATATGTAAGTTACATACACGTAAAAAAATTACAGAATTTTTTACGCATCGAGTCGACTTTTTACACATGTGTAACGGACGTAAAAGTTAGTGTAACCACCTACATATTTATTCTCTCTCCTACTTTGACTTTTTTTGCCAGATTTAATCTCAACCACATATTCCAATCCATTTAATTAAATGTGTGGCATAGAATTGAGTTCTTAAGTTCTTAAAACTCAACATGGTTCTCAAAATATTCCTCCCCTATATATATAACTAGAATTAAGAATTAAATATAAATAAAACTACATGCTAAATTCAGTTCCAAAAAACAAACAAAAGAAAATTCATGCTAAACTAATTTAGTTATTGAAATAGAAACTTAATGAAATAAAATATATATATACCATTTAGTTATTGAAATAGAAATATTACCATTTAAATTCAGTTCCAAAAAAAAAAAAAACAAAAGAAAATTCATGCTAAACTAATTTAGTTATTGAAATAGAAACTTAATGAAATAAAATATATATATACCATTTAGTTATTGAAATAGAAATATTACCATTTAAATAAAACTACATGCTAAATTCAGTTTCAAAAAAAGAAAAAAAGAAAATTCATGCTAAACTAATAAACGTAAAAAAATATTGATTTATAACTAATAAATAAAATTAACATATCACTAAAAGGGTTCAAGCCCATTTGTCTCAAAGGGTAAAAAGCCAACTTCTTTTATTTTACAAGGTTCAAGCCCAACGTAAAAAAAAAAAAAAAAACCTAAAAGTATTCTCCATCATTCTCCTTATACCTCCATATGTTTTAAAGTATTTTAATGTTGTGAAGCGATTATATTCAATAAATTAAAGTTTTTTTCTTTTTGGAAATTGTCAAACAAAGTGGCATATTCATCGGTGAATCCTCCAACAAATTTTCACCGCTGGCGACGCCGATGTGAGTGGGGCAGTGAACACCGCCGACACCGGAAGCCACGTAATCTTCTCCAGCGGCAAATCATGGACCACACCGTTTAGTCTAACAATTTTTAAGATTGACCTTGATAACTAAATTTTTTAGATCCATTGCTATGTCTCTATGATCATATATAGTGAACACTTGGCTTCATTTATGTTTATATCCATCTTTTTGAGATTTGATGCAGTTGACTTAATTTTTGTAGCCGATATGATGAAGCGTGTGTAGATTGAAGGGGGCAACAATCATAGCTCATATAGCAATGTATGCATGTATAAAGACACCACTTTGAGCCTCTATTTCTTTTTGTTTCAATTTTTTTTTGCCTTTTTCTAATTCTATATTGATATATACATATTTCATTTGAATTTATGCATGCATGCTAGCTAATTAACCAGCGATGCTATTTGAACTTATATCTTGTTTAGTAAATGTTAAATGTTTCAAAAGTTTGTGATATTTATTGGATTATAAGTTAACCGTCCTCATAACTACATATGTTAATTGCACTCTTAAGGTTAAGGAAAGTTGAAGTAGGAGGTTGAAATAAAAATAACTTGAACTTACATTTTGTTTGAGCTTTGAACCTTTAACTAAATGCCACATCATCCACCAGCAAATCCCTTAACTCATGATAGTTGTCGACATATAATGATTCATTTACAGGTTGTACAAGTTCAATTACTTTAAAAGATAAGAGATTGAGTTAAATTTCTTACAATATCTGAAATTCTCCGTCAAAGATTGCTACTAAACAAGATATATTTATGGGTAAATTTTCAACATACAATATATACACACAAATTAATTAACCTATATCTGTAACTAGTTTGAGACACGTGTATTACACGGAAATTGATAAGAATTTTAATCTTTAAACATCGAGCAAAATATAATAAACAACACAATTATCATATATTGTTAATACAATTACAATTTACATTACAATTAAAGGAATTACAAAGCAAACACTACACAAATAGTTTACAAATAACAAAAATTTTCCTTTTAAACTACATTTGTGGTTGTATTGATCAACAACCTTGTTTATCAAGAATAAATATCTTTAGTCAACGTCTGTTTGTAACTCCTGATAAGAAAATGTATAGTTGCCCATGTGAGAACACGGGTTATTTCAAGTACAAACAAACCCTAAATAATGATTAACATTGGCTTTTGTTTATGGTCATCGTGAAGCACCATGCATCTTTCTAAATAATCATAAGAATTTGGATTTTTAGGTATTTAAGCATGATAAATGATTTAACCAGATTAAAAAACATTGTGATTATAACTTTCCCATGTTAAACCCTTGATTTCTTCCCTAAAATATATTTACCTAAAATAATCTATTGATTTATATTTAGGAAATATTGAAAAATTAAAATAATCTTTTATTGCTTAACGGGTCAAACGGGTAGAAAATTGTCCAAATTGAGTTTTTAATGCATACTCAAAAGTGATTTATTGTATTGCTTGGATGATAATTGTATTAATATAGCTTTGTCATATTAAACACATTATAATTCCTTTTGAAAATTTTGACAAAAAAATGTTCCAATGTCAGCCTGGCATCTACTAAAAAATTTCAACCTACTGATGCAATGAACCAATGATGAAAACCCTACTCTTTACAATAATCAACCTACTAATGCAATGAGCCAATGATGCAAAACATGAAATCAAAACCTTCCCTTTTTAACTTCAAATGTTAATGCACAACTAATTAACTGAATTATAGGTGAGCATATCTGCGATTATTAATTCATAGAGATTGAAAGTTAAAAATTGATTATGAGATTTAAAACTAATAATGATATGTTTCCAGTTTAAAGCTTAAAACCAGATTTGCAGGTTATATTATATGAAAGTAATAATGGTTTTAGTATTTAAAATATTTAAAATTAAGAGAATTTCTACTATATTTATAAATATACATAAAAAGTTACGTTTAAATTAAACCAAATTCACCATGAGTGCAACTTATGACATATTTAGGGGGGAAAAAACTAACCAATAGTGCAATCATATGTACCAACATCATAGCAACATCTCCTTTAACACATCGAGCCAGCCTCATTACCTAAAATTGTATGTGACTGAACAAAATGTATTAAAAAAAGTGGAAACCAGTAACAAAGTTAACAACGTTGATAATCAAGTTGTTGAACTATTTACCTGAAGGTATAGAGATCAAATAGTCTTCCTCATAATCAAGACGTTGAAGTAATTTTTCTTTCAAAAGTGATGTTCTTTTTAAAATGATTCGGTATTCAAAGTTTTATTAGGTGTATGTTAAAAATACATAGTAAGCAGGCTATATAGTGATAATGTGTTATAACATACAAGCATAAAACAACTAACCAATGCTTACTTCAAAAGATAACATCAAATTTAGGTGAAATTAGAAAGCATGACATTGAGAGGAAGTTGCATGGTAATATACCCGCACTTTAGTTTATTTTTACAAAATACCCATTAGGGATGCTTATTAAAAAATAGAAAAGAGCCGAGCGGAGCCGAAAGTTAAAAGGCTAAATTAAATAACTGACTTGGAATTTAGTTCAAGTTCAATTTGAACTAAAGATCTAGATCTGATAACAAAAAATACAACACTACAGGGTCTGTGATAACAAAAAAAGATCTAGACTTTTGGTAAATGAATATATAAACGAACATATTGAATTGGGAAATTGGGACAAAAGCATAAAACCTAATATATACAATAACTCACCTAGGGTTAAAACTAAACAAACACGACCTCCCTAAAATCACAAATCAAAATGATACCTCCAATTTTTGCAAACGAAACGAAGAATGATTAGACATTGACGCAATTGAACTGGATTGGAACAAAAGTATAAAACCTAACACATACAAAAACTCACTTACGGTTAAAATTAAGTAAATACACCTCCATAAAATTGCAAATTAGTTCAATACTTCCAATTTCTACAAACGAAACAAAGAACTGATTTAGACATTTACGCAATTGATTTAGCACACGAAAGAAGAAATCAGAAAAAAGATGTATCGGCTTCATATGAATCCAAGCTAGGTTAATGGAATGTTGGATGAATATAGAGAAGGATGATGTGGGCCGCCTTACGATGAATGGAGTGGTAGGTCGCCAGATTTCTTTGCTTCTGGCATGTAAACAATCAGAGAGTAACTTAGACCACTCTCATTAGTTTAGTCGGTTGGCCAAGAAACAATCAAGAAAAACGAAACCAAAATTACCCAACCAACCAACCCCAATCAAGGTTGGTCCACCAACCTTTGGTTGGGCATTTTTATATTATTTAACATGATTTGTACGGTTTATACACTTTTGTAATCAAAATTTTTATTTAAAAGCTTTCACATTAGCTAATTATAGAAAACTATATATATAAAAATTATAAAACAATAATCTCTTTTTGCAATGGATAATATTAAGTATTAACATGATCGAAATCTGTTTCCGACTCTATTTCTAATCTCATTTCATTTTTCTTGAATCTAGAATAAACTATTATAATTAAAACAAATCATTTATCAACTTCGATATAAAATAATAATTATTTTTATTTGTAATAACATTTGGAGAATTAAAAATAACCATAAAGCTTATTAATATTAATTTAGTTAAAAATTAGGTTGGGTTGTTAATGAGAGTGAAAAATTAAGTTTGGTTAGGTTGTGTATGCGGAGGAAAGAGAAATTAGTTTTTTAATGAAAAGTCGGGTTGGTTTTGGCTGTGAATGGAAGTATAGTCTTAGGGTTACCATTTTATTGAAAGAAAAATGAAGCGGGTCAGAGAAAACATATAGATTCGAAAAAACATGTTGAGTCGGGTAATAAGCCAAAAGGGATCCAGAAAAAACATATTTTGTAAATAGGTTAGAAAAGGGTGAGAGGGATTGAGAGAGTGACAAGTGACAAGTGACAAGTGATAAAAGAAGGTATTTTTTTATTATAGTAGTAGATGTGCATCCACCAACATCTGTAATGTGCACCACCAACTGCCAAATCTTATATGAGTGGGATCATTTTCAAAATTTTGAAAATTTGTACGTATCAGGTAGAAAACATTAAAAAACTGTTTAGGAAGACTGATTTTGAGAAGAAAATTTAGTAAAAAAATACGGACGGCTCCCTCAAGATTCTCAAATTTTTGGTTGGTCCATTATTCACAAAGTTGGCTTGCACCCTCAACATTTTCAAAAATTTGGCTGGGCGTGTCAGATTACGGATCTTTTCCCAAAACGTCGCACAGTCCATATTATTATCTAATATATATAATTGTGAAGTTTGGGGCCGCAAAGCCCCTATTGGGCCACTTTGCGGCACCCTGGTGGTAGTATTTTTTTTTAAGTTTCGGCCCATAATAAACGTAATGAAAATATGCCGATTGTGAATTTTGTTTTTGTTTTTGTTACGGTATCGTCGCCACGGAAACCGACCGAATTCGCGTTGACTCACCGCGTTTTGATTTAGTTCCAGTACCGTATTGAAAACGGCCAAATGCTGATTTTTGTTTTTTGTTCCGGTACCGTAACAAACATGATGAAAACTGACTGAAATTCGTGTATAGACTCAACCGCCTCAATGCCTAGGATCGATAATGGTCGGGTTTTACCAACGATTGAGTTTTACCGACTGACGCCACGCCATTGTTCCACCCCAATTTATTTATATATATATTGTTTTATTTTTGCCTTATTTTCGATACAATAATGCACGTAACCGAAACCGACCAAATTCGCGTTGACTTACTGTATCAACATTTGGGTTTTACCACCGCCCGGGTTATGGACCTGCCCGGCTGTCACACCCTGATTTAGCGCCTGGGTGTGACGCCCGTTAGTTGGTATCCGGTTTTGAAAATATATCAGAGTTGCGGGTTTGTTTTAGCGGAAGTCGTTAAATAATAGTTTTATAATAAAATAATGAGTTTAATTACCCATTTCAATATTTGACAAAATATGAGCGGAAGCCTTTTAATAAAATATTCATTTATAAAATGTCGGGTCAAAATACCCGTTTTGTTATTTTGATACCTGTTATTTCAAAATATGATTCTTTACAATATTTAACTAAAATATCTGAGCTATCAGATCACCTCTAATGATTATGTCTCCAATCTTCTATCAGTTCCTTTCTGTCAGTTCTAAACTTTATAGTTCCCTGAAATGTGGGGGAAAAATACGTCAGCACACAGCCGGTGAATGACGCTGACTCAATAATACCAGTGTGTAAACAATAACAATACCTTTGTGACAATACTCATTAGGCACCCAACTCAATTGGGTTACAATTACCCTAAATACATGTACAATTAATCATATACACAATATCATTTCTCTGATCAGTCCCGTAGACTACCAGAGGCGTGTTTGATGATATGCATGGCCTCGGGGAAATCCGAGTCACTATGTATGTATGGATCCAGACACATGTATACTCTTAATTTGAGTATGCCTGTTTCTTATTATTGTAGCACAAAGTTTTAAGGATTCGTAAATCCCATGAAAACAATTCAGACTCTAAAAGAGTTGTAAAAGTTTAGGGTGTATTCACATTTTATGATTGTAATCAGTTTCTGATACTGATTCCTGTATATTGATCAGTTTTGGTTACTGACCCCTGTCTGTAAATCAGTTTCTGTTACTGATTCCTATTTATGTTTCAGCTTTCAGATTGATTGATTGGCTATTATCTCGGACCTATAGTACGAGTATAACATTTGTATAAATATCTAGATCTACGATCTAGCTTCAGACCCCGTAGTCTGTTTTGTATAGCTGTAACCTTGATAATTTATTTGTTTGTATAAAACATGTGGACATTTAGTCCCTTTGTTTATTTATTAATTATATATCATGTTTCTTCTTCAGGAAGAAACATTTATACCAGGTTTCTTCTTCAAGAAGAAACATTACTTTGTCTATAACCTGTGAATGAATAGTATCTTTCTTAATTAGTAAGAAATACTATTTAACGATAACCTTTGCATGTAAATGGTTACGTTTCTTAATTGTGAAGGAACAATATTTTAACTCTAACCCTTACTTATGAAAAGTTATATTATGCTTATCAGTAATCAAGGTTCGGGCTATATCCCCGACTATGGTCTAAGCTATTATTATAATAATAAAATAATAACTTAATCAGAACCCCTACCTCGTACGGGTGTTTGGAGTTAAATGCCTATGACTGATCGAGCAGCACCTCTACTCTATATCGCGTACTAGAGCTTAGACTGTCAGAGCTTCGGAGCTTGGCACGTTCCACGAGACCGGCACGCTAACCGAGGCTAGTGTGTTTTTGGTGTGAGATGGGAGTGTGCCGTGAACCCCCTATTTATAGCTGATTTTGGGCACCATCGCGTAGCGCGATGGTCCCTTCACTTAGGGCATCGCGTAGCGCGATGTCAGTCAGATGACGCGTGGCTGCTGACTCAGTCCTAGCGTTTGCCACGTGTCTCCCAGTCGTGACACGTGTTGCTGTGTCATCAGAGGCCGTCGCGTAGCGCGATGGTCTTGAGGATGGGCTCATCGCGTAGCGCGATGAATTCCAGAATTCAGATTTTTATTTTTAGTCCCTTGTCTTTGATAACTTGCCACTTCTTGATCATACTTCAATCTTCCAAAAATACTAAAGCGGCCCTTATGCGACTCGCGGCGATGCGAGCGTGCGAAGTGCGCCATCAAAACGCCACATTACGCCCATCGCCCGAGTCCGTGCGCGTGCGCGTCGGGTGCGAACCGCTAGGACTATAGAGAGTGGTTAGCCACATTAAAACATTTTTATGGAAACTTGCTTCCTTATAAAGAGCTTCAATTTCTTTGTTTGTTTCTATGTGGGATGAAAATTTCGTTCCTTATTTATGCCCATAGAGAATGTTTCCCTTTTCTTCCATCTTTCCATGTGGGATGGATTTTTCTTATTTCCTTAACATAAGAATGCTTTGTTTTTCTTATCTTATTCTTCCCATTACTTGTCTTTGAAATTATTTTTAATCCTTCAACTTTCAAAGTTGACATATTTGGTCCAAAATAAATATGGGTTTTTCTTAGATGTTACACCGGCGCAACGCGCCTGGAAAATACTAGTTAGGTCTATTTTGGGAATGTTCATTATTTATGTGCCATTTTACATTTTCTACCTCTTAAAAAGGGTTATATTGAAAATTTTACACACAAATTAATTAACATATATCAGTAATGCACATTCACCATCCGCCAAATCTTATCAGAGTGGGATCCTGAGGTCCCTAAAGACACCTCAAAAAAAATGCAAACCAAGCACACTAATCAATTTGTCCTGAAATAACCCTATTTTGAGAAGACCCGTTTAATCATTTAGTAGCCATAAGTATGGTCTACAATGAGTTAGTGTTCTCTAAAGTAGAAAATTATATTTGTTGATGGTGGGTTATGAGTGGATCGTAAGAGATATATGCAATTGATTTGGTTGCTAATTATGAGTAGTAAATATCAAAAAGTTATAGAAAAAGGTTAAAAAATTTTGAAAAACAAGATTTTCAAGGGTGTCACGATATGTCACATTAAAGTCAATATTCTCATACTCAGACACAAAGATTTGGGATTAGCCAAAGGGTCCCAATATCATTTGAGATGCACAAATTTCTTGCCCATATATATTATGCCAAATAATGGATGTTCCTTAAGGTTTTTTAGGGTTTCCACTTTCAAACCCCACACATTCAGTACATCTTAATAATTAGCTCTTTATATCATCATTCAAGCTTTTCTAGTTGTAAATGAATCCTTTGTTATCGTAACAAGTTTAAACAGACTTCAGTGGGTTGTGTATTCTTTAGCCCCTAAAAGTCTAAAACCTAAAACTTTATTTTCAACGTGATAAATTTTGCTAACTAAAAGAGGGTTGCCACATAACTTGCAGTTTGTTTACCTGCAGCTGTATTGTAGTCGGTTTGAAAGTATATAACGAAATCATTTTAACATTTATAAAAAATCCACTTCAAAAAATAAAAAAGAAAAGAAAAAAAATACTTCACAATAAAAAATGTTTTTCTTTCTTTTTTATTAAAAATTGACAAGCATGATGATTATGTTGCTACTCTCGTTCTTTTCTCAATTATTCAGTATGAAACTTTAACAAGGTTGACTTTTTTTTAGCAATGTTTAAACCACCCCGAACACCTGGATGAGTCTTTCTAAGACGAGATGTTAATAGTCTATACTGATTTCGATACTCCAGGCTTGACTCACCCTAGAACACCATCAAGGAGGAAACCCACCACTGTAGGAAAAATACTCTTAAGTCAGGTTTCAAACTTAAGACCTTAAAGGATCCTAAGTCTTAACCTTCACCCCATGCCATTGAATCAGAATGCCAACTCCTTGAACACTACGGTTGACTTGAATAAAAAATCACATAAAAAATAAATAAGATTAAAAATAAGAAAGTCTTGACAGATATCTTGTAACTGTAAGCACAATTAAACCTAATTTTAAACAATACTATGATTTTCTTCCTCTCTTAAGTACGTGTCTAATCCGACACCAGCATGAACACAAATCTAACATATTTTAGCGTATTATTTTACATACTTACAATGATGTGAGAAGCTTGACCTAACACTTAATTTTCTAACATAGTCAACCTAATTATTATGTATATAAACTAGTATAACACATCGTCAATTATTTTAAAATTTTGTTCATGTGTTATATACTTATACAGAAACACGGCTCTTTGAAATGTGGTGTTGTGATAGGTTATACCGTATAGAAATGAAATACCCGTTTCCAAAAAATCTTATCTTAAATAGTATTAAGAAGAAAGTTGAGGTGGGTAGTTAAACGTATAAACTGATTGAGACTTTTCTAGATAGTCTTTTCCTAGATGGGGAAGATAAAGCATTTTATATGAGTTATTTTATTGGTCAACTTTATAAGTTATTAGTTCATATAGGTTTAATGGATACATTTGATGTTATGTTTCCCGAATACTATCAAGGTGTGTCTTTTACTAGAAACCTTGATCAGATATATATATCATGCAAATATAGTGATCTTGTGGTGTTTGATGATGAAAAATGTGAAAACTTTCTTAGTTTCCTTGGAATACAAGCTGATTATCAGTCTATAACACCAATACCTGGTAAATGTCTTGAGAGTGTTTATAATAAGGGTGTAATGATATGTCAATTATTAGGTGTTACGTGGCCAGAAGGATATATAGGACGTACGTATCATAGTTTATACAAAACAATGATTTTCTTTTTCTGCTAATTTAAAAGGCTAGGATTAATAAAATATTAGAGGTTACTCAAAACTTTTTGCTACATACAATATTCCTGGCTCAAAACGAATAAAAAGGGTGACTTTATTATTGTTGCAAAAGTTGGAATCCAATGCCAAGCACCCGGCACTAGTTGGTCAAAAGTCGGTGTACTCGGCCAAGTTAGTTTCTAGTCGATATACTCAGCCTAGTATTTGAATTATGTATGTACTCGGATCCTACTCGGCTTACTCACCCAGTTTTGAACAAGTTAACCTAGCTAGTGTTTCAGTTATACATGTATCATTTTGAATTATGCTTATTTTCACAAGAATTATGCTTATATATATATAACATCCAATAATTAATTTTCTTTATAATTACCATATCCGTGTGCTCTCAACTTTTTAGTTGGCTGACTAGGGAGCTCCTAACGAATTTTACAACCATATTTTTATATGATTATATAAGACACTAGATTTTATCCCCCGTATTACGGGGGTTGTTTTATATTTTCGTTTTCAATATTTATATATGTCTATTTGGATTTTAATTTTATTTATTGTAAAAAAGTTAATAATTAATATACTTGAGGTTTGATGATAAAATGATTTCACAAATAGATGATATGTTATAATCCGGTTTAAAAACTATCTGGGTTTGGTGATACTCATTACCCGTTTATTTTTTTTTATTATAAAATTATTTCTTAATTATAAATAATATCTTTTTATAAATAAAATAGAATATTAATTTTTAGTATATCCCTGTTTTATAGGATTTTCATATCAAATATTTTATGAGATTAATTTTTAATATAATGAGATGTTATAACCCGTTTAAGAGCTATCTGGGTTTGGTGAGACCTTTACCTGTGAATTCGGGTCAAATGCGTGAGAAACCTTCATTTACAAATAAAGCAATCTGATGGCTTGAGAGAACGGTTGTTTTACATTTTTCATAAATTGTAATAAATGATATGTTATAACCCGTTTAAAAGCTATCTGGATTTGGTGACCCTTGACCCGCTTATGTTTTTTAGTATAAAATCGTTTATTAATTATAAATAATATCTTTTTCTTTTTAAATTGGATATTAAATTTTAGTATATTCCTATTTTATAGGATTTTCACATTAAATAATTGGTAAGATTAATTTTTAATTTAATGAGATGTTATAACCCGTTTAAAGCTATATGGTTTTGGTAAGACCCATACCAATGAATTTGGGTTAAATCTGGTAGCTTCCATAAAAGGGGGGAGCGACCACATTGCGACATGTAGGATATTAGGGTTTTGGTTTATATATATTATAGATTGTAGGTCCTCTAACGACGGAACCGACAAACGAACGGATTTGTTCCTGATAAACGATCGAGACGGGTGCGGTGAAATCAAACGATCGAATGAATAATATAGAGATAATATAGATAATGAACAATCCCGTAATCGGTAAAAAAATTAATATATTAAACGAACCAACCCCACCTAAATGAGTTCCTCTTGGGTGGGTGATTTACACCATGGAAAACGCACTCACAAAGACAACAACTAAAGACATATTTATAGCAAAACAACACAAATCATCTAGAAGCCCTTTCCATATTGAAGCTAAACACGTGCGCATCGAAGCTCTCATCTAGAATCCGGAGTTCTAGCCGATATCACCGATTAACCAAATATATATATATATAATGAGTTTTGTGACATTATTTCACAATTCACATTTTTTTTTTGCCTTACAGACTTTGTGCGTTGCTATTGAAATTAAATTATTAACGTGTCCTTTGAAGAAATGAAGAAGAAAATGTGAGAAGAAATTTATTTTTTATTTAGTGTGGAATATGTGCATGCACACTTTTTCAATAAGATTTTTAATTAAAAAGAAATAAAAACAGATGTGAAGAAAAAAAAAGAACTTTTGTCTCTCTTTTTTGCATATCTGTTCGACGAGTCAACATGGAATCCAATAAACTAAAAAAAGGAAGAAAAGTCGGTGCTGGTTTTACTTGATTGTTCATCTATTGGCGATATGGACATATTTTGCTATTAATTACTACTATAAACTTTTGTTACTTTTTATTATTTTTCGTGAAATTAGTGTACGTTCTCTTTAAAAACCATAAAAAAAATGTTACATTTTTTTAATGTAAAACCGTATAATTTTGTTAAGAAATTATGCCAAATTTCCAAGTAAATGTTATCAGAATTATTAAACATTGTTATACATACACTATTAGAGGCATTCATAAATATGTGTACGAATGTATGATTTAGTATATTTGTATTTAGCAATGTATTAAAAACCGGTTTATTACTTGTACCGGATTGGACTAAAAAATGGTACAACCGGTTGAATCGGGTTATACCGAGAGGTTCAACCGGCTGAAAAGTTTACATTATAATTTTCTATAAATGCAACTTCAACTCCAAAAATAACCTAAAAGTAAATGATTTCATAACAAAAAAAAATCCAAAAGTTAATCCATATTAAAAAAAATAATACAAAAGCAATCAATTTTAAAAATTAGTCCTAAATTTTACACGTTTAAATGTTAATTATTGGGTTAAAAGTAATTTTGATAAAATATGGGTTGCAAATATCAAAAATTTCTCGGACTTAAAACCGGTTTGCCGGTAAAAACCGGTATTTTAGAAAACACCGCCGATACGATGTTCTAGTAAACCGGCCAAAAATACCGGACTCAAAATACCGGCTTGCTGTGCGAAATCCAGTTTAACCGGTTCAACCGGCCGGTTTGAACCGGTTTTTAAAACACTGGTGTTTAGAATAGGTAACTTGGGAGGGGCATATTTATGTGATATCGATTGTGTACGTATATGTGTGCATGATAAGGTTGTTTAGAAAAACTAATAATATTACGCTTAGCTTTTTTTTTGAATGACGAATTTCTGCTAGCAAATAATATAAACATTTATAGTGAAAACGTTTGATTTTTAGTCATTAACTATTAATCAATTTTAACTAAGTACTCAATTTATTTAATACGGACACTTAGTCGATATTTATTATTTTAGGGTTTCAAGAAATGGGGTTATTACAATTATCTAATCTAATACGTGATTATTTTAGGGTCGTTTCATAATTTACCGTACTTACCTAGTTTAATTAACTTAAACGTACATAAGAATACTATATAAAGTTACATAAAAATGTTGTACAAAGTTAACAACGTGTTTCATTACATTTAATAAATATTAAATGATTGGTATGAGTGTAGATTAGTGAGAAAAAAAATGGTTGAAGTTCATTTTTGAAGTAAATGAGAACATAAGTGATTTATTCGTTGGACATCCATATAATACTCCGAGGAGATTAAACAGGTGGACGGGGCATTTATCAAAGGAGTTCAGTGCTAAAGGGGTTGGGCGCCAACATCATCGCAACTGCCATCATACTAGTTGCGATCATTTGGTATCACTTGCATGTTCACGAACTCACTCTAGACGAGAGGAAAATAAGGTATTAGGGGGTTGATAGCCTTATTAAGCATGGGGTACTGCATTCAAAAGATGAGCTCGCAAACTGTCGCAACTTATATGAGTTCGTTTTACATGAGTTGGGATGAGGTGGCTATTAGTGGTGAGTGTTACCCGTAGTGGTTGGGGGGAAACGAAGAAAAACAAAGGGGGAAAAGGGTCTAGCTCCACCACCATGCACAACAAACGTTGTGTACACAACGAACGTGGCCAAATTGAACCATAAAACGATGGGGCCGAGCGGTGTGTGGTGCGTTTTAGGCTCGTTTTGAACTTACAACGAGCTCAGTACATATGTTCTAATAGAGAGGGTGGCATAGGAATCTATATATATATATATATATATATATATATATATATATAAGGGAGATTTCAATTAAGAACCCCTTTGAGTTTTAAGAACTCAAAATAACTCAGTGTAACGATTTTTTTTTCGAATTTTTTTTACACATGCGTAATATATGTAAGTTACATACACGTAAAAAAATTACAGAATTTTTTACGCACCAAGTCGACTTTTTACACATGTGTAACGGACGTAAAAGTTAGTGTAACCACTTACACTCTCTCATACTTTGACTTTTTTGCCAAATCTCAACCACATATTTCAATCAATTTAATTAAATGTGTGACCTAGAATTGAGTTCTTAAGTTCTTAAAACTCAACATGGTTCTCAAAATATCCCTCCTATATATATATATATATATATATATATATATATATATATATATATATGGTTGGGATCATATGAGAACTCTTTTAAATTTGAGAACTTTGAGAACCATTTGTAGCCACTCATTTTTCTTAACTTAAAATTAAATAAAAAGGGTAAAAAAAGGAACTTTACATCGTAAGATAAAACGATCATATAACCCAAAACCCTAATTTCTAACCCTTGCCGCCAAGCTTTCTTTTTATATCACGACATTAACATCGACGATTCCACCGCCACCGCCACCGCCACCGCCACCGTTAGGGTTGCTGCTGCTGCTGATTTGGTCCTCCATATCGGTTTTCTTCCAGCGACAATAACGGGAGTCTTATCTCAAATGCATCTAGGGTTCGTATTTTGTCAATAGCCGTTCAATTTCTATAAGGTAATCTTCCAAACTTATTTGATTTTAGGTGATTTAAGTTATAGATTATAAACTTCAATTGTGAATGATTCAATTTTTATGATCGGCGGTTCAATTATGATTGTTTCAGTTTTAGGTCATGGAAGTTTCAATGGAAGCTTCAGTTACGGGATCGATTTCTGGATCTACATCTTACTCCATTGACGAAGTAAACCGTGTTAGAGGTAATTTCAATTGTGTAACGGGTACGACCCAGAACCGGGTTGTATACTTTCTCAAATCTGGAACTGGAAACGAACAAATATGGTTTTTCATGCTAAAACCATATTACAAATGGGTCGGTCCGGTTATTTAAACTGGTTATGCGGGAACTGGGAACGGGTGACGGATTTCACGGTTTTTGCTAGCATGTTCATCCCTTATTTTTAAAGTTCATGCCTGATCCGTGATGATTTGATATGGTTTTTAATCGTGCTTGTAGCATACCTCATGATTAGTGATGTAAACATAAAACGTTTATCATCATCCGTCCTTATAATCATAATATGTACAATTGTTTAGGCTTCAACAGATTAGGCAGAGAAGTGAGACGAGAATAATGAAACATTCAATTAACTGTATATTAAGTTCCAACATTGTAGAGCAACCCTAGCACGATAATCGGAAGCAAGCCCTTGATTTTATTTAAGTTGCTATTTATATTCGAAACCGGTATTCAGGCTTTTTATTTTTTGAATGTTGTTTAATAGTTCTGCACATATATGTTGTTTAATTGGTGGTTAAAAATAGGTTTATTTTGTTTCTTAATTGTTGGGTTAATAGTTCTGTACATATATGTATATTAAAAATAGGTTTTAAAATAGTTTTACGTTGTTTAATTTGCTGGTTAATAGTTCTGTACATATATGTATATTAAAAATTGGTAAAAATAGTTTTATTTTGTTTCTTAATTGCTAGTTAATAGTTCTGTACATCATATGTATATTAGAAATATGTTAAAATAGGTGTATGACCTTAACTTTATTGTGTTTTTTTGTTAATTTTTTTTCTTTTTTCATGTTAATTTGATCGTGAAGAATCCGTAGCAACTAGTGTGTATGAATTACCGAATGGACAGAGGTCTTGGATTTCATTTGTTCCTCCTGAATTCAAACCTTATGTTGGGGCTAAGTTTCGTACATTGGATGAAGTTGTTGTTATCTATGAGGAGTATGCTGAGAAGGCCGGTTTTTGTACTCGTTTGGGTACCACTAAGAAGCGTAATGATATAATTACAACTAGGTACATCTTGTGTTCGAAAGCAAATAAACCTAAAGATCAAGATGTTGATTCTGTTGGAATGTGTTCAACCTCTAGTCCCCGTTGTGTAAATTTCAAAGTAACTGATTGCAAAGCATTTATAAAAATTAGACTTGTAAGAGGTTCATCGGATTATGAAATATATGGTTTTGTGGAGGAACACAATCATGGACCTCTTTCTTCTGAGCATATAACTAAGAGAAAAAGACAATTAGACTTTGCAACAAAATAGTTTATTTCCAATTGTCGTTTGGCTTGTGTTGGGCCAACCAAAGCGTTCAAGCTTCATGTGGTATTAAAGGCTGGCCATCATAATCTGCAAAGTACATTAACGGATTACAATAATTTTGGTAGAGACATACGAGAATTGATTGCAGATGGAGATGCTCAGATGGTGGTTGATAAATTCAATGAACGTGCCAAAAATGAAAAAAAATTCACTTTTAAATCTCGAGTTGTTGGAACTGAGCTTACATCTTTATTTTGGGTTGATAATATTTCAAAAATCAACTATGAGGCGTTTGGTGATGTTATGGCCTTTGATGCGACATACCACACCAATATGTAAGTTATCTACTTTTTGTATTTAATTTAATCAAATATTTTTGTAATTAGTGACCAAATTGTGTTTTTTCTCCTTTTTGTAGGTATGATATGATCTTTGTTCCGTTTACTGGTATTGATCATCACAAAAAGTGCGTAGTCTTTGGTGCCGGTTTGTTACATAATGAATCTGTTGAATCATACACTTGGCTTCTTCAAATGTTTCTCGACACACATGGCAAGCAACCAACTTTTGTTTTAACTGATCAAGACCCTTCAATGAAGCAAGTTGTTCATAGTGTATTGAATAAATCGATTCACCGATTGTGCATGTGGCATGTTATTACAAAACTACCACTTAAGGTATTTTTTACTTATGATATTCATATGTGTATAGTTCATATTTTTTGTTTGTACATATGTGTATAGTTACTTATTATAAAATATGAAACACAGATCATGAAATACATATATGTACAAATAGTTTGCTTTTTATTTTTAGAAATTTTATAATCTGTTACATATGTGTATAGTTACTTATTATAATACATATATGTACAAGCAGTTTGGTTTTTGTTTTTAAAAATTGTTTAATCATTGTGTTACCATTTTTCATATTGATGGAAATCTTTTGAACAATTCAAATCTTCGCCGATCGATTCACAAACTTGTTTGGAATGTTTATATCGACGTGGATACATTTGAACGTCGATGGAATCGATTGATGAATGAGTATGGTTTGCAAGACCATGTATGGCTATCTTAAATGTATGCCATCAGGGATAAGTGGGTTCCTAGTTATTTTAGAGAGATTCCGATGTGTTGTTTAATGAAGACAACATCTAGGTGTGGGAGTGCCAATCATCTCTTTAAAACAAATTCTAGTCCACACAATACCTTAGTTCAATTTATGTTGTGTTTCGAGACAACTGTGGATGGCCAACGAAACGAGCAAGGTGAACTTCAAGATAAAACAGAAACAACCAACCCAAAATTCAAAACACCGTTTCCTATTGAACGGCATGCTAATGAGATCTACACCAGAACTGTTTTTTTAAGTCCAGAAAGAGATGGAAAAATCTTTGCGTTTATGCTACATAGTGTCTCGAGAGGAGTCAGATGTTATACATAGTTATCTTGTTGCTCACCAAGATCACTAAAAAAATTGTCAAGGAGTACAAGGTTTAAAATTTTCAAATAATATACATATATCAATATTTATATTTTATATGCTTACTTCTTAGTAATTTTGCAATTTCAGGTTACTTTTTATACGTCAAACTTTAATGTTACGTGTGAGTGTATGGGATTTACACGCACTGGGTATCTTTGTCGTCACGTCTTTTGCATTTATAGACATCAAGGAATCGATAAGATTCCTATGAAGTATGTTAGTTTGCGGTGGTGTAGAGATGCTCTTCCAAGTGGTGTTTATTGTATGGAAAAAAGGTATGTTAATAGTTAATCATGTTTAAAAATACAGGTATTACATATCATGTTTAACAACCTAATATGTAATAGTTTCTGTTACATATATGTATAGGCAGAATTAGTAATTCATTTATTCTCGTAGGAGATAATAATACTCTATTTTTTATCATTCTATAGGTACTGTGCCTATCAAACCCAAAGTTCGATAATTAGGCGTCGAATCAGTGACAATATTCAGATGTGCATTGATAGGCTGAGATGCAGCACTAAATACCTTGAAGAACTTGATTTACAAATTAAAGCAATAAAGGATAAAAATTTTGAGGAATTCCCACTTGAGCCTACATACAGTAAAGAAGTTGTGATTGAAGAATTGTTATCCCATAAAAAACCCAAAGAAATCTTAATTATAGCACCAAAAGGAATATGGAACAAAGGTTCTCGAAAAACTAAGCGTCCAATTGGTCCAAGTGAGAAGGCTAAGAAAAAGAGCAAGAAAAAGAGCAAGAAAAAGGGCAAGAAGAAGAGTAGGAGAAAATGTAACTTTTGTAACAAAAGAGTAAGGCTTCATGACAAAAGGAATTGTTCTCTAAAATTAGGTATAGCCGATAAAGAAACAGGAGATACATCTACAGAAGAGGACACAGATGAGGATACTGATGAAATATCTACAGAAGGAACAGATGGTGAATCAAATGGGGAAGAAACATATAAAGATATTTGAATACTAGGTGGGTGACTTTTATTTGAGATATGCTTTTTTTTAATTGCTTTTTGTTAGATATTTTTTACATTGATGATCGACTTAGACAGGCAATTGTTATGGTCGTGCAATTGTTTATGCTCAACTTAATACGATTTGGTTATGCAATTGTTATGATTGACTTAGAATGGCAAGAAAATGAAGTCTTTTTTTTACGTTTCTATGTTGTTTTTTATCACCAGCATGTACATATATTATACCCAAGTTATACATATACACATGTGTATATTATACAGAATACATATACACATGTGTATATTGTTTTTCATAGATTTATATATATTATTCAGATATTGCATATGCGTGTATTATACAGATCCGGTCATAAATGGATAGAGTAACCTATTTTGGCATCTTACATTTGATATACTATCTTAGAAACTTATATTAAATGGATAGAGTAACCTATTTTAGCATCTAAGAAAGCTGCAGTTATCTTCACCAAGAGTTCATGTTGCATGTGCCATAGTATTAAAGCACTATTCTATGAATTTAATAAATTATACATATATGTATATTACGTCACGCTTTATATTGACATATAAACGGTCTAAAACCACCTCCAATAAAATGAAAAATTATGTAAAATACCATAAAAAAATGAACAACAAGCAAGTTAGTGAAAGATTATAGGCACAAACATTAGTAACATATAAAACCAATTCAGATTCTAAATTTCATAATCAAACAGTGGGTGAGATATACTCCAAAACATCCTGTCAAAACCCCCAATTGTGAAGTACAGAGGCCTAATACGATGAACTAACCAACCGTCTACAACAAACTTTAACCCAATTGCGTCAATGAAGGCAGTCAACTAATGTACAAATTGCAGCAACACGACTACAAATCATTACCTAATTAGCCCAGTTAACAACTTACCTTTTAATGAAGAGACCTAATTGAAAGAACATGATCAAACCTAATATTCAAGTCAATACATATATGTACATTACGCCACGCTTTATTTTGAGTTAATGCAACAATCAATAGCAGTTATATAAAAGAGAGAAAATAAAACAACATATGGTTCCATAAACTTCAAACATCAAATTCAAGTCAACAGGTCAAAACATGCAATTCTAAGTTGATTCCACAATAAAAAAACATCAAACAAGTATGCACTACACCACATAAAACTTCAAACAAAATTAAAAGAGGAACATCTATTTTTTTTTTGGCCCGCCAACTCAGTTGCTTCCTTTATAATTTTGCTTCGTAGTATATTAGATTCAGATAAGACAATTGCTACTGCATATTTCTTTCAGAGTGTAGCAATTTTTGCTTTAATCTTCTTTGGATCAACTGGCAACCCACAATCCCATTTATTATTTGTTTTCCCCATCCATGTCTCCATATGCCTCATGGCGAATACTCCACAATCAACAACATTTACAGATGTAGCCCAATCAATATCTACTCTTTCTGGTACTAACTTTTCAATATCTTTCAATCTTGGATGATCAACTTCTTTCAAATATTCAACAAATATTTCTTTCGGTGAAAATATAAAAATTAAAGTTAATATGTGTATAACAGTATTATACATATATGTATAATAATATTATACATATATGTATATATATACAATCTCAGCCCAATACATTTTTAAAAAGGCTGCCTTAGGGTGCGTGTGTAATTAACCGTGTAATTAACTCACAGCCCGTAGGTCTCACGCAAGCTCAGCCTAATACAATTCTTATACTTACCTCACAACATGCTTTTTCTTTTCAACGGATGTGTATAAGTACTATACATATATGTATAAAAATATTATACATACCCAGGTTTATATTACTGTACGCATGTGTATAAATTATACATATATGTATAATAATATTATACTCATTCAAGATTATATGTATAGTAATATTTTTTTGTAAATGTAAAAACGTACCACTTTCATTACAGCCGACTTTTTATAAAAATCTTTATCATCATGCAGTGTCACAACAATTTCCTCAGGATTCATATTGTCAATCACGTTGATAGCCAAACCTTTGAAGTCGAAGCACACTAAATAATAATGATTTTTCTCTAAAATTGGAAACACTATTAGACTGTACTCTGTTAATGGCATCTTCTCTTCTTTTCCTTCTAGTACCAAAAGTAAATTGCTTTTGAAAGTTTGTAATTGCAATGCGTGATTAAACACCGCGTTGGACAAAGCATTTTCAGGCTATCATCCAGAAAAACAAAACAATTAAACACCATTTAATTTTTAGAAATCACTAACTAATCAAAAAGAATAAAAATCATAAATTTTTTTGCTTACAAATAAGGATGTATAGCAAAACAGTCTATACAGTGAACTGTTGCTCCTTTTTATTTCTTCATAATTTAATATGGCTGCCCAAGTGTCAATAACTTGCGACCCAATTGGCGTGCTTGGTGTGAATTCAGCTAAAGCAAAATGCAGGCATTCTAAACCATAGTTATTTTCATATGCAGAGTTCCTGCAATTTTCATGTAACACCTAATGACTATATACAAAATTTTTTGAATGCATTGAAACATTATAATAAAAGAAATTTGCACATATATGTAACACAATGATTATATAATTTCTAAATAAAAAAGCAAACTGTTTGTACATATATGTATATCATGAAATGTGTTCAATATTTTAGAGTAAGTAACTATACATATATGTATTAGCAAAAATACTAACAGATTATACAATTTCTAAATAAAAAAGCAAACTGTTTTGTACTAATATGTATATTATGAAATGTGTTCAATATTTTTTAATAAATAACTATACATATATGTATATCCTGAAATGTGTTCAATGATTATATAATAAGTACATGCAGATCACTCTATATCTTTTTGAACAATGTACATAAATTTTTAATCAGTTTTGTAACACATACCCCATAATTCTTTTCACTTCCTCATGTTCTTTCTTTTTCATATGGCTTTTTCTTGTGCTGCCTTTTTCTTTTTGGTTAATGGCCTACACAATTAAAGTCACCAAATAACATTATATGACATATGATATTACATATATGTATAACAATAACAAACATATATTTTTAAATCCAAATTTGAGCTTGTGTAAACATACTTTCCATCTTTCACAATCTGACTTTTGTCTTTCTTTTTTCGTCCAGGGTTCCCGTATGTATTAACAATTTATATTAGTTTTACAAAAAGTTTGTGATATTCCTATGGTATGTAACATATTATAAAGATAAAAAATTTTTACCCCTCATCAACTGAACCCTCCAATAAGTAGTCCCAAACCATCTTTTCTTCTTTTGTTAAGCCCTTCGTTAAATCCACTGCTCTTTCCAGCCATAGAGATCTATCGTATTGAGATAATTTTGCCTCTCTTTTTAACCTTTGAACATCACCTCCCAAAAATTCTTTTTGTACGCTATCGTCTCCAATGTTTGAAAGTTTTGGAGCTGCACTACTTGATTCTTGCGAAATCAGCTTGAAACTTTGCATTTCATCAGTGTCATCTACTTGCCTAGATTCCATTTTTTTAACCTCATTATTCACGAATTCCACAGCATCGGCAACTTGAACAGCCACTTCCATCCATGACGGGTCTTGTGTTTGATAAATGTTAATGGCATCCGTTTTATCAGTTTTCACATTTCCCTCATCATTAATGGCATCCGTTTTATCAGCTTCCATATTTCCTTCATCATCATCATCATCAAAACCAACACAACTTGTATAGATCTGTCTATACCTTTCGATTATTGCTAACACCTCAACTTTATTAGGATAAACTCTTTTGAACTTTCTAATTTCCTCCTCTAGCTTTCCCTTTTCTTGCAAACTAACGTTACACAAGTCATCCAACTTGGCAACACGATTCTATGAACAAAAATGATAACATGTTTTTATTAGTAAATAATAGAACATTTTTTAAGAATCTATGTTCTTTATTAATAATTATTACCTCCAAACTTTCATTATTAACTTCAACCTCTTCATCACTTTCAATATCATAGCCATTCTCATCAACATATAACTCCCTTACTTCTCCCTTTCCAAATACACCATTCAAACCTTCTTGTATCTGCCTATCTTCTTGTCTATTTCCTGTCCAATATGCAATTGGTGCCAATATCCTCTCGTTATCCAGACCTTTGCATGTAACACTGTCTAGATATAAAAGCTATAAGTACAACCAGTTACTGTTATTATACATATATGTACATAAACAAACTATTTATATACAAACTAAAATTACCACAATTCATCACTACACATGAACAATTGCCAAATAGGTGATCACTATTCACATATGTAACAGACCTTTGCATGCAACACTGTCTAGATACAAAAAGCTACAATTTACTGTTATTATACATATATGTACAGCAATTACTAAACACTTGATCACTACAAATAGTTTATTACTAAAACGTTATAACTTACTGTTATTATACATATATGTACAACAATTACTAAACTCTTGATCACTACAAATAGTTTATTACTAAAAAGTTATAAGTTACGGTTATTATACGTATATGTACAGCAATTACTAAACACTTGATCACTACAAATAGTTTATTACAAAAAAGTTATAACTTACTGTTTTTATTACTAAAAAGTTACAACCAGACCTTTGCATTTAAACAAGTTACAACCAGTTACTGTTATTTATACATATACGCACAGCAATTACTAAACACTTTGATCACTACAAATAGTTTATTACTATCTTTACAAACATGTGTATGCATAAACAAACTATACAAGTATGTTCAGATATTGAGCAATAGTTACGTACCACAAGAAAGGTAGAAGGGCCCACAAAAAATTTTGAGTGATCACATGGCTTCCAATTATTTTTGCAATTTTTCAAAGCATCCACTGTGAATTCACACCAATCATATTCTCTAGAACTTTTGTCCTCACGAACCTAAAAGACATTCTGGTTAAAGCATTTTCCATTTTTTGTTGACTTTATCATTGTAGTTACAAAAAGCATTAAGAAGTCAACTTTAAACATTTCTTCATCCTCATACTCATTCTCCAAAATTTTCACTACAATATCTGAGGGACTTATTTGTAAAGGCGGATATCTAGCTTTCCAGCGTGATAGCAATTGCTCATCATTCTCAGTCAACTCAACTTCTCTAAACTTAATACCTCCAGAAGGTATTCCAAGCAACTTCTTTACAGCTTCTTCAGTTACCGGTATACGTTTATCTTTGCTCATGATAATTGCCATTTGATTTTGGTTAAAACTCTCAACAACATAGTGTCCTAATTTTGAATTTACCTTACCCACTTGTAACTTTAAAATCTTTCCAAAACCCATTCTTTTCACAATATTCCGTTGTCTTCCTGTTAGTAGTTTAACTGCTTCATATAGGGCGTGCGGAGATGTTCTTGTACGAATGCCCCAAGTTTTTGCTTTTTTCTTTTGTGATCCTTCCAAAATCAATTCTTTTTTCTTTTCACTGTTTTCTCCTTCAATATTATTTATTTTCTTTTTGAGATTCTTTAATAGCAAATTATCTTCAAAATCATCATTATCTACAATGTGTACCAACAATATCAATGATAGAGATTTTACAATTTTACGTTCACATATATGAACATTATACATATATGTATAACAGAAAATAAACCTAATTTAGCATATGCCAATAATAATTTTACAATTAACAAATTATACACATATGTACAACAAATTATACACATATGTATAATTAAGAATTCCTTACTTTTCTTCTGAAGCACTTTAGATGTCTTTGTTGGTTTTTTCCTAATTGGTTCTTGAAAATCATCAGTGTCTACAATGCATACAATCATCAGTGTCACATATATGAACATTATACATATATGTATAACAAATTATACACATATGTATAATTAAGAATTTCTTACTTTTCTTCTGAAGCACTTTAGATGTCTTTGTTGGTTTTTCCCTAATTGGTTCTTGAAAATCATCAATGTCTACAATGCATACAATCATCAGTGTCACATATATGAACATTATACATATATGTATAACAAATTATACACATATGTACATATAGTATACAATAACATCAACAACTTTTAATCTTTGTGTAGTTAAACATATTACACACATATATTAAAATAAACAATACCTTCATCAATTATACATATACGTATAAGAAATTATACATACACATACATATAACAAATTATACATACACATACGCACATGCAGTATACATATATTAAAAATTAAGAATACCTTCATCAATTAAATTCTTTTTTGTACATTCCTTCCTTTTTTTTGAAGCACTTTAGATGTTGTTGATTCTTTTCCCATTTGTTCTTGAAAATCAATAGTTTCTGTAATGCATGCCAATAATAATTTTTCAATTAATAACTTTATCTAAATAAACCTAATTTAGCATATGATACACTTATACATATATGTATAACAAATTACACAGATATGTATAACAAATTATACATACACATACGTATAACAAATTATACACACATATGTACATGCAGTATACATATATGTATAACAAATTATACATACACATACGTATAACAAATTATACATACACATATGTACATGTTGTATACATATATTAAAAATTAAGAATTCCTTACTTTTCTTCTGAAGCACCTTAGATGCCTTTGTTGATATTTCCCTAATTGGATCTTGAAAATCATCAGTGTCTACAATGCATACAAACAAAATCAACAATAGAGATTTTACAATTAACAATTTCATCTAAAGTTAAACCTAATTAAGCATATAATATAATTATCTGCATATATACAAAGAGTATATAATAGCATCAATAACTTTTAAACTTGTGTAGCTACAATTTTAAAACAAAACATCATTATACACATATGTACAAACAAATTATAATAACATCAATAGTTTTAACTTTGTGCAGTTAAACATATTACACACATATATAAATTAAGCAATACCTTGAATTTCAATTGCCTCATCATATATATTAGAAAATCTGCATGCTCGTTTCACAGCTATCCTCTCACTCTTCTTACCTACATAATAATTAACACAAATATATAAATAACATTGTAACCATTACCGCTAATATATAATTAACATGATGTTAAAACTACTTACATTTAGGCATTTTTTTTTCTGTAAATTTGCACCTGATTAATAAACAAAAAATCATTAACAACGTTTTCATAAACATCCATGTATGTATAAAACAATTTACTGAACAACTATAAGTACACTAACTATTACCTAAGCTTAAAAACCTATATAAACTCATGTATATTTTCTATCATTTTATTTTCAATAAATTACTTTGATGTGTTTGCCTGTAATGAATAAAACCTAAAATATGCAATCTATTACATCATATATGTTCATGTTTGTATATTTACCAAAAAACATCATATACATATACATATATGTATAATTATTCTATATTGTTATGAACTATCATCATTTATTCAATATATCAGTATAATTTTGAGTTTATAATGAATAAAACCTAAATATGCAATCTGTAAAGATCTAACGCCGTAGTTAACCCTAATTTCGCTATGCACTGTCAAAATTATCTCTAATGTTCAAATTAGTTCCTAATTAACAAATCTCAACAACAAAATCAAAACAAATTACCTAATAATCAACAATTACACAACATTTTAACTTTTTATACAATGATTTTGAAGAGTTAGACTAACCTGCACAGCGATCAACCAGAAGATAAACACCGTCAACAAGCACCACGACGATTAACTAGAAGTAAACACCATCAACAAGCACTGCGGAGAGAGGTGCGATTTTGCGAAACCCTAGATCTTCGTTCGTCAGAGAGTTTGTAACCGGCGGGAGGGAGGGGTGTTTTGAAGACTGGTCTATTTTACATGTGGTCTATCTATTTTCATTTGTATACAATTGCCCCTTCAAGTTTCTGTATTTTACAAAAATGCCATTGGTTTTTAAAACCCTTAATTTTTAAAACATGTGGCCCAAAATGGTTCTCACAGTTCTCAATTTCCAGTTGGTTCTCTTAGGATCCTTACCATATATATATATATATATATATATATATATATATATATATATGGGAGATTTCAAATGAAAACCCCTTTGAGTTTAAGAACTCGAAAGAACTCAGTGTAACGATTTTTTTTTTAATTTTTTTTTGCACATGCGTAATATATGTAGGTTACATACACGTAAAAAAATTACAGAATTTTTACGCACCAAGTCAACTTTTTACACATGTGTAACGGACGTAAAAGTTAGTGTAATCGCTTACATCTTTATTCTCTTTCATACTTTGACTTTTTTGCCAAATTCAATCTCAAACACATATTTCAATCCATTTAATTAAATATGTGGCCTAAAATGGAGTTCTTAAGTTCTTAAAACTCAACATGGTTTTCAAAAGATCTATCCCATATATATATATATATATATATATATATATATATATATATATATATATAGGCTAAGTATAAAATGAAAACTCACTTGAGTTGTGAAAACTCTAGAAACCCATTCTCAACCACATGTTTTTAATTAATGTTTAAATCTTGTGGTCCACAATTAAAGTGAATAAAAAATGTAAAATAAATATAACTTTTTCTCTCTTCTGAAAACATATATAAAAATTAGTAAAAAAATGTTAAAAAATAGCAAAACATTTTTTTTATGTTTCGATATTTTGTATTAAATATTACAACATATATTACATGTAACAAAAAAAACGATGTTACATAGGGTTTTCGCGTGTTTTCACAACTCAAGTGAGTTTCATTTTAACCTTACCCTATATATATATATATATATATATATATATATTAAAAAGGAGATAAACCTCTCACAAAGTTACTATTCATTTACTATTAAATATTTTAATATATAATTAATTATAAACACTAAATCACTATTCATAATTTCTCAAATAAAAATAAATAAAAATGATGGTTTTTATTTCATTTATTTTACTTTTTGTTTAAACTAATTAAAATATGTGTAAAGTAACATTTTTGTTCTTATGGTTTGACAATAATGCGAATTTAGTCCAAAAAATGTATTTTTTTGCATATGGACCATCCACGTTTTTCAATTCTTGCTAATTACATTCGAATCACTAACCCCGTTAAATTTAATCGTTAAGTCAGGGGTAAACATGTCTTTCCACTCTTTCTTTATTATATGAGTAAAGTGCCAAAATCGTCCCCGAGGTTTGGTCATATTTGCGAATTTAGTCCAAAAATATTGTTTTTCGGAATTAGACCCTAGATTTTTCCCAACCGTTGTCAATTTCGTCCAAATTGTTAACTCGGTCTAAATTTAGCGTTAACTCAGAGGTATTACTGTCCTTTTACATGTTTGTTTACATTATTATTATTATTATTATTATTATTATTATTATTATTATCATTATTATTATTATTTGCTTGTTCGATGACATAGATAACATCCCATGATTCCTATGTTAGAATCCAATATAGTATCCGTTTATTTATTCTTCTTTATTTTTAGTCATATAAATAGTTTTGCTCAGTGTAATAGTAATGTAATCAAACATGTAAAAGGACAGTAACATCCCTGAATTAGCGTTGAATTTAGACCGAGTTAACAATTTGGACGAAAACAATTGAAAAATATTTTTGAACGAAATTCGTAAATTTGACTAAACTTCAGGGACGATTTTGGCACTTTACTCATATAATAAAGAAAGTGAAAGGCATGTCTACCGCTGACTTAACGATTCAATTTAACGGGGTTAGTGATTTGGATGTAATTGACAAGAATTGGGAAACGTGGATGGTCCATATGAAAAAAATAAATTTTTTGGACTAAATTCGCATTATTTGCCAAACCACAAGGACGAAAATGAAACTTCACAGTTAAAATATTTAACAAACTATAACTTTAAACACTAAACTTAAGCGAATGTCGGTTTTACATATTTTATTTGTCGTTTAAATAATTTTCTCAACTTTACTTTCATATTTTTTATAGTCCGTTTTTAAAATGACCGAAAATTTTTCATGATTTAAACGCATGGTTTATATCTGCGTTTCAACGTCTGATACATTGCCTTTAAAATATATTTTTGTCCTACTAATTTATGTTTACGAATTTGTGTTGGTACCGTTGATACTAACCAAATTTGTGTTGGTTCGCAGCTGTAATGCGCCGGTTTTTTTAGTTCCACATATGATATAATTTGTTGTATTTTGGTATTGACAGGTTTATTTCTTTTATTTAGTTTCGATGTCATAACTTGATAAAGACTGACTTCGCATTGCTTGCAACGAGTTTATAGTTTACTTATGTGTTTTTGTTCGATTTAACGGTCCCATTACAAAACACGTGTCCTAAATCCTAGTTATCTGTTTAAAAAGAAGATAAGATATACAAAAGGTAATAAAAGTAGGGAAAATTTTCAAAATAGCTCATCTATAAAATGAGATTCCAACTTTGTCCCCTAAACTTAATATTTCCAAAAATGGCCCTCTCTAACTCATTTTTTACCATGTATTAGGAAATCTAACGCGTCTTTGACGACATGTTAGCATAACACGTCGTCAAAGACGCGTTGGATTTCCTAACACATGGTTAAAGACGCTAACACGTTGTCAAAGACGCGTTAAATTTCCTAACACATGGTTAAAGATGAGTTAGGCCTCCAAACACTTAGTCAAAGATTTGTTAGCAGCAAACGCGTAGTCGAAGATATGTTAGCTTTTTTGTTTGTTTTTTTATTATTATATTTTTATAACTAGTTTAACTTATATTTGTTTTTCTTTTATAACTTTTAATATATAAAAGTTTTATATTATTTCGAATATACCGACGAGACATGCTTACTTTTACCTACTGACCGACATAAACTAACTCAAACTCGAGCCGTGCCAAATCAATATCGAAATATTCAATAAAATTGACCCCGCTAGGTTTTAAATAAAATTTATGTCGGTCCGTAGATAAAAGTAAACATTTCTCGTAGGTATATTCGAAATAATATAAAATTTTATATATTAAAAGTTATAAAAGAAAAAAAATATAAGTAAAACTAGTTTTAAAAATATAATATTAAAAAAACAAACAAAAAAGCTAACATATCTTCGACTACGCGTTTGATGCTAACATATCTTTGACTACGTGTTTAGAGGCCTAACTCATCTATAACCATGTGTTAGGAAATCTAACGTGTCTTTGACGACGTGTTGGCGTCTTTAACCATGTATTAGGAAATCTAACGCGTTTTTGACGACGTGTTATGCTAACATGTTGTCAAAGACGCGTTAGATTTCCTAATACATGGTCAAAAATGAGTTAGAGATGACCATTTTTAAAAATATTAAGTTTAGAGGAAAAAGTTTGAATCTCATTTTGTAGATGGGCTATTTTAGAGATTTCCCGCTAAAAGTATTATGCATAAATTGCACCCGCCACAGATTGATGGCTGAGGTGCATGGTTGTTAGTGGTTGTTGAATGGAATTTACAAAGATCAAGGTGACAATATGGCAGGAGATAGCTTCAGAGAATGCACCCTACAAACCCCACACCTGTTGAGCCTCTCACTCCCCCACCTAGCTACCTATCTTCATCGCTTCCCAATGACACTCATCACTCGCCATTATTGCCTCTTCTTCCTTTTCTTTTTAACTCTTTCCCCTCCAAATATTCCCTAATAAAAAAATGTTATCTATTCTTCCTAGACCCAAATGTTCTAGGTCTCACAATTGACCATCTCTCTTTTCTATGCTACACGGATTCTTTGTTTTTAACAGGAGAGTGTAGCTGGTTGTTGGGCGACTTTAAAGCGCATACTACTCGCATAAAACCAACCATAACCGTTTGCTCGCTGCCTCACGGGCGCAGCGCGTGTCTAGTTCGAAAGCTTACCGACAGGACAAATCGATGGGTTCGAAGAGCTATTGGAGAAGTTCCACGCATATCACATATGCCCACGCGTATCACATATGCTCACGCATCATATATGCTCACGCATATCACATCTGCGCGTGACGCATCTGCGCGTGGCGCGTATCACATATGCTCACGCATCATATATGCTCACGCATATCACATCTGCGCATGGCGCATATCACATATGCTCACGCATATTACATATGCTTGCGCATATCACATCTGCGCATGAAACATCTGCGCGTGAGAATAAAGAGAAGACCTCGCGCATCCCCAGGATAGGCGCATATCACACATGCACATAATCAACCACGTCCTTATCCAAATCAGGATAAGGACAACCATGATTGTGCTCATCAGACAACCTTCCAGAAGGTATCCTTTAAGGAATAAAGAATATGCTGATGTTGACAGCTGCCAATGAAGGGTGGACAACTCAGCAAAACCCATGTGCTACCACGTAATTGCACATGGGTCAGGTGAAATACCTTGGTCAGAGAATAATCAATGAAAAAGCACCAGGTGTCCTAAGGACACGTGGCGCGAAGCAATAGGAGGAGGCCAAAAAGGCCCTAATTGGGTCTGAGCCCAATCATTGGAAACCCTAACACTATAAATACCACACCACCTCCACAAGGGGAGGTAAGCAAGAAAATACATTCTAAGTCCTTACTCACTTTCAGATTATTATTATCTTCTCCTACAATATCTTATTCTCACACCGGAGGGTTACCCCAAAGAGGACCCCCTCTGTCCCTTTCTGAGGGGTAAGTTCACGGTGCTGCTCGTTTTGTAGGTGGAAGAATTCATACTCCGGAAAACCATCGGTGATATAGCACACTCATACCCGAGGAAAGTTGATCGCCTACTAGCAAGTCGATCCACGTTTCTTCATTGGCGCCATCACCTGTTACAACGGCAACAAAACCACTATCTCATCAGTTCTCTCTGAAAATCTTCACCATGGTTTCCGGTGTTCGAAACAGCGATCAAGTTCTGGAGGATAATGAGCTTGAGGATGTTAATGAGGGACATCAGTTTCTGAGGGCGCCGCGTGATACTGCGCGCACCACTAGTAACCATCTCTTCATCACAACACCTCATAGCCAGACTGAAACTCCTCCAGACGATCTCACGTTCCAAAATCTGACTGGTGCAAAACAAAAAGGACCAATGGGTCCGGAAGTTGAAACCAATGACCCTAAAGAATGGCTCATAAACGAACAACGGCGTTTAATGGACAAATACAATGAGCTGGTCAAACACAAAAAGTTAGCCGACTTAACACAAAGGCTCGCATTTGATAAACAAACCATTCAGGGAACAACAAAAAGGGCGCGCGCGCCGGAAGATGGTAACTCTGTTCACACCGAACACGCTGATGTTAGTGATGAGGAAGAGGTGCACAGCATGAGGAAGACGCGAGATACTCATGCAGGAGGTTCACAGCTTCGCGCGCACATGAACATAGCGCCTGGAGCCAAAGTTGATATAGATCTATACACACCGTACAACCCGCAAGCGAAAGGGCAAGTGGACGTAACCACACCATATAGGCCAGCCATCTTGGTGAAGCATTCAAAATTCACTAAGCGCATTGCGAAGGCTCCCATTCAACACAAAACCAAGATGCCAAGTGGTCTAGGCAAATACGATGGTACAACAGATCCAGATGATTTCTTACAAGGTTTTTACAACACTGGAAACCTAGAAAGCTGGACGATGCGAACATGGTGTCACATGTTTGCTCGCTGCCTCACGGGCGCAGCGCGTGTCTGGTTCGAAAGCTTACCGACAGGACAAATCGTTGGGTTCGAAGAGCTATTGGAGAAGTTCCAGACTCACTTTGAAATTACCAGTACCGACAGGACATATTGACTTTAAAGCGCATACTACTCGCATAAAACCAACCATAACCAAGTTCGAATCCTTCTTAAAGTGGTGCTTTCATACTTTAGATCAGCTCGCACATAAACGGAGATTCGAACTTGGAAACCTCTAAGAAAATCCTCCTGACCATCCCCATCAAATGGAGATAACTTTTACGCTAGACGGGTAAATATAGGGATGGGAAAATTTCCAAAATATCTATTTTAAAAAAGAGATTTCAAATATGTTTCTCTAAAATTCAAATTCTTTCTTTGTACCCTTACTAACTCGTTGTCGCCTCCACATTAGGAGTTCAAAACGACATGTTTATTAACTCTCCGTCTCCCGGCCATGTTAGCTCAAAACTCGTGGTGTCATCGGATGTTAGCTCAAAACTCGTTGCTTCCTCATCAAGTTAGCTCAAACTTCTCTGCCATGTTAGCTAGGGCTGTCAATTTATGACACGGACCTGTTAACATGACATGACACGACACGGGTTTTAACAAGTTTGGGTTTGAGCTTAACAGGTTTCGTGTCTTAAACAGGTCGATCTGTTTAAGACATGTTTAAATTCGTGTCCTAACAGGTTAATGACCTGTTAACCTGCTAGTAACCTGTGTAGATTTTCATTTTAAAAAATAAATATATATACACTTCTAAAGTCTTAAACCTAAAGTCATACTTACAAACAACATTTCATTAATGCCCGCCAGAACCCGAAATTATGTTTTTTATGGATTTAATGCTTTGCTTATATGGTTTTTTGTTTCAAGTATGTTATGGATTTGTCGTCTTTTGTTTCAACTATATTATGGATTTGTGATTTTTTGTTTCAAATATGTTATAGATTATCTATTAATTAAGACTTTTATGCTCGTTTTGAATATTTTGGTTTCGTTACACATGTATTATTCATTGTGTCTTTAATCAGGTCCCTTAACAGGTCTTAACAGGTTAACCTGTTACTAAACAGGTTCGTGTTCGTGTTTGGAAAAAATGACACGATTATTTATCGTGTCATGTTCGTGTTTAGCACAATAGGTCATCGTGTTGTGTCCGACATGTTATGACAGCCCTAATGTTAGCTAAAAAAAATTCTACCTTATATTTACTTAAAACATGGATCCTAAACTAATTTAAAAAATATTTAAATATTTAAAATATTTTTAATTTTATTGGTTTTTAAATTATTGTATATTGGATTTTGGATAATAAAACGATTAAGAAAACTGATGCATACCATCAAAATCATTTTATGTGTACCTGGTTTATATATAATTTTTTAAATAACAGAATTTATCAAATTTAATGTTTAAGCTAACATTGGCGGTGAGGCGATGAGTTTTGAGCTAAGATGACAGGGGGCAATGAGTTTTGAGCTAACATGATGAGGAGACGAATTAAGCAACATGTCGTCTCGAACTCCTAACGTAGAGGCGGCGTGTTAGTAAAAGGACAAAGATAGAATTTGAATTTTATGGGAAAATATTTGGATACTATCTCTAAAAAAAGAACATTTTAGGAAATTTTCCGTGAATATATTATATCCTCTCCCTTTCACACTCTCTTCCTTTCTCTATATTCATCACCATGAATGTTTCTACTCAATCATGTAATTATCTCTCTTCCATCTAAACGTTCGTAAGCTAACGAATGTCCACACCACTTATGTTCTAATGCCCACATTCATCAATCTGCAATACTCTAAAAGATATACCATGACACCATGTTATCTTATGTAACAATGTTGAGATAAAATGCATTCCAATCTTAGATTACACAAGCACAAAACATCAAATAAAAGAACATAAAAAGAATCTAAAATAATTGGTTTACCATATGGACGGAGCTAAAGGGCGTGCATCTTAGCGGTATTAAGTCTGTACAAATGTTTTTTCTTATGTGGTTGAAGATTCAAGTCCTTTTGTGAAAAATGTATAAAATTCCGGGTACAATTAGAGGATGTGTTAGCCAATAAGAAATATATCTAAATGATGACTTTAAATTATGGTTACATAACGAAAGTAAATATGTACAAATTTGTAGATAATAATTGAATACAAGCAACTAATGTCATATAAGAGAAACGAAATATTCGCAATTAATGACGTAAATATTCGCAATTCGACGTTGAAACCTTGATGCCTCTATGGGCAAATATAGTTTCGTGTATATAAGAGAAACGAAATAACTTTAATGAGATTAACAATTATTACAATTTTTATTATCAATACTAGTTATTGTGTTTATTAAAAATTTTTAGTTGTTATACTTTCTCAATAACCTTTTATTCGTTGCATTGACCCCTAAGGCTATGTGTTATACCTGTTATTCTCCATCTTGCTTAGGCGGCAATATGTGTCAGAAATTGGAAACTACTAGAGACGCCATCAGTATAAAGCCGAACTCATCCAACAAATCATGTGAAAGAATAGAGAGAAAAATATATATTTTAAATAAGCATAACCAAATTTATTTAATTAAAAAAGTTGGTTTGGTTTTAGTTGTGAACGAGAGTGTATAAATAGAAGAGAAAGAAATTAGTTTTATTGAAATATCGAGTTCTTAATGTGGATAGTCTTGTTGCTTTTCTATTCTCTTCGTTATCACACAGTTATCAAAATTTGTTATTAGGTCATTTGTTCCCAACAAAGTTTACTTTTTTCCTACATTTAGTTTTATAAAATATATAAATGTTTCAAGATAAAATATAAATACTTTTTTAATTTTAAAACGGTGAGAACCGATATGCTATTATTATTGAGTTTGTTTTTATAAGCTTGTGTTTTATTTTTTATTAATGTTTAAAATAATAATACATCCTACCAAACACAATGATATATACAGTCCGTGAACAACATTTATATATTTTGTATTGTGTGTAAATGTCACTTTGAGTAATCCATCAACCATTTCTACGAGATGTTTCATTTCTACGATATGTACGTTTGAGATTTCCTACTAGGTTTATTTATTTGTTTATTTCATTTTGAATTAGTCACTTTTGAATAAACGTAAATTTAAATTACTTACTTATAACAGCAAAAATAATACCAAGTAAAATCCCACCGACAACAAAGCTATAGGTAGGGTCTGGGGATATTATTTTATTTATTAGGATATTATTTTACAACAAAAATAATCAATCAATCAATCATACCAAGTAAAATCCCACCGACAGCAAAGCTATAGGTAGGGTCTGGGGAGGGTGGGATGTAGGCACACCATACCTCTATCCAAAGGAATAAAGAGGTGGCTTCCAGAGAGACCCTCGGCTCTAAGTACATGTTTATGAAGCAAAATAAAGGAAATCAAAGTTTAACAGTTATATAAAAACTACTACTAATTATAATAATATTAATAATAAGGTTACAGTTTAACAGCTATATAAAAGCTAATAATAATAATAATAATAATAATATATGTAAGGGAAATACCATTATGGTATCTGACCTAAATAAGTTAAGTCTAAGCCCTAAGGTATTCAATTCTCTCTAAAAATCCTTAACTTTAATTCTACTTCTCCACGAATTCATATCCTCAACCATGTCCTCGGAGAGGTTTTGGTCTATCAAATCATGCCTAATCCTCTCATCCCAAGTCAATTTCGGTCGTCCTCTACCCCTCCTCCCCTCTATAGTAATGTTTTCTACGGATCTAACAGGATTCGTCGTATGTCTTCTCTTTACATGTCCAAACCATCTCAATCTCCACTCTCTTATCTTGTCTGTTATGTTCGCCACCCCTAATCTCTCGCGAAACACAACGTTTCTTATTCGGTCTAGCGTTGTGTGCCCACACATCCAACGTAGCATTCTCATTTCTGCTACCTCCATCTTCCGCACTTGTGCCTTCTTGATGGCCCAACAATCTGTTTCATATAGCATTGTAGGTCTAACTGCCACCCTATAGAATTTTCCCTTTAGATTAGTCGTGAAACTCTTGTCGCACAATATACATGTGGCTGCTTTCCATCTAAACCATCCTACCTGAACTCGGTGGGTCGCATCACTGTCTAAATCCCCATCGCTTTGTACAAATGATCCTAAATACTTGAACTTCGTTACCTGCGGGACCACCTGCCCTTCAATTGTGATGTGTGCGTCTAAATTGTCGTTTATCTTCATTGTCGTTTATCCTAAATATTTTTATTTTACAACAAAAAAAAATGATCTTTTTTCTTGAAAAATAAATATGTAGGGATTTTCCAATTACTATATGTAATTAAGTTTTAAAGTATATATTATTTATTATTTTACAACAAAAATAAATGATCTTTTTTCTTGAAAAATAAATATGTAGGGATTTTCTAATTACTATATGTAATTAAGTTTTAAAGTATATATTATTTAGTATTAAATAAATAAACTTGAATTTAATGTATCTTGATTTTGCGTTAGATTAACAAAAATATACCCTTTGATTAATGTCGGGATAAATGTCTTCAAACTTTTGATCGAATCTTCAAATCTTTTGTAATTAATTAAAAAAAGACCCACTTCTTAATAAGTTTACGTATTTTGTATTTAATAGCATAAGACCCACATAAATATAAAATATACTATGAACGTATCAGAATTTCTGATTTGGAAATTAACTTAATGATATTTATTAATAAAAGAGTGAATCTAAATAAGTATCAATAAAATAACTTTGAATTAAAAGTAAATATTTTTTAAACTTTGGTTATCAAACTCATAAAAAAGGAGATTGATTAATGAAAGGCGTAAAAGATACAAATATAATATGAATGTTCTTTTTAAATTTTAATTATTTGATAATTATTATTTAAATTTACTCGTAGAAAGGTAACTAAAACTATATTATATGTTTGTTTGTCATATAAATAGTAGTTTGCTTCAAATGTATTTCTAGCAATTAGGGTTGTTATTGCTGCCAAATAAACCAACTTTATCTTTTATTATTATAAATTAAGTTCATATATGCAATGAACTTGAACATTATCTGAAATGAATAATATTATATGGAGGTCAATGGGTTAACGTTATCATTTGTAACTAATACTATAAACACATTATTTCAGAGGAACCAACTAATTAAATAAACTAATCCCATCTTTATTAGTAATTATTTTACATATAATCTCAATAAATTAATCCCGTCTTAACTAGTATAATTATTTTACATATAATCAAATAAGTTAATCCCATCTTAATTAGTATAATTATTTTACATATAATTTCAAGTCATAAGGAGTCTAGAGTCTATGTGTTTTAAGGTAAATTATACATTGGAACAAAAGGAAAACAACCGAATAACGTCTAATGGCGCATAGATACTACGTGAGAATGTATAATTATTATTATTTTTTTAATAAAGATATACAATGATTTTATTAACTTCCAAGTTAAAAGCTATCTACTCGTTGAACATGTTAAGAGTATACCGTAATTTTATATGAATCATTATTTCATTATTTAAAGTACGTAATTACATAGCTTATAATTTCTAGTCGATTTTATTAATTAATTAGTTCAATAGGGAAACGATTATAAACATTATTTAGCAATGATCGGCGATAACTTGTACAATATTTCTACTTTAATTTTATATGTTTAAGACTGCTTAAAAAGTTTGTGGCTTGTTCGAAAACACTCAGCTTGAAAAAAAGCTCATATAAAAGGAGCCGACTTTGATTCAGTTCGACTCAGCTTGTTTACGACCCAACTTCTACCAAATAGGATTGAAGTATTAAAAACTAGATTGAAATACATTTATAGGCATAGGCATGTATATCAGTTAAAGATGACAAACAAACTCATGCAAATGGCACATGTAATTAACTTTTCAATTCTTTAATCTAGCTTTATTAAATGATCCAAAGTATAAAAGCACATAATCATGTATCCCATTTTAGTTTCACAACTAAAAAGACATATTGAATAATAAAAAATTAAACTCCTAATTTTTTTGCGTATAGTATTATAACTAGGGATGAGATCGGTGTATCAATACCAAAAGTACAAGTATCGAAATCAAAATTTTTTTACCAGTACCCAAATGTCCAATTCGGTACACGTACGATACAGAAGACTCAAAACTTGGTACCGAATTTTGTATCGTTGCCGATACTGGTACGGGTACCGAATATGTTCATCCCTAACCATAATCTAAACTTGAAAACATATTGTGAGCATGAACCAATCTTACCCGTAACACCCACGAGACCCGTTTAACCCAAACCAATCATAACCAAAAAATTATACCAAAAAAATGGGGTCCAGATCAGGTTTAGGTTTGCAAGAATGGCTTAGAACCTGCACAAATCGATTCCGATACCAACAAATGGTTCTAGAACCTAAACCGAGTATTAACAATTGGTCGGTTACTCGGTTTCCTAGCTAGTATATATATTCTTTACGATTAACCAGGTCGGGATCAGTTTCGGTGGTAATAAACATGAAAAATACCCTAGGGGGGCTTTGTGTAATATATAAACTCACAAATGAATTAATTACATATCTCAATAATCAAGATGAAGACATATAAACTAGACAAGATCTTTGTTATCCTTTGAACTAGGAAGTTTTTGTTTTGGCCTTTTCTTCCTTAAAGACCTAACCCCCAAAAAAAAAAAAAAATTCTATCTTTCTGACTCACACCAGAGATCCCTTTAATAGGTCGAGAATTTTAGCTTTGTTTTCTCATAGAATAACAGCTTTTTCTACACCAATTTCTAGTCCTTTCATTTTACACATTTTCTTTAAAGTTTAACCTACTTGAATATAATATATAAGCAAAGCTTCCATAACCCAAAAAACCTTAGAAACCCTTCATATGTTTGTTTCTGGACAAACACAAAATATTAAGCCACAGCTTTAGCTTTTTCTGATCAAACAAACACCACAAATTACTTTCCCAAAGCACTTATTGTTTCAACTTTGTCTAGTGGAAGGAGAACAAGACCTTTGCTTTCTTGCAGAGTTTAGTAGCAGAAGTAGAAAGAGTGTTGTTCAAAGATCTCTAGATCTTTCTCTGCTAATGGCTACAACACAGAAAGATTCAACTGTTGCAAATGTTATCAAGAATCTTTGTTGTTCTTATGGATGGTCTTATGGTGTTTTGTGGAGCTTTGACCAGTCAAATTCCATGTATGACTTTTTTATCTCTCTCTCTCTCACACATAGATATATACATCACAGATGTATATACATGCATATACATATATATATATGTGTGTGTGTATATATATATATGTTTGTGTGAGTTAACCATTTATCCAAAGTTCATAGTTTCATCATTTCTGTAAATTTCTTGTTTTTTTATGTTTATTAATAAATTAATTTTTTTTTTGTGGGGGGGGGGGGGGGGGGGTTAGTTTTTGTTAGCATCATGACATAATGTGGTTGAACATGGTGAATCCATACATTAATTCTAGTAAATGAATATTGCCCAACTTCATAAATTCACTTTTTACAATTAATTTTATTTTCTGAATTGATTTGATTAAATAAATTTGTATATTCTCTAATATCTGTGTTAATTATGTATTTAAACTTATCTTTAAATATTTTCTTTGGTTTTGTTACCAGATTGTTGACTATACAAGATGCTTACTTTGAAGACCATATAAAATGTCTAATTGATGATTTGCTTTTACAATCACCCATGTTTGTAGGAGGGTAAGCACATTTTCTTTAATCTTTGTGTAAAACAACACAAATAATAATAATAATAATAATAATAATAATAATACTTTCTTTAAATATTTTTAAGGTTGATTGGACAAGCTGCTTTAAATAAAAAGCACCTGTGGATATCCTCAAAAGATAATTACATGGGACAAAATTCTTCAGGTTCAATCTGGGATATGTTTCAGGTATTAATTCGTTCGTCTATTTTAATCTACAAGCACTTGTTATAAACATAAAATGTACCTAAACAATCATGCTTTTTTTTTTAATTTTCAGGATGATTCGAAATTTTTCCGACAATTTTCTTCGGGTATAGAGGTAATTTATTTATTTAATTTCAACTTAAAGAGGCTACATTGGTACCACCATGGTTGCACCTTGTGGGCCTATTTTTGTGATCTTGATTCATGACATAAACTTTTCTTTTACTTTAATCTTGCAGACAATTGCAGCAATCCCTGTGGAACCACAAGGTGTGATACAATTTGGGTCCACTAATTATATGGTTAGTAAGCAAAGTATTAAAAAAAGTTTTTAACTTTTATTTCCATGTTAACTTAGTATGTGTAGATCTAATGAACTGCTTTTGTTGTTGTTCAGATTGTGGAGAATATTGAGTTTATAAATCAAACAAAAAGAATCTTTAATGAAATTGCTAATGGAAATGTTTCAAATGTTCCAACAAGTTCATATTTGATATCATCAGAAGATCGGTTTTCGGTTAACCAAACTTCTTTTGGTTTTCCACAACAATCTCAGTCTATGTTTCTTGATCATAATCAGTCCGATATGTTTGACTTGTCAACGGATTTCGGTATCATGGATAACTTTTTCCAAGCAGGCAATTTCGATATCTCTCAATGGTGCCCTCTTGATGAACAAGTCAAACCTTTGACTTTTTCTACTACAGATGTTGACTTGTTTGGAAATACAGGAGATTTAGGAGACATTGTAACACCAGTCATAAATGGAAATGGTTTCGATTTCGGTTTCGGTTACGACTCATACAATTCGGGGTGTGTATCGGGGTCAAAGTCAAGTCAAAGTATCGAAAACGGCGTAAATGACTCGCTTACTCTTCCTCCAAAGAAAGGGTTGTTCTCCAATCTCGGAATCAAGGAGCTTTTCGAGGGAGTTTCCGGTACTTCAACATCTTGTGTTGAGGATCAAGCGTTGTCGTGTTCAAAAAGACGGAAAACCGGGAATCCCATATGGGAAACGGGCTCGTTACAGCCCGTTTTATATAACAAGAGTTTTGGGCAGAAAAGCGGGCCCATTTTTAAGTCAGAGCCATGGTTGGGTGACAGTTATAGCATGGATGGTTCAAGCACAATATCGCAAGCTAAGAAGCCGGTCGAACCCACAAAGCCCACTAAGAAAAAGGCCAAACCAGGCACTCGGCCCAGGCCCAAAGACCGACAAATGATCTTGGACCGTATGGCTGAGTTAAGAGAACTCATTCCAAATGGTGCAAAGGTAACCTTAAAAAAAGTTAAAAACACACAATATTGTAAGTATAATAAGTATATGAAACATATTTATACTCTTTACTAATTAGTTAATTATACAGATGAGCATTGACTGTTTGTTGGACCGAACGATAAAACATATGCTTTTCTTGCAAAGTGTAACTCAACACGCTGACAGAATCAAACAAGTTGATGAACCAAAGGTGAATATAGTTCTTGTGACAAACATCATAATTTTAAAGTGTCTTGTTTTCATAAAATGATGAATTTTTGCAGCATAATGGCGTCGCTCAGAACGATTATTTGAACGATCCAAGCAATAATAATGTGACATGGGCATGTGAATGGGAAAATCAAACTATGTTTTGTCCATTAAGAGTTGAGAACCTTAGTACTCCAGGACAAATGCTCATAGAGGTAAAACTGTAAAAGTAACACACATATTATTCATTATGCATGTTTGTGAAGTTGAACGAACTCTAACCGCAAAATGTTTTGATGCAGATGATATGTGGAGAACACGGGTTTTTTCTTGAAATAGTGGATGTAATCCGTGGATTTGGTTTGACCATTTTGAAGGGTGTGATGGAAGCACGCGAGGAAAAGATATGGGCTCGGTTTATAGTTGAAGCTGAGGTAAATTTTTGTACAACAATCATTCATAAAATGTTTAAACATGGGAATAGTTTGAGGTTTTATATTAATTTGAATTTGTTTAAAATTATTTATTTATTTTTTTTTATTAAAATTGCATATTTGTTTTATAGGCGAAAAGGCATGTGTCGAGGCTTGAGATATCTGCAGCACTTGTTCAACTTCTACAAACACTGGGATCTAATGACAACCATCTTGATAACAAGATCATGCAAACTGGGAACTCTCTACTTAACGCTTTCCATCATTCCGATATGCAACTTCCTGTCAGTTTAGCAGACGCAAGGTATCGCGTGGACTTATAACAATATAACATTGTTTATAAGGATACCATGAATTTGCTAGTGTCTTTATAGTTTTTAGTTGATTTCTTTTGGCAGTTTTCAGAATTTAAGTGTTGATAGTTTGAAACTAACATGAAAGAACAAAGAACCAATATAATTTGTAGGCTGATAGCCACCTTGTGATTAGTTATAACACA
This sequence comes from Bidens hawaiensis, assembly GCF_021521415.1. Classification (NCBI taxonomy): domain Eukaryota; kingdom Viridiplantae; phylum Streptophyta; class Magnoliopsida; order Asterales; family Asteraceae; genus Bidens; species Bidens hawaiensis. The sequence goes on along the minus strand of NW_027492353.1, from coordinate 46,453 downwards.
TGGGCTTTGGTTGCTTTTAAATGTTGCATTGGTTATTGGTGATTTTAGTATCATCAAGTTATATGGGCTTTGATACGAGTTAGGAGGCGCGGAGCATATGTTTGTTCAATATTGTTATGCACCTAATTTTTATTATTATTTTTGGGGGGGGGGGGGTTGGAATATAGGGATGAGATTGGTGTCGTACCGGTACCAAATTTCTGAAACAGTGGGTACCGAATACCATGCCAAATTTATTAGTTCGGTATCGGTACTCACTAAGAAAATTGGATACTTTATGGTATTAGTATTGTACCATAACTGTACCAAAAATATCCGATATTGAATTTCTGGGAGAGTGAGTACCGAAATAACGTACCAATTTTTTGGTATGGTAACAGTTGTTCATCCCTACCACTAATGACCGTTATCAAGTCTTTCTAAAAAAAATTAAGCTAAATAGCTAAGGTAAGTAGGATTCGTATCAGGCATTTGGTATATCACATGTTTCATTTGATTATATGAAATAAAACACATGGATTTTGTTCTGAATTAAATTAACGTTAACTTAATTTGTAATCAAATTAGAGAGACGGATATAAGGGACACAGAAACACGAGACAAGAAACAAGTGATCACATATGTGTTAAGATTGATAATTAACTATACTAGAAAGTTACATAGACCTAACTTTGTTTAACACTAGTAAATGATGTATAAATGACTAGACGTTGCAATTATATATATCAAATCTGTAACGAATAATACTAATGGAGTTAGCATACATGAAGTGATTGTAAGCAATTACCAAAGTATTAACGTGACACTACAATTATATATTTATTTAGTAACGAATGAAACCAATAGAGTTGGTATAAATTGAGTTATCCTAGTAAATTATGTCTTTCATCACCACAACACATGTCAAACACACTTCCATAATCAAATAATTCGCAACAAAATTAACAAAAGGATATCTCTATGTTTCATTTTCTCTCTTAATTAATTTGATATGGACTGATTGGTTTAGTGGGCTTCGTGGGCCAGCCCATGAACTAATTTCGTGCATAATTCTTCAATATATTAAATTCGGCCCAATCTAAATTCATCATTTCATCCAACTTATTCCAACCTCATATTTCCAATTCCATATTACACACCTCTTAGATTTCACATTCAAATAAAAATTAACACTCAAATACTAGGCGACTTGGTGGCTTTCATTAGTTGGATCCTTGAACTGAACGGATTTTATCTCATCGCACTGTCGTGCATTCGGGCAAATGTTCACGGATGTTGACCTTAGGTGAGAGTTTTTCCTTATCAAACACGAGTATATCCCGATGCAATGAATTTAGCCGGTAGCCCATTTGAAGGATTCGTTGGTTGTTCAAAAAAAAATTAACCAATTAACTTTCCATTGGTAGGTTTGGGGCAATCTGCCGGCAAAGCCAAGTGAGTCGCCCCTTGTAGGGGCCAAAAGCAGCACCACCCTACCAGGGGTTGTGCTAAAACTTTGCATGGAAAATTCAATTAATTGTACTCATCAGAAACGCAAAAAATCAGCATACATGGTGAAAAATTATATGAAAAATGATCTTTAAAAGTTACTAGAAATAGGTAGCAAGTTGCTGTTAGTCGGTAGCAATTAACTTGGTTGCTAAAGGTCAGTGCTAACTTTGTTCGTATGGTAGGCGGTAGCCAATTAGTATATAGATAGCTAATGAGCTAAGTACCAAACAAGGTGTGGTATCATCTTGTACTTTGATAGTATATTAGAATTTTGGTAGCAACATATTTGATTATTTGGTACCGTGAGTTCTTGAAATACTTTGCTACTAATGGCTTACAACTCCACTGCACAATTGTATGTAGGATGTGAGTAAACACATCTAAATAACTCATGGTACCATTGACAAATGTTATTTGTTTCCTTCGTTTAAGTTTTGGAATATCAATCGTGTCACAAGAGTTAGAATTTATTTTATTGAAACCAAGAACAAGAACAATACTTCTTAAATGATTACAAGCAGAAGCGTTGTTAGCAACACTGCTATACGAACAAGAAAAGTAAACAAAGTACTGAAATAGAAGAAGTGCTATGTGATGGCCTACATAACAATGAAATGATATCTTTTTATAGCGACCCAATTGTACAAGGAAGGAGCAGACCGTTGACACGGTATTTCAAAGATAAGCCGGAGGAATTTAGTGTTTCCATAGCAGGTGCAAGACGCTCATTTCCAAACTTGAAGAAGCGTCAATGAGAAGCTAACTGATAGGGTTGAAGAGACCTGGGTTCTGAGTCAATAAATGGCCTTCATAGCAGATACAAATGGACTCGTATGCAGCTCCAGCCTATTAGCCATTCCAGCCCAACAATAAGATCCATAGCAGGTAATATCATCTCAATAATTAAAACATAAGATATCATTAGAAAGATTATAATTGAAGGTAAAACAACCAATACAAATTTTAACAAATCGACAATCTCATTTTTAAACTATCGATATCTCATTTGTTTTGGCTGCATTTTGAACATGTCACGGCCTTGTTGGAAGCTCTCACCAAAGAAAATGCTAACCCAATAAATTTTGAATTCTCTATATTTTCTCTGGGTAATTATATATTTATTCATAGAATTTTTGGAAAATTAGGTTTATATATATTTTGTATATTTCGGTCACGAAGTGGTTGCAAAACAGGCGGTCGCAAATCAGTCGCCAAACATGTTGGTCGCAAATCAGTCGCAATATTTGTGACTTCATTTTTGGTCGCTAAATGCAGTTGCAAAATAACCTCCAGTCGCAAACACAGTTGAAAATTTTTGGCGACGAATGTTTTTGCAACGAAATTTTCGATCTGCAAATGACCTTTGACTGGTTTGCGACTGAAATTACAGTCGCAGATACCCAGTTTTCCAGTAGTGATATAACTATTGTATATACTTTTTTTTTGTCTAAATTGGTAAAAGAGTTTCATATGTATTATAATATATATTAGAAGATTTTGGTTGTGAGGTAAATTTGATGATTCAATAATGATAAATGAGCGTGTTAAAAAAATTGGTAAAGAGTTTGTCTGCTACTTTATTGTAATTGTTTTGATTTTAATGATAAATGAGCGTGTTAAAAAAAAATAAATTTACTATTCAATTTGATTGATTTTTGTTGGTTCTGGTTATGTATTGATTCATGCACATAAGGTTAAGAGCCGGTTCTAAGCTTTTCCTTACATTATTATTATTATTATTATTATTATTATTATTATTATTATTGATATATAGAACATAGGTGCAATTCTTTTTGTTTTTTTATTTTACTATGAGAGTATACATGTGATGCATTATTTGATATTAGAAACCAATACCAATATGCCACGTGTCGTATCTTTTAATTATTCATAAAGGGTATTTATATCATATATGTTTTTGAATTAATGCAAACCATTATTCAAATCTTGTAACTAAAATATTTAAAAAAAAATAAATTTAATGAATTACTTGGTTTTAAGCAAGTGTTAGTAATCATATTTTAAATTTGATTTTATTCTTTTAATCGAATATTTAGTCATGGCGAAAGAACCATCTTGTATGAGCAAATGACCGTTTTTGTCGGTGTGTTATTAATATTTTAATTGTGTTGGTATAATTAATTAAAAAGTATTTTACGTTATTATTTATGTATGGTTTTTCATTATATGTGTTGTTTAGTCACTATGCTGCTAATGTTTTACTTGTGTTGGTATAAATTAAATTAAAAATATCTTACATTATTATTTATGTTTAGGTTTTCATTATATGTGCAGTTTTAGTCAATGTGCTTTTCATATTTTACTTGTGTTGGTATAAATAAAATAAAAAAAAAAATACTTTACATCGTCATTTATGTTTGGTTTTTTATATGTGTTGTTTTAGTCATTGTGTTGTTAATATTTATAAACTGCTTCGGTAAATAAATTAAAAAGTATCTTACATTGTTATTTATGTTTGATTTTCATTATATTTGTTGTTTTTAGTTATTGTGCTAGTCTGTATTGTAATGCTTGTGCTAGTATGAACAAATGGGTCAAATTTACTAGTTTTTAACTAAACACGGTTAACATAATTAGGTAACCGTTTACAGCCCATATTACTAGATCGAGGGAAAATCTTCATAAATAATTGAAATCAATATGTTATGAACATATCCAAACAAAAGTGCGTGACTCAGTCCAAACTAACCTATATGATCGGCCTTCATCTCAGAGCCCAAAGTTCCATGGTAACAATTATAGTGATGACATAGTAGTAAGCGCTTAACTCCCTTTAGCAAGCATGCATCTGATCCATCAGGTCTGAATCAACAATCATTGTGTTCTAGCCTTTAGCTCCTTGAAGGTTACGAAAACTACGTTTTACTTAATCGCATTGGTTAGCATGGTATTAATTCACATATTAAGATGACGTATGGACGAACTTGTCATCGAACCGTAAAGTTAGTATAAACTAAAAGTAAACTAGAAGATATCATTTACCAAGCGACTCATGTTTAGATATAATCCAAAAATCATAAGTACTGATCATTGATCTAAACATCTAAAAGATCAAAGGGAGACGTGTTAGACAAGTAACCAAAAATATCAAGTGATAAGAAATAGACCCCTCTACCAAAGTTACGCAGAAAGAACTAATTAACTTTACATGTGTGTTGTAACAATAAAATAACAAGAAAAAATTATTTTAATAATTCTAACTTAATGCAATTGGCCAATAATATCTAACTTAGAAAATAGCACTGGTCTCAACTTTCACACTATTTATTTTTATCGGACCCTCGCTAAAAAAAACTTAACGGTGTTAAGTTTTTTCTAAATTTCAAATTGATATTTTAGGGCTTTTGATCGGAATGAGAACACGAATTGGTGGATGCAAAACTTAACTCGAAACGGTGTTTTAAACAGCTTGATTTTTGTTAATTAAAAATTTAAACACCGGAATTGAAGCATCCTTTAGTTGTTTGGACCACCGTTTTAAGGTAACTTTTACATCAATCGATTCATATCCTCATTTCGATCAAAAGCCCTAAAATATTAGTTTGAAATTTTGAAAAAACTTAACGTCGCTAAGTTTTTTTAATGGGGGTCTAATGAAAACAAATGGTGTGGAAGTTGAAACCGGTGACAACTACTTTTTAAGTTGAGATTATTATCGGCCAAGTGCATTAAGTTAGGATTATTAAAATCCAATTTGGCTAATAACAATATTAATAAAGACAAAGTATTGGTTGTTGGTGTATCTTCCATTTGACAATTTCTTAAGGAAGTATAACTACATGGCCGTTGGTATATTTCGGAGGCTTTTTGTGACAAATAAGAAACCTGTAAATAGGGTGATACCCGTCTCATTTGTAGTGACGATCGTTCTTGAATAAAAAACACCTTTCACTATACATCACTTAGTGAAATTGTGAGTATGGATAGATCATAAACCAAGAGTGGGATGAGTAAATCACAACTGGAAAAAAAGAGGGAGGAGAAGTGAACGTAAAAAAATCAAAGCCATTAAGTCTCGAAGCAATGACCTTACATGTGACGTGGAAATGTGTAATCAACTCTTGCGTCACCACTTTTGTGATTAAATCATGAACATAACATTAAATAACAATTATCTTTTGAGATACATAACAGAGGATATTAAGAAAGTTTACCCACATAAAATTCATACCATGTGCAGTCGTCAGTACCAGCAGGCCGTGAACAAGTAAAAGCATCACCAATAACGCGCATTCATTTTTGGAACTATAAAGAACTAAGGGGGTGTAAAAACAATGATAATATATATATAGGATAAAATACAATAATCCTTTATCGTATATTACATACACGACACTTCTAAAAAAACGCTTTCAATAAAGCCATAAACTTGAGCAAAGTCTGGCAGAACTACAGCATAGAAAAACAACATGAATTTGAAAGAAATCCACTTTGAATCTGAATAGTATAATACATAACATCTCTATTGTTAAAATTACCTCTAAGTTGAAGCTCATGTGTTCTTTGTTCATGTATATCACTTGCAGGCTGTGTTTTAAGAACACTTTCATTACTGTCAATCATCATCATCATCATCATCATCGTACTCAGTATATCCCACCAATAGCAAAGCTATGGTAGGGTCTGAGGAGGGTAAGATGTAGGCAGCCTTACCTCTACCCCATAGGGATAGAGAGGCTGCTTCCGGTGAGACCCCCGGCTCGATAGTAGTTTTGCATCAAGCCTTGGACATAAGGCACATAGCACTCAATCATCGGGACACCGGCTGATCGGTGCATGTACCCTTATCTTTCAGCTATCAACGCCACTACATGATGCCTGATTAACCGTCCGTCACTTTTAACGTTATTTTCACGAGATTAGTAAAATAACGTCAAAATTAGTGCAATTTCACTTTTGCCCACCCGAGGGTTCACACATATATACATCATATGTGCGCACCGCAAGCAGGGCTACATTACTGTCAATCAAAGGTTGAATAACAACCAGCCAATCAGGTAACTGATCATTTCTTTGCAAAATCCTTCATGGATTCAATCAGTCTAGCTCTTTGCTTCCTCCACCTCTCCTTCTTTGCAAAATCCTTCAAGCATTAAGTTGTTGTAAGTTATCATATCAAACTGAGGCAACCCTAAGCATGAAATCGATTCAATTAATCATCAATTTAATCTTTGAAATCGATTAAATTAATCATCAATTTGAAGCTTCAACGATCAATTTTGAGTTCTGGATGATGGGTTTTTGACATTGAACGTTTAAGATTTGAACGTATTAGCAGAACGTATTAGGCTTTGAGGTTTTATTTGTAGATAACGAACATTTTTAGGGTTAAATAACTCAATTAGTTTGATATCGACCTGCAAATTAGTTTAATACCGATCGATGGTTGAATTATATTGATATGGATGGACGCTCGATGAATCAATTGATGAATTTTGAAGAACAGGGATTTTGGGAGAATTGAAGAATAGATCTGGGGAGTATATTTGGACGTTCTGGACGGAAATACCCTTTTTATAACTGGTGTATCATGGCGTATAATTATATTTAAAAATCTAATCGCGTATGATTGTACGTTCTGGATACTCGCGTACGTAATGTACAATAGTGTATTAGCGTACGTTAAAATAAAAACCCACTTGAGTTGTGAAAATTCTATAAACTCATTCTCAATCGTATGTTTTTAATTAAAATTTAAATTTTATGGTTCACAATTAAAGTGAATAAAAAATGCAAATATAAATATAATTTTTTCTCTCTCATGAAAACATATATAAAAATCAGTAAAAAAATGTTAAAAAATAGCAAAACAAATTTTTTTTTAGTTTTTGATATTTTGTATTAAATGTTACAACATATATTACGAGTGTAAAAAAACAAACAAAAAAAAAACGATGTTACATAGAGTTTTCACGGGTTTTCACAACTCAAGTGGGTTTTCATTCTATACTTCCCCTATATATATATATATATATATATATATATATAAGGGTGGGATCTAGTGAAAACTCCTCTTAAAAAGAAAACTTAAAGGTTCCTAAAAACTCCTAAAAAACTATTTTTAACTTTTTTTTTAAAATTTTTTTTGAAGTTTCTTTTTTTTCCATTATTCTTATATGTTGTTATTGGTTCAAAAAGAAAAAAAAACTTGTCGGTAACCTCGTCGGTATAGTGCGCATGTGTAATAGTGTGCATTGCATATATGCAAAAGTGTTTGCATTGCATATAATACAACACTATTGCACATATTTGATACACACTATTGTATATATGCAATATAAGACTAATACACACATCGAATACACATTAGTACGTATGTGTAATACAACATTAACGCACATGCGCACCACATCGATTTTTATTATTATTTTTTTTCATATAATATAACACTAGTACACATATACAATACACAAATATTGAATATATACAATAAAACACTATTAAACTCAAAAATACATAGTAATACACATGTGTAATACAACGGTATCACATAGTAATACGTATGTGCATTACAACTGGTTTTTTTATTTATTTTTTATTTTTTTTGTTTTTTTCGAATGAAATATAAGGAAATATAAGAATAATGGCTAAAACAGAATTTTGAAAATATTTTTTTATTTTAAATGAAAAATAATTCTTTAGAAGTTTTTAAGTTTTCTTTTTAAAGGTGAGTTTTCTCTTGATCCTCTCTCTATATATATATATATATTGTACTTAAAAAGACTTGTATAACTTATTCAAAACGATATGATATGTTTATATGTAAAGTGAAAATGCAAAGATCATACCCACTACGGATGTAGACAGGACAAAGGTACAAAACCTTATTCTCTTCACATTGGTGATACAAATACAATTAAAGGTGGAAACATGTGAAAAAGACATTACTTAAGATATTCAAGGGATAAAAGAGTGTGTGAAAAGTGGAAGGCTTGCTTTTCAGCAACTAAACCATCACTATGGGCTTGTACTCAATTTACATGTTTAGTCCACTAAGAATTTATTTGTTTACTCTTTTATCCAAAATCAACTATTATATCGAGTTCAGTCTAGGACATTCTTGATTGTGTCTCCAGGGTGCTTTTCTGCTTCCATTTATTATGAAGTAAGACTTTGTGGCGCCTCTACGACCTCACTTACATTTCACCCATCGCTCCATTACATAACCTAATTACATGGGCGTCAAGAGGGAAGGTGCCCCCTTGGCTGCTAACCAGATAATTGTGTTGTTAGTTAAACCATTACGTATTTTTTATGGCAAAGCTAACGAGACCCCCCCCCCCCCTATGCCTATGTAGTAGTAACGTGGGAGTTCCGTTTTGCATGTGTAGTTTAACAACTACATTACTACACATAACAAAAAATGTTAAGATGTATAAAAATGAAGATGGGTGGGTGCATATTTTACTTGTCTACAGTTTTAATTTGGTATATAGTTTATGGTCATTTTCCATCAAATAAAAGTCTAGGGGCGAAATATAAAGTTCAATGCTGCTTTTGATATTTGGGTTTGCCTTTCAAGTTAGTGCATAAAAGTGAGATAAGTGGTCTTCCCATTCCTTAGTGAAGAGGCTAAACAAACCAATGACATTGATTCTTTACATTTACAAATTTTGGTTAAAAGTAACCTTGCCATTCATGGCCTAATTAATTCGTTTCCTTTTCAAATAAATCCAAAATTGACTAGCATTTTTCAATTGAATAAGATCAAATACAATATTAATACAAGTGTAAATAAAACTTTATATGCACTACTACAGAAAGGGTCCAATGCTATAGAAATTTGTGATTGTTAACACTATCAATTTCCTAGGAAATTTTGGAGGAAAAAATTGCTACTCATTTTCATGCCATATACACATGTGTTGAACTACCACCTCGCTTCAAGCAAAGGAGGTGTTAAAGGATGCGTTAGTTAACACACTAATGCCTTAAATGCAAAATCTATTGAAGTCCATCCTCAAATGCACCAATCAAAGTTTTTTGTTTTTTCTTTATTTTAAACTCTAGTTAGTCCACAACATGATACTCAAAGGGTTGGTTAGTTAAAACTTATTGTCTACATGAAAATGATGTGACAGAGCGTTATGCACTTTTTTAGTTAGCTCATGACACATAGCCTAAACGGGCAGAAAATGGGCTAATTCCGAAAGGGCATAAGCTTACCCTTCTTGCCCTCCCGACTTCCGAAGTTTGTTTCTTATTTTTCTTTATTTTTTCTTTCATAAGTATGTGTGATTTTGTCGATTTTTTTTCTTACAATATTTTAACTCGCCCTACAAAATCAAGACGAATGTAATGGTTTGTGTATTGAATCTGATATCTACTTTATTATGAGGTTATTCTCTAGTTATTGTATTTAAAAAAAATAGGATAGCCTTCTTTCGCATGTATCACAAAAAGATAAAATCTTGATCATGTTTAAAGGGGATCATCGCCATTGCAAATGACGACCTCTTGATAGATCAGCATTGTTATTGACGTCTTATAAAACTGATCAAGATTTTAGTCTACGCATTAAAAAATGTCCCCATCCTATTACAAGAACTAGTTTTCTTTTTGAAGTTTTCTTGATCAAAGTATGTTGGTAAGAAACCAACTAGCTTCTAGTATGTAGTTATGAATGAAATAAACTCCACCTAGATCACATTAACCCTTTAAAATATACCTAATCCAATTGGAGCTTAACCTGTAAGCCATGGACAAGAAAAATAGGTACAAGTGTCTTGAAAGAACAGAAGTTATGTTAATCATCACCTTTTACACGAAATTTAAGCTCCGTGTGACAAACTATTTACGAAGAACAGAAAGTAATATTTAATTAAAAACGTCGTCGAACATGAAGAACGTGTCATCAACATATGACATTACCTAATGACATGTAGAAAATATGAAATTCAACCAATGTAAATGATCAGCTTAATTAATATATCCCATCCTCTAAAGAACTAAAAGCAGGCCATTTAGTGCATTTACGTAAGGAAACAACATTGATCGGTAGTGCTTTGTGACTGTTGGGCATTGTTATTACTTATCTGAGAGAATAAAGTGACATATGTATGTCATGCACCCTATCTTGACCTACTTAACCTGAAAATATGATGCGACATTATATTATCTAGCCATCTAAATTTATAATATTTGTTCTACATATAGAAAGTGGTCACCAAATCTTGGGTATAAATACAGTAGAAGTCACAAAGCAAATCAACAAAAAGAATAGCTTATCTAGCATTTGGCACCATTCTCTATCGTCATATGCTTTTGTAAAAAATGTGTAACAAGAATGGAGTTGAGTGGAGTATCAGGGTGGGTGATGGATCATCAATGGCGCTTGAGCCCGAGCACACGCATGAAGTGACGAGATTATGGGACCGATTGAAGGGTTTGGTGGTTCGGTTTGTGACGAGAGTGTGGATGTTTCTAAAGAAGGCATGGGATTTAGGGGTGGATGACCCTAGAAAATTCTTTCATTGCCTTAAAGTTGGGGTGGCTTTAATATTTGTTTCTTTGTTTTACTACATGAGACCTTTGTATGACGGAGTCGGTGGAAGTGCCATTTGGGCGGTTATGACCGTTGTCGTCGTCTTCGAATATACCGTTGGTAGGTATTTAATTTGAAACCAATCTTACTTTGCTTCAAGAAAAACATTCTAATGTGTAGTTATATTGTAGGTGGAACATTGTACAAGTGTTTGAACAGAATTTGTGCCACTTTTCTTGCTGGATTTCTTGCACTTGGGATTCATTGGATTGCTAGTCACACTGGCCACCAATTTGAGCCATATATTATGGGGATTTCTATCTTCATACTAGGTAACTTCAACAAATCATATCATGAAGATCTTAATATACTATTAAATCAAAACTATATAACACATGATATCATTCTAGCATGTTCACATAGGATGCCATATAGACTCTTATCTATTTTAACAATTATTTAATTAAGTAATTTATATTAGAATTAAACTTTGTATTAATTGCTTAATATTTACGTAAAATCATCTGTTCACATAAATTTATAATTTTATATTTCTTCAAATAAACAATCATATATGCTCCATTCGTGTGATACACGGACAACTAACCTAGTGTAATTATATATTAAACAAATATATATCCCACATCATGAAAATTTGTTTATTAAATAAACATGATATATCCTAACTTAAGTTTCACCAACTAATGATAACTTTCTTATAACAGCTTCTGCTACAACCTTCTCAAGATTCATCCCCATAGTGAAAGCTAGATACGATTATGGTTGCACCATCTTCATTCTTACATACAGCCTAGTCTCGGTCTCAGGGTACCGCGTTGATCATCTCCTACACATGGCTCATGAAAGGTTGTCAACCATAATCATAGGGACTTGTTTGTGCATTATAACTAGCATGGTTGTTTTTCCTGTTTGGGCTGGTTTAGAGCTTCATCTTCTAGTCCCACGTAACATGGATAAGCTCGCAAAATCGCTAGATTGTAAGTACTTCAAACATGCATTATGCAACTAACATCATTCAACTTTCAAGTTATAGTATATAACCAACTGTTAATCATCATTTTTATCTTGTAAAGGTTGTGCAGATGATTATTTTGGTCATGGTAACGAAGAATCTAAGAAAAATTTACAAGGTTATAATTGTGTTTTGAATTCAAAAGCCTCTGAAGAATCCATGGCAAACTTTGCTCAATGGGAACCCGCACATGGGCGTTTCAATTTCCGACACCCATGGAAAAATTACCTTAAGATTGGCGCATCGTCGCGTAGTTGCGCTTATTGCATTGAAACACTCACTAGTTGTTTGGCTTCCAAGAATCAGGTGAATACCGTTAAACCTTAGACAAGTTAATCAAGAACACCAAACCCGATATTGCATAAAACGTTTTTGCGACTCCTTTTATTAATAAAAAACGAGAATAAAATACATACTGGCATACTGCCACCAACAAATAAAACTTTCAATGGGTTTATATAGCACCCACAACTATAATCCTACTCAAACTAAAAAACACAATCAATTCACTAGACTTCTAATTTATTTAAAAATAATAATAAAAGATAACTTTGGGCCTTTGGCAACAAGTTATTCAACTTGGTCCTTGAACTTTAGATCTCCACCAATCCGCCCCCCCGAGATCTTCCGTACCACCCTTGTACTTTCTGTATTAACAATTCGGGTCCTTTAAGTTGGTGTTGCTCCAAGTTTTACAAATACCAACTCCTTATTAACTCAAGTTTTATCACTTTTATACACGAAATTGAATATTAATCAAAGAAGCTTTCGTTGTTCTTAAACAGGTTCCGGAATCAATAAAGAACCATCTTGAATCAGCATGCATGAATCTAAGCTCAAGTTCATCAAATGTTATAAGAGAACTAGCAACAACTGTGAGCACAATGACAAGATCAGTGAAGATACACATGGCGGTTAAAGATATGAAAAACGCGGTCAAGGAACTACAAAATGACTTGAAATCACTTTCGGATTTGTTGATCCAACCAAATGATCATGAGGAGAAATACGAGCCGAATGACATTACAATAATGCCTCTGCTAGAAGTCATTCCGCTAGTGAGTTTTGCATCTTTATTAATTGAAACAGCTTCTAGGATAGAGGAAAATATGATGAAAGCAGTGGAAGAGTTGGCAGAATCGGCTCGGTTTAAACAACCAGAAGATGAAGTAAATCTCAAAAAGAATCAGCGTGCTAAAAATAATGTTTCCAATGAAGAAAATGCGATCGCCCTTCAACTAGTATAAGTACATACACATTGGTGACGTATTTTTCTAAGAAACTTAATGATATGATAACATAAAAACATTCTGATGCACCTAGTGTAGGCAGTTCCTTGTTATTTTAGTTGCATTTCCATTCTTATTGCACTGATTTTGCGTGTACTTGTGTGACAATCTTACAATTCAGTGCAAACTTACTAAATTTTTTAATGAAGTGTACAACTGAAATTAACAGGTCGATCCGTGTCTACCTGTTTAGTGCACGAAACCTGTTAAGGTCATACTTGATACTGTTAAAGTCGTGTAGGCCGGTTCATGTATCGTGTCTAAATTGACAGCCCTACATATTGGGTCGGTTTGTGATATGCATTGAATAACCATAGCCTTGTTACTATGCAAGTTAGTTAAAAATTTTAATGATAATCATTTTGACAGTTATTAAATATCCAAGAGTCCCGTTTGTTAGTTACGCTTACATAAACGCGATTTCATATTCAGTTTCAATTAAAGTTTGTGTTTGCATTAGGTATTATTGTTCTATTAGTTTTAAGTGTGATTACAACTATGGTGTCCAAGAGCAAACTGCATACTGGTTACTGGATTATCATCCGATCATAAAACATTCGATCAAGAACCGACCAACAGATTGTTTCCGGCTAAGAAAATGTGATCGCTTTTCAACGAGTTGAAGTATATACAACCTTGATGGCATGTTTTATAATGTAATTTAATGATTTGATAACATAAACAGTTAAACACATCCTGATACACCTAAGGCAGTTCCTTGTTATTTTAGTTCCATTATTATTCTTATGGTAGAGTACTAATTTGGTTTTATATATACATACTTTTAATCCAAGATTAATTTATAGTGAACATCCCGAAAATTTTAATTAAATATATTTGGAGAATTAACTATGAATGTTTTGTTTTAGATGTAGCAAGAATATGTACGAGCATTTTCAGCACGTTCTCTTTATATGTAAGTGGGTTTTGTAAATTATATGGTGTCACCTTCAACGAGTATAAGTATATATACATTGGTTATGTATTTTCCTACAGAAGTTAATAAGCTGATAACATAAACACGCGTTGATGCCCCTAGCGCAGGCAGCTCCTCGTTATTTTAGTTTCGTTCTTGTTCTTATATAGATGGTTGTGTGCTGATTTTGTATATACATCAATACATGTGTTACAAACTTAAATTTAGTGGAAACTTACTAGTTTCGAAAGTAGTATATAAATATGAATACGGATACGAATATGAATCTGTCATATGAGCAAGTAGCGCATGCTTATAAGTTATAACTAAACGTCATTATTAACTATGACACTTACAAATAGCAAATAACACATAGAATGACACTGATCAAAATAATTTCTCTACGTATTCAAGTGCTGTTAAAAAGGGGTAGCGACACAGATTGTTGCCCGCTTGCCTTCTGTTTCGATGCAATCATTACCTTGCTTACCACAATTAGTGAAGTATAAACACATGTAAACTCCCTACTACATTAAAGTTAAATTGCTAACGGTTCAAGAATAATAATATCATCCCACTTTCATGAGCGTTATTTTTAAACAACTTAGTTTTGGTTAGAGGTGTACAAAAACACCGGTTTGGGACCGGTTTTAGGCAAACCGAGCCGAACCGGTTTGGGTCGGTTCCCAACCCAACCCAAACCGCCAGTTTCAGGACCGGTTCCCCTTAAGATCTACCAAACCGGTTTTAAAACCGAACCGGTTTGAGAAAAACCGGCTAATACCGGTTTATAAACCGAACCGAACCGACATGACCAGGTCGGCCTATATTGTGTCTAAACCGGTTTATAAACCGAACCGGTTTGATTCAAACCGGTTTTGACCAGCCGTTGACCAAACCGGTTCGGTTTATAAACCGATTCGGTTTGGGTTTAAAACCGGTTTTGTACACCTCTAGTTTTGGTATCTAAAAAAGGATATCGACACATATTGTTGTCCGTTTGCCTTCTGGTCACTGATTATTATTAATGGACAATGCACGATTTATTAGCCCATCAAGTTTAACTTAAGCCCAGTAGATTGTAGTTGTAGCCCGTTATTCCCATTTTACTTCTTTAATTGGTGTTGCTAGATAACAATTATTTTATTTTGAGATTTTTTTAAAATTCTTAAATTTTACTTCACAAACCATCCATTTGTCTCAATTTATTGATATGAAGCTTTAAACTTAAGTACACTACAAACCCATAAACATTAGGCTTGACCTATAAGGTATGCAAGGTGTGTGTGCATAGCATTCTTAACTTCATGCATTCTATTTTTTTTTCATATCAATGTCACATTTCTTTCGCTAAAAAAAAAATTGTTTTATATATAGAGTTGTTACATTGAGCTTGAGAGCTTGCACATAATCTTCTTCTTCCTTTTGCTTCATCACTAAGAGAAAGTCGTGCTCCCTCCCAGTGGCAGAAGGTTGGCCAGTCACCTGAAAAAAAATTAGAGGTTTATATATGTTAAAATCTCGAATGACCACTATAAAATTTTGACATCAACCATCTTTGATTCCTGTAAAAAAAATTTTAAGTCCTCACTCCTATCTTCTTCCCTTCCCTATCCCGCACGCCCATCAAGATAATTGTCAGATAGGCCTTCCCTTCCCCATCTTCCAACTCCTTGCACCTAAATAAAAATAGTCTATTTTTAAGTTTTAAACTAAATAAACATTTGAGTGTGTTTTATCTTAAAAGTGTAAGAAATAATATAACATGGTTCCAAATTTAAAAAATTAAGAAAACCAATTTGGCTCTCATTTTGAAACCAAGCAAAATTCAAAAGCTAGTTTTGAAAAGAAAGTAAAATCAATACTATAACAAAATTCAAATTTTTCGGAGCCGTCCATGAATGCATGATGGTGATTGGCCTTAACGTTATTAAATTCAATAAAATAATTCAGTTAATTTTTACTTTATTCATTTGAATTATTATTCATAATAATTGTTAATTGGTGATTTTGCTATATTTTTCTATCACTGGTTAAGCCAACATGGCAACATATCAACAATCATTATCATTGATATATATTAGGCGGGTGCCCGCGCGATGCAGCGGGAAAGAGGGTCTAGTATCATCTGGTCTGAAACCATGAAACCGTTTAAACAGGTAACTAGTTTGATTTCACGGTTGATTTTTTTCTTTCACTTTTGGCCAGCCGATTTTCAATTTTCAAAGTGTTGGTTTTCTGTTTCGAAGACAAAAAAACATTCGTAACGGTCTAACTCACGGTTTAATTTAAAAACAATCAAAACCGGACCACAAATATCTCTATATAAAATGTTGTTTTTAAGGGAAAAAACCATTGCAATATCATACTCAATTTAAAGATAATAAAATGCTCGTTTTTATGGTGCAATGTCTTTTAAAAAATATTAACGTATGAAAAAGTTATGACCGTTTAAAAATAGTGGGGGAGGTTGGGTTAAAAGTTAAAATAAAAAGAATATATAGATAAAAGATTAGGGTTAAAGTTGTAAGTATTGTTTATATTTACAAAATAGAATTAAAGTTAAGGGATAAAAATTGTAAGTATTTTTAACCAATTTAATTAGATATTTATATGATTTAAAGACTATATTGCCATTCTTCGTTATGCTTGGTATGTTGTACTATGTGTTAGAGTATTTGTAAATCCCTTAAAATCTAAGTGATATAATTTGCCAATGAGTTATGTATTATATATAGTAGAGAATAGGGGTGTTCAAAACCGGATATCCGAACTTCAGATATCCGGACCTTTCGGATAGTGGATTTCACTATCCGAATCCGTATCCGAAATTTCGAATATCCGATCGGATAGTGAATCGGATATCCGAAAATATGGAAGAAAAAAAACCTTGTTTTATATCTAATTTTTAAATCTAAGTGACACAATCTAAAATACAATCTCGTTATCGTGAATGGACAGATGGGGGTGGTGACGGACAACGGTCGTGGAGATGTGAGACGAGGGCTGGAGCTGGTTCATTGTGGTCGGCGTCCAACGATGGCGTCTCGTGGTGGCTGGAGTCTCGGTTATGGTGTCTCGTGGTGGTCGGTGGCTCAGCGACAGCGTGTCTCTTGGTGGCCGGATCGTGGTGGCCGGCGTCTTAGCTACGGTGCTCGTGGTGGCCGGGAGTCTAGAAAGAAAGATTGATAAAGAGAGCGAATCAATTGTGGTGGCTGGTAGTCTGGAAAACAAGACTGATAAAGTGAGTGAATGGATGGAAGAGGGGGAGAGTTGGAAACAATGGAGTTATGTTTAGAAAATTAGGGTTATGGTAGATATAAATTAAAATTAAAAATATTAAATTTAATATTTCGGATAGTTCGGATATCCGAACTATCCGAAAAACTCAAAAATACTATCTGAATCCGGATTTCGGATATCCGAAATTTCGGATAGTTCGGATACGGATAGTCGGATAATTTGGATTCGGATTCTTTTGAACACCCCTAGTAGAGATAACCCAAATTTGAAAATATTAAACACACATTTATCATGAATTAAAGTCATTTTATTAAAAATCTCAAAAAAAACCGTCACTTATTGCCCCATTACGTATAGCCTTAGATAAATATACCGTAACTTGCACTTGTAAAAATTGAACGCACATTAGTTTATAAATGACAAACACTGTGTCACTTACCAGGTTATGCAATTGCAGAATTGCTAGAAAACTAAAAAAAAATTAGCATATCACTAAACTTAACGTGTCCAATTAACGTTGTTAGGGTATTCGAAGCACTCACACATGCTACCTAACAAAATGCACAAACCGAATGACCAAACCAAATCAATGGAGGTGGAAACCAAATGGATACGCAGAAGCCGATAAAACATTCACAATTGGTTCCACCAAACCAATTTTCCGACCCGAGGTGCCGTGGCGGTTTTGCCGAGCAACCTGACCAAACCAAAGCCCTTTGCAGATGATGTCCCGAGCATCCTTATATCAATACCAGTCTTTTAAAACAAGCAGTGCCCAAACCCTATAAAATTATTATAATAATATTAAAAAGCAACTTTTATTCTCCGCTCACATCATTACTATTCATTTTTTTTATTATTGGTTATATTCTTATTTGACTTTATTGGTTGTATTATATATATGTCCAAACAAAGTTTATAATTTACCAAAAAAAAATATATTTTTGTATAAAGTCCAATTTTCTTGATTGCTATGTTACGGTAAGATCAAAAATTAACGTGGACCAAACAACATTTGTAAATGTCTGATCTTAAATATCAAAACAAAATTAGTTTGCAGACTTAGTGTGTGACTTAACACACCAAACGTGCATGTGTGGACAGTTTAAGGTTTAGATCTAAATTTTGTTCACAATTTAACAAGTCTTAACTCGCGAGTTAACATGCTCAACATGCATAAACATTTTAACGTTTCCAAGTTTGTTTTTGGTACATTGCAACAGTCCCGTCGCAATGTGCGAATTTAGAATACTAGTTATAATTAACTCGCTTTTTACCCGGCGTGTTCCGCCGGGCAAGTCGTTAAAACTCAGATGGTGGTAAAACCCAAGCATTGAGCTGGTAAGTCAACGCGTATTCGGTCGGTTTTGGTGACGTACGCTGTTGTACTGGAATAAAACCAAATATAAAACAAAAAAATATATAAAAATTGAGGTGGACCAAATGTGATGGCGTCGTTCGATAAAACTCGACTGTTGTCAATCCTGGGCGTTGAGGTGGTGAGTCTATATGAATTTAGTCCGTTTCCGTCACGTTTGTTATGATACTGGAACTAGAAAATAAAAAATAAAAAAATTGACGTTCGGTCGGTTTCCATTACGTTCGCTACGGTTTACTAGACTAAAAACCAAAAACAAAATTGACAGATCAGTTCGGTGCCGCCAAGTGGCCCAGTAAGACATTTACAGCATCAAACTTGTTATTTGTTATACATTAATAATTATCTAGTTAATATATTTAAGAAGTTTGGTGTCACAATATAATGCAAAGATTCTTTAGTATATTTTGTAATGGTTTCATGCTTTAATAATAATGATTCATTTGGTTGGATGGTTGTTGTGTAAACCTTGGAAGATGTGTGTGGGTTTGTTGTTTGATGAGTTCGAGAATCTCTCCAATCCTACCTTATGATTTTTGTTTCTAAATTTTTTAATATGTGTTATTAGTTATTTCTTTCAAGTTTCAAAATTTTAATATTTTATTGTTATCAATTTGGGAAAGGAAATTGTTTTGGTTATGATATTGTAATAAACGTGACAAAAACCAATAAAATTCGTATAGACTTACCGTGTTTTCTTTTAATTCCAGTAACATGACGACAACAAACCGAATTTTCGTAGACCGGCCAGCTCAACGTAAGCGATCGATAACTGTTGGGTTCGCCCCACTTGTCCACCTCGATTTTTATAATTTTTATTTTATTTTTGTTTTTAGTTCCGGTACAATAACGCACGTAACTGAATCCGACCACATTCGCGTCGACTTACATACTCAACGCTTGGGTTTACCACTGCCCATGTTTTACTAACTTGCCCCGGCGCAACGTGTCGGGCAACACACTAGTTATATATATAAACAACTTTGGTGTCGCAGGTGGCCTATTGGGCCACTTGGCGGCACCGTTTTAACTGATGAATTTTGTTTTTTTGTTTTGTTGAGTTTTTTCTCAGTTACCATAATAAACATAACAGAACTCTACCAAGCGTTAATTTTTTTTTTGTTTTAGTTCCAGCACCATAACAAACTTGAAAGAAACTAACCGAGTTCGTGCAGACTTGTGGCCTTATTTAAATCCCATGACCGATAACGCTCGGGTTTTACCAATGCGCAAGTTTATCGACACCCCCCTCCGTAAAATTGGTCACTGGTTTACCTCAGTTGTTATATTTTTTTTCGTTTTTTAGTTATGGTATCGCAACGTACGTAATTAAAATCGACTGAATTCGTGTCAAGTTACCGTCTCAATGCTCAGTACCGATAATGCGTGGGTTTTACCACCGTCCGGGTTTGCCAACCAAATAAACCCCGTCTTAAATATTTAGTTTTATTATATGTTAATGTTTTTATATGTTAATTTGACGAATCAATTTTTTGGGTTTTAATGCTCAAATTTTACCAATAGTGTCTATATTATAACGAAGGCAGTCAATACTAACCAAATTCGTGTTGACTCATTATCGTAAAGCTCGGATTTTACCAACACCCGTCCCTGTTTCAACGATGGGGTTTTGCTAGTTGCCCCAGCGCAACGTGCCAGGTAGAAAAACTAGTTAATTATTAACCATACATTAAATTCATACCTTGAAAACAAGAAAAAAAAATATATTTTACTCTAATTATTTATTATAACTATTTACCGACTCCGTTCACTTTCTCCACGTGGCCATGAAGTGCATCATTCGTGTTCAAAATTTAAACATGTTAGACATGTTGGTAGGTTAGGTGGCTCTTCATCAAATCCTCTATTTCTATTTTATATTCTCTTTCATTTCTAATTATTTTCCCTCCATAATAATAATCTCTCATGGAACACAATCCCTCTGATGCCATCCATGTTCCACTTCTGTACCCGGAGGACGACAACCCAGAGTACGACAACTCGCCTATAAAACAGGTAGCGTTGACTGTACAACGCTTCCGGTACTCACATTCCGCATGTGGGTACTGGGAACGCTGTCCTGCTGTCGTTCCTGAACCCGTTCTTCTGGTTCAGGACCGAACCTCTTAGCATCACCGCGATCTCTGCCCAAATCGTGGTTGTGCCACTTGGCCGCCTCATGGAGGCCAAGATAACCGACCGTGTGTTCTTTAAAGGCACACGATGGGAGTTTACTATGAACCCTGGACCGTTTAATGTTAAGGAACATGTGTTGATCACGATATTTGCGAACTCGGGTGCGTGTACGGTGTATGCGATTCATGTGGTTACGGGTGTGAAGATCTTTTATAAACAACATATGAGTTTCTTTGTGTCACTCATTGTTGTTCTCACAACTCAGGTAAATTTCATTGATAAGTAACTAGTTAGGTGCCGCATGATGTAGCGGGCAACAATACTCTAGCTTAACTAGAACTTCATACCGAGCCTGACTCACGTTTGTTTAATTATTTTAAATATTTATACGACTTGAATACTTTTAATCACATCTCTATAAAACACATAAAAGGAAAAAGCAATTAAAGTTAGAGTAATATTTGAATAAATTTGAGGGGTCAAAGTTGTAAGTATTACTTAAATTTTGAATTGAAACAAGTTAAAAAGATAAAGGGTTGGATATATAATTATATAAAAATATGATATCTAACATTTGTTTTTTAAGAAACTTGTACATTCATGCAGTAATGACTTGTACATTTTAAACCGTCGATCTGTTTTGAAAAAAATTTATATTGAAACGTCGACAAAAATAAGCTCGTTTAAATAGGTATGTTCGGATTTTTGTTAACCGTATTTTTGTAAAACATACACGAAGAAAGGCAAAAACAATAAAGCTAGAGTAAAAAATGGGTAATCATGAGAGATTAAATTTGTAACTAATTCTTAAATTTACAAAATCTAAGTAAAGTTGAGGTACTGTACTTGTAATTGTTTTTATAGAAATCAAATGAACGTGGGTGATATGTGTGAAAAAGACAAACTTATCCCTACTTTAACATGTATGCATCATAACTTGTAAAACTCTTAATTCTAAGTCTTAATTTGCCCATCACTTACATATTATATATAGTATAGATAAGTAATTAAATATTAGGGGTGTACATGAAATCGAAAAATCAAAACCGAAAATATCGTTTTGAAATGACCCAAACTGGCTTTTGTTTTCGTAATAATTGAACTTTCGGTATCGATTATGTGTGTAACTGAAGAAATTTTGAAATAAACCAAATTAATAAATATTTATTTTGAATTTTTAAGTAATTTATTGTTTAACCTAAATATTTTAAATTTAATTCAAATATATAATATAATAAAATAATTAGGTGCTCACAAAAATATATTTTGTACAATTGTTCCAAATGACAAAGCCCAAAAATCCGAAATCAAATCTGACCCAAACAAAAACTGAGAAGACCGAAACCGAAGGATTTTAAGAAACTTAAAACCTAGCATTTTGGTTTTTGGTTTGGTTTTAGCTTAAAACCGAACCATGCACAATTGCACACTCCTTTTTAAGTCTGGTTCATGGAGATCAATGGTTAATTGGTTATTGAGTTTTTTGTTTTTGTAACGGGTGTGATGCTGATGTGGCGGTTAACGGTGGTAGGTGCTAGGGTTTGGATGGGCTGGAATATTCAGAAGGTATTTGGTGG
This sequence comes from Bidens hawaiensis, assembly GCF_021521415.1. Classification (NCBI taxonomy): domain Eukaryota; kingdom Viridiplantae; phylum Streptophyta; class Magnoliopsida; order Asterales; family Asteraceae; genus Bidens; species Bidens hawaiensis. The sequence continues at coordinate 23,885 of NW_027492353.1, read as the reverse complement.
AGCCGGCTGAGATGTGGTGGCCGTCCAATCTTGTTCAAGTTTCTTTGTTTAGGTAACACTTATTTTCTTTTTCAAAATTTTCATTTTCAAAAGTTTATATTTTTCAAAATAATAATTTTTTTTAATAAAAGGGCATTGCCCTTGGTAAATATTCAAAATAATGTTTTGTGAAAGTATATCTAGAGTTACAAATAATGTTTTTTGAACAAAACCAAAAAGATGTTTTTCACCTTGTTGGCCCACTACATTTTTCACGTGTAATCAGTAATAATGTGTCACAAATTACATATTATTTGGCCGGCTTGCTTGTTTAAAACTGAGAGGCGGTTTATTATTTTATTTTTGTCAAATTTGTGACATCATTATTCATTAATATTCTCTCTTTTGTATTAACAAACAAAAAGATCTTGACTTGATATATATTTTATGGAAAGGGCACAATAATTTAATGGGATGATATATGTTTAGTTTGGGGGGGGGGGGGTGTCTTGAAGCAACCGGATACGTTGCTGCTTTATGACCTACTAATCTTAAGGTCATGGATTTAAGCCTTGAAAATAGTTTTTTCGCAAAGCTAGTGCACACACCCTATATATATGTTTAGCCAACCCAAAATAAAGTTGTTTTTTTTTTCATTTATTTTCCTCACACCAAATATGATTAAAAATTAGAGAATCAAGTAAAAAAAATGGCGAGAAATGATTATAGGAGCTGTGATATATTGGTATTATTAGATTTTTAGATTTTTTTTTACATGTGATATAATCTGAAATACTTATAATTTTGGATACTGGTTGCATGTAGACAAGCTTTGACATGTGTAATATTTTTTCCTTTAAATAATTAAATGGATATTGGTTGCATGTAGACAGGCTTTGAAGTTTGTAATTTTTTTGTTTTGGAAAAAATGTTATTTAACTTCTTGGAAAAGAAAATATAAAGTATTATTCATGTAAATAAAGCTTTAAAAGTTTATTCATTATTTTGGTTAAAAGGATCAAAGAAATAAATGTGCATGCAGTAATAATATTGACCAACAAAAGTGCAAAACACTGGAAAAATAATTAATGAAGATATCAACAATATTGTAATTAATTGTAATTTATTATATGAAGTTAAAATATTTATTTTTTAACAACTAAACACACATTTTTTTTAAATTAAATCACCTTGTGCAGATTTGAACCTAAGTTTTCCCAACCCGAACACGAAACTAATTATGTGATTTACTCAAGCAGGGCTTTGCACGAGAAAGAAAAGCGACCCAAAGGCGGATTGACACGAACCCAATTCTTTCTAATCGCATTCACATGTAGTTTCGCATACTACATATTCCCGGGTTACCTTTTCCAAATGTTAACCTCACTCTCATGGGTCTGCTGGATCTTCCCATCATCAATCATGGCCCAACAAATCGGGTCCGGGCTTCACGGGCTCGGTATAGGTGCTATTGGGCTAGACTGGTCCAGCATTTCTGCTTACCTTGGAAGCCCACTAGCAAGCCCATGGTTTGCCACAGCCAATGTTGCTGCTGGCTTCTTCTTGGTTATGTATGTGATCACTCCACTTGCTTATTGGTTCAATGTTTATAATGCGAAAAACTTCCCGATATTTTCGGATGGCTTGTTCACAGCCGATGGCCAGGAGTATAATATTACAAAGATCGTTGACTCGAATTTTCACTTTGATAATGATGCTTATCAAGAACAAGGGCCTTTGTATCTTAGCACGTTTTTCGCTATGACTTATGGTGTCGGGTTTGCCGCTCTTTCGTCCATGGTGGTTCATGTGTTTCTCTTCCATGGAAGGTAGGTTAAACTTCACATGTGAACTATATCAAGAATTTTTTTAAAAAATTGATACTTTTAAATAATGTGATTACATAGGAGTATAATTTTGAAACATTTTTATAAATAGAGGGTGACATACTCACATACAGCCTTTTTTTTTAGTTTTCATTTAACATTTAATTTAATTTTTTCGAATAACATGTAATTATCTAATGTATTTAGAAAATCTAAATACAACTTTATGTATATATAGGGTTTGGATCAAATACGAATGAAATTAATGTGCTAATTGTGAGAATCAAATGGAGTAATTATATTTACAAGTAGAGTAATTATGTAATTACTATATTATATTTACAAGTAGAGTAATTATGTAATTACATAGTAATTACATAATTACTCTACTTGTAAATATAATTACTCTACTTGATTCTCACAATTAGCACGTTAATTTCATTTGTACGTTAACTTTCCCCTATATATATAATGTGTTGTAAAAAGTTTCAAAATGGTACCCCATTTAATCATACTCTTTCAACTTTATACATTTATTAAGAAAAAAAAAATCCTAAATGAAATTAACGAGTCGATTTGGGTGCGTTTTACCTCAAACGGGTCATAGTAAGCAATGAACCTGATCTTAACTAGTCTCTTCATGTGGCATATATAATACATTACAGTGATATATGGGAGCAAAGCAAATCAAGTTTCAAAGAGAAGAAAGTGGACATACACACTAGACTAATGAGCAAGTACAAGCAAGTGCCTGAATGGTGGTTTTGGTGCATACTTTTTGTTAACATATCATTAACCATATTCGCATGCGAGTATTACAACGAGCAGCTTCAGTTGCCATGGTGGGGTGTCGTTTTAGCTTGTGCAATCGCAGTATTCTTCACTCTCCCCATCGGCATTCTCACCGCCATCACTAACCAGGTTATTAAATATTAAATACTAAATATACATCTTTAAATAAATTTGTTAACTTCATATTTTTATATAGTTCCAAATGAACTAATGTATATGATGTGATTTCAATCATTTCAGGCCCCGGGTTTGAACATTATAACCGAATATATAATCGGGTACATATATCCGGGATATCCGGTTGCTAACATGTGCTTCAAGGTGTATGGTTACATTAGCATGACACAAGCGGTGACTTTCCTTCAAGACTTCAAGCTTGGTCATTACATGAAGATCCCGCCTCGATCAATGTTCATGGCACAAATAGTTGGAACCGTGATTGCCGCTTTGGTGTACTTGTGCACCGCTTGGTGGTTAATGGAAACAATTCCAGACATATGTGACTCATCATCTGACGTCTGGACATGCCCCGGGGGCCATGTGTTTTACGATGCATCGGTTATATGGGGTTTGATCGGGCCTCGAAAGATCTTTGGAGATCAAGGAACCTACACGATGGTGAACTGGGCTTTTCTTATAGGAGCGATAGCTCCTGTGTTGGTCTGGTTAGCCCATAGGGCTTTCCCTGACCAGCACTGGATCACACTGATAAATATGCCAGTGTTGATTGGTGCTACGGGGAATATGCCGCCAGCTACAGCTGTGAACTACACGGCTTGGATATTTGTTGGGTTCTTGTCAGGGTTTGTGATGTTTCGGTATAGGCCCGATTTATGGCAAAGGCATAATTATGTGTTGTCGGGTGCGTTGGATGCAGGGTTGGCGTTTATGGGGGTGCTGTTGTACCTTTGTTTGGGTTTGGAGGATACTGGTTTGTATTGGTGGGGGAATGATCTTGACGGGTGCCCTTACGTTTCTTGTCCTACGGCTCCTGGTGTTTTTGTCGAGGGTTGTCCTGCTTTGGCATTTTGAATCCGTTTTTTTTCTTGCTATCAAGAGTGACGCGGGTAAAATTTTTGGATCCGTCACTTATTTTGTGGTTGGATTTTCTTGCTCAACCGCATACGTTACTTTATAGTTTATATTAAAACACATGGTCGGTGTGGCTGCTCGCCACAATCATGTTTCTAAGATTCTGTGTTGCTTGTATGTCCGGGTTGGCTGGATTGTTTCGATTCGGTTTTGGTCAGTTTATGATTCTTGTATTGCTCAAGCTCCTTGCTGGCTTGTTTCTCTTTAATTTTTTTTTATATATCTTGTTAATAAATTTTTTTAGCAGACTCACTAATTCTTGGTTTCAAGATTGAAATATGAATATATGATGTGTAGGCTATTATATTTGAGGCGAATAAACAAAATCATCAATAACAGGCAACAAATGGAAACTTATTGTAATGTTTCATATAAATTGCCAATCCAGTATTAATTACTTATGGCTAAAATTAGAGGTGCACAAAATGGGTTTTTTTAAAACCGGAACTGGGTAATAACCGGTTTCAGATTTGGTTAACAAGTCAATAACCGGGTCGGATCCAGTTCCAGATTTCGTCAACAAAGCCAAAAACCGGGTCTAAGTGGGAACTGCTTCGGATTTTTGACTAGTTTTGTCAGGTTTTTATTGTTGTTTGGCACGGCAGGTCCGGGTTTTGACCGGGCAGAGCAGAAGTGTGCTGTAAAAATTCCGATTAATCGCTACTATTTATCCCACCGACTTGCCACCTATTAATCCCGATTTGCCGAAAACTAAAATCAAAATTGAAATACATATGTATATTTGAAAATTTACATATAAATTTCAATATGATTAATACCGACTAATCCCTATTAATCTGATTAATCGCTAGTCCTTATCCCATCGTCCGACTTACACCTGGCGATTTCTACTTCACCAAGTGAAACTATCCTGAGTGTGTGTACGGTTTCTCTTAAGGAATTGAAACCTGGCTTGTACCAACAGGTTAGGCACATCAAGTTCGGTACATCAAGTTCGGTTTCGGGCCGCGCCCGAACTAGGTTTTATGCCCAAGTCTAACTAAAATTAGATAAAAATAGAAAACAGTTAAAATTATTTACAAAGCTGTTAAAATCATAGTCTATGCATGCTACCCCAATATTTGCAGAAATGATTAAACTAATTTTTTTAAAAATTATTTACAAAGCAGTTAAAATCAAAGTACAAGAAAATGAGTCTTTTTTCACAAGATACAATAAAGTTACCTTCTTTATTTTATTTGTGAGATACAACAATGCAGCCAGTGAATCTTGATGACAACCCAAATGTTGCATTTTGCTTATTCATGTTAACAAAACAAACAACACTAAAACATAAATCACTCACTCCAATACTTCTCATCACTATCTTTATCATTATCTTCTTCTTCATTAGACACCATTGCTTCCATCTTAAACTTCTTCACATCTTCCACACAAGCACTCCTAAACAACCCTATATCCACCGCCCCGGAGATCATACGATACCCGCGCGACCTCATATCCTCCGGCTTGTCATGTGGCATCGCAAAACCAGAAAGATACGCCCCGCCGCCCTTTGCAGTCGTCTTCAGCACCCCCTTCTCCGCCGTCCTTAACATCTCCTTCACTTTCTTATTCCCCGGGTCCCACAAATACCCCATGCTCGCGCTCAGATCCAACGGGCCCATTTGCACGCAGTCGACTCCTTCAACGGCTGCAATCTCGTCGATCTTCTTCACTCCCTCTTCTGATTCCACCTGGCACATGATCAGTAACTCGTCTTCATAGTTACTTAAATATCCGTTGTTGATGCCGTAATTGGAAGCCCGAACGACGGTGTGTGCAGAGCCACGGACTCCGTTTGGCGGGAATTTACAGTAAGAGACGGCTTTTTTCGCCATTTTCTGGCTCTCGATCATCGGGAACATGATACCTTTTTAAACACAATGTAATTAGTAAATGTTAGAAGTAGTATTATGTAAATATGAGTTATGTATAACCCTCTATCTTGTAAAACCCAGGGGTTTGTATGAAACCGAAAGCTGGTCGGAAATCGAAAACAGCAAACTGAACTTAAAAAAACCGTCGGTCTGGTTTTATGTTTTCTTAAAAACTGAACCGAACCCAAACCACAAGCCGACACCGAACGGTTTTCAAAAACTAAAAAAAACTAAAAAACTGGCATTTCAATTTTTGGTTCAGTTTTAGCCCAAAACTCAACTGAACAAAACCGACTCATGAACACGAGCATAAATATTTGTTAGTTATGTTCGTGTTCGTTCGATTCGTTTACAGGCTTTCATTGTTCACATAGATGAATACATAGTTCTCGATCTCTAGGCTCTGCTGATTTTCATGTTCGTTTTTGTTCGTGAACCGTTCATGAACACATTCATTTCCTTAATGAACGAACACGAACATAAAATCTCGTTCGTGAACGCATTATTTCCTTAACAAATGAACATGAACAAGGCCTTGTTCGTGTCCGTTCGGTTCGCTTACAGCCCTAGAAAAAACCAATACCGAACAGTTTTCAAAAACTAAAAATCCTACATTTCGGTTTTGAGTTCAATTTTAACCCAAAACTTAACCGAACTAAACCGACTCATAAGCACCCTAATAACTTCCTAACTAACAATTATCAACACAATACTTAGTTAATAGTTTAACACTCACCTTGCGGTCCAAGATCAAGAGCCTTTTTAGCCCACGCCGGATCAGTATCCGGCAACCTAATAATCGCCGGAGTATTTGCAGCACCAAGCGCGTGAAGACACGCCAACGCTTCAGGTATCCCCCCGGGCCCATGCTCCATATCAACCACCACAAAATCGTAGCCGGAAAGAGCAGCAATCTCGGCGAGAGTGGGAGAGAATGATAGTAAGAACATGCCGTATAGTGTTTCACCATTCTTGAGGCGTGATTTTAGGGTTTGTGGAGCAATAGTGGTGGTGGTTGTGGTTGTGGTGGTGGTGGATTTGATTGGATGAGTGATTGAGGGTTTGTGGGTGCTGGTTAAGGGGTTGAATTTGGGGGTGTTTGGGAGGTGAATTAGGGTTTGAAATGAAGAATGTGAAGTGGGTTTTGATGGTGTTAGGGTTTTGGAGTGAAGTGATGAAGATGAGAAAGAAAGAGTTGCCATGGAAGACTATCGTGAAAGATGCAGCTGGTTGTTACATTTGGATCTATAAAGCAGCATTGTGGAGTGGCAAGGGAGAGTGTACATTGTATTTGCATAAAATATAAAAGAACTAGCCTCTCTACCCGGCACATTGCGTCGGGCAGCTGGCAAAACTCCAGCATTGAAACCCAGAGTTTGTAAAACCCAAGCATTACGACGATAAGCTGACACGAATTCGGTCAATACCAGCTTAACGTACCGGAATTAAAACAAAAGGGTCAGTAAAATTCGAACGTTGCGGTGGTGAATCGATAAAACCTGAGCGTTGTTGGTCTCGGGATTTGTGAGGGGTAAGTCGACACAAATTTAATTTGTTTCATTTACGCTTGTTACGATACCGAAACAAAATAAAAAATACAAAAAAAAAAAAAACTTTGTCCAATGTTGGACCGCCACTTGGACCAATAAGATGCTAGCGACACCAAATTTCCAATTTATATATATTAGATAATTATACAGTATGAAAGGTATGAAAAGTGAAACTTCAAATTTAACGTTCTCGTGAGCACTCTCGGCTCATTCCTTACCATATATCCATATATATCATATAATTACACTAAAAAGTAAAAATCATTGCATATTCTCTTTCTCTGTTCAATTAGATAATACTTTTTATTTTTTATCATTATATTCTCTCTTTTTCACTCACAACTAGAGTTGCATAAACCGGGTTGTGTTGAAACCGGTTCGGTTTGGTCAACAAAAGTCAAAACCAGTTTATTACCGGTTTCGGTTCGGGTTGAAACCGGTTTCTTATTATGTTACGATCGGTTTCGGTTCGGTTTTTGACCGGTTTTTGCCCTGTTTTAGCCGGTATCGGTTCGGTTAACCGGTTTGGAACCGGTTTTGGTGGATAAAATAGCAATCCGGTTCCGAACCTACGGTTTCAATCGATTCCAAATCGGTTTCAAACCGGTTCGGTTTCGGTTTGATTTTCGGGTCGGTTCGATTATTTGCCCACCTCTACTCGCAACCACATTTAGAAAATATTAAAAAAATTATACGGTATGAACAATAAAACCCCAAATTTTGCTTTCCCATATAACATTTTCTCTCATAACCACTCATAATCATACCATATAATTTACAAAACGTCCTCACACAAACATAAGGAATAGTCTGAGAATGCTTTTAGTTGTTGCTAGCCCGCGTTGTGAATATAATACAGCCATTCAAAAAGAAAGAGTATGTCTTTTAATACTTGTAAAGAAATAAGTGTTGTTAATTATATTTTAATACTACCCTAAGTTCAAGGTAGGTGTGTAGACGAGTCAAGCCAAGGCCAAGATCATTAAGGCTTGAGCTCAACTCGTTTTAAATTGAGAGGGCTTGAGCTCGACTCGTTTTAAATTGAGAGGGCTCTCGCACATCTCATTTAGAGTTCCATCTCTAAAGCTCGAGTTTTGCTTATGAGTAGTTTTTCAAACTCGAACTCGATACGTGAAGCTCAGACACGAGCTTGTTTTGTTTATTACATCATCAATAAGCCTTTCAGGAACTAGCCAATTCGTACTTAACAGTTTGATATTCAGGAAAAGATGATGTAAAGAAAGATGCTGAACAATATGTTGAAGCTACTTGTGAGTTGTGACTGTTAACTCAAGTTAAATAATCAAAGATTTGCATTTAGAAAACATAGATAATTTTCGCATACACTTGACAAATAAAGTTGCGGATAAAAAGTAAAAACAAAGTATAGATACCATAACATGGCAAACAAGTGTTAAGTCACATGCCAGACCAAAACAAACTGATGGTGGTGACAAACTTCTATAGTGAACATATAAATATTTAAAACGAGCGATGTGAAAATACGAACTTGATTCATTGAAAAACAATGATTTCGTTAAATCTCACGGAGTTTGAACACCAATATGTTGTCTTTAATGCTAAGAGATTTGTAGCTGAAACTAAAATAATTGCCAAACAAAAATAGGGGTTTAAGTAGAGCTATTGTCATGGTACACAAATCAGAAAATGAGACCAGATTGTAATTGTCACCAAGCTTAAAGCTTTAAGCTACCTTTGGCCATAGCAAGTGCACCCTCATAGGTCTGATTGCCACCAATAAAGCCGCTCATATGCACAAAAACACACCCCGGGATCCCAGCTTCCTTCGACAAATCATCATCTCTTAAACCTCTCCATTGAGCAGGAAGAGCTTTACGGCTCTCAAAGCTATCAGGCGATTTTGCCATCGCCTGCACACGCCAGCTTTTACTCCTTTCATCCTATTGATACAAAATGATAAGAATTATTATTATAAATACGTTTCACGGTTTATAATATCAAATATACAGATACCTGGTAAAGAACGTATTTGATAGATGGTTCTGTTTTCAGCTCTTGTTCTAGCTCAATATCGAAATATTCAATAAAATTGACCCCGCTCGGTTTTAAATAAAATTTATGTCGGTCCGTAGATAAAAGTAAACATTTCTCGTAGGTATATTCGAAATAATATAAAATTTTATATATTAAAAGTTATAAAAGAAAAAAAATATAAGTCAAACTAGTTTTAAAAATATAATATTAAAAAAACAAACAAAAAAGCTAACATATCTTCGACTACGCGTTTGATGCTAACATATCTTTGACTACGTGTTTGGAGGCCTAACTCATCTTTAACCATGTGTTAGGAAATCTAACGTGTCTTTGACGACGTGTTGGCGTCTTTAACCATGTATTAGGAAATCTAACGCGTTTTTGACGACGTGTTATGCTAACATGTTGTCAAAGACGCGTTAGATTTCCTAATACATGGTCAAAAATGAGTTAGAGATGACCATTTTTAAAAATATTAAGTTTAGAGGAAAAAGTTTGAATCTCATTTTGTAGATGGGCTATTTTTGAGATTTTCCACTAAAAGTATTATGCATAAATTGCACCCGCCACAGATTGATGGCTGAGGTGCATGGTTGTTAGTGGTGGTTGAATGGAATTTACAAAGATCAAGGTGACAATATGGCAGGAGATAGCTTCAGAGAATGCACCCTACAAACCCCACACCTGTTGAGCCTCTCACTCCCCCACCTAGCTACCTATCTTCATCGCTTCCCAATGACACTCATCACTCGCCATTATTGCCTCTTCTTCCTTTTCTTTTTAACTCTTTCCCCTCCAAATATTCCCTAATAAAAAAATGTTATCTATTCTTCCTAGACCCAAATGTTCTAGGTCTCACAATTGACCATCTCTCTTTTCTATGCTACACGGATTCTTTGTTTTTAACAGGAGAGTGTAGCTGGTTGTTGGGCGACTTTAAAGCGCATACTACTCGCATAAAACCAACCATAACCGTTTGCTCGCTGCCTCACGGGCGTAGCTCGTGTCTGGTTCGAAAGCTTACCGACAGGACAAATCGATGGGTTCGAAGAGCTATTGGAGAAGTTCCACGCATATCACATATGCCCACGCGTATCACATATGTTCACGCATCATATATGCTCACGCATATCACATCTGCGCGTGGCGCATCTGAGCGTGGCGCGTATCACATATGCTCACGCATCATATATGCTCACGCATATCACATCTGCGCGTGGCGCATATCACATATGCTCACGCATATTACATATGCTTGCGCATATCACATCTGCGCATGAAACATCTGCGCGTGAGAATAAAGAGAAGACCTCGCGCATCCCCAGGATAGGCGCATATCACACATGCACATAATCAACCACGTCCTTATCCAAATCAGGATAAGGACAACCATGATTGTGCTCATCAGACAACCTTCCAGAAGGTATCCTTTAAGGAATAAAGAATATGCTGATGTTGACAGCTGCCAATGAAGGGTGGACAACTCAGCAAAACCCATGTGCTACCACGTGATTGCACATGGGTCAGGTGAAATACCTTGGTCAGAGAATAATCAATGAAAAAGCACCAGGTGTCCTAAGGACACGTGGCGCGAAGCAATAGGAGGAGGCCAAAAAGGCCCTAATTGGGTCTGAGCCCAATCATTGGAAACCCTAACACTATAAATACCACACCACCTCCACAAGGGGAGGTAAGCAAGAAAATACATTCTAAGTCCTTACTCACTTTCAGATTATTATTATCTTCTCCTACAATATCTTATTCTCACACCGGAGGGTTACCCCAAAGAGGACCCCCTCTGTCCCTTTCTGAGGGGTAAGTTCACGGTGCTGCTCGTTTTGTAGGTGGAAGAATTCATACTCCGGAAAACCATCGGTGATATAGCACACTCATACCCGAGGAAAGTTGATCGCCTACTAGCAAGTCGATCCACGTTTCTTCATTGGCGCCATCACCTGTTACAACGGCAACAAAACCACTATCTCATCAGTTCTCTCTGAAAATCTTCACCATGGTTTCCGGTGTTTGAAACAGCGATCAAGTTCTGGAGGATAATGAGCTTGAGGATGTTAATGAGGGACATCAGTTTCTGAGGGCGCCGCGTGATACTGCGCGCACCACCAGTAACCATCCCTTCATCACAACACCTCATAGCCAGACTGAAACTCCTCCAGACGATCTCACGTTCCAAAATCTGACTGGTGCAAAACAAAAAGGACCAATGGGTCCGGAAGTTGAAACCAATGACCCTAAAGAATGGCTCATAAACGAACAACGGCGTTTAATGGACAAATACAATGAGCTGGTCAAACACAAAAAGTTAGCCGACTTAACACAAAGGCTCGCATTTGATAAACAAACCATTCAGGGAACAACAAAAAGGGCGCGCGCGCCGGAAGATGGTAACTCTGTTCACACCGAACACGCTGATGTTAGTGATGAGGAAGAGGTGCACAGCATGAGGAAGACGCGAGATACTCATGCAGGAGGTTCACAGCTTCGCGCGCACATGAACATAGCGCCTGGAGCCAAAGTTGATATAGATCTATACACACCGTACAACCCGCAAGCGAAAGGGCAAGTGGACGTAACCACACCATATAGGCCAGCCATCTTGGTGAAGCATTCAAAATTCACTGAGCGCATTGCGAAGGCTCCCATTCAACACAAAACCAAGATGCCAAGTGGTCTAGGCAAGTACGATGGTACAACAGATCCAGATGATTTCTTACAAGGTTTTTACAACACTGGAAACCTAGAAAGCTGGACGATGCCAACATGGTGTCACATGTTTGCTCGCTGCCTCACGGGCGCAGCGCGTGTCTGGTTCGAAAGCTTACCGACAGGACAAATCGATGGGTTCGAAGAGCTATTGGAGAAGTTCCAGACTCACTTTGAAATTACCAGTACCGACAGGACATATTGACTTTAAAGCGCATACTACTCGCATAAAACCAACCATAACCAAGTTCGAATCCTTCTTAAAGTGGTGCTTTCATACTTTAGATCAGCTCGCACATAAACGGAGATTCGAACTTGGAAACCTCTAAGAAAAACCTCCTGACCATCCCCATCAAATGGAGATAACTTTTACGCTAGACGGGTAAATATAGGGATGGGAAAATTTCCAAAATATCTATTTTAAAAAAGAGATTTCAAATATGTTTCTCTAAAATTCAAATTCTTTCTTTGTACCCTTACTAACTCGTTGTCGCCTCCACATTAGGAGTTCAAAACGACATGTTTATTAACTCTCCGTCTCCCCGCCATGTTAGCTCAAAACTCGTGGTGTCATCGGATGTTAGCTCAAAACTCGTTGCTTCCTCATCAAGTTAGCTCAAACTTCTCTGCCATGTTAGCTAGGGCTGTCAATTTATGACACGGACCTGTTAACATGACATGACACGACACGACACGGGTTTTAACAAGTTTGGGTTTGAGCTTAACAGGTTTCGTGTCTTAAACAGGTCGACCTGTTTAAGACATGTTTAAATTCGTGTCCTAACAGGTTAATGACCTGTTAACCTGCTAGTAACCTGTGTAGATTTTCATTTTAAAAAATAAATATATATACACTCCTAAAGTCTTAAACCTAAAGTCATACTTACAAACAACATTTCATTAATGCCCGCCAGAACCCGAAATTATGTTTTTTATGGATTTTATGCTTTGCTTATATGGTTTTTTGTTTCAAATATGTTATGGATTTGTCGTCTTTTGTTTCAACTATATTATGGATTTGTGATTTTTTGTTTCAAATATGTTATAGATTATCTATTAATTAAGACTTTTATGCTCGTTTTGAATATTTTGGTTTCGTTACACATGTATTATTCATTGTGTCTTTAATCAGGTCCCTTAACAGGTCTTAACAGGTTAACCTGTTACTAAACAGGTTCGTGTTCGTGTTTGGAAAAAATGACACGATTATTTATCGTGTCATGTTCGTGTTTAGCACAATAGGTCATCGTGTTGTGTCCGACATGTTATGACAGCCCTAATGTTAGCTAAAAAAAAATTCTACCTTATATTTACTTAAAACATGGATCCTAAACTAATTTAAAAAATATTTAAATATTTAAAATATTTTTAATTTTATTGGTTTTTAAATTATTGTATATTGGATTTTGGATAATAAAACGATTAAGAAAACTGATGCATACCATCAAAATCATTTTATGTGTACCTGGTTTATATATAATTTTTTAAATAACAGAATTTATCAAATTTAATGTTTAAGCTAACATTGGCGGTGAGGCGATGAGTTTTGAGCTAAGATGGCAGGGGGCAATGAGTTTTGAGCTAACATGATGAGGAGACGAATTAAGCAACATGTCGTCTCGAACTCCTAACGTAGAGGCGGCGTGTTAGTAAAAGGACAAAGATAGAATTTGAATTTTATGGGGAAATATTTGGATACTATCTCTAAAAAAAGAACATTTTAGGAAATTTTCCGTGAATATATTATATCCTCTCCCTTTCACACTCTCTTCCTTTCTCTATATTCATCACCATGAATGTTTCTACTCAATCATGTAATTATCTCTCTTCCATCTAAACGTTCGTAAGCTAACGAATGTCCACACCACTTATGTTCTAATGCCCACATTCATCAATCTGCAATACTCTAAAAGATATACCATGACACCATGTTATCTTATGTAACAATGTTGAGATAAAATGCATTCCAATCTTAGATTACACAAGCACAAAACATCAAATAAAAGAACATAAAAAGAATCTAAAATAATTGGTTTACCATATGGACGGAGCTAAAGGGCGTGCATCTTAGCGGTATTAAGTCTGTACAAATGTTTTTTCTTATGTGGTTGAAGATTCAAGTCATTTGGTGAAAAAATATATAAAATTCCGGGTACAATTAGAGGATGTGTTAGCCAATAAGAAATATATCTAAATGATGACTTTAAATTATGGTTACATAATGAAAGTAAATATGTACAAATTTGTAGATAATAATTGAATACAAGCAACTAATGTCATATAAGAGAAACGAAATATTCGCAATTAATGACGTAAATATTCGCAATTCGACGTTGAAACCTTGATGCCTCTATGGGCAAATATAGTTTCGTGTATATAAGAGAAACGAAATAACTTTAATGAGATTAACAATTATTACAATTTTTATTATCAATACTAGTTATTGTGTTTATTAAAAATTTTTAGTTGTTATACTTTCTCAATAACCTTTTATTCGTTGCATTGACCCCTAAGGCTATGTGTTATACCCGTTATTCTCCATCTTGCTTAGGCGGCAATATGTGTCAGAAATTGGAAACTACTAGAGACGCCATCAGTATAAAGCCGAACTCATCCAACAAATCATGTGAAAGAATAGAGAGAAAAATATATATTTTAAATAAGCATAACCAAATTTATTTAATTAAAAAAGTTGGTTTGGTTTTAGTTGTGAACGAGAGTGTATAAATAGAAGAGAAAGAAATTAGTTTTATTGAAATATCGAGTTCTTAATGTGGATAGTCTTGTTGCTTTTCTATTCTCTTCGTTATCACACAGTTATCAAAATTTGTTATTAGGTCATTTGTTCCCAACAAAGTTTACTTTTTTCATACATTTAGTTTTATAAAATATATAAATGTTTCAAGATAAAATATAAATACTTTTTTAATTTTAAAACGGTGAGAACCGATATGCTATTATTATTGAGTTTGTTTTTATAAGCTTGTGTTTTATTTTTTATTAATGTTTAAAATAATAATACATCCTACCAAACACAATGATATATACAGTCCGTGAACAACATTTATATATTTTGTATTGTGTGTAAATGTCACTTTGAGTAATCCATCAACCATTTCTACGAGATGTTTCATTTCTACGATATGTACGTTTGAGATTTCCTACTAGGTTTATTTATTTGTTTATTTCATTTTGAATTAGTCACTTTTGAATAAAGAGGTGGCTTCCAGAGAGACCCTCGGCTCTAAGTACATGTGTATGAAGCAAAATAAAGGAAATCAAAGTTTAACAGTTATATAAAAACTACTACTAATTATAATAATATTAATAATAAGGTCACAGTTTAACAGCTATATAAAAGCTAATAATAATAATAATAATAATAATAATAATATATGTAAGGGAAATACCATTATGGTATGTGACCTAAATAAGTTAAGTCTAAGCCCTAAGGTATTCAATTCTCTCTAAAAATCCTTAACTTTAATTCTACTTCTCCACGAATTCCTATCCTCAACAATGTCCTCGGAGAGGTTTAGGTCTATCAAATCATGCCTAATCCTCTCATCCCAAGTCAATTTCGGTCGTCCTCTACCCCTCCTCCCCTCTATAGTAATGTTTTCTACGGATCTAACAGGATTCGTCGTTTGTCTTCTCTTTACATGTCCAAACCATCTCAATCTCCACTCTCTTATCTTGTCTGCTATGTTCGCCACCCCTAATCTCTCGCGAAACACAACGTTTCTTATTCGGTCTAGCCTTGTGTGCCCACACATCCAACGTAGCATTCTCATTTCTGCTACCTCCATCTTCCGCACTTGTGCCTTCTTGATGGCCCAACAATCTGTTCCATATAGCATTGCAGGTCTAACTGCCACCCTATAGAATTTTCCCTTTAGATTAGTCGGGAAACTCTTGTCGCACAATATACCTGTGGCTGCTTTCCATCTACACCATCCTACCTGAACTCGGTGGGTCACATCACTGTCTAAATCCCCATCGCTCTGTACAAATGATCCTAAATACTTGAACTTCGTTACCTGCGGGACCACCTGCCCTTCAATTGTGATGTGTGCGTCTTCATTGTCGTTTTTCTTCATTGTCGTTTATCCTAAATATTTTTATTTTACAACAAAAATAAATGATCTTTTTTCTTGAAAAATAAATAGTAGGGATTTTCCAATTACTATATGTAATTAAGTTTTAAAGTATATATTATTTATTATTTTACAACAAAAATAAATGATCTTTTTTCTTGAAAAATAAATATGTAGGGATTTTCTAATTACTATATGTAATTAAGTTTTAAAGTATATATTATTTAGTATTAAATAAATAAACTTGAATTTAATGTATCTTGATTTTGCGTTAGATTAACAAAAATATACCCTTTGATTAATGTCGGGATAAATGTCTTCAAACTTTTGATCGAATCTTCAAATCTTTTGTAATTAATTAAAAAAGACCCACTTCTTAATAAGTTTACGTATTTTGTATTTAATAGCATAAGACCCACATAAATATAAAATATACTATGAACGTATCAGAATTTCTGATTTGGAAATTAACTTAATGATATTTATTAATAAAAGAGTGAATCTAAATAAGTATCAATAAAATAACTTTGAATTAAAAGTAAATATTTTTTAAACTTTGGTTATCAAACTCATAAAAAAGGAGATTGATTAATGAAAGGCGTAAAAGATACAAATATAATATGAATGTTCTTTTTAAATTTTAATTATTTGATAATTATTATTTAAATTTACTCGTAGAAAGGTAACTAAAACTATATTATATGTTTGTTTGTCATATAAATAGTAGTTTGCTTCAAATGTATTTCTAGCAATTAGGGTTGTTATTGCTGCCAAATAAACCAACTTTATCTTTTATTATTATAAATTAAGTTCATATATGCAATGAACTTGAACATTATCTGAAACGAATAATATTATATGGAGGTCAATGGGTTAACGTTATCATTTGTAACTAATACTATAAACACATTATTTCAGAGGAACCAACTAATTAAATAAACTAATCCCATCTTTATTAGTAATTATTTTACATATAATCTCAATAAATTAATCCCGTCTTAACTAGTATAATTATTTTACATATAATCTCAAATAAGTTAATCCCATCTTAATTAGTATAATTATTTTACATATAATTTCAAGTCATAAGGAGTCTAGAGTCTATGTGTTTTAAGGTAAATTATACATTGGAACAAAAGGAAAACAACCGAATAACGTCTAATGGCGCATAGATACTACGTGAGAATGTATAATTATTATTATTTTTTTAATAAAGATATACAATAATTTTATTAACTTCCAAGTTAAAAGCTATCTACTCGTTGAACATGTTAAGAGTATACCGTAATTTTATATGAATCATTATTTCATTATTTAAAGTACGTAATTACATAGCTTATAATTTCTAGTCGATTTTATTAATTAATTAGTTCAATAGGGAAACGATTATAAACATTATTTAGCAATGATCGGCGATAACTTGTACAATATTTCTACTTTAATTTTATATGTTTAAGACTGCTTAAAAAGTTTGTGGCTTGTTCGAAAACACTCAGCTTGAAAAAAAGCTCATATAAAAGGAGCCGACTTTGATTCAGTTCGACTCAGCTTGTTTACGACCCAACTTCTACCAAATAGGATTGAAGTATTAAAAACTAGATCGAAATACATTTATAGGCATAGGCATGTATATCAGTTAAAGATGACAAACAAACTCATGCAAATGGCACATGTAATTAACTTTTCAATTCTTTAATCTAGCTTTATTAAATGATCCAAAGTATAAAAGCACATAATCATGTATCCCATTTTAGTTTCACAACTAAAAAGACATATTGAATAATAAAAAATTAAACTCCTAATTCTTTTGCGTATAGTATTATAACTAGGGATGAGATCGGTGTATCAATACCAAAAGTACAAGTATCGAAATCAAAATTTTTTTACCATTACCCAAATGTCCAGTTCGGTACACGTACGATACAGAAGACTCAAAACTTGGTACCGAATTTTGTATCGTTGCCGATACTGGTACGGGTACCGAATATGTTCATCCCTAACCATAATCTAAACTTGAAAACATATTGTGAGCATGAACCAATCTTACCCGTAACACCCACGAGACCCGTTTAACCCAAACCAATCATAACCAAAAAATTATACCAAAAAAATGGGGTCCAGATCAGGTTTAGGTTTGCAAGAATGGCTTAGAACCTGCACAAATCGATTCCGATACCAACAAATGGTTCTAGAACCTAAACCGAGTATTAACAATTGGTCGGTTACTCGGTTTCCTAGCTAGTATATATATTCTTTACGATTAACCAGGTCGGGATCAGTTTCGGTGGTAATAAACATGAAAAATACCCTAGGGGGGCTTTGTGTAATATATAAACTCACAAATGAATTAATTACATATCTCAATAATCAAGATGAAGACATATAAACTAGACAAGATCTTTGTTATCCTTTGAACTAGGAAGTTTTTGTTTTGGCCTTTTCTTCCTTAAAGACCTAACCCCCCCCCCCCCCCCCCCCCAAAAAAAAAAAAAAAAAAAAAATCTATCTTTCTGACTCACACCAGAGATCCCTTTAATAGGTCGAGAATTTTAGCTTTGTTTTCTCATAGAATAACAGCTTTTTCTACACCAATTTCTAGTCCTTTCATTTTACACATTTTCTTTAAAGTTTAACCTACTTGAATATAATATATAAGCAAAGCTTCCATAACCCAAAAAACCTTAGAAACCCTTCATATGTTTGTTTCTGGACAAACACAAAATATTAAGCCACAGCTTTAGCTTTTTCTGATCAAACAAACACCACAAATTACTTTCCCAAAGCACTTATTGTTTCAACTTTGTCTAGTGGAAGGAGAACAAGACCTTTGCTTTCTTGCAGAGTTTAGTAGCAGAAGTAGAAAGAGTGTTGTTCAAAGATCTCTAGATCTTTCTCTGCTAATGGCTACAACACAGAAAGATTCAACTGTTGCAAATGTTATCAAGAATCTTTGTTGTTCTTATGGATGGTCTTATGGTGTTTTGTGGAGCTTTGACCAGTCAAATTCCATGTATGACTTTTTTATCTCTCTCTCTCTCACACATAGATATATACATCACAGATGTATATACATGCATATACATATATATATATGTGTGTGTATATATATATATGTTTGTGTGAGTTAACCATTTATCCAAAGTTCATAGTTTCATCATTTCTGTAAATTTCTTGTTTTTTTATGTTTATTAATAAATTAATTTTTTTTTTGTGGGGGGGGGGGGGGGGGTTAGTTTTTGTTAGCATCATGACATAATGTGGTTGAACATGGTGAATCCATACATTAATTCTAGTAAATGAATATTGCCCAACTTCATAAATTCACTTTTTACAATTAATTTTATTTTCTGAATTGATTTGATTAAATAAATTTGTATATTCTCTAATATCTGTGTTAATTATGTATTTAAACTTATCTTTAAATATTTTCTTTGGTTTTGTTACCAGATTGTTGACTATACAAGATGCTTACTTTGAAGACCATATAAAATGTCTAATTGATGATTTGCTTTTACAATCACCCATGTTTGTAGGAGGGTAAGCACATTTTCTTTAATCTTTGTGTAAAACAACACAAATAATAATAATAATAATAATAATAATAATAATAATAATACTTTCTTTAAATATTTTTAAGGTTGATTGGACAAGCTGCTTTAAATAAAAAGCACCTGTGGATATCCTCAAAAGATAATTACATGGGACAAAATTCTTCAGGTTCAATCTGGGATATGTTTCAGGTATTAATTCGTTCGTCTATTTTAATCTACAAGCACTTGTTATAAACATAAAATGTACCTAAACAATCATGCTTTTTTTTTTAATTTTCAGGATGATTCGAAATTTTTCCGACAATTTTCTTCGGGTATAGAGGTAATTTATTTATTTAATTTCAACTTAAAGAGGCTACATTGGTACCACCATGGTTGCACCTTGTGGGCCTATTTTTGTGATCTTGATTCATGACATAAACTTTTCTTTTACTTTAATCTTGCAGACAATTGCAGCAATCCCTGTGGAACCACAAGGTGTGATACAATTTGGGTCCACTAATTATATGGTTAGTAAGCAAAGTATTAAAAAAAGTTTTTAACTTTTATTTCCATGTTAACTTAGTATGTGTAGATCTAATGAACTGCTTTTGTTGTTGTTCAGATTGTGGAGAATATTGAGTTTATAAATCAAACAAAAAGAATCTTTAATGAAATTGCTAATGGAAATGTTTCAAATGTTCCAACAAGTTCATATTTGATATCATCAGAAGATCGGTTTTCGGTTAACCAAACTTCTTTTGGTTTTCCACAACAATCTCAGTCTATGTTTCTTGATCATAATCAGTCCGATATGTTTGACTTGTCAACGGATTTCGGTATCATGGATAACTTTTTCCAAGCAGGCAATTTCGATATCTCTCAATGGTGCCCTCTTGATGAACAAGTCAAACCTTTGACTTTTTCTACTACAGATGTTGACTTGTTTGGAAATACAGGAGATTTAGGAGACATTGTAACACCAGTCATAAATGGAAATGGTTTCGATTTCGGTTTCGGTTACGACTCATACAATTCGGGGTGTGTATCGGGGTCAAAGTCAAGTCAAAGTATCGAAAACGGCGTAAATGACTCGCTTACTCTTCCTCCAAAGAAAGGGTTGTTCTCCAATCTCGGAATCAAGGAGCTTTTCGAGGGAGTTTCCGGTACTTCAACATCTTGTGTTGAGGATCAAGCGTTGTCGTGTTCAAAAAGACGGAAAACCGGGAATCCCATATGGGAAACGGGCTCGTTACAGCCCGTTTTATATAACAAGAGTTTTGGGCAGAAAAGCGAGCCCATTTTTAAGTCAGAGCCATGGTTGGGTGACAGTTATAGCATGGATGGTTCAAGCACAATATCGCAAGCTAAGAAGCCGGTCGAACCCACAAAGCCCACTAAGAAAAAGGCCAAACCAGGCACTCGGCCCAGGCCCAAAGACCGACAAATGATCTTGGACCGTATGGCTGAGTTAAGAGAACTCATTCCAAATGGTGCAAAGGTAACCTTAAAAAAAGTTAAAAACACACAATATTGTAAGTATAATAAGTATATGAAACATATTTATACTCTTTACTAATTAGTTAATTATACAGATGAGCATTGACTGTTTGTTGGACCGAACGATAAAACATATGCTTTTCTTGCAAAGTGTAACTCAACACGCTGACAGAATCAAACAAGTTGATGAACCAAAGGTGAATATAGTTCTTGTGACAAACATCATAATTTTAAAGTGTCTTGTTTTCATAAAATGATGAATTTTTGCAGCATAATGGCGTCGCTCAGAACGATTATTTGAACGATCCAAGCAATAATAATGTGACATGGGCATGTGAATGGGAAAATCAAACTATGTTTTGTCCATTAAGAGTTGAGAACCTTAGTACTCCAGGACAAATGCTCATAGAGGTAAAACTGTAAAAGTAACACACATATTATTCATTATGCATGTTTGTGAAGTTGAACGAACTCTAACCGCAAAATGTTTTGATGCAGATGATATGTGGAGAACACGGGTTTTTTCTTGAAATAGTGGATGTAATCCGTGGATTTGGTTTGACCATTTTGAAGGGTGTGATGGAAGCACGCGAGGAAAAGATATGGGCTCGGTTTATAGTTGAAGCTGAGGTAAATTTTTGTACAACAATCATTCATAAAATGTTTAAACATGGGAATAGTTTGAGGTTTTATATTAATTTGAATTTGTTTAAAATTATTTATTTATTTTTTTTTATTAAAATTGCATATTTGTTTTATAGGCGAAAAGGCATGTGTCGAGGCTTGAGATATCTGCAGCACTTGTTCAACTTCTACAAACACTGGGATCTAATGACAACCATCTTGATAACAAGATCATGCAAACTGGGAACTCTCTACTTAACGCTTTCCATCATTCCGATATGCAACTTCCTGTCAGTTTAGCAGACGCAAGGTATCGCGTGGACTTATAACAATATAACATTGTTTATAAGGATACCATGAATTTGCTAGTGTCTTTATAGTTTTTAGTTGATTTCTTTTGGCAGTTTTCAGAATTTAAGTGTTGATAGTTTGAAACTAACATGAAAGAACAAAGAACCAATATAATTTGTAGGCTGATAGCCACCTTGTGATTAGTTATAACACATGGGCTTTGGTTGCTTTTAAATGTTGCATTGGTTATTGGTGATTTTAGTATCATCAAGTTATATGGGCTTTGATACGAGTTAGGAGGCGCGGAGCATATGTTTGTTCAATATTGTTATGCACCTAATTTTTATTATATTTTTTGGGGGGGGGGGGGTTGGAATATAGGGATGAGATTGGTGTCGTACCGGTACCAAATTTCTGAAACAGTGGGTACCGAATACCATGCCAAATTTATTAGTTCGGTATCGGTACTCACTAAGAAAATTGGATACTTTATGGTATTAGTATTGTACCATAACTGTACCAAAATATCCGATATTGAATTTCTGGGAGAGTGAGTACCGAAATAACGTACCAATTTTTTGGTATGGTAACAGTTGTTCATCCCTACCACTAATGACCGTTATCAAGTCTTTCTAAAAAAAATTAAGCTAAATAGCTAAGGTAAGTAGGATTCGTATCAGGCATTTGGTATATCACATGTTTCATTTGATTATATGAAATAAAACACATGGATTTTGTTCTGAATTAAATTAACGTTAACTTAATTTGTAATCAAATTAGAGAGACGGATATAAGGGACACAGAAACACGAGACAAGAAACAAGTGATCACATATGTGTTAAGATTGATAATTAACTATACTAGAAAGTTACATAGACCTAACTTTGTTTAACACTAGTAAATGATGTATAAATGACTAGACGTTGCAATTATATATATCAAATCTGTAACGAATAATACTAATGGAGTTAGCATACATGAAGTGATTGTAAGCAATTACCAAAGTATTAACGTGACACTACAATTATATATTTATTTAGTAACGAATGAAACCAATAGAGTTGGTATAAATTGAGTTATCCTAGTAATTATGTCTTTCATCACCACAACACATGTCAAACACACTTCATAATCAAATAATTCGCAACAAAATTAACAAAAGGATATCTCTATGTTTCATTTTCTCTCTTAATTAATTTGATATGGACTGATTGGTTTAGTGGGCTTCGTGGGCCAGCCCATGAACTAATTTCGTGCATAATTCTTCAATATATTAAATTCGGCCCAATCTAAATTCATCATTTCATCCAACTTATTCCAACCTCATATTTCCAATTCCATATTACACACCTCTTAGATTTCACATTCAAATAAAAATTAACACTCAAATACTAGGCGACTTGGTGGCTTTCATTAGTTGGATCCTTGAACTGAACGGATTTTATCTCATCGCACTGTCGTGCATTCGGGCAAATGTTCACGGATGTTGACCTTAGGTGAGAGTTTTTCCTTATCAAACACGAGTATATCCCGATGCAATGAATTTAGCCGGTAGCCCATTTGAAGGATTCGTTGGTTGTTCAAAAAAAATTAACCAATTAACTTTCCATTGGTAGGTTTGGGGCAATCTGCCGGCAAAGCCAAGTGAGTCGCCCCTTGTAGGGGCCAAAAGCAGCACCACCCTACCAGGGGTTGTGCTAAAACTTTGCATGGAAAATTCAATTAATTGTACTCATCAGAAACGCAAAAAATCAGCATACATGGTGAAAAATTATATGAAAAATGATCTTTAAAAGTTACTAGGAAATAGGTAGCAGTTGCTGTTAGTCGGTAGCAATTAACTTGGTTGCTAAAGGTCAGTGCTAACTTTGTTCGTATGGTAGGCGGTAGCCAATTAGTATATAGATAGCTAATGAGCTAAGTACCAAACAAGGTGTGGTATCATCTTGTACTTTGATAGTATATTAGAATTTTGGTAGCAACATAT